>NC_073626.1:140165981-140795981 GCF_029407905.1 Bubalus kerabau
AAGTCAATTCCTCCTACAAAGATGCGATTAGGGATCACTGTTCCATATCTTGGGGCACTCGTTGGGTTATTCAAAGGCACAGGTGACATAGGATTAGGGGATGGAGATAATGAATCTGTTTGCGTCTGATTTGATGTTTGCTGTAAAATAAAATTCTTTTAAACTCTTAGTACTGGGTATAAGTTTTAACGCAAGATAAAAGCATTTATCCTTCAAAAAGGTAAGTATACTGACAAAATGTAGTATTTTAGACTTTAATTTTATGCTATTATGAAGATTATAGAGCTAATAACTTTTGAAGGCAAGAAAAACACAATACAGAATCTACTCCTCTACAGAGATCTTAAATCTTAAATGTATCATTTAAACATACATATATTAATTACTATTAAATGTACAATTTAAATATTTTAAGTATTAAGAAGGAATATTAAACTCAAAAAGAAGTTTAGGAAAGAGAAAAGTAGCCCTGGACAGTTAGGAGCTGGCCTGGTACAACAACTAGGCCCTGGTGTTGTAAGAGGTGTCCGGGACCTCACAGGTGGGCTGTGGTGTTCTCTTGTTAACACCAACATTGAGCAAGGCTCCTATTATTGTGATGAAAGAAAGTGAAAATCGCTCAGTCGTGTCTGACTCTCTGTGACTCCATGGACTATAAGTCCATGGAATTCTCCAGGCCAGAATACTGGAGTGAGTAGCCTTTCCCTTCTCCAGGGGATCTTTCCAATCCAGGAACGGAACCAGGGTCTCCTGCATTGCAGGCGGATTCTTTACCAACTGAGCCACAAGCGAAGCCCAAGAATACTGGAGTGAGTAGCCTATTCCTTCTCCAGGGGATCTTCCCAACCCAGGAATGGAACCAGGGTCTCCTGCATTGCAGGCGGATTCTTTACCAACTGAGCTATCAGGGTCGTGTTATTGTGATGGATGAAGATAAAAACAAGACCACTCCATAATCATACCTACACATTGACAGAAACAAAAGCACTGCCCAAACCACAAGAATGACCAAACATCCTTTTATCCTGCCTGACAAGACTGACTACTCCTTTATCAATCACAAAACTAGCTTCAATCTCTTTCTTGTCTTCTAGTTAAGAATTAATGCAGCACTGGTGGTAAAGAACCTGCCTGCCAATGCAGGAGACTTAAGAGACGCTGGTTGGATCCCTGGGTGGGAAATATCCCCTGGAGAAGGAAATGGCAACCCACTCCAGTATTCTTGCCAGGAGAAACCCATGGACAGAGAAGCCTGGCAGGCTACAGTCCATAGGGTTGCAAAGAGTCGGACATGACTAAAGCGACTTAGCACTTAGCACAATCATAGAATTATTCCCACTTTCTGACAACATGCATTTCAGAGTAAAACCTTCTTTAAACCCACTCTAAAAAGTGCTAATACAAGCCTAAATCCTATAATAAGTTCTAACATCCTCTAGTTCAGAAGGCCCCATGTTCTTCCTTGCTGTAATTCAGAAGAGCCAACTTTATTAAACTATAGGTGTATTTGTGGTGGTCTTTGGCTAAAGGGCATTGACAAGTAAATACATTCTGACATTTAAGTTCACTGCTTTTCAACTCTAAAGTCAAATTTTTAAATGCACTTGGCAATTTGAAAAGTGGTCTGATTTTGAAAAAAAAATTTATACCTATAACTCATAGGTATAAATTTTTATACTAAGTTTTTAATATTAATTTTTACTTTATGCTAAAGAACTGAGCTCATATTCATATATTCACAATTCTAAGTCAGTGGATCTAATTCAGATTTTAATAAATACATATTAACAAGTAATGGAGAAGAAAATGGCAACCCATGCCAGTATTCTTGCCTGGAAAATACCACGGACAGGGGAGCTTGGTGGTTCACAGTCTATGAGGTTGCAAACCGTTGGACATGACTTAACAACTATAAAAACAATAACAACTAACATATAAGCCTTTGCACAATAGCAAAACAGTAGACAGATTCTTAAGGTACACTGGGAAAAAAACAAGACTTGGGAATAGAATTTTAAAGAGAAACAAATGTAAGAACTTGCTATTTTCCTTGTAAGAACACTAAAGAGACTTCTGAGACACTAAAAGAGTTCTTCAAAAAGCTTGAAGTTCACGACTTAAATTCTCTGAAAAACAAACTCATGAAAATGAATTTCCCACTTAGATAATGGAGTTGTTCTTTTTCACACTGCTCTCCTTTCACTTCACTGGCCAATAAACCATAATCCCTAAAAATTAATCTCTGCAAGATGTACAGAGAAATATCTAGGCCAGTGGTGACTACCAGGCCATAGACTGGAACTTTTGGGGTCTATTGTCCATCTAGTCTTAAGAGGGAAAAACGCTCCCTAGTAAGGGAGTTTATAAAAATATCTCTTAAACCACAAAGTCATCATATTTAATAATTGCTATGTTGTAGCTGCCAGTTAAAACTGGGAACCCAATCTTAACAACATCCTCTCAGGGCATTTGAAAGTTAATTTATAACTTCAGTCACCTGTAAGATATAGTGCCAGACTGGATGATTCTGGGAGGTTTCGTTTTACTTTTCAACTGTGGATTTGTATTGCTAGAGATAACTGAACAGCTCTGGCAGATACAATCTACTCTACCTGCCTATTTGTTTAGAGAATGCAGAAATTACTTACCTGCAAAATTTTAAAAAAATTCATGAAATTCTCTTCTTTAAAGCAAAATGAATTCAATGGATGAACTCTTTTGCTTTCAAATTTATTTAAATAAAACTCCACTGGTTTTTATTTTTATGAGAGAAAAATGACATGAATGGAAGAGAACAAAGTGCTTTATTTCCAATCTTAAGAAATCCTCAACACGGAGGAAGGAAAAACACGAACTTTGTACATTCCATTCACATCATTCTTCTATTTTTAAGGTTCCTATTCTATTGTGAGTTACAACTGTTTTTTCTCCTTACCACTAATCACTTTCCAACACACTATGTAATTTATATTACGTTTGTCATCTCTTTCCACTATATTGTAATGTTCAAGAAAAGGGCTTTGCTTGTTTTGTTCACCGCAGTATCTAAGACCATATATAGCAGGTGTTCAATAAATGTTTGTTGAATAAAGAATAAATAATTTCTTCCTGCTCATGATACACCAACATTTAGGTTGTGGGCTGAAGAATACAACATGAATAAAACCCTAGAAAATATTTTAATCTTGGCAGTAACAAGGCTCAAGTAGAGGCAATCTTTAAGTTCCTTAGAGACAGCGATTTATTGAGTTAATTCAGAATGCCTCAAATTCCGCCAGCAAAATTTTGCAAATGTATGAAAAGCACCTAGCTAGGTGCTGTTTTGGGGCAAGCAGTAAGTAAAGGTCCTTAGCTTAGTAAAACTTCTAGTACTAAAAAGCTTATTTAAAATTTCCTCCCAAGCAATGTGCCCCAACTGCCTCCTCCCCTGGAGAATTAACCTCGAAATCTATCATCTACTCTGCCAATGAAGAGAAAAGGAAAGAGACGGGCTAACCGTCGCAGTCAAGGACTCGGCGCTCCTTACCCTCCGAGGCCAGCAAGCCGAGGTGCTGGAGGAAATGGCTGCAGCAACTTCCTCAGGTTCTCTCAAGTCATCGTGAACTGGAGCACCGATTCGAGGATCCACCCCCTCCCCACCAAAGTGCGGGAGGGAAAAGAAGGCTAGCCAGCGAGAAATTTTGTCCCGCAAACCCGCCAGAAGCAGTGGCGGGAATCCTCAACGGCACAGACCCAGACGCCGGCCTCGTGCGTAGCAGGGCCCCGCGGGCATCGCGTGGCACTCGCTGATTGGCTGCCGGCGGGCACGGGGTGGGGCGCGACGGCACGTTGCCGCAGCCCCTCGGGCCTACTCGGTCTCCCACCCCTCCCCCACCCGGCCCAGACTGGCTTGGGCGCGAGTGTCAAGGTCCGACCTGTGCCCAGGTGCCCCATATAACCCACACTCGCCCCCCACCCCCAGCCAGGTCTCTCAGGACTTCTGGTTTCCACTGACCGGTCGGGAAGAGGAGGGGATGGCCACCTGGTCAACTCCTCAGGTGGGCGGCTAGGTTGAGTCTGGCTGGAGTGAGCGTCAAAGACGCAGCCGAACCTACTTTCGGCGGGAAAGCTGGTTCTCTAGCCCGAACCCAGCCTGGTGCACAGGACCCGGTCACCCACGCTTCCCGGAACCTCCCAGCCAGTCTACACCAGTCCAGGCCCGGCGTCGCACCTGCCCGACCCCACTACACAACCCGAAGGGGCCTATCTTCATGGCGGTCGATGGGGCGCCCTGTCCACGCTTCTTGCTGACAAAATAGCGAGCTCTAGACTCGTCCTTCCAGCCCCTCACAGACGGCGCCCACGTTGCTCCTTCTCCCCGTTATCCCGGGGCCCAGGACTCTGGGCCCTGACCGCCGTACTCACCGCCCCGGACTCGGTCTCCATCTTCCTCTCTGCTCTTCAAAAGCCAGGGGGAAAGGCACAGAAACCTACAGTTCGTAAGCACCTTCACACCCAGGAAGCAACACCACGCTTCCCGACGGAGACTTTCTCCCCCTGGCGGCGACGGCGGCGGTGGCAGCTGCAAGGGCGCAGACTCGAACCCAGGGCCTGAACCTGCCACCCGCGGGGATAGGGAGGGGCAGACGACGTAGCCTCGGGCGGCGGGTGGCGGTGCGGGCGGGCGCCGCAAGCCCAGGAGGGGCGGGGGCGGGCAGGTTTCGGTCGTGGCCCGTGGTCGCCGAGCTGGGCCGTCTCAGGGGTAGAGCGTGCAGCAGGTCGGGGCGGGCGTGAGGTGTGCGGATCGAGTGCTCTATTCTCAAGCCACTCTCGTCTGCTTTCGGACGGCTGGGGAAGAGACAGCGAACGGCTATGCAGAGCTCCATGCACCACACGCCTTTCCCTCTCCTCCCCTTTGGAGAAAAGTTGGCTCCTAGGACTGGTGGGTTTTCGAGAGGTGGCGGTGCGTTTAGAGGCTTTACTAAGGTGCAAGAAGCCAGTTGACGGGCGACTTCGTAAAGCTGGTGCGGAGAGAGGAGGCCAGTTTGCAGAGTTAAAGCCTGACCCCCGGGGCCTGACGCGCCAAACTCGGGGGCTCCGGAGAAGCCGCAGACGCCTCGGCGCACCTGTTGTCGCCGTCACTCATCCCCGCCGAGCGGGCGGGGCGGCGCGGGCCGCTTGGCCGGGAACCGCCGCGCCGCCCCGTCCGAGCTCCGGCGTCAACCTTAGGCCCGCGCCCGCTGAGCACAGCCCGGCCGTCGCACAGCCGGCCAGCGATGAATCTACCTGCGCGCTTCCAGGGATGAGGACTGTGCCACTTGGCTGGAGCGGCTCTATTTCCTTTGAAAGAAGTCTGCTTTGTAAAAAGTCTTTCTGAAAAGTAGCTGCGATTTATGCATCAATACATATGTCATCAACTTCACATACTTTACTTATGTATATAAATATATATAACCAATTTTAAACAATCGCAACTCTGTAAACTCCTGTAATGGTCATGGTGATTATGGCACTATGATTATGGTTAAGCAATTTGGTCAAGATCTAAAGCAATCGATTTCAGTCTCTGATCGCAGGTCATGATTTAATCACATTGCCATATTTTAAAGAATGAGCAAAAACTGTTAAAAATTACATCAGTAATGACTTTTGTACTATTATAAAAGTTTGACTTCAGTTTACTTTCAAGATAAAGTGTTAAAATTATTATGTATTTAAGTTTTAATCTTTGGTGCAGAAGGAGAGCATTCTTGCCTGGAGAATCCTCATGGACAGAGGAGCTTGGTGGGCTATAGTCCATGGGGTCTCAAAGAGTGCAACACTAGTGAAGCGGCTTAGCAAGCACTTTGATGCCAGGCCCAGTGCTTTACAATCAGTATCATTTAATCATTTCATTCTCCAGCAGCTCTTCAGTTGGATTCACCTGTTATTTTCGTGTGTGTGTGTGTGTGTGTGTGTGTGTGTGTGTGTGTGTGAAGTCACTCAGTCCTGTCCGACTCTTTGTGACCCTATGGACTGTAGCTCGCTAGGCTCCTCAGTCCATGAGATTCTCCAGGCAAGAATACTGGAGTAGATTGCCATGCCCTTCTCTATCTTCATATTACTGGTGAGCAAATGGAGATTTGGAGGTTAAGCAATTTGGTCAATATCTAAAACGATGGATTTAACTAGGGGTGTCTCTGATAGCAGGTCATAATTTAACCATATTGACATACTTTAAAGAATTAGCAAAAACTGTTAAAAATTACATCAGTAATGGCTTTTGTTGGAGAAGGCAATGGCACCCCACTCCAGTACTCTTGCCTGGAAAATCCCATGGACAGAGGAGCCTGGTAGGCTGCAGTCCATGGGGTCACTAAGAGCCAGACACGACTGAGTGACTTCCCTTTCACTTTTCACTTTCATGCATTGGAGAAGGAAATGGCAATCCACTCCGGTGTTCTTGCCTTGAGAATCCCAGGGACAGGGGAGCCTGGTGGGCTGCCGTCTATGGGGTGGCACAGAGTCAGACATGACTGAAGCGACTTAACAGCAGCAATGGCTTTTGTATTGTATATGTATGAAAGTTTGACTTGTTTTATTTACTACAAGATGAAGTGTTAAATTATTATGGATTTAAGTTTTAATCCGTTCAGATATTTAGCTTTTCATATTATTTACCACAAATAAGGCTTCACTGGTGACTCAGAGGATAAAGCATCTGCCTGCAATGCAGGAGACCTGGGTTTGATCCCTGGGTTGGGAAGATCCCCTGGAGAAGGAAATTGCAACCCACTCCAGTATTCTTGCCTGGAGAATACCATGGACAGAGGATCCTGGCGGGCTACAGTCCATGGGGTTGCAAAGAGTCGGACACGACTGAGCGACTTCACACACACCACAAATAAAATGGGAAACAATTTTTTTCCATGGACTACAGTTCAGCTACAGCATCCTAAAAGTCATTATATGTTTGTGCATACAATTTAAGCTCATTTTTGCAGGTTTTAGTTTCTGTAGAAACAGAGATTGTAAACCTATTAAAAAGTAAAACTCATTCCAGAGCAGAATAATTTTGCTGTTCAATACTATTAGAACTGATCTTTGGGCATTTTTTCGTGGTAGTAATGATGAGTTTAAGTAGATATTGCTGCCATCTCTTTTGCCCAAGTCTCTTTTGACTAACAACACATTTTTGAAGACTGTATTCACTGTAATAGGTGTTCAGTCTGTGACATACATTAGGGAACAATGTATTTCAATACCCATGTCAGGTTCTAGGAGAATATACTGAATTTGCAGTCTAGTAATTCTTTGTTCTGCTTCTAAGTCGTTTAGCCCTTAGAGCAAAAAGAATATTTTAAAACTTGAATAAAACATACACAATTACACAGGTCAACTTAGTACATATTTATAGAGTTCCTGTATGTTCAAGAACATAAATGACTTAGAAGAACAACAAGATCAAACCTCTGTCCTTGACGTACTTTCAATCTAGAAAGAGAGAAAAGACTATTACTATAATTGCAAAAAATTATATCTAAATACACTTATAATAAATAGGATACATACAGAATAGGATAAGTGGTATATGAATTATGATCCAAGGCCTGTGGAAACACAGAGCACAGTGTCCAGAGCTGGGAAGGGACACCAACAAAGCTGAAATGATGGTCTGAATGGGAAGGTGAAGAAAGCCCCTGTCATGTGTGCAGCACCGCAAGGCACATTGTTTTTAAATCTTCTCAGTTACCATGCTTTATCTGGCAGTCTGAGCCTTAGAGAGACTCTACATTGCTAGAAAGTGGTGGATGTGGTTTTCAATTTGACTTCATTGTCCATGCACAGTGCACTCTGCCATATTTATACCATGGTATCAGGGACTTGGGCTTCCCAGGTAGCTCAGTGGTAAAGAATCTGCCTGCCAAGCAGGAGACTCAGGTTCAGTCCCTGGGTCAGAAGATCCCCCAGAGCAGGAAATGGCAACCCACTTTAGTGTTCACGCCTGGAAAATCCTGTGGACAGAGGAACCTGGTGGGCTATTTGTCCATGGGTCACAAAAGAGTCAGATATGACTTAAGTGACTAAACAATAATATTGGAGGATAATTGCTTTATACTGTTGTGTTGGTTTCTGCCATACATCAACATGAATCAGCCATAGGTATACATGTGTCTCCTCCTTCTTGAACCTCCCTCCCATCTCCACCCCATCCCACCCCTCTAGATTTTCACAGAGCGCTCGGTTGAGCTCCCTGTGTCACATAGCAAATTCCCACTGGCTATCTGTTTAACATATGGTGATTTATTTATTTATTTATTTTAATTTAAAATTTATTTATTTTAATTAGAGGCTAATTACTTTACAATATTGTATTGGTTTTGCCATACATCAACATGAATCTGCCATGGGTG
This sequence comes from Bubalus kerabau, assembly GCF_029407905.1. Classification (NCBI taxonomy): domain Eukaryota; kingdom Metazoa; phylum Chordata; class Mammalia; order Artiodactyla; family Bovidae; genus Bubalus; species Bubalus kerabau. Next base: position 140,174,354 of record NC_073626.1, read on the forward strand.
TACACGTGTTCCCAATCCTGAACCCCCCTCCCACCTCCCACCCCATACCATCCCTCTGGGTCATCCTAGTGCACCAGCCCCAAGCATCCTGTATCCTGCATTGAACCTGGACTGGTGATTCATTTCTTATATGATATTATGCATGTTTCAATGCCATTCTCCCAAATCATCCCCCCCTTCTCCCACAGAGTCCAAAAGACTGTTCTATACATCAGTGTCTCTTTTGCTGTCTCGTACACAGGGTTATTGTTACCATCTTTCTAAATTCCATATATATGTGTTAGTATACTGTATTGGTGTTTTTCTTTCTGGCTTACTTCACTCTGTATAATAGGCTCCAGTTTCATCCACCTCATTAGAACTGATTCAAATGTATTCTTTTTAATGGCAGAGTAATACTCCATTGTGTATATGTACCACAGCTTTCTTATCCATTCATCTGCTGATGGACATCTAGGTTGCTTTCATGTCCTGGCTATTATAAACAGTGCTGTGATGAACATTGGGGGTACACGTGTCTCTTTCAATTCTGGTTTCCTCGGTGTGTATGCTCAGCAGTGGGATTGCTGGGTCGTATGGCAGTTCTATTTCCAGTTTTTTAAGGAATCTCCACACTGTTCTCCATAGTGGCTGTACTAGTTTGCATTCCCACCAACAGTGTAAGAGGGTTCCCTTTTCTCCACATCCTCTCCAGCATTTATTGCTTGTAGACTTGGATAGCAGCCATTCTGACTGGCGTGAAATGGTACCTCATTGTGGTTTTGATTTGCACTTCTCTGATAATGAGTGATGTTGAGCATCTTTTCATGTGTTTGTTAGCCATCTGTATGTCTTCTTGGGAGAAATGTCTATTTAGTTCTTTGGCCCATTTTTTGATTGGGTCGTTTATTTTTCTGGAATTGAGCTGCAGGAGTTGCTTGTATATTTTTGAGATTAGTTGTTTGTCAGTTGCTTCATATGCTATTATTTTCTCCCATTCTGAAGGCTGTCTTTTCACCTTGCTTATAGTTTCCTTTGTTGTGCAGAAGCTTTTAAGTTTAATTAGATCCCATTTGTTTATTTTTGCTTTTATTTCCAATATTCTAGGAGGTGGGTCATAGAGGATCCTGCCGTGATTTATGTCGGAGAGTGTTTTGCCTATGTTCTCCTCTAAGAGTTTTATAGTTTCTGGTCTTATGTTTAGATCTTTAATCCATTTTGAGTTTATTTTGGTGTATGGTGTTAGAAAGTGTTCTAGTTTCATTCTTTTACAAGTGGTTGACCAGTTTTCCAAGCACCACTTAACATATGGTAATTTAAATGTTTCAATGCTACTTTCTTGGTTCGTCCCACCCTTTGCTTCTCCCACTGTGTTGGCAAGGCTGTTTTCTATGTCTGCGTCTCCACTGCTGCTCTGCAAATAGGTTAAGCAGTACCATCTTTCTAGATTCCATATATATGAGTTAATTACAATATTTATCTTTCTCTTTCTGACTTACTTCACTCTGTATAATAGGCTCTAGGGTCGTCTACCTCCTTAGAACTGAGTGAAATGTGTTCCTTTTTATGGCTGAGTAATATTCCTTTATGTGTATATACCACTATTTCTTTATCCATTCATCTTTCTATGGACATCTAGATTGCTACCATGTGCTAGCTATTGTAAATAGTGCTGTGATGAATATTGGGATACATGTATCTTTTTCAATTATGATTTTCTCAGGGTATATGCCCAGTAGTGGGATTGTTGGTCATATGGTCATTTTAGTCCTAGTTTTTAAATAAATCTCCATACTATTCTCCATAGTGGGCTGTATCCAATTTACATTCCCACCAACAGTGCAAGAGGGTTCCTTTTTCTCCACACCCTCTCCAATATTTGTTGTTGTTTTGTTGTTTAGTCGCTCAGTCATGTCTGACTCTTTGTAATCCCATGGACTACAGCACGCCAGCCTTCCTGTCCTTCACCATCCCTCAGAGCTTGCTGAAACTCATGTCCATTGAGTTGGTGGTGCCATCCAACCATCTCATCCTCTGTTGTCCCCTTCTTCTCCTGTCTTCAGTCTTTCCCAGCATGAGGGTCTTTTCCAGTGAGTCAGTTCTTTGCATCAGGTGGCCAAAGTTTTGGAGCTTCAGCTTCAGCATCAGTCTTTCCAGTGAATATTCAGAGTTGATTTTCTTTAGGATTGACTGGTTTTGTCTCCTTTCCGTCCAAGGGACTCTCAAGAATCTTCTCAAATGCCACAGTCCTCCAGTATTTAATTGGAAGATAATTGCTTTACAATATTGTCCCTTTATTTTACCCCCAACCTCCTCTCACTTCCTGACCAGTAACTTTGCTGATTTTTATCCTCTTTCCATTTTTATGTTATTCTTGGATTTGAACTGTAGGGGAGGAGAAAGTTTTCCTTGACCTTCTTTAGGGTCTTTGGCTGGGTCTGAAAATTAAACTGACAAAGACAGGTTAACAGAATTCACATGTACATAGGAACCTTCAGAAGAGAATGAAGACTAGGAAGTAATGAGAACAGGAAGCTTTCATACCTTTTAGACAAACAATAAATTTGTGAGGAATTGACAAGACAAAAGGGAGAGGGAGAGTAAATGGTGAAGAAGAAACTAGGAAGATTAGTTTAACAAAATTTGTTTGCAGATTCTTCTGGGCTGATAGGGGATTTATTTTCTTTCTTTAGGCCTTTTCTACATTTACTGGTTCTTAATTGCTTCCAAATAAAAATTGTATGTCAAAGAGACATATTTTGGGGTGATGTGTTCTGGTTTCCTTCAAATGCATGCAATATTTTCACAACTACAATAATGACACCTCTTAATGCATTTTTCTTACATCCTAAGCATCTTGGCAATATGTCATGTCATATCCCTAGTGTCCTTCTGTCCTTGACATTTCAAACATCTCTGTATTACATTGTTGAATTGTCACTGTTCTACTCTCCTTCAGCAATTACATTGGTTTGAGTAGCAGGCAGCTGTTGCCTTGGTGCATACCTAAGGCAGACCACCACATGCTATTGTGTAGATTCTTCAGTGCATAAGAATTCTGGCCAGAAATATGAAGAGGCTTGATATACAGCCCTTGCTACTCCTTTCACATCATCAGTTAGCCATAGTGCCCCATCCATTCAATGGGAGAGCTTTTTCCTAATTCATAAAAAGGTGCTGAGTGGGCCAGTTGCAGCCATGCCTAAACAGAGCTCCTGCATTGTAAGATAGTATCAGGAAATGCTGGTTTACGTTCATAATGTTTTACTATCACATTCTCAGACATAAGTAACTGCTTGACATTTGGTAAAATTTTCAGCTAGGTAAGTGATTCAAGTTGAGTTCCTCAGGAAACAGATTCTGAGATTTGCATGCAGGAGATTTTTTGGGACCTGTGCTTGGGAACAGCACTTGAGAAGAGTGAAGGAAACAGAACTGGGCAAAGAAGTTGAATTGTGATGTTGAAACAGAGTCCTCAGCAATCCTAGGATGACTTTCTAAGTGGTCCCCAGTGACCAGAATTCCCTCACAACCCTGTACTCTATAGTTGCTGGATGCAGGCTGCTCCCAGAGTGGACCTGACTGGACATGATGGTTCTCTTCAGCTGAGGGCAGTTTCTGGACAGGGGCATAGCTGAGAACAACCCACACTCACAACACCTGGTGGAACAAAGGGCTCAGTACTGAAGTAGATTTGGCACACCACAGCATATGCTAAAGTAGCTTCATAACCACTGAGTGACTTTTTCTCCACAATGGGATTAATCAGGTTACCACTATTTGCTTTTGGTTGCAGGAACACCTGATAGAAACAGAATGCTGCTGCTGCTGCTGCTAAGTTGCTTCAGTCATGTCCGACTCTGTGCGACCCCATAGATGGCAGCCCACCAGACTCCTCTGTCCCTGGGATTTTCCAGGCAAGAGTACTGGAGTGGGTTGCCATTTCCTTCTCCAGATAGAAACAGAATAATCCCAGGAAAAATTCAAGCTTTTTTCTTAGGGCACCTCAGAGATTGCAGTGAATACCAGGAACATAGATCCAGTAAACAAAAATTGTCTGAAAATACAGGTTGCAAGTTGTATTTAATGACTGTAGGCTTGAAAATATGTTTGTCCTCTGTTGGTTCCATGTTCAAGAAAATATCTGTATTGGTTATGATGGGCAACATAATTAAAAAGCAAAACCTTCTTGCAACCCAGAAAACGTTTCCTCAAAGGTGAAATCTACTGAATAAGCGTGAAACTTGTGGTACAACATTGGTACCAATGTGTACCAATGGACAGACAATCCACCCATGACAGACTGCAAAGACAGAAAGGAATCTTACCCCCTTATATAGTCAACAGGTACAACCCATTACATCACACACAGTTCATCACAGCTTTACCCAATAATTGGAGTGACTATCTTATTGGCTTTATCCAGAGGAAAAACAAACTGCTTATATCTTTGTAACAGGAGGTACTTTTGCAAACTACAGCAAAACAACCATCAAACTTGGGCTCTTACCTTACTGAAACTGGGAGATAGTGGAGCTGTAACCCTTGAAATTTGAATTTCCAATTCACAGCTCAGAAATGTACTTGAGGAAACATTTCTGAGTTGTGAGACTGGCAAGAGACTTATTTAGCTATGAAACAGATTTACATATGTTTGGAAAGCATGGAGAAAGAAATTCTGAAAGAAAAAAGGAAAAAGGGAGAAGTCTCTTCCCTAATTTTCGATAAGGAGAGTTAAGCCTCATTTTTATTTTGTATTTGCTATCTCACTATATATGTGGATGTGTTTAAGGCCGGGTCTCCTTAAAATGCTGAAAATTTTCAGAGACAACAAGAATTCAAAGCCATCTGCATATCAAAATGTCAAAAAGTTTTTTGAGCTGACTTCTTGTCAGATATATGGTCATTGTTTTTAACCTCTTACTATGAGCAATGATGTCCTTGTATTGAACAGGAGAAGGGTGTTCACCAGAATTATCTTTAAGATGCTTTCCAAGAATGTTTTAAGCCACCCATCCATTTTGGGTTAGTTGAACTTAAAACTAAACAATATTATTTTAAAATTTATTTAACTGGATTTATGTACCAGGCAATGAGTTGGCACTGTCAACGTCTCCAAGTTCTGGAACTCCCAGTCATCAGACGTCTTTCACCCACATAAGGATCAAATGATGGTGCCAATGCAATCTGCATATTAATGTTGGCAAGGCTTGATTTACTTTGTATTTAATTTAGATAAGTATAAATATAAGTCCTAATATTTTCTTCCCACATCCTCAGAGGACCATTGCTCTAATTCAGTAGTTTAAGAAAAATGTATTGAAATGCTTGTTTTGTATCATCACAGGGTTAAGTTTGAAACATACAAAAATGAATAAGATAAATTTTGCTGTCTAAAGTAGAAGGCAGACACACTGATAAGGTGTAAGTTGTATGTTTTGGAAAGGCTTCTTGGAAAGGATAAAGTCTGAACTGAATTTTTCAGAAAGAATAATGGTTAGTTTAGTGAAGAGAGATGGAAAAGACTTTTCATGTAACCAAAATGTGACAGTATGAAACACCATGTGGTATCTGGTGGATTTCAAGTAGTCTGATAGTCCTAGAGTATCAACAAAGAGAAGTGGAGTAGGCAGAAAGGAAGCCAGCGATATAGATAGAAGCCATGGCCACATATGCCAAAGAGCCTGGACCCTATTCAGATGGCACTGGAAAGCCAATAAAGCTTCATAGTGGGTAGTCAGGTTTGTACTTTGGGTAATTCCCTCTAGCTACAATGTGGAGGGAGTATGGATATGAAAACATACCACAAAGTCATGATAATCAATTTAAACATGGTATTGGATGGCAATCAGAACAGACAACCCAGAAGTAGACTGAAGTACATGTAAGAATTTTATAAATGACAAGAAGGATAATTCAATTCAGTAAGAAAAGGATAGTTAATGAAGAAAATAAAAAGTAGACCATGTTTTGTTTTTAAAACCTCATTTAGCTTTGTACACACTTATATACACATATAAACTAAATTAAAAAATACAGAAAGACTGAATACTTAAACATTAAAGAAAAGCAATAAAAATCTTAACCAAAAAATTAGGAGATTACATGTACAATCTAGGTGTTGGAAAGGTCTTCTTAACCAATGCCGAGAAGACACACATTGGTTAAATGAAAATAGCATAATGTATAAGCAAAACTACCATAAACAAAGTCAATAAATAGCAGATAATGTAACAAGGGTAACATCTGTAATACGCTGGTTGGGTTTTCTGAGAAGCATGATGAGTTTGAGGTGCAAGAGGTTTATTGGAAAATAACACAGTAGAAGAAAAAAGGAGGATCAGGAGGTAGGTCTACCTCCTATCTGGCAGGAGGAGACCAGATATAGACCTAACAAAAATCTCAACCAGCCATGGGGCAGCTCTGGAGCAATGACTGCCTGTTGGAAGAGTTCTGTCATGGTGAAAATGTCCAGGGCCTATCGGCTGGAGATGGTCCAAAGAAAAGAAGCACTTGTCCTCAGCTATCAATGCCTCACTCAGTCATTGGCAAGGGGCTTCCTCAAGAACAAGACCATGGATCAGAAGTTGGTGGACCCTGAGTAACTGGACATCTGAAGGCTATCAGTGAACCACACATTTTGTAGCTGGAGAGTGAGTCCTTTATTAAAGAAGAATCTGAGTGTGGTATCTCTGTTTGACATCTAACTTACAAACTGAGAAGAAAAAGGCATTCGATCCAATAGAAAATTAGGCAAAGCACATGTATAGACAGTTCACTAATGATTAAGTCCAAATGGCCAAGAAACATTTGAAATGCTGTTTAAATATGAAAAGTGCAAATTAAGATAACAATGGAATATAATTTTATACCATAAGAGGCAGAAATTAATGAGAGCCACAATACCCATTGGAATGGAATATAAAGCGCTGTTATTCTTTGGAAAATCTATCTGGCATTATCTATTAAAATAATAAAATACATATACCCTTAGACCCAAAATTCCACTCCTGGGAATCTATCTGATGGAAATGAAATGATTAATTCATAAAGACATGGGTACAAAAATGATTGTTACAATGTTGTTTATAGTGATGAAGAATTAGAAACAAATACCCACAATAGGAATTATGATATATACATACCATGGACAATCTTGCATCTATTTAACAGAATGAATTTGTAGATACTGAAGAAGCAGTGGTAGGATCCTTATGAGGTATTATTGAGTGAGAAAAGGAAATTTCAAATGAGTATATATAAAAATATCTCCCCTTGCTTTTTTGTAATTCAGAAAATGATAAAATTTATATGTGTATATCTACAAATGTGAATGTAAATCCAAGCTGGAAAAATGCATACTAGATTGCTAATTTATCTTGCAAGGAGTGGGAGGATTGGGTAGGTGGAGGAGAAGAGAAATGTGCAAGACAGGTAAAAGAAGATTAAAAAATTGTACCAAAACATTCATATGATCACATTTATGCTATTATTTCTAAATTTCTTAAGAAAGGCAAAATACAGCTTGCAGGAAAGAAATAAGAATATGTCACAGAAGTGGAAATAACCATACAAATTTTATTGAAATATGCAACATTTTTTAGTTTTGCAGATTTAATAGATGCCAAGAATGTTTATTTGTTACATAGATCAAACAGTATCGGCCAAATGAGCCAACAGCATGAAAAGAATAGGGCTTTGGTAAACTTATGTGTCTGTATCACTCAGGAGTTTAGATTCTACTGTAGTAACAAATGGCCTCCAAATCTGAGGGACTTATGACAAAGGGTGCTTTCTTGCTCATGTTTCATGTTCATTGCAGATTGACTTCAGCTCTTGCTGCATGCCAGTTTCAAGATTCAGCCTCTACTGCTGAGCCACTGGGGAACCTGTGGTAAGTACATACTAGCTCTAAAGCTTCTATACACAAAGTGTTCTTCTACTCGTCTTTCACTGACCTAAGCAAGTCACATGGCTGAGCCTCCTGTGAATGGGATGAGGCTGTATTAACGCTCCCACAGGGAAGGATCAGTGACCATCTCCCGAAGTAGGATGATCTGCTCTATGACAAAGAGTATTAATGAAGTATTTGTATGTGATCATACTAATGAATGTTATTAATGATTGGAGAGTTAAGGGAATTAATGATGAGAAAAAAGAGAAAATATTTTTTATAATTCAGTAGGTGCTTGTTTCTCATCCACAGGTAAGAAACCCATCTTTTAGTTTTCATTTAGTTTCAATCACAGATCACAGACTATTTTTTATATTTTCAAAACACAAACTAAAACTCTTTTAATTTGTATTGTGCATATAGGAAGAATTAAGGTAGATGGAATGGTAAAATGCTATTTTATACACATACTTTATTTTTCTGAAGTTTAGAATTCACAGCAGTATGTTTATGAAACATTAGAAAAGTATTCCTTTCTTTAGAAACGAGACTCTGAAAGTAATAGTGTTTGGTACATTTTGTTCAGAGTTTAAGTATGTGCTCATAAAGAATCTTCCAAATAAATTCTCTCTGCAGCTATGAATTTAGTTATTGAAAAATCACTTTGGCTAGGAGAGACTTTAAAGAAAACTCTGTAACCTCTTATTACAGTAATTATAGTATTATACTATGTTTGTTGCTTGTTATCTCATTTTACACTTAAAATTAAATTTTAGTCCTTTGCTATTGCTCAATATTTTAGGTGATTCTTTTAACATGTTTTCCCCTCTAATCTTTTGAAAACAGCTGTGACATTATCTGAACAGTTTCACCAGTACATTTTATATAGAAGAGAGAATGGCAAAATTCCCAAGTGCAGTGCAACAGCTGTTGCTCCTCCACCGTGGGTTAAGGGTAGAGGCGTTGTATCCATGGTGACCTATGTGAGTCAATGAGGGTGGGAACTATGAGATTCTCACAGGGGATAATGACAGAGCAAATGCTAGCAATTGAGCTTTCACTAGACATTTGGCTTCAAGCAAATTTTTTTCTTTATTTTTAATTGAAGGTTAATTGCAATGTTGTGTTTGATTCTGGCATATATCAACGTGGATCAGCCATAGGTGTACATATATTCTCTCTTTCTCAAGTGGATTTTTAAAAAGCAATGTATTCACATTCTAAGTTCCTCATTTTTATAAAGCACATAAGCTTGTGCTAAACCAAAGAGCTATACACCTGAAAACTTAATTGAAATGAAAGTGTTTACAAAAGACAGCATACTTTTACTCTTGTTTTATATTTTAATTTAGAACATGCATTATAACTTTCTGCTTATTTAAATATTGTACTCTGCTTCTTCCTCCCAAAAGATTTGAGGTAGGATATAACAAAGACATAATAAGATTAATAAATTAAGTATAACAGTAATATATCATCAGTTCAGTTCAGTCACTCAGCGGTGTCCAACTCTTTTTGACCCATGGACTGCAGCACACCAGGCTTCCCTGTCCATCACCAACTCCTGGAGTTTACTCAAATTCATGTCCATTGAGTTGGTGATGCCATCCAACCATCTCAGCCTCTGTTTTCCCCTTCTCTTCCTGCATTCAATCTTTCCCAGCATCAGGGTCTTTTCAAATGAGTCAGTTGTTCGCATCAGGTGGCTAAAGTACTGAAGCTTCAGCTTCAGCATTAGTCCTTCCAATGAATATTCAGGATTGATTTCATTTAGGACTGACTGGCTTGATTTCTTTGCAGTCCAAGGAACTGTCAAGAGTCTTCTCCAAAACCACAGTTCAAAAGCATTAATTCTTTCGCCCTCAGCTTTCTTTATGGTCCAGCTGTTACATCCATACATGACTACTGGAAAAACCATAGCTTTGGCTAAACGGACCTTTGTCGGGAAACTAATGTCTCTGATTTTAATATGGTTTCTATGTTTGTCATAGCTTTTCTTCCAAGGAGCAAATGCTTTTTGATTTCATGGCTACAGTCACTATTCACAGTGATTTTGGAGCCCAAGAAAATAAATTCTTTCACTGTTTCCATTGTTTCCCCATCTATTTGCCATGAAGTGATGGGACCAGATGCCATGATCTTAGTTTTTTGAATGTTGAGTTTTAAGCCAACTTTTTCACTTTCCTCTTTCACTTTCATCAAGAGGCTCTTTAGTTCCTCTTGCTCTCTGCCATAAGGGTGGTATCATCTGCATATGTGAGGTTATTGATATTTCTCCCTGCAATCTTGATTTCAGCTTGTGCTTAGTCCATCCTGGCATTTTGCACGATGTATTCTGCATATAAGTTAAATAAGCAAGGTGACAATATACAGCCTTGATGTACTCCTTTCCCAATTTGGAACCAGTCCATTGTTCCATGTCCGGTTCTAACTGTTGCTTCTTGACCTGCATGTGGATTTCTCAGGAGGCAGGTAAGGTGGTCTGGTATTCCCTTCTCTAAGAATTTTCCACAGTTTGTTGTGATCCACACAGTCAAAGGTTTTGGCATAGTCAATAAAACAGAAGTAGCTGTTTTTCTGGAACACTCTTGCTTTTTCTGTGATCCAGTGGATGTTGGCAATTTGATCTCCGCCTTTTCTAAATCCAGCTTGAACATCTGGAAATTCTCGGTTCACATACTATAGAAAATTAGCTTGGAGAATTTTGAGTGTTACTTTGCTAGGGTGTGTGAGATGAGTGCAGTTGCGTGGTAGTTTGAACATTCTTTGGCATTGCCTTTCTTTGGGATTGGAATGAAAACTGACTTTTTCCAGTCCTGTGCCCACTGCTGAGTTTTCCAAATTTGCTGGCATATTGAGTGCAGCACTTTCACAGCATCATCTTTTAGGATTTGAAATAGCTCAACTGGAATTCCATCACTCCCACTAGCTTTGTTCATAGTGATTTTTCCTAAGATCCACTTGACTTCACATTCTAGGATGTCTGGCTCTAGGTGAGTGATCACACCATTGTGGTTATCTGGGTCATGATAATCCTTTTTTTGTATTGTTCTTCTGTGTATTCTTGCCACCTCTTCTTAATATCTTCTGCTTCTGTTAGGTCCATACCATTTCTGTCCTTTATTGTGTCCAAAGGAAAAAAGTATAAAGAAATATGACTCTATATTTTCTTCCAGTGAGTCCTATGATACTAACAAGCTTGAATAAACTTCACATCTTGGTGAAATTGGAGGAAGAACCCCTACCACATGCAAATAAATTAGATTTAGGTGGGAGAGAGAAGAAGCCTACCTTTTGTTCATTCCTACATGGCAAGTGTCAGACATTAGGAGTGTGTTTGATTTGAAGAGGCTTATATTATAAAATCATACATAGAAAAGTCTCAAGTTGTTAAATAAAATAGATAAAAGAAGATATACAAGTTTTCCCAGGGGCATCATTGGTGCCATTCTGGTGATAATTTCTGTAAATGCCTTTGTGGCTTCTGTATCAGTAGGGAACATAACTACAACCTGAGCTCCAACTCTAGGATCCATGTCAAAGTAAGTTAATACATAGGAAATAAATCAACACTGTCTATTTTTAAATGACCTCTGCCCTGATCATACAGGCTGTTCCCAGATGATTGGCCTGGGGCTCCTGATAGTGTACTTTAGCCTCAGGATCTACATGGAGTGATTCCTGAGGGGGTGTGCTATTGGACAAACACCTGGGCATTCTGTTCTCCTGCAGGTAGAAAAGGTTTTCCAACACTTGGATGAAATAGCAGCCATCAGACCCTGAAGAATATTGGCTGTAATTAGTGATGTCTTAAATATTGATATTTATCGCCTTTCAGTACCTGGAAGATTTATTAAACTGGCGAATTTAGACCTATCGTAAACAATTTGCAACTGATTTTTTTTTTTCCTGCTGTGAGGCTTGCAGGATCTCAGTTCTGCAACCAGGGATTGTACAGAGGACCAAGGCAGTGAAAGTGTAGAATACTAACCACTAGGCCACCAGGGAACTCTCATTTTTGTAGTACTGTTATTATGAAATGGAGTATCCTTGTACTTAGAAATAAAATTAGTTGATTTTTATGTTTTAATTACTAAAATATAAGGGATGAAGGAATGCCTGTCAAGAAAAGGAAAATCTTGAATTTTAAGAGGTTATATTAAGTTTTGGTTATCTTTTATTGACTTAGCATATATTTTGCTGTTGTTATTTAGTTGCTCAGTCATGTCCGACTCTGTGATCCCATGCTGCTGCTGCTAAGTCGCTTTAGTCCTGTCCGACTCTGTGCGACCCCATAGATGGCAGCCCACCAGGCTCCCCCGTCCCTGGGATGCTCCAGGCAAGAACACGGGAGTGGGTTTGCATTTCCTTCTCCAATGCATGAAAGTGAAAAGTGAAAGTGAAGTCGCTCAGTCGTGTCCGACTCTTAGCGACTCCATGGACTGTAGCTTACCAGGCTCCTCTGTCTATGTTATCTTCAGGCAAGAATACTAGAATGGGTTGTCATCTCCTTCTCCAGGGGATCTTCCCAAACCAGAGATCGAACCCATATCTCCTGCATTGGCAGGCAGATTCTTTATCACTGAGCCATCTGGAAAACTAGCATCTATTTGCTCTACCATAATATTTTCCCTACAAATTACTCTACAAATCGCTTTTTTTCTAACAAATCTAAATGATTAATGTGTATTGGGGAATTCTGTAACTGAATATAAAGATATATGTGGCTTATTTGAAAATGTTGTACTTATATTTCAGTGCATCTTTGTTGTTGTTCAGTCACTAAGTTGTGCCCGACTCTTTGCGACCCCATGGACTGCAACATGCCAGGCTTCCCTGTCTTTCACTATCTCCTTGACTTCGCTAAAATTCATTTTCATTGAATCAGTGATGCCATCCAACCATCTCATCCTCTGTCGCCCCCTTCTCCTTTTGCCCTCAATCTTTCCTAGCATCAGGGTCTTTTCCAATGAGTCGACTCTGGAGAAAGGAAAATATATACCCAACTGAGTGCACTATTCCAGAGAATAACAAGGAGAGATAAGAAAGCTTCTTATGTGAACAAGGCAAAGAAATAGAGGAAAATAATAGAATGGGAAAGACTAGAGATTTTTCCAATAAAATTGGAGATACCAAGGGAACATTTCATGCAAAGATGGGCACAATAAAGGACAGAAACAGTAAGGACCTAACAGAAGAAGAAGAGATTAAGAAGAGGAGGCAAGAATACACAGGGGAACTGTACAAAAAAGGTCTTAATGACCCGGGTAACCATGATGCTGTGGTCACTCACCTAGAGCCAGACATCCTGGAGTGTGAAGTCAAATGGGTCTTAGGAAGCATTACTATGAACAAAGTTAGTAAAGGTGATTGCCAGGAGCCGGCGAGAGACATTCCACTCGTGACAAAGGTCATGAGGAAGGAGGCTCGGCATACGCAAAGGTGGGATCGAGCCTCGGGAGTGCCCCCGGATATTCTCGAGCATCTACCCCCAAAAGACCAGAGTCTGCCTACTTTATTGCCTTGTACTCTCACCTCTGACTTTACTGGGGGCTGTCCCCCACCACCATCTCGCTCTATCTATCAAAGAGTTAACTTACAACTCCAATTAATAAAGTTCCTGGGCAATTAGGAGTGTTTAAATCCAAACCCCTCAGATGGCTCTCTAACTCGCCTGACAAGTTTACCCGGACACCTACAGCTATGCATACGATTGTTTACAGTCTCCCAGCCTCAAGAGGCACAGGAAGCTTAAGATATTCAAATAACTTAGAGCCTCTCAGAGAGTTAGAAACTGTCAGAATAAAACTAGTAAAAGATTTCATTGATGAGCCAATGTTTGTTGCCAAGTTTGCACATCCCCTGAATTGTATCCTTGAATGTGTGTTAATTAACATAGTAGCTATGTAGAAAAAATAAGTAGTGGCCTTGGTGTTAGTAACTTTAGACCCTTAAGGTAATAAATTCTTTCCTTTGTAAACCCATTACACATCCGCCCTATAGGAATGCAATTTTATCTTCGAAAGATGGCGCCAAACCTTAAAATAATTACTCTTAGAGAAAATAAGTCTTTGTTGATAAGTCCTTGTCAAGAGTCATAAAATGTTAATAGGCCTTCTGGCCAGAAGATGATGTAAATCACTTAAACCATTTGTATACGATAAATTTGCAGGAAAGAAACCCTGGTTTTTGATACGCATCAAAGACTGCTGACTTTGCATCCCCTATTATCCTCTATGTGTAACTTAGGGTATAAAAGCCCCTGTTGAAAATAAAGCTATGGGCCTTGCTCACCAACGCTTGGTCTCCCCATGTCATTCTTCCCTTTAACTTCCAGCTGAGTCTCCAACTGGAGCGCGGAACCCACCATGCTTACTAATTATGTCTGGGCTTCTAAGATCCCACCGGGGAGGCCTCAGTGTCTCCTCTCCTTCGGGAGAACGGAAGGACGCCTGCGGCCTACGTAAGTGGTGCAAACTTCTTGTCTTGAAGTTTTATTGGTCTCCCGCGTAAACCAAGCTACTCAGCTTCTTTTCTCCACTGAAATTTCTTACTGAGCTATCCTCATTCTATTATTCTTTATATCTCTGAATAAATAAATAAATAAATAGGTCGCCTACTCCGTCTCCCCTTTGAATACCCTGGATCAGCCGGGGCTGGACCTCGGCAGGTGATGAAATTCTAGTTCAGCTATTTAAAATCCTAAAATGCTGATATTAAGAGAAGAGGTAGTTGTGCCTAATGTGAGTGGTTCCAGATTTGAAGGAGTGGTTCTTCAGAATAGGTAAAGTCTCTAGGACCATCACGAGACTTGTATGCTAGGAGAACCTTGTGTAGTAGGAAGAACCACAAGCTTTGAAGTTGTCTGGGACTCCTATCCTGGTTCTGTCACTCTGAGCAAGTGAATTGACTCTTTTGACCCTTAGTTTCCTTATCTGTAGAGTGGAGATCAGATTTCTTCATTGAGGATTATCTGGTCCATATTAACAAAAAGAAATTATAAGTTCTCCTTCCAAATGTGATTTCTTGGTAATGTATGGAAAGTCTTACTATTCTCACTGGATTTTTCTTAGGCCCACAGTTCTGGAGTGGCTAACCTGAACTAGAAGGACTACCTTGACATATCTGGTCTTTGATTCTGGGCTCGGTATTTTCAGGTTTGCTGGATCTGGCTAGGTTCCCATCAGTTGTTTTTCTTTTCTTTTTTTTTTTTTTTTAATTTTGTTTTTAAACTTTACATAACTGTATTAGTTTTGCCAAATATCAAAATGAATCCGCCACAGGTATACATGTGTTCCCCATCCCGAACCCCCCTCCCTCCTCCCTCCCCATTCCATCCCTCTGGGTCCTCCCAGTGCACCAGCCCCAAGCATCCAGTATCGTGCATCGAACCTGGACTGGCAACTCGTTTCATACATGATATTTTACATGTTTCAATGCCATCCTCCCAAATCTTCCCACCCTCTCCCTCTCTCACAGAGTCCATAAGACTGTTCTATACATCAGTGTCTCTTTTGCTGTCTCATACACAGGGTTATTGTTACCATCTTTCTAAATTCCATATATATGCATTAGTATACTGTATTGGTGTTTTTCTTTCTGGCTTACTTCACTCTGTATAATAGGCTCCAGTTTCATCCACCTCATTAGAACTGATTCAAATGTATTCTTTTTAATGGCTGAATAATACTCCATTGTGTATATGTACCATAGCTTTCTTATCCATTCATCTGCTGCCATCAGTTGTTTTTCAGTCCAATTCTCAATTTCATGTTACTCCAGTTTATTCTAATTTTGCCACTGCTTGTTTTGGATCTGCTCTGATTTTTGCCCTAGAATGGAATTCTAGGATCCTTAATGATAAGAAGTTCTTAGTGACAGAGCCATTTTTCTTTATCAGAAGCAGTTGTTTTATTCAGTGAGAGGACTGCAAAGGTGAAGATTCTGTCCACAAGTATTTACTAAACACTTTGTACCAGGCATGGTTCTGGGAGCTAGAAATACAGCGATGAACAAAATAGGTCTTAATGCACATGAAGATTGTATTGTGGCGCAAAGACAGGAGGGCAGCGTGACAGACTATATAGAGAACCAATTCCTTGGACAGGACTGTTTATTTACAGTGATAAAATCTTATGAGAAAACAAAATTGAGTAATATGCATAACATAGTATGTGTGTGAGATTGAAGGGGCAACTTGAAATTTGTGGTTAGAGAAGGCTTCTCTGAGGAGGTGATGTTTGAATTGACAATTTATAATTCTTAATCACATCCCTTCCGCCATTCCCCCCCACTCAGCTTCCAATTTGCCCATCAAGTGATTGTCACATTACTTGGTGAAAGATTGGATGGCAGGAGTTGTGAGTGATAGTAAAAGTGAGTGATAGTGCAGAGTTTTCTTTTTTTAATGAAGGTGTAGGAATGTGGCTATGGTTGCTGACCTAAACGAACCTGGTTAACCTTTCTCTCAGTCTTGCCAGTGGGGCCACAGAGTAGAATCTGTGCCTGGGTAGGAGCAGGTTCAATGGAGAGTTCTTTTTAGTTTTTAACTGAAAATATGAATATCAGGAGAAGCCTTCTGAGCTTATGCTAGAGGACCACAGAGTGAAATCTTCTAGATCAAGGTCCAACTGTATTCTCACAGCATAATATATAGACAACAGTCTTTATGAACAGATGCTCAGAGCAGAGATTCAGAGGTGTGTGTATGTGCATGTTTGCCTTCACATGAGGCTGAGGCAGAATGCTGTTAAGGGAGAAAAGAGATGAGAATAACTGGACATTATCTAGTTGAAACAAGAAAAATTTTGTACACTGCTTGCTGTACTTTCTAGTTTATTTTTTTGAAGATCACTGACTATAAAAATTAGTAGAGTGACACTAATTTTGATATCAAAAATATTATTAAGGTCATATACACAAATGATTTACATCAGAAATCCCTGGAAATATATTAATATTGTAGAACAAGATAGAGATAACCACAGTTTTACATTTCTCAGGACAACCCAAAAATGGAATTTTTATTAGGGAAACAGAAAGATGAAGCTCTGAAAGCAACTGTAGAAGACTCAAATGAAACATAATAATACTTGAATATCAAAGAAAAACAGTGATAGCTTAAAATAGGGTATATTTGTGAGTATGTCAGTGAAGTTGCTCAGTCGTGTCTGACTCTTTGCAATCCCATGGATTGTAGCCTACCAGGCTCCTCCATCCATGGAATTTTCCAGGTAAGAGTACTGGAGTGGGTTGCCATTTCCTTATTCAATTTGTGAGTATAGCAAGTAACAATATTTCTTATGAAGGCAAAGGACATGTATGGTCATTTTATGAGCTTTCCTGGTAGCTCAGTTGGTAAACAATACTGCCTGCAGTGCAGGAGACTCCAGTTCGATTTTTGGGTCAGGAAGATCCCCTGGAGAAGGAAATGGCAACTCTAGTGTTCTTGCCTGGAAAATCCTAAGGATCGAGGAGCCTGGAGGGCTATAGTCCATGGGGTCACAAGAGTTGGATACAGCTTAGTGACTAAACCACCACCACCATGATCGTTTTAAATGTGGGTGGCCCTTTTACATCCTTCCTTTAGTCTGTGGATTATAAGGGCAGTTCAGTTCAGTTGCTCAGTCGTGTCTGACTCTTTGCGACCCCATGGACTGCAGGACACCAGGCTTCCTTGTCCATCACCAACTCCCGGAGCTTACTCAAACTCATGTCTGTCGAGTGAGTGATGCCATCCAACCATCTCATCCTCTTTTGTTCCCTTCTCAATCTTTCCCAGCATCAGGGTCTTTTCAAATGAGTCAGTTCTTCGCATCTGGTGGCCAAAGGATTGGAGTTTCAGCTTCAGCATCAGTCCTTCAAATGAATATTCAGGACTGATCTCCTTTAGGATGGACTGGTTTGATTTTCTTGCAGTCCAAGGGACTCTCAAGAGTCTTCTCCAACACCACAGTTCAAAAGCATCAATTCTTTGGTGCTCAGCTTTCTTTATAGTTCAACTCTCACATCCATACATGGGTTATAAAGGCAGATCGGTTGAAAGGAAACATTGAATTTTCTCTCCTGTATTTTTCATCTGAGAAAAAAAGAAAAAATCCATTGCTTTTATGATGCAGTTCTCAGAATCTCACTAGAGGGTGGTGTTGATCTATAACCAGAGGTTGCTAATCTGGTACATTCATTAGTAGGCTGCATTTATATTTAAAGAAAAGGTAAAATGAAGCCTTCTCAGTCTTCCCTAAAAGTTGGTAAATGTCAAGTCTGAAAACTCCCAAGGGCCTCATCCAGTTCTGGCTTCTTGCAGCCCCAGAGGAGCCAGATAAAGTAGTGAAGAGATTACTGGAGGAGTTAAGTGGCAGATTCTAATTTCAGCTCCTGCTAACTAGTAGACAAGAAATTAAAGCTTTCTGGGCCTTCTTCTCATTTGGGGGGAAAAAAAAAAAAAAAGGCCTGTGCTAGATGATCTCTACATCTCCTTGTATCTCTGAAATTCTGATATTCTAACACATTCTGAGTCTAAAGCCTGCAGAATTTCTCCTGTTCTTGGTCAAAGGAACAAGTAACATCGCAAATTATAAAATTATTAATAATTAAAAATAACAATAATTAAAAATAACTGATCTCCTTTAGGATGGACTGGTTGGATCTCCTTGCAGTCCAAGGGACTCTCAAGAGTCTTCTCCAACACCACAGTTCAAAAGCATCAATTCTTCAGTGCTCAGCTTTCTTTATAGTCCAGTTCTCTCATCCATACATGACCACTGGAAAAACCATAGCCTTGACTGGATGTACCTTTGTTGGCAAAGTAATGTCTCTGCTTTTTAATATGCTATCCAGGTTGGTCATAACTTTCCTCCCAAAGAGTAAGCGTCTTTTAATTTCATGGCTGCAGTCACCATCTGCAGTGATCTTGGAGCCCAGAAAAATAAAGTCAGCCACTGTTTCCACTGTTTCCCCATCTATTTGCCATGAAGTGATGGGTCCAGATGCCATAATCTTAGTTTTTTGAGTGTTGAGTTTAAGCCAACTTTTTCACTCTACTCTTTCGCTTTCATCAAGAGGCTCTTTAGTTCTTCTTCACTTTCTGCCATAAGGGTGGTGTCATCTGCATATCTGAGGTTGTTGATATTTCTCCGGGCAATCTTGATTCCAGCTTGTGCTTCTTCTAGCCCAGCGTTTCTCATGATGTACTCTGCATATAAGTTAAATAAGCAGGGTGACAATATATAGCCTTGACGTACTCTTTTTCCTATTTGGAACCATTCTGTTGTTCCATGTCCAGTTCTAACTCTTGTTTCTTAACCTGCATACAGGTTTCTCAGGAGGCAGGTTAGGTGGTCTGGTATTCCCATCTCTTTCAGAATTGTCCACAGTTTATTGTGATTCACACAGTCAAAAGCTTTGGCATAGTCAATAAAGCAGAAATAGATGTTTTTCTGGAACTCTCTTGCTTTTTCGATGATCCAGCAGATGTTGGCAATTTGATCTCTGGTTCCTCTGCCTTTTCTAAAACCAGCTTGAACACCTGGAAGTTCATGGTTCACATATTGCTGAAGCCTGGCTTGGAGAATTTTGAGCATTACTTTACTAGCATGTGAGATGAGTGCAACTGTGTGGTAGTTTGAGCATTCTTTGGCATTGTCTTTCTTTGGGATTGGAATGAAAACTGACTTTTTCCAGTCCTGTGGCCACTGCTGAGTTTTCCAAATTTGCTGGCATATTGAGTGCAGCACTTTCACAGCATCATCTTTCAGGATTTGAAATAGCTCAACTGGAATTCCATCACCTCCACTAGCTTTGTTCGTAGTGATGCAGAAAGTCTTTTAAAATACCAAATCTTACTAGGGAATCTCAGAGCCATCCTTTTTTCATCTATCGGAGAATTCTGTGGATAATTTCTGTGCCTTAATGAATCATTCAAGGATATCTCTTGCTTGCTCACTTGCTGGAAATGAGCAAAATATGTTTACATAGGATTATCTAGAGAGAGGAAGTTGAACCATTCATTATCAAGTGGTTTGGGATAGAGATTAAATCCCTTACCTCACCTTGCACTTAGCCAACATGCATCCTATATGTCTTTTCATACTGCTCATGAGGACGACAGAGGACGAGATGGTTGGGTGGCATCACTGACTCAATGGATATGAATTTGAGCAAGCTCTTGGAAAGGGTGAAGGGCAGTGAAGCTTGGTGTGTTGCAGTCCGCGGCGCCGCAAAGAGTCGGACACCTTTGAGTGACTGAACAATAACAAATCCTGTATTTGGTTTGTGAGGAGTCATTCTTTACATGGATTTAGTTGGTTCTGTTTCCTATTACCCTCATGTTATCTAATTCCCTTTCCTTGTCATATTTATTAACAGTGCAGAGTGAACTGAAGATTTTTACATGGAACCTGAAGCAAATTATCCAACAACAGGGTTCCAGTAAACCCTGGTTTATCTCTGCATGGACTTAACTTCTAAAGGTGAGAGTCTGCAGTTAACCCCTGATGGTTTGAACTCACCCCAAAGGCACCGACATTAACACTCAACACCCCATTTCTTCCAAATTGCTTTGCTTTGCAAATGAAGGTTTCTTTTCTCCTCCCCTCTCCCCCACCCCCCGATTTTGTTGCATCTCCAGGGTCGTGTCGAACATCTAAACTTCTCAAAATGTACGCACACGCGAGCGTGCTCTCACACCCCACTCGAGTACATGAGCCCGGCTGGGCCGGCTCCCAGTTAGAGAACACATTCCATTCTTCGCGCTCGGGCACACCCCTCCGCAGTGGGGATTGGTCGGGCCGACCCCCTGTCGGCGAGGCGAGGCTCCTAAGAGGCCCAGACGCCTGCCAATCCCCACGGGCTGTCAAAACAAGTCTTCCCTCCCTGTCACAACAGAGCGGAGTGGAGGTCGCCGCCGCCGCCGCCGCACTTCCTGGGGCCGCTGCATCGCGGTCCCCGGGCAGGTGGCGGGTGCGCCGGGCAGCGGTCGCCGGGCTCCAGCCCTTCTCAGGCCGCGCGCGTCCCGGCCTCTGCGGCCGCCCGGCCAGGCGCCCGGTGCCTTTTGTCTGGCGCAGAGCGGGCGTGTGCATCACATTTCGGACACCTCCCTCTCCTCGTCGTCTCTCCTCCCTCCTGCTCACATCTTCTCCGCCGTCCTACCCCCGCCGGACTGCCGGCCTCCTGGACCAAAGCCCGCGGACGTCTCTACTCGAGCGATGCCTCCTCTCCAGAAAGTTACCGCTGCCGCCGCCGCCGCCGCCGCAACCGGGCGGTGAAACAAAGTCTGGCCGGGCCGCCTCCCGGTGCAGGAGCGCACCCGTGCCCAGCGGCTGCACTTCGCTGCCGGGCGTGCCGCCTCCCCGCGGGGAGCCCGAACCGCGCTCTGCCATGGCCGAGGGCGCAGCCAGCAGGGAGGGTTCAGCGCCGCCTGACGCGGCCGGGAGCGAAGACGACCCCCGAGTGGGCCCGGATGCCACCTCCGGGGACTGTGTGGCGGCGGCCCCTGGGGGCCGGTGGAGGGACCGTCGCAGTGGGGTCGCCCTGCCCGGAGCTGCGGGGCCCCCGGCGGACAGTGAGGCCGCCCTCCTGGAGGCTGCTCGGGCGACCCCTCGGCGCAGCAGCATCATCAAGGTAAGCGAGGCCGCGCGGCCCCGGGAGCTTGGCTGTGGGTGGGCGGTGGGTGGGTCGTGGGGCTGGGGCAGGATGTACGGTGTCCGGAGGCATCGCAGGCTTAGCATTGTTTTCTCCAGTGTCCTTCATTACCAAACCTTCCTTCCTTGTCCGGAGGTTCCCAGACTCAGCTCTTGGCTGTGAGAAGCAGAAGTGACTTTTTTTTTTTTTTCCTCACCGCAGAGGAAAAGTTCCATTCTGCGTCTTTGCGTTTTGATGGATGCTTTCCCTCATTTTCTATGAAAGTTTCTCTAAACCATTGATGTAAGGAGGAAGGCAGAACTCAATATAAATGCAGACCTGCGGGAAGGTCGTGCACTGCTCTCCAACGAAAAGTTAGCTTTCCCCGCACAGTTTACCCTCAAGTGGGAAAAAACCCAAAAAACAAAACATACAAATCTTCGAGGCTCAAACTGTCTTGAGATCTCACGAAGCGTGAACCTTCCTCCTAGGCAGGCTGTTTTCAGTGGACCCTGCGGCAAAGTAGGCAAAGTAAAGAGCGAAGGTGGAGCCTAGATTTGTGCAGATAGCGTAACCGGAAAGCAGACACCAAGCATCACCACTGGTCCTCGTAGTTACCACCACATCCAGGAGAACGCTTCCCGACCCTTCAACTGCCAGTCAGGGTTTCTATTTATCCGTTTGGCTAGCCTCATCCCTCCTCTTGTCTCTTTCTGTCTTCCTTCCACTTGGGGCTTGCTTCCTGTTTGAGATTTCATCTTGGGTTCATGACATCGGTATAAGGTCTCCTGGAATTCAGAACCTTTCCACAGGCTTTGGAAGAGGGCCTTTTAGCATAAATGCGTGAGTACATAATCTTGAGTACATGACATTAAAATTGATCTTGGAAGAACATTCAGTATGAAACTGCTTCCATATAAAAATAAGCCAAAGATGAAAATGAAGGATGGACTTGGAACTATCCATACTTAGTATTCAATGTGCTTGTGTTAATACCTTCAAAACCCTTGTTCAGGTTGAAGCTGTGTATACATCACACAATACGTTTCTCTTTTTCAAGCTCTAAATTGGAACTCCTAGTGCCAGTGTGGGTAGACTGTTCCCACAGTCCATCCAGCTAGCTCCAAGTATGGTCTAGGCTTTTCCCCAATACTGACCCATGGAAGTTTAGAGCCAAACAGGGAAATTTCTATATTAAAAGAAGAGTGGGTGGTAGTTGCAAATGACTTGTAGTAGTTTCTATTATTTTGTGACTTTTAGATTATGTGAAGAGGTGTGTTCTCTTCTGGGTATGAATTTGGAGAAAAAGGAAACGATCTCTGCCCCTGCCCCCTTTAACCCATAGATCAGAAAGCATGTTATTCTGAAACTTAAAAAAGCCCACTGTAGACAGTATACATTTTGAAGTCTAGGATGTAGACACTACATGTGTTGTGTGAAAACAATAGCCACAAGATAGTTTAAAATATACCATCATAAAAAGCATTGGGCTTTTTTTGTTGTAAAAGAAATGAAAGTGACAGAGTGTAAGGAGTATACAAATTCTTGCAGCTAAATTGGTAAGTTTAAAATTTTAGTATGTGCTGGTTGATATTCTTGGAAGGGTCCTTGCTGAGTAATGGTGCCTGTTTAGTTTTGAAATTTCTTTTTGTGACAAAAAAGGAAGGAGGCAACGGAATAGCAACTTAATCCTTTCCCTATTTAATAGTAAAATAAGCATTTAATAACTGCCATTTAAAATTAAAGATACCAGAATATTAAGTGAATTCTTATTATCAGTTAGCTTTATTGAAAATTTTTAATATATGCATATGATAAAAACAAATGTTGCAAAGGAGTTTGAAGGGAAAACTCCCAGCCACTCCCCATTCCCACTTACAAAGTCCACCCCAATAGCTGTTAACATGTTCTTGTGTACCCTTCCAGAAATATTCCATATATAAGCATGTGTATCTGTATATATCTGTGGTGAGCTACTGATGCTACTGATTTATGTAATAAAATTTGGCTAGAGTTTTTACAGGGTTTATATATTCAGACTTGCGCCAAACATTTTGATGTCTGGAGAGTTGTCTAAGGTCATTGTGATGCATCTGTTAATCTTCAAGGATAACCTGTAGGTCATTGGTCCTTGGGGTCTATTCCCAGAGGCCTTCATTATCTTCCAGTGGGGAAAGGGACAGGTGATGGGTTCTGTTTCACTCCTCCTCTGAGATCAAGGACATCTCAGAATCTGTCATTCCATGGTTTGTTCACTTTAGCACAATAAAAACGCGAGTTTCTGAAAAAGGTCTAGATCATAAGAAGTAAGTAGTACATGCTTCTCTACTGAGAAAAGATGGCTTTCTTTGTTGTTTTTCCAAGAGTTATTTTTATTTGGCATTGAAACATACACAAAAAGAAAGCTTTAGAACATTTTATATTAATCAAACATTAAATGCTGTTCCAGATAGCCTTAGTACAGTGATAATTGATATTCATGGTCATAACTCTGAGCCACTGAAAGATTGTGAATCATCAAATATCAAATTCTTTTCAGCTCAGTTGAGGGTATTGTTTCTATTCTAATTTGACTGCTAATTCTCTGTAAACTTGAATAGTAGATAAATCAGAATACTGCATTCCTCTAGCATGCCAGAAAACAGACTGTCTTGTATATTAATAGAAGGAATGTTTTCAGTAAATTTGCCCTCCCTAATTTGTGAAAACATGTGTTTAGTTGAGAAAACAATTTCCTTCTGAGCTGATGAAAACAATAGTATTTATCTTTACACATTTTTTGAAAGTCTTTCTACTGTAATTATGTTTCTTCCCTTATATGCCCAGTTCTAAATTTTGAAAAATTTAATGTGCGAGTTAAACTATATTCTCTTTAACCTATCCATTTTCCCCTGTGTTTTTCTATGTAATTTTTTGTACAACATTGACATTTATAAATGTTGTATGTTTTTTGGTAAGTGTATTGTTGTATACCACAATATTATATAAACTCCATCTTAATTGCTTCTTTATGACATTTGGTTTAAAATGACAAGTTTAGTTAATTGCAGGGTTGAGAATATCTAGTAATTAGGTACTATTGTACGTTCAAATATACTTCTACCTAAGAAATTAGACCAATAACTATCTGGTATTGATATAAAATTTATGTATTTAAAATATTTAGCATTCTAGATTGTAGTTTATCACTATTACTCTATAACAGAAATTTTGGGAAAGAAAGCAGGGTAGCTTGCTCCCTATACTATTGGGTTTGCCAAAAAGTTCATTTGGGTTTGTCCATAAGCTGTAACAAAAAATCTGAACTAACTTCTGGCCACCAAATAGATGATGGGAATTGAGGTACATACATGTTTTAAAAATAGCATATTTTTAAAGCAAGACTTTTAAAATAAGTCTCTCAATAGTTGAGAGACTTCCCTGGTGGTCCATTGGTGAAGACTCCACATTTCCAATTCAGGGGGCTTGTGTTGGATCTCTGGTCAGGGAACTAAGATCTCACAGACTGCAAAGCCAAGAAAAAAAAAAAGCAAATGATTTATCTCCCATTATATGCAATGTATTGAAGAGTCCTACTTTTTCCCATTTCCTTTTGCTTCTACTTCAGTGTGAACTCTTGAGAAGAAGTTATCACTTGGATCCCATGGGCATAAGTGTGTGGGTTGAAGACAGAAGTTGGAAATGAGGTGCTGAGATGTTCACTGAAACAGCTAAAGTAGTGACTTCCATGTTGTTCATGTTTCTTATATCATGGCCAGTCTCATTCGGTCATGTTCATTGTGATTGTGGGGCTAATGTAGTGGGTTTCTGAGCTGCAGCCTCAAAGATGCTCCTTGGGTACCTGCTGACCCATATCAAAATTATGGCTCTCCTCAGAGGAGCAAGGGAAATTTTATTCACTTTTATGAAGTACTGCCTAATGTGAGTCAGGTACTAAACTAGGAGCTTTCATACATTATAATCACTTAATCCTCACAGCAAACTCTCTGAAGTCGAGAAGGGAGGCATGGAGAGCTCCTGATACAATGTGGAGTCAGGATTCATACCCATGTCTGAAAACTTGTGGTCTCATGCTAATTCTCAGATGCAAAAAGAGCCACGATCCATGAACACATTTTAGGTTAGAAGTAACGTGAACATCTAAGAAAGTGGCAGATTCTTGGGCTCCAAGGTTTGTGGGTAAACTCTCTTTTCTCTGCTTCACCTCTCCAATTCAGAACAACTCGAAATGGATGACTCTAGAAACCTTCCTTTGTGGCTCAGCTAGTAAAGAGTCTGCCTGCAATACAGGAGACCTAGATTAGATCCCTGCGTTGGGAAGATCCCCTGGAGAAGGGAACGGCTACCCACTCCAGTATTCTGGCCTAGGGAATTCCATGGACAGTCCATGGCATTGCAAAGAGTTGGATACGACTGAGCAACTTTCAGTTGAGTTCAGTCAGAAAGAGATTGCAGTCGCTCTTGTCTTTGGTCATTTTGTTAGGCCTGCACTGTGCTTTGAAAGGCAGAGAAGCTTGGCAGATGTTCTACTTGTTGTCAATATATGAAGGTCACACCTGTTCTTTTATGCCTGACCCACTTCTCCCCTCTCACGCAGCAGTTTGTGAAGGATTGCATTTTCTTTTAGACTCATTATGGGGCATAGTAAAAGTGAAAGTGAAAGTCACTCAGTTGTGTCAGACTCTTTGAGACCCCATGGACTGTACAGTCCATGGAATTCTCCAGGCCAGAATACTGGAGTGAATAGCCATTCCCTTCTGCAGGGGATCTTCCCAACCCAGGGATCAAACCCAGATCTCCCGCATTGCAGGCAGATTCTTTACCAGTTGAGCCACAAGGTAAGCCCAACAATACTGGAGTGGGTAGCCTATCTCTTCTCCAGAGAATCTTCCTGACCCAGGAATTGAACCAGAGTCTCCTGCATTGCATGTGGATTCTTTACCAACTGAGCTATGAGGGAAGCCCATGCTATATGGTGCATAGGAGTATGTATTACTCTAGAGGAATAATGAAATAAGGGATCTTGTGTGGGAGCTCTGAAAATATTTTTTTATAGGGACAATTATGAAGGGAATGAAGTATAATTGAGAAATAACTCAAAAATTTTAGACACACTATAAGTTAAATAGGCTTCTGTAACTTGGCATGGGAATTAATCAGCATTTATAGACTCTTTTGCCTGTAGAAATATGTTAAAAGTTCTAAAAAATCAACTTATGGGTAAATGTTAGATAAACAACCTGATTATACAGCAGAGATCCCAGCCTTACTGGGTGCCATAAGTGTGTCCTGGTGGTTTCCATTGTGGATGCCCCTCCTGAGGTATGATTCATAAGTGGCATTGAACTTCTTGCGTGGATTTGTTTTGTTGTGCCAGTAACTTCAGTTAGAGTATTAATTTTCCTGAAATTTCCATAGAAACATGGTCACATTTCACCTTAGAAGTGGTTGTTTCTCATAGTAGTGCCTTTCTGATGTGATTTCTTACAGCATCTCTCAAGAGAATTCAGAATAAAATTTAGATAAAGAACCTTGTATTGTTTTGATGAGAGACTTTTAGAAGTACCTGTTGATTAGTGTTTCCTATTATTATCAGAATTTATAAGAATTTTTTTCCTTCTTGAATAATGTATTAAGGTTTAAAAAGTAGAAGTTAATTGCATAGCCAGTGAGAGGCTAAACATACATTGCAATTAAGACTGAAGAATTGTTTTCTCAGCTATTCCCCCTTTACAGTAGAGAAAACAGGTAATTAAATTTTGTACAGTAAAATGTCAATTGAACATATATTTCCAAATAAGACCTTAGGCACCACAGGCTATTATGAGATGACATTGGGGACAGCTGATTTTACCTTTGGTACCACAGAACAAACACTCCATTAATGCTTCTAGGTAATGTTGGAGCAACTGGTTGGGCAGTAGGCTGGGGAGTAATTCAAAGAAAGAATTACAGCAGTAATTCCTGCTCCCCCAGTGACTGTTCAGTTTTAATAATGGTGAATGTTAAACATAATTCCATTTTCAGGATCTATATCTAAATTGAGACCTGTATAAAATTGTGCATTAAAAAAATTATCAGCTTAAAATGACTAAGAGGCAGGAGTAAAATTCCTTTTTGAGTTTTCCATTGGGATCTCACCACTAGTAAATGAACCATTGATTACTAGATGAAGAGAATAATTTGATTGCACTTCCAATCTAGGGTAATAATAAATCAGTAAACCTGTTACAATGGAACCTGTCAGTTCTACATAATTTCATATTTTGATGTTTTCTAATAATGTAAAAAAAGATATATTTGTAGCTTTTTCAAATCTTATTTATCTTTGCAGGGCTTCCCAGGTGGCACTAATGGTATAGAACCTGCCTGCCAATACAGGAGACATAAGAGATTAGGGTTTGATCCC
This sequence comes from Bubalus kerabau, assembly GCF_029407905.1. Lineage (NCBI taxonomy): Eukaryota > Metazoa > Chordata > Mammalia > Artiodactyla > Bovidae > Bubalus > Bubalus kerabau. Next base: position 140,202,256 of record NC_073626.1, read on the forward strand.
TGGGTCGTGAAGATCCCATGGAGGAGGGTATGACAATCCACTCCAGTATTCTTGCCTGGAGAATCCCATGGACAGAGGATAGTCTCTATCCATGGATTACAATATGGATTACAGTCCATAGGGTTGCAAAGAGTCAGACATGACTGAAGCAACTTAGTATGTATGCATGCACGTTTATCTTTGCATCCCAGTTCATCTCGGTATCCTACTTACTATGAAGGTTATGATAGAATTTATTGTAATTAATAAATTATAATATACAATAAAAACAATTAGAACTGAATGGTCAAGTTCTATAATGACAACATTCTGTCTTAAGTCTTGGCCCATGTATCGTGTATTTCAGCTAACATTTGATGGCAACAAAATAATAATGTGACAAAATATTGGAATAGTCCCTTGGATTTAAATTAGAATTTGATTTGTAGTTTAATCTGTAGCATTTTATGTGGATGTGTAAGAGAGATATAATATAGTTTATTTTCCACAGTACCATTATAACTAACCTCACTAATAATTAATCTAGCATTATTTTGGAGAAGGAAATGGCAACCCACTCCAGTGTTCTTGCCTGGAGAATCCCAGGGATGGGGGAGCCTGGTGGGCTGCCGTCTATGGGGTCGCATAGAGTTGGACACGACTGAAGTGACTTAGCAGCATTATTTTGAGACAAGTAGGATTGTATGTGATGAGTAGAAAGTAATCATTATTTATATTATCATTATCACTCCAGAAAGAAGAAAGGCAAGTTAATTTTGAAAACAATACAGTCCATCCAAAATGAAACAATATAACAATGAAACTATTTTAATAAGTGCACTTAGTTCCCAAAGATTTCTTAATTTGTTTGTGAATTTGTGAAAGTGTATGCCTTTTACTGGAGAAGGCAATGGCAACCCACTCCAGTGTTCTTGCCTGGAGAATCCCAGGGATGGGGAAGCCTGGTGGGCTGCCGTCTATGGGGTCACATAGAGTCTGACACGACTGAAGCGACTTAGCAGCAGCAGCAGCATGCCTTTTACTGGCAAGGATATTGTGTTTTTCCTTAACCATACAACTTTGTATTCAAAATACCTTTGAAAGATAATATCTGCTTTCTTAATTCTTTCACACTGACTTGTTCAAAAGTCTTTTAAAATGTGCTAAATCTGTACTAGACTAAGCATGAAAAGTGAAAGTGTTAGTTGCTCGGTTGTGCCCTACTCTTTATAACTCCATGGACTGTAGCCTGCTAGGCTCCTCTGTCCCTGGAATTCTCTAGGCAAGAATACTGGAGTGGGTTGCCATTCCCTTTTCCAGGGGATCTTCCCGACCCAGGGATCAAAGCTGGGTCTCCTGCATTATAACAGATTCTTTACCATCTGAGCCACCAGAGAAGCCCAGACTAAGCACAGGTGGTATATTTAATTAGGCACGCTTGTATCATTGTATGGTACTATGTAATGGTTAGAAATGATGGTGGGATTATATCTCTGAGCACCTTCTCTGTGAGATGTTGAGGAAGATAAATGCACAAGGAGGGCAAAAAGAGACTGAAAACAAACCCCCTTTACTGATAGCTGGGACCAAGATTACAAGGCAGAACTCTAGAAAAACTGGACTTGATCATGTTATAGGTACTTCCTTTAAGGCTCAAGTGATTTCAAACCAAAGCAGGCCAAATAGCCTGTGTCCTTAAAATCCACATCTCCCATCTCAGATCTGACACGTGAGAATGAGGGTGGGCTGCCCAGAAGAGCACCCCATTGGGCGAGAGAATAAATAGTCAGCAGGAGCAGAATGTGTTTCCCCTCTATGCTTCTCTAGGCTTAGGCTGGGTTGGGGTCTGAGCTCAGGAAAAGGGCAACTATGTGAGAAGAGACGGTGTAAACTGCCTTGCTCTGCTCCCTTCAGGTTAGCCTGTTGTTGGGTGAGGTGATAGAGAGGAGACCACGCTGTGTGCACTCTGACCTTTATCTTTGAAAACTTTACCTCCATAAAACAGAGTCTATCAGTGCCCTTGAACTTGCAGTCTTGTAATCATTTACTAGTTTTTGGAGGAGATATTAGGGACAGAAGTGGCGGAGTCGGGTGGGGTGGGGAATGAAGGTTGGCAGTCTGTGCTCCCCCTGGAGACTGACATACAAGATTCAAAGACACCTTCAGCATTTGGTGAACTCCCTTTTTGAAATACTTTGGAATTATTGATCCCATGCTATAATTAAATAGTATATATTTAAATATGTTATTAATAATTAAATGCTTTATTTTTATGTTTAATAGATGAAACACCCAGTACATCTTGCAGAGATTTTCCTATTGAGAAATTTTCTTATAATGACAGCAAATGCTTATTTAAGTTATGAGTCTGGCATTGTTCAATCAATGTATATTCATTCATTAAATCCTCACAATAACCTTATGTACTTAGTGTTTTTACTTGTTATTTCCCTTTTCACAGTTGGAGAGATACTAAATGACTTGCCCAGGGTTACTTAGCTAGTAAATGGCAGAGCGAAGAAATGGACTCAAGTGGTTTAGCTCCATAGGTTGCTTTTAATCTTTATACTATACATCCTGCTAAATAATATTGATTTAAACCTTAGCTAGTATTCATGAAATAGGAGACATTATATAGCTACCTTAAAAACTAAGTTTAGGTGACAAGTCAAAAAGAAGCAATTCTGAAAACAACTTTGGGAAACTCTAAGGACTCTTGGCTTATGATTTTTTTTAGCTTCTTAACCTTTCATGTAAAATGCCCATGACTTTACAGTAATATTGTACTCTATTCCACTTTCCCTTGAGAGAATGGAATTTCTCTTAGTATATTTTTACTCTTTTTCAGAATAAACATGTTTACCATGAAGCAACAATTTATGATCCAACTTTGCTATAAATTATACAGGCTAAGGATGGACTGTTACTTAATTAATGCAAACTGATATGATTTATTTTATAGTTTGATAGTTTTGTCTTCCAGCATCAATAAATCAAAAAGATGTGCCTGAGTTTTTAATCCAGGGAAGTTGCAATTTTGATAAGTGATAGTGGATATGATGCTGTATGATTCAGATTTCTCCCCAATTACATTTGAGGTAGGTGAGTTCATCACACATATGAGGAATATTTGAGGAATTCCATTAAACTGAAAGTCTGTTTAATCATTTAATTCCTTTTTTGGGGGTGGAAATTTCAAAGTCAATATGTGGGAAATTTAAATATGTGAGTATGTTGTGAAATGACTGTGCTTGTGGCCACTTTATTGTGTTGATGGTAATGAGTCCATTCTGCTATGCAAAGATACAGTACTATGGCCAAATGGTACCCAGAGGTTTATCCCCATCACTTGGAGACTGGCCAGGGTTATAGGCACAGGCTGCTCTCTTGTTGAAACACTCCTCATATGTCAGCTTTAATTATCTATCTGTGGTTATGTTAAATTATTGAAAGGGCATAGGACTTTGGCTTTTTCTTTCTCTTCTCTCTCTCTCTCTTTCCCTCTCTCCCTGTCTTTTCTCTGTTGCAGCATTTGCACAATAAGACATTTGGTCACATTCTCTTAAAGTGTTTTTTTTTTTTTTTTTTTAAACAACGAGGCTTTCCCCAGACATCTGAAACTTACAAGAGTTATTTTTCCTAATACTCTCTTATGTTTAGTTAGTGTGGAATCAACCTCGTTTTGTGATAAATGCAGTGGTGTGTGTGTACACACTTATGCTAGACACATTGGAAGTCAGAAACCTCAACGGCAGGTGACCTTTTGATCCCCAGCTTTCTGTTCTATGGCTGAGGTGATGGTATTTATCCAATGACACATTTATTATGAAAGTAATTGCATGGGCTATGAGCAGTTAAGTTACACCAGAAGTTGAGATTTCTATGGTTTGGGGAGAGGAGAAAGAGGATCAATGTGTGCTAAAGAGAAAGGAATCAGAGAGGACCATGTTTATAAATGGGCACAGTAATGTTTCAGTAAATAGTTCTTTACCTGGATCATTCTGCCAGAAGTTGTACATTTGGAAATACAAAGTTTGGGGATTTTGTTGGCATTTTGGTTCTGGAGAGTCTTTTAACTAACACCTCACTTCATAACAGCTAATGGTGAATACTCAGCACAGGGCCCTTGAACCTAGAGATTCCTGGGAAGGATCTAGAAAGAACTGGTCTCGATTGTTGGGAATGCTTGGCATTAAAGACAAGTTATGTCTGTTTTGTTTTTTTTTTTTCCTAGCCCTAGCCCTAGGAAGAATTCGTCAGAGTTCCTCCATCAGCATGACAGGGTCACCAATACAGAGAAATGGCTTCTGGGAAACAAGACATCGTAGAAATCGGTATAACAGAATGGAAATAGTTGTGAGTGCTGGTATTAGCTGTCACAGCTTAAAACAAAAGACTCTATGATTCACAGACGCAGGGGGACTGTGAACTGTTGTGTTCAGACTCCTAATGGTCTTGTGGAGAGGCAGCCTTCACTGCTGCTCTTGCCCACCCCACTTTCCCAGGCTGAACAAGGGGAGGACTTCCAGGGAGGAGGTGACCTTGGAAGGGAGCCTGTTCCTTCTACTTTCCTAATTTTGGGTGGAAGAGCTCATGACCCTTTTGAAGCTAAGAGAGAAAGGACTCAAGAGAATCATTAGTAAAGATTGGGCAGGTAATGGTGGTAGCATCCAACAATTCCCCTCTCCACCAAGTCTCCCTGTAAGCTGGGACTGATGCTCATCTCTTCTCTGGAATGTGCTGAATTGCCAGACCAGCAGAGCTCTTATGCTGTCCGAGTTCCTGAGTGTGGACAAAGGTGACACTGTCAAAGATGGCCAGGATGTTGCTAGTGCCCCACCCAAAGAAGGCATTTGAACAGAGGGACTCTAGTAACAAAAGACTGGGGCAGGGGCTGGGTAAGTGGTGGGAGAAAGAGGTCATGTCCAAGCCAGATCTCTAAAACCAGTATGATGAATGTATAGGAAGAAGAGCACTGTAGAGAACCAACATCTCCACACAGAGTCAGCATTTGGATGCCTGCCTTACAGAGAGAATCAATAGTTCAGTGTTAACCCGAGGAGCAGAGAAACCCAACCCAGTGGGGCCTGCAGCATCCCTATGATGCCATCTTTAGAGAGACCATGGCCTGTCCTATCCATCCTCCAGCCCAACCCTAGAAGGGAAGTACAGGGAGGAAGAGAAAGAGAGAAGTGGGTAGACTAGACCTACCCCCTGCTGCAGCAACTACCACCACTGTTTTCGCTTGCTTTGGGGGTATGGAATGGAAAGAAGACCTTGAATTGAACTTGAGATTGAAGTTTTAAATGAATAGGAATGAGTTTTTTAAGGACTTGAAAAAGTGAAAGTCTCTCAGTGATGTCCAACTCTTTGTGACCCCATGGACTATTCAGTCAATGGAATTCTCCAGGCCAGAATACTGGAGTAGTTAGCCTTTCCCTTTCCCAGGGGATCTTCCCAACCCAGGGATTGAACCCAGGTCTCCCTCATTGCAGGCAGATTCTTTACCAGTTGAGCCACAAGGGAAGCCCAAGAATACTGGAGTGGGTAGCCTATTCCTTCTCCAGGGGATCTTCCTCACCCAGGAATCCAACCGGGGTCTCCTGCATTGTAGGTGGATTCTTTACCAACTGAGGTATATTGTGAAATCTGAGTGAGGTCAGTTATTAGTAATAACTGGAGTACCCAGGGGCAAGGGGATATGAGATGGCATAGTTGGGAGGGAGCTGTTGTGGGAAAAATAAAGCTCACTGGACCTCCTTGGCTGTCCAGTGCTTAAGATTCTGTGCTTCCAATGCAGGGGGCATGGATTCGATCTCTGGTCTGGGAACTAAGATCCTACATGTTACATGGTGCAGCAAAAACCAAACCAAACCAAACAAACTCATTTGTTTGTACTGCGGAAACTTAAGACTGCTTAATTATCCAATTACATTATTATAGAATTGGAGAGCTTGAGATCATTCTCTAATTCTACCCCTTCATTTATTAAGCATGGCTGTCCACGATCTCTCTCATTCTTCCAGGAAGCCATTAGAGGTATTGTTTATGTCACCATGGATGGGTTATGGAGGGTTATGGAGGGTTCTTTTACAATTTCATGGTGTAGAAGCCCCAAAATTGTCAAGATCTTACATTATTTTTTTAATTCTTATAGCAGTTGGAAAAACATGGCTGTGGTTATCATTTCAACCTTACAGATAAGGAAGCCAAAGCTCTGAGAGGTAGAGAAACATGTTCCAGGTCTCCCAGATATTAAGTATGTCTGTGTTTGGTAGGGTAGAGGTGGGGGAAGGCAGAATTTTTTCCTCCCTATTTTCTTTATTCCTCAAATTTGCAACCACCAGTAACCCAGGTTTCCAAAAAACAATGATTTAAGAATATGTTAATCTGGTTGCATGTGGCCAGAGTTAAAGCAAAGTTAAGGTGGTTCAACCTTTCACTGTTCTGTGATTAAAGCAACCATCATCAACTGAGCTAGGGACACATATTTAAGTTGAAAGTCAGAAGGATCTAACACACAATGATAGATTTGAGGGGACTGCTTTGGCATACTTTGGAGGTTTGGGTTTCTTACTCTTCAAAAGCTACATTTTAGAAACCCTAAATATTAGTTTTCTATTGTTGCTTTAGAAAATTATCACAGTGTCTTTAAACAGTATATATTTGTTATCTTATAGTTCTAGAAGTCTGCAGCCTGAAATGTGTCTCACTGTGCTAAAATTAAGGTATTGGCAGGGCTGTGTTCCTTTTGGGGCATCTCTGGTGGCTCAGTGGTTAAGAATCTGCCTGCAGTGCAGGAGACCTGGGTTCCATTCCTGGTTTGGAGAGACCCCTGGAGAAGGGAATGGCAATCAACTCCAGTGTTCTTGCCTGGAGAATTCCATGGACAGAGGAGTCTGGTGGACTAGGGGAAAATCCATTTTCTTGTCCCTTTCAGCTTCTAGAGTCTGCTACATTCTTTGGATCCTGGCCCCTTCCATTTTCAAAGACAGCAACAGCCAGTGAAGTCTTTCTCACATCATACTACCTTACCCTGCCCCATGCTAACTCTTCTCTCTCTTCCATCTTTAAGTATCTTTGTGATTACATTGGGCTCACCTGCATAATCCAAGATGATCTTCCTATTTTAAAGTCAGTTGATTAGTAACCTTAATTCCATTTGTAATCTTCTTTGTCATGGAACCTAATATGGAACCAAATGGAACCTAATGTGGAACCTGTCATGGAACCAAACCATGAAACCAAATTCTAAGGAATAGGACATAAAAATCTTTGGGGACCATTATTCTATCATATCCTGGTTTCAGAACTAGGTCATTGTTGTTGTGATGATTTTTTCCCATTTTAAATGAACTTTATTAAGATTCTTTAAATATAAATATAGTTTGTTACAATATGAACAGTCTACTGGATTAAGATTTAGGATTTTAATAGTAGTTTTACTAAAATAGTTTATGGATCTTAGGAACATTTAATTTCTAACTAAATCTGCATTTTTACTTTAATATGATATACTTTTTATACTTTAAAATATAGAGCTTTAGTAGACTATTAACTAAAAGAATCCTTACAGTTTACCTCATAACAGTTGAATCTACCTCTTAACAGGTCTGAAAATGGACTTAGAGGGATTATTGATTTCCTCAAATCATAAAGCAAATTGATGGAGAATCAACGTCTTCCAACTTCTTATGACCTGAACTTCATAAGATTTAAAAAGAAGGGGATCCAGATATCTGGATTTTATTCTTAATATATTCTTCACAAGAACTGAAGAATGACTTTCAGGTTCTCACAACATCCTTGTGCCCTTGACTTGACTCTGAGTAGAATGTACTTCTGAAAACTCTCTGGGAAAATTGATTCAGCTGATCCGTCTTTGGGGCAGATGTCCTCTATTATCTTCACTGTTAAAAGTTTAAAACTTTATATAAATTATAATGAGGAAGAAGAGGTGATGTTCCAGACTGAGGAAGATTTTTTTTGTGTGGTTAAAAATGTAGGGTTTTTTTTTTTTCTTTAAGAAGTTTTTTGATGAGTCTTCATGGCTAGTGTGTAAAATCAGTTATTTAATTTACCTCCTTTTAACTTAACTGAATAAATTTCAATAGAGGAATTATATTGTAGAAGCTACTCATAATAGCCATACACAAAACACACCCTTACCTGGGTCAGAGAAAGGGAGTTTCCAGCCTGTATGGCAATGCAAACTGTTAAAATAAGAATAAACCCAGTTTTCTCAGTGGTGCATATATTAAAGAGTAATTTCCAGGCAAGCTCACATCATAGAGAACCAATTGCTATCTGGTTTCATGGACAGTAATACCAGCTTATGGAATGTTTTCCATTGTATAAAGCCTATTAAAAGCCATAAGAGAAAAATAGCATTCACCACTGACATTAGGATTAACTGAGAATGGGGTGGTATTAAATAAAATGTAAAAAGTTGGAATCATAATTTAAAAAATCCTGGATCTAGATATTGGATATTTATTTGAACAAAATAAAAACTTTGCACCGGATATTTTTGTTGTTCTGAACTCCTTCAAGAAAAGTCTGGAGAAAACCAAACAGTGATTTAAGTCCTTTAACAACCATGTGTAATATGTCATTATCTTTTAAAAATCTGCTTTCTTATGAGGAATGAAACATTGTTCTGAGGCTTCTTATGGACATAAAAGCTCAGCTTTGTGTTTATCTGATTATGTCTTAAATCCTTCTGAACTCTTATTCATGGTTTCAGTTTTGATTTTTAGATTTTAGAGTTGAAAATGACTTGAGCATTTTAAAGGACAAGTTGATGACTAAGGCAGATTATTTGTCTTATTCCTATAAGGATCTTGGTGCTGTGACCCTCAAGGGACTATCTTTGTAGTTTTCTTCAAATACTCTTCTTTTGTCATTTGGATGTTTTCTTTCATTCTGTTTCGTCTTCTAGAAAGTGTTGTTGGTAGTACAAACAAAAGCATTGTTTGCTTTAATGGCTGGCTTGATCTACATCAGAATTTTAAATTTCACTATTAAAAGTCTTTATTGAAAGAGGAATTTAAGTGAGAATATTTATACATGAATCTTTGAGCCTTGGTAATGAGGGAGTTCACGCTCCATATTTATAAATACTTGTATTTATTGGGAAGCTAAGTTGCTCTAGCAAACATATGTTGACTGGAACAATATTAGAAGCTGTGTGGTCATGTATGGATGTGAGAGTTGGACTGTGAAGAAGGCTGAGCACCGAAGAATTGATGCTTTTGAACTGTGGTGTTGGAGAAGACTCTTGAGAGTCCCTTGGACTGCAAGGAGATCCAACCAGTCCATTCTAAAAGAGATCAGCCCTGGGATTTCTTTGGAAGGAATGATGCTAAAGCTGAAACTCCAGTACTTTGGCCACCTCATGCGAAGAGTTGACTCAATGGAAAAGACCCTGATGCTGGGAGGGATTGGGGGGCAGGAGGAGAAGGGGAGGACAGAGGATGAGATGGCTGGATGGCATCACTGACTCGATGGACGTGAGTCTGAGTGAACTCCAGGAGTTGGTGACGGACAGGGAGGCCTGGCGTGCTGCGATTCATGGGGTCGCAAAGAGTTGGACACGACTGAGTGACTGATCTGATCTGATCTCTTATAAGTAACGTTCTGTAACTAGGCTGGTTCTTCTCAATCAAGTAAGTAATTCTGATCCATAAAGAAGTTCAGGGATCCAGTTTCCTTTTGTCTCCCTTTTGGTCATTATCTAGGATGGTTTTCTCCCTTTGATTAAACTTGCCCCCCATCACATCCCCCTTCTGTACCATACCAAGAGGGAAAAAGAAAGGAGGGAAACAACTTTATTTTAAGGAAGTTATCAGCACGTATCACTTCTACTTTTATTCCATTGGTGTATTGGTGATATGGCTACAACCAGCTGGGAAATGTAGTCTCTACCTAGGTAGTTATGTGCTCAGCTTAAAGTTTAGGAAATTCTTATTAGTAAAATGAAGAAAAAGAGACTGTTAGTTTTGTTAAAATAATTAGTCATGAAATATATTCTTAATTGAAGAAGGAATCAAAGTGTTTTGTAATATGAGGGAATTAAACATTACTCTGATCTATTTTGGAGTTCCTATTGTTTGATCTGGTTAGGGCAACTGATAAGAACATGGCTCATGTACTACTAGGTCTTATTCCAATACCTGTAATGAACCAGTTAACTTCACAATTATTTTTCATACACATGAACTGCACTTTGCATCCTGACTCAAAATTCATACCACATGTGAAAGACAGAGAAACCTCAAACAAGAACAATCAAGGATGTCCTGCGTAACAACTGTGTTGGTGGGAAAGAATCTGATGGTCTGTCTCAGGTGAGCCTTTGCTGGGTATCAGGTGCCGTAAAAGCACCAGAATAAGAACCCCTGTGGATGAGGGGATACTGGCCTCCACTCAGCAAGGGGCTCCTTCTCTTACAAGGGAGCCAATTCCATTTTCAGGTTGCTTCTGTTGTTTGAAAAACTTATGTTGAGCCCAAATCAAATTCTTCCATGATGCATTTCTTAGTCCAATTTCTGTCTCAGGAACTGGAAAGAGTAAGTTTAAGTTCTCATGTGACAACTCTTGACATACTTGAAGGGAGTTATATGGAAGTCTCCTCCCACACTTCACTGCGGTAATGACCCCTGATATTTGAGTGCTCACCAGTTTCCAGACACAGTCCTAAGCACTTGATATGTTTTAACTCATGAAATTCTCACTAGGTTTATGAAATTGGTGACGTCTACCCTATTTTCATAGATGAGGAGATTGAGGGACAGATGGGTTAAATCATGTGCCATATTCACACAGTAAATAAGTGGCATGTTCTGATTTGGCAGTGTTTAATTTAAAATGCCCTTTGACTACAACATTGGTTACTATACTAGGGGCACTCTGGTCCACTATAGTGGAGTGTTTTAGCTCCATTTTTCTGGAGATTATATTTCTATGACTATAGTCATCACAGGAATTTTCCTTCTGGAGGTTAAAAAAAAATAACTCAACATGTTTCATTGACAGCAGTTTAGCAAATTGTCCTTGTATTCCACACACTATGCTTCTGAATTTGGGAGGATCTGATGGGTTGATTGAAGGCAGGCTTGCTGTGGCAGCTGCATTAAATTTTAAATGATATATAAAGTCATTGTACTTTTCTTAAATAGGGTGATTTTAGTTGATTTAGTCAGTAGTTATTAAAAGAAACCTTCCTCTCTCTACCAGAAAAGTTCTGTAAACCAACCAGCAGAGTTTGTAATTGTTACCATTTTTGCTCCTTCTTGTCAAGACAGTTGTACAGTTTTTTGCTAGAGGGTCAAGTGTGTGCAAAGATGGATTTCAACTTCCTCAAATTCTAGAATAAAAGAATGAGCTATTCATGAATTTAATGTAGCTCCACTTAGTTTACCAAATGATTTTTACATACTTACTCTGTTATGGCATAGTGCTATGTGCTCGGCCTCTGCTCTAAAAATCTCATATTAATGAACTTTTTTCTTGCTTCAAGTTGATTGCATTTTAGGAAAAGCTTCCATAGCCCCCACCTTGGCACTTAGCCTGTAGGGACACCTAAAACTTGGTAAAGGCATCTGTTAGAAATAGCTTTCTCATTAATTTAGCTAAATCTTTCACATTTCATTTTCACCTTACAATTCAATGAAATCTTTGCTTTTATTAAACAAAGATCTCTTACAGCTAATTCTGACTTTTTTTTTTTCTCCTGGAATTAGGCTCATTTTGGGAAATTCTGTGAATATAAACAAAATGTGAATAAAAACTTGACTAAAAATATTTTAAAAATCATGTCTGGCTCAGACTCAGGTTTTCTGTATGTTTAAGTTTCTGTTTTCCTTGTTAGATTGTAAATTCCTTAAAAGCAAGAACTCATTCAAACTGTTCAGTTTGTGGTCTCTAAAAGAGAGGGTGTAATGCTCTGTAAAAATGCAGGCCTTAAATAAATAATGACCACTCTTATAATAAATCCTTAAAATTTAGAAAAGAAGTTAACCATGAAATTGGCAGCTATTAATTTGTTGTAATAGTATGGTTAAGGGGCAGTGCTATCTATTTCTTTCTGCAGGCTTACAGTCAAGGCTGCTGACACTCTGAGGAGCTTCCTCCTGGTCTTCTTTCTTAGGTGTTGTCACCTACCAGGTTCTTATGAGTGAGATGCAGGTCAGTGGGTGGAAGAGGATATAAAGGATATAACATTTTCCACTTCTCTTAATACTCCTTAGATTTAAATACTCCTTAGATTTAAATCTGTTATTATAATTTTTGGTATCATGTTGTTATGTTTGTTTTTTAAATTGAGATATAATTGACACATAACACTATTCTTGTTTCAGGCTTCCTAGATGGCGCTATTGGTAAAAAATCTGCTTGCCAATGCAGGAGATGCAGGAGATGCAGGAGACGCGGGTTCTATCCCTGGATCTCCAGGGAAGATGCCCTGGAGAAGGAATGGCAACCCACTCCAGTATTCTTGCCTGGAAAATTCCACCAACAGAAGACCTTGGTGGGCTATAGCCCATGGGGCCACAAAGAATAGGATACGACTGAAGAGATTGAGTACACGCTCATTCTTGTTTCAGGTGTATGACATAATTCAATATGTGTGTATACTGTGAAATAATCACCACAAGAAGTTTAGTTAACATCACCATATATAGTTGCATTGTAAGAACTTCAAAGATTTATTCTCTTCAGTTCAGTTCAGTTCAGTCGCTCAGTCGTGTCCGACTCTTTGCAACCCCATGAATCAAAGCACGCCAGGCCTCCCTGTCCATCACCAACTCCAGGAGTTCACTCAAACTCACGTCCATTGAGTCGGTGATGCCATCCAGCCATCTCATCCTCTGTCGTCCCCTTCTCCTCCTGCCCCTAATCCCTCCCAGCATCAGGGTCTTTTCCAGTGAGTCAACTCTTTGTATGAGGTGTCCAAAGTACTGGAGTTTATTCTCTTAGCAACTTTCAAATATACAGTGTTATTAACTATAGTTACCGTTACATCCCCTGGCTTATTTATTTTATAACTTAAAGTTTGTGCCTTTGACTACCTTCATCCATTCCCCTCATTTCACATCTTCATCCTACCCCCACCCCCATCTCTGGCAACCACCAGTCAAACCTGTTCTCTGCATCTGTGAGTTCAGGTTTTTTGTTTGTTTGTTTTATTCCACATATACGTGTGCATACTCAGTTGCTCAGTTGTGTTGGAGACTTTGCAACCCTATGGACTGTAGTCCACCAGGCTCCTCTGTCCACTGGATTCTCCAGGCGAGAATACTGGTTGCCATGCCCTCCTCCGAGGGATCTTCCTGGAGGAAGATTGAATCCAGGGTCTGCCTCATGGCAGGTGGATTCTTTACTGTCTGAGCCACTAGGGAAGCCCAAGAATATTGGAGTGGGTAGCCTATTCCTTCTCCAGGGGACTTTCTCAACCCAGGGATCAAAGCATGGTGTCCTTTGTCTTCTGCATTGGCAGGTGGATTCTTTACCACTGAACCACCTGGGAAGCCCACATATAAATGAAATCATATGGTATTTGTCTTTCTCTAACTTATTTCACTTAGCATAATACCCTCTAGATCCATTCATGTTGTCATAAATGGCAGGAATGCCTTTTTTATGGCCAGATAGTATTCTGTGGTGTATATACCACAAATTCTCTATCTGTTCCATCGATGGGCACTTAGGTTGTTTCTGTATCTTAGCTACTGTAAATAATGCTGCAATGAACATGGGAGTATAGATATCTTTTTGAGATATTTTTGTTTCCTTCAGATAAAAATACCCAGATGTGGAATTGTTGGATCTGCAGCTTCCTTTATTAAGCACTCTGAAAGAATTGGAAGTTTGCCTGGAATTCTTGTGTAGACCAATCATGGATTTAATCTGAATTAAAGATAATGTATTGCTGCTGAATGACATTGGGTCCAATCCAAGCTGCCACCCCCAGTAAACTTAATTGAATAGTCCTGTGTTGTTGGATGATGCTGTAAACCTTTTCTGTAGAACATAAAGGGAGTATTCTGCTATGTGTTATATTCTGCAAGGTTATATCAGCTATAACCTTGATTTCAACAAGAAGGAACTAAATTAGAAAATATGCTGGGAAATACATCATCCTTTGTTTATTCTTTGTTAGTCTCATCTCACCAACTCTGAGAGACACCACATATTAGACTTTACTTGTGTTCCTACTAACACTTAGTAGGAACACATAACTTGATTTATTTCTCTCCCAAGATTGAGTCAAGATGACTTTTTTTCTTACATAGTCTCGGAAGAAGCCTTTATCTGAGTTAATGCAGTCTGCCGTTGCTAGGTTTACTTTCCTTAGTAGGAACTTAAATCTTGGGGTGACAGCTTGGGCAGAGAAGGAAATGCAAACTTGAGAATTTGATCTGGGATCCTGGCATCTCATCTTTGCTGCTTACTAACTGTGTGATCATGAGCAAGTTTTAAAACTTTTCTAAGCCTCAGCTTCTTTGTTGATAAAATGGGATTTAATGGCTGTTTTGCAAATTTGCTGTAAGGACTGGTGGTGAGGAATGTAATAACTATATCTATGGATATATTTGAGATATATTTCAAGCTATACCTGAAAAAGAGAGGATTTGGCAATCCATTTAACTAGCAGCTCCTCTATTAAAAATTCTGCCTGTTTTTCAGTGGTGGAAAGTCTATAACTACAAAAAATTTAAATACATGGTTTATATGCATTCCTGGTAGCTGTGGTCAGTATTTCCTTCTGAGTGGTTTTTCACCCAGCCTTCCAAGAGCAGTGTACTAGTGTTATAAGAAGCAGTCTTACTGGCTGCCACCATCTCTTCAGCAAACTGTGTATGACATTCATTCAGTCACATTATCTCCTTCTGTTATCTGAGGATACCTTGCCCACAGTTGCTTAGGTCAGTGTGTGTGGATGTGGACCATGTCTGGCATCTGAGCTCTGTCATCTATGTACAGCCTTATTCTGTGAGCTACAACTAAAATAAAAAGTGTTAAATCTTTAGGTAATTATATATAAAGAAATTTCTTAGTTATTATAGATTTTGACTTTTTCATTCAAATGAAAACTTGAGTTGATACATAATAATACCACATATGCCAGAGCCGGGAAGGAGGTGGACATGGTATCTCATTATTCAATGTTTTTATATTATTAAATCTTTAGATATATGTTGAATGTCTCTGTTGGAGCCAAGGCCATTGAAATTTGACTCTGCTAATAGCCTTTTTGGCAATACTGATCAAATTTTTTTCATGCCATGATACACTTGGCAAACTTATTTTTAATGATTGATTCATTCATCTGCTCATTGATGCTTCTGTTATTTGTGACAAGATTATATTTTGTAATACAGAAATTCAGAAGTGACACAGACATACTTTATACCCAATGTACTAAAATTATTCCTATTTGGAACAACAGACTAGTTCCAAATAGGAAAAGGAGTACGTCAAGGCTGTATATTGTCACCCTGCTTATTTAACTTATATGCAGAGTACATCATGAGAAATGCTGGGCTGGAAGAAGCACAAGTTGGAATCAAGATTGCTGAGAGAAATATCAATAACCTCAGATATGCAGATGACACCACCCTTATGGCAGAAAGTGAAGAGGAACTAAAAAGCCTCTTGATGACAGTGAAAGAAGAGAGTAGAAAAGTTGGCTTAAAGCTCAACATTCAGAAAACTATGATTATGGCATCTGTTCCCATCACTTCATGGCAAATAGATGGGGAAGCAGTGGAAACAGTGTCAGACTTTATTTTTTTGGGCTCCAAAATCACTGCAGGTGGTGACTGCAGCCATGAAATTAAAAGATGCTTACTCCTTGGAAGGAAAGTTATGACCAACCTAGATAGCATATTCGAAAGCAGAGACATTACTTTGCCAACAAAGGTCCGTCTAGTCAAGGCTATGGTTTTTCCAGTGGTCATGTATGGATGTGAGAGTTGGACTGTGAAGAAGGCTGAGCGCTGAAGAATTGATGCTTTTGAACTGTGGTGTTGGAGAAGACTCTTGAGAGTCCCTTGGACAGCAAGGAGATCCAACCAGTCCATTCTGAAGGAGATCAGCCCTGGGATTTCTTTGGAAGGAATGATGCTAAAGCTGAAACTCCAGTACTCTGGCCACCTGATGCGAAGAGTTGACTCATTGGAAAAGACTCTGATGCTGGGAGGGATTGGGGGCAGGAGGAGAAGGGGACGACAGAGGATGAGATGGCTGGATGGCATCACCAACTCAATGGACATGAGTTTGAGTAGACTCCGGGAGTTGGTGATGGACAGGGAGGCCTGGCGTGTTGCAATTCATGGGGTCGCAGAGTCGGACATGACTGAGCGACTGAGCTGAACTGAAATAAGATAATAATCCCCAATAGAAAGTGGTTGTTATAAGAGGGTTTAGATCTGAGCTAGATGCTTAAAAATGCTTATTGGATAAATGAATGCATCCATGTCTATATATGTGTTTGCTGAACACTGCCATACCCCCGGCTTTGTCCTTCTCTGTGTTCCTGGTCTCATGAATAGCACTACCATCCCACTGGTTGTCATTGCTAGCGACCTGGATGTCATCTTTGCTCCCTCCTTCTCTCTCCCATTATATCTGAT
The DNA here is from genome assembly GCF_029407905.1 of Bubalus kerabau. NCBI lineage: Eukaryota > Metazoa > Chordata > Mammalia > Artiodactyla > Bovidae > Bubalus > Bubalus kerabau. The sequence continues at coordinate 140,218,875 of NC_073626.1, forward strand.
CTATTACCGTATTCTCTTGATTCTGTCTCCTGAATGGTTCTCACTGCTATTCTATTAATACTGCTGGCTACTTCTACGCTTGGCTTCTATTACCCATGGCATCTTCCTCACTGACTTTCTGCCTCCCACCACTTCTTTTTCCTAATCTATTTATCCAGAATAGTAGCTAGAATCATATTTCTAAAAGGCAAATCTATTTGTGTCATTTCTGTCCTTAAAACTTTGATGACTTCTCAGTGGCCCACAAGTAAAGTACAAACCCTTTCATTTAACTCAGGAAGTTCTGATACAACATAGATCTTCCCTTATCTGTCCAGTTCCATCTCCTACCATTTCCTATGCTCATATTCTGTAATGTGGTATGCTGTTCTGTGCTTAGTCTCTCAGTCGTGTCTGACTCTTTGCAACCCCACAGACTGTAGCCTGCCAGGCTCCTCTGTCCATGGGGATTCTCCAGGCAAGAATACTGGAGTGAGTTGTGTTGCCCTCCTCATTCCGTTCTATGAGATGACACTATATACACAGCATAGGGCCCTCCTGATAGCTGATGAATATATATTAGCTATTCTTATCTCTCATACGGCTTCTCTGCAAGTGGCATAATTGTAAAAAAAAGTTTTTAGGAGCATTAAACAAGGAGGTGAGAAGGGAGAGAAACTCATATTTGACAAGAGGATATAATAAATATGGGTAGGTGCTGACAATTAAATGGATAATGAATACCATGACACAGATTAAGAAATTATTAAATCCAGTAAATGCTTGAAAAACCTTTTTGAGGGCTGATTTTTGAAAAATAACAGAGTACCATATGAAAAAGGACTCTGTTGGATCTTAAGTTTGTTGTTTCCTGAGATTATGATCTAGTTCAGAAAAGTCGCCAGATATTCACTCTTTAAGGTTTACATTGTTTTCCAAAGTTCCCCAAATGGCCATGGCACTGTTATTAAGTGTTTAGTTGGCTACAGAATTTCCTTAAATTGTGAGTTTTAGTCAATGGAATATGATGACTCACAGGGAATGTAACTGTTTTCTGTTTTAGCTTACTGGTCTTTGTGTGGTCAAAAGTACATTTCTACTACTCTGAGATTAAAAAGTGTATGTAAAGCTAACATTTTGTATCTAGCGTGATAAATATTGTTAATAATTTGAGTTTGAATCATTTAGATCATGCTATAGGGATGAAATAGTGAAAATTTTTCTGCTACTGTTTTTCTGTGGTATTGTTATAATTGTTTGAAGATTTGTTTTCATTCAGTTCAGTCGCTCAGTCATGTCCGACTCTGTGATCCCATGGACCACAGCACGCCAGGCCTCCCTGTCCATCCCCAGCTCCTGGAGCTTATTCAAACTCACGTCCATTGAGTTGGTGATGCCATCCAACCATCTCATCCTCTGTTGTCCCCTTCTCCTCCCACCTTCAATCTTTCCCAGCATCAGGGTCTTTTCAAATGAGTCAGTTCTTCGCATCAGGTGGCCAAAGTATTGGAGTTTCAGCGTCAGGATCAGCCCTTCCAATGAATATTCAGGACTGATTTCCTTTAGCATGGACTTGTTGGATCTCCTTGCAGTCCAAGGGACTCTCAAGAATTCTTTGGCACTCAACTTTCTTTATAGTCCAACTCTCACACCCATACATGACTAGTGGAAGAACCATAGCTTTGACTAGATGGACCTTTGTTGGCAAAGTAATGTCTTTGCTTTTTAATATGCTGTCTAGGTTGGTCATACTTTTCTTCCAAAGAGCAAGTGTCTTTTAATTTCATGGCTGCAGTCACCATCTGCAGTGATTTTGGAGCCCCCCAAAATAAAGCCTTTCACTGTTTCCATTGTTTCCCCATCTATTTACCATGAAGCGATGGGACCAGATGCCATGATCTCAGTTTTCTGAATGTTGAGTTTTAAGCCAACTTTTTCACTCTTCTCTTTCACTTTCATCAAGAGACTCTTTAGTTGTTTTTTGCTTTCTGCCATAAATGTGGTGTCATCTGCATATCTGAGGTTATTGATATTTCTCCCTGCAATCTTGATTCCAGCTTGTGCTTCATCCAGTCCAGCGTTTCTCATGATATACTCTGCATAAAAGTTAAATAAGCAGGGTGACAATATACAGCCTTGACGTAAATTTTTCCCATTGTGGAACCAGTCTGTTGTTCCATGTCCATTTCTACTGTTGCTTCTTGACCTGCATACAAATTTCTCAGGAGGCAGGTCAAGTGGTCTGGTATTCCCATCTCTTGAAGAATTTTCCACAGTTTATTGTGATCCACAGTCAAAGGCTTTGGCATAGTCAATAAAGCATAAGTAGGTGTATTTCTGGAACTCTCTCGCTTTTTTGATGATCCAACAGATGTTGGCAATTTGATCTCTAGCTCCTCTGCCTTTTCTAAATCCAGCTTGAACATCTGAAAGTTCACGGTTCACGTACTGTTGAAGTCTGGCTTGGAGGATTTTGAGCATTACTTTACTAGCATGTGAGATGAGTGCAACTGTGCGGTAGTTTGAGCATTCTTTGGCATTGCCTATCTTTAGTTTGGAATAGATAGAGTTTTTGAAAATATCAGTATTTCAGTGATACTGTGTGAAACTTTGTGCAAGAGATTGGTTGGTTTATCTGATACCTTTTGTTGAATATCTTTGGAATAGTATAAATACTACATAAAGGATTATCTTACATTGTAGAGGTATTTTGATCATCAAAATTACCTTTGAACTCAAAACTTAAGAAAACTGACAGTAAAAAACAAAATGTACAAAACATTTTATTTAATAGCTTTGAATTTTAAAATTGAATTCAGTGTTTTAATTTTTTCTGGTTCAATGTATGTTTGATTAAGTAGAATTGTTATTTAGCATGCTGCTGCTAAGTCGCTTCAGTCGTGTCCGACTCTGTGCGACCCCATAGACGGCGGCCCACCAGGCTCCCCTGTCCCTGGGATTCTCCAGGCAAGAACACTGGAGTGGGTTGCCATTTCCTTCTCCAATGCATGAAAGTGAAAAGTGAAAAGTGAAGTCACTCAGTTGTGTCTGACTCTTAGTGACCCCATGGACTGCAGCCTACCAGGCTCCTCCATCCATGGGATTTTCCAGGCAAGAGTACTGGAGTGGGGTGCCATTGAAGATTTAAAAATTCTTATGTCTGGGTGATTATGACTTAATAATCAAGTATGGATTTTGGAAAAACATTCAATAATGGTAATTTAGATGTTTAAAGATAAATCTTTTAAATCTTCTCACAGCTTTACCATGTTAAACAAACCTTTATAAAAGTATCCACAGGGTAATGTGAAATGCACATGTTTGGGCAAAATATTGATTGCTCTGATCACTGTTATAATTATGTACATAAGCCAATAATTGGCTATTCTAATTACTATGATTTGAGTAAAAGCACATACTAAAAGCTGTTATGTTCCTTAAGTAGCGTATCAAGAATAAATGGAAACAGAGTACCTTTACCCTTCCTAAAATAATTCTATAAATATACTGTATACCTTAAACTTATACAGTGATGTATATCAATTATTTTTCAATGAAACTGTAAAAATTCACATAAGCCGCATGTAGTTTTTCATTATAAGTATGTCCTATGCAAAGATTATTCATTGTTTATCTGAAATTCAAATTTAACTGGCATCTTGTATTTGTTAAGTTTGGCAATCCTAGCTGTAGGTGATTGGGTAAAAACAGGTAACAGTAAGTGAAAGTGAAAGTGGCTCAGTGGTGTCTGACTTTTTGCGACCCCATGGACTGTATAGTCCATGGAATTCTCCAGGCCAGAATACTGGAGTGGGTAGCTTTTCCCTTCTTCAGGGGATCTTCCCAACCCAGGGACTGAACCCAGGTCTCCCACATTGCAGGCAGATTCTTTACCAGCTGAGCCACAAGGTAACAGTAAAGGAATATTTTTCTTAAGAAACTAATTTTTCTGTAAAATGTCTCCAGAATCAGATAAAGAATATCTTGGTCACCAAGCTGCTAAGTCAGTCTAGAGCTTGTATCTGAACCCAGGGAATTAGTCTTAAGAGCTATACTTTATTAATAATTCCCACATACTGGTGTTGGTGTTAGAGAAGTTAAAAGTACTGTGATTCTAGGGGGTTCCTGGTTGCCTGGTGGTTAGGGTTCTGGGCTTTCACTACTGTGGCCTGGGTTCAATCCTTGGTCAGGGAGCTGAGATCCTGAAGCTATGTAGTAGTCAAAAGAAAAAATAATTCTTATGTTTTGCATTTTCTATCCTGTAGTATAATGAGGTTTTGCACTATTAGAGTCATTAAAATACATCTTTTATTTTACCTTTAGAATTGAACTCAGTAAATTGAATTTTTTTCATTTCTAGTTAGGTATTTTGGACTTTCAAATTTTCAAAAAACACATAGATTTTAGCTATCCAATTTTAAATGGTGTTATTAGTTTAACCAAATGTTTTTGTTTACTGCATGATTAATAATGCTTTGCTTTTAACTTTCTTGTTAAGACTGAATTACTGTGCTTGTACCATGGAGCTGGGAGGCAGCCATGATTTGAACTGCACACTCTTCTGCTTGTTTCTTTAGCTTGGCTGGCCTTTGCCTCTTCTGCAGCAGGCATCCATCATCCAGTGCTCTTTCCATGCTATAGGACACAATTTTTCCCCCATGAATGACCTAGCCCTCATTAATAATTTGGCAGGAACCACATATGAGATCTTCATATGATCATTCACATGAATGATCTTCATCCATTCATTCATTTATAAATGTAAATGCATAAAATCTGACAGTCACAAAAAACGTGAAACTAGAACTATTAAAATATGAATATGAAAAACATTGTAAGCTATACTGGTTAAAAATAATTTCTTGAGAATTATTGAAATGACTTAGCTTGATTATTTTATTTTTTAATATCTTTTTTGTCTTTTCTGCTCTAATAGAACCTTTCTTTAAAAGGAAACCTGATAGTAATACCAATTTAGAACATTCAAGAATAAAGATATTTTGATAAATAACAGAAACACAGACCAAGAGCTATTATTTAAAAAGATAAGAGCTTATTTACTAATTAATCAATTTAATTAAACATGCTGATGTTGGATTATATCAATAAATGGACTAATTTTTTTCAGAGTTTTTTCCTTAGTCTACATCTTATATTTTAAAAACAAACTCTATGAAAGAATCTAATGTGATTCTAATGAGTGGTGTAAAATAGTATCAGTTACAGTGATATAATATTTGTGTTTAAACATGTTTATCATTATTTCAGTATACAACTTCAGATAATATCTTGAAATCTCTCAAATGACAATCATACAATTGAAATATCCATGATTTAAAAGCCTTCTGAACTCTATATTAAAATCATAGAATTTGTAGGAAACCAACAAAATGGGTATGATGTTGAATGGTATTTTCTTTTTGTTGTGGTAAAATATATGTGCTAAGCTGCTTCAGTCCTGTCCAACTCTTTGAGACCCTGTGGATTGTAGCCCGCCAGGCTCCTCAGTCCATGAGATTCTCCAGGCAAGAATACTGGAGTGGGTTGCCATTCCTTCCTCCAGGGATCTTCCCAACCCAGGGATGGAACCTGTGTCTCGTACGTCTCCTGCATTGGCAAGTGGGTTCTTTACCACTAGTGCCACCAGGGAAGCCCCCTCAAAACATAGATTCACAATTTTAACTATTTTTAAATATACAGTTTATTGGCATTAAGTACTTTCACGTTATTGTGCAATCATTACCACTGTCCATCATTAGAACTTTTTCATCATTCCAAATTAAAAGTTCTTCCCCATTAAACAGTCACTCCCCATTCTCTTCTCCCTCCCACTTGTGGCAATCACCATTCTACTTTCTATTTTTGTGAATTTGTGAAGGCTATTTTCAATAGTGCTAAAAATTGATAGTAATATGAGCAGCACAAGAAGGTGGGAAAAATCAGAAATTGGAATCAAACCCTTTCTGTCATTCTCTAACTAGTAATTTAGACCCAATTGTCTGACTTCTGTGAGCATCAATCTCCTTACCTTTAAAATGAAACTAAGCCTTTACTGTGCTTTAGGGAGGATAAGATGAGATAATGTATGTAAAGTATCTGACTTCAGACTATTATTGTATATATGGAATGTTCTGAAAATATTAACTTATTTTTTTCAGCTAGACAGTTTTTAAATGACTTCTGCAGGAGCTAGTAAAAAATAGCTTAACATTAGGGCATTGTAAATTCAAATCTACCTATTACCTACATGGTTTACATGACATTTTTTTTTAACCTGGGAAAATGGAAATTGCAAATTATTGCATTTTACAAACTAAAGTTTTAAACAGTTGTTTTATATATCTACAGAAATAAAAATTTTAGCTTCTGCTGGTAGAAAACTAAATAGTGCTTAAACTCATGAATTTTATTTTTGTTTTTTTAAAAATCATTCTCTATTTCTCCTATTCAAATTATACTGTTCGTAAACAATCCATGTTCATTTGTCCAACTGACTAATTGTCACTTTCATCTTAGAAAATGTAGAGGAAATAAAAAGAGGTTTAATTTAAGTTTGCCAAAATTTTGTTACCTCTGGTAAGGATTTATAAAGCAAGTATGTATTATAGAAATCATAGTGTATTAAAAACAGCCACCCAAATAATCAAGGTGTGCAAATTTAGCCAAATTTTTAAGTTACATATTCAACTATTTTTCATTTACCTCTTGACAAGGATTTACTGAGAAATTTCTTATTGTAAAGTATTAAAGACTAGTTTCTATGAGAGATAAAGAGTCTAAATTATGGTCTCTTTCCTCCAAAGAGTTTACAGTCAGTCCCCTTGGAAAGGGTTCCATCTGTGCATTAAGGTTGTAGTTTAGTAAATTCAGGGGCGTGGGTTCTAAGAGAAAGATGACAGTTTAGGCTGCAGCCATGTTGTGGCTTCATCTTAAGATGAAGATGAGATATCCTCATTTAAATGAGACCCTGGGACTCAGACAAAAGACAGGAGAGTTAGCTACATGAAGGGTTTTATGCACACTAATGAAAAAAGCAGAATATTGACACAATTTGTAAACCTTGTTGCCTAAATAATAAGTATATTTTAAATGTTCAACAAAAGGTTCAAGTTTAATAATAATTTTCAGGTGTTATTTCTCTCTGTAATCTCCACTTGCTTAGCTATTTTCTTTTATTAAAGATCGAAGAACTTATGTTTGAAGGGCATCAGAAATATATTAAGATTGCACCTCAAGCTCCGTCCACTTCAGGCCACTTATCTTCTCCACTTCTTCCATACAGATGGGCGCTAAAAATCCAATTTGGCTGCATTAAGGGTGGGAGTCAAAGGATGGGTTATGTAGAGCTAGGATTGAGTGGGGCAAATGGAAAGGCTTCTGGCAATGACAGGGGATGAACCAGTGATGCACCTAAATGAGTGGAGCGTTTCAATACACACATTTAGAAAATAACATTGTTAGCTAAGACTAGATTTATGGAAAAAATTTTGGTACTTTCTTCCAAAAGCTGTGTTGGTCCTTAGTGATCATGTTGCAGGAAGGAGGACCCCTTCCAGGGCCTGAAACTGGGCTCTTGTCTAAAACACTTGGAAATGAATTGTCTGAGGAGACACATGTGCTGACAAAGCAAGAGATTTTATTGGGAAAGAGCATCCGGGTGGAGAGCAGCAGGGTAAGGGAACCCAGGAGAACAGCTCTGTCACATGGCTTGCAGTCTCACGTTTTTATGGTGATGGGATTAGTTTCCGGATTGTCTTTAGCCAATCATTCTAACTCAAGAGCCCTTCCTGGTGGTGCACACCTTGTTCAGCCAAGATGGATGCCAGAGAGAAGGATTCTGGGAGGTGGTTGGACATGTGGTGTCTCATTTTGACCTTTCCTGAAATATTCCAGTTCATGGAGGCTTATTAGTTTCGTGTTCCTTACCAGGACCTCCTGTCCTAAAACAACTCATGCAAATGGTTACTATGGTGCCTGGCCAGGGTGGGCGGTTTCAATCAGTGTGCTTCCCCTAACAATAATAGGAATCATTTGGTTCATAATGAATGTGGAAGGAAACTTTCATTCTAATTAAAATACTTTGCAATTTAGCATCATCAGGGAAGGAAAACAGAAGCAGTATTTCTGTTTGAAATTGAGGGCTGCTTCTTCCAATTATATTTTTCAAAGAACATAAAGTCATTCATAAATGGAATTTAGCTATGCATGTAATAGTTCTTGTATCCCCAAATTCATATGTGATGCTTAAGATTTTCTTTCCTCAGTGGCTGAAATTGGCCCATTAATTAAAGATGAAAATACCTAGCATCTAAACTGCTTAAAGGACCAACATGTTTCTGAAGAAGCCCACGCCGGGGGGCTGTGGATTTGTTTGAGTTATATTGCTTCTCATGAAGTTGGCAAATCATCTTTTAGGGTTTGAGTTACCCCTTGGCTCTCTTAAGAGGTCAAATTTGATAAGCTGGCTTTTACTTTTCTCACTTAGAAAGGAGAGCCCGTGTGATTCTACATTTGAAAAGTTTTTAGATTCTCCAAAGAAAAGTACTTAACTAACTAATGAATCATAAAAGTCCTAATACTTTTCATTGTTAGTATTTAAATTTCACTTGGTAGTGGCAGAAAAAGTCTAGACAGTGGCTATTTCCTGTTTTAGTGCTGGGAAAGGAGAGTTTTCAGGAAATGAATGACTTTCTAATTTGAGAAATATTAGTTACAAAGAACATGATCATGCTCTCAGTTTCTTTTAGGAAAAAACTCAAAAATTTAAAAAGTCTTTAAAAAGCCTGCTGTTTGTACTAGGTACTTCTGTACCATTAGGACCTAAGTCTGGAGACAGTGTTTAAAGACAATATAAACATATGCATCACAGAATGATTGAAATTTGCCTTCAAGGGGATAGGTTGCAATGGAGATTCTGCTTGGTACCCTTCCTGTTTGGTTTTATAGGGGATACTAGAAGTTGGCAGCAGAGGAACTGACTTGGTTTTACATGGCTGTGTCAGTAATATGAGCCAGAGTTGACCACATCCTGACCCACAGTGGTTTAGTTGTAATTGACCCATGAATGATTTTCTCCCTGATTCATATAAAGGGACCACTTTGAGAATTCTCATAGTAACTGAAGAACCGGAAATATGACAACTAGTAAAGCTGTAAAGATAAACAGTCCGTTGTTTTGTTGCATACGCATTCAAGTGGAAGACTACTCAGTGCAAAAGGTATTGAATCCCTAATGGCTGTTGTCAATTTTTATAAAAGAAAAATTTAGTATCATATTATTTCTTCTTGTATCACTGTTTGAATAGCAGTTGTTCTCAACACTACTGTAAATACTTAAAAAGAAAAGCATTTTACTAACACAAGATTTATTAATATCTGTCAACTGTGTACAGGGTAGTTTTATAGAAAACTTTGAAAACAACCTTTAGAAATAGTCCAGACTCATAGTTTATGTCAAATAAACTTATATTCTAAATAATTCTAACAAGCCACATTAATATGAAATGTAAGAATATGGTGTAATACAAAGTAAAATGAAGTTTAAAGAAACAAGTTTTATATTTCATTACTCTAGGGAGTCCTTTAAGCCAGTTAGACTATTCAGAGAAATTGCTGATGTACTATTAAAAATCATTGCATTAGTATGTCCCAAAACTGCATTTTCATTTCTTTTGTCATTTTAACCTTTGGAGAGTACAGCTAGAAATGCCTGTTAGAGGTGAATTCTAGGAAAATAAATGGAAAGAGAAACTCAGTTCAGTTCAGTCGCTCAGTCATGTCCAACTCTTTGTGATCCCATGAACTGCACCATGCCAGACCTCCCTATCCATCACCAGCTGCCGGAGTCTACCCAAACCCATGTCCATTGAGTTGATGATGCCATCCAACCATCTCATCCTCTGTCGTCCCCTTCTCCTCTTGCCCTCAATCTTTCCCAGCATCAGGGTCTTTTCCAATGAGTCAGCTGTTCGCATCAGGTGGCCAAAGGATTGGAGTTTGTTTCAACATCAGTCCTTCCAATGAACACACAGGACTGATCTCCTTTAGGATGGACTGGTTGGATCTCCTTGCAGTCCAAGGGACTCTCAAGAGTCTTCTTCAACACCACAGTTCAAAAGCATCAATTCTTCTGTGCTCAGCTTTCTTTATAGTCCAACTCTCACATCCATCCATGACTACTGGAAAAATCATAGCCTTGACTAGATTGACCTTTGTTGACAAAGTAATGTCTCTGCTTTTTAATATTCTATCTAGGTTGGTCATAACTTTCCTCCCAAGGAGTAAGCGTCTTTTAATTTCATGGCTGCAGTCATCATCTTCAGTGATTTTGAAGCCCCCCAAAATAAAGTCAGCTACTGTTTCCACTGTTTCCCCATCTATTTATCATGAAATGATGGGACCAGATGGCATGATCTTTGTTTTCTGAATGTTGAGCTTTAAGCCAACTTTTTCACTCTCCTCTTTCACTTTCATCAAGAGGCTTTTTAGTTCTTCTTCACTTTCTGTCATAAGGGTGGTGTCATCTGCATATATGAGGTTATTGATATTTCTCCCAGCAATCTTGATTCCAGCTTTTGCTTCCTCCAGCTCAGCGTTTCTCATGATGTACTCTGCATATAAGTTAAATAAGCAGGGTGACAAGAGAAACTCAGGCTGAATTTATTTTTCTTCTCTACAAGAACTGTTTAAAACCTGGCAATCAAAGACTATTTTCTTGTCTACAAAATATTATAGTAGAAAATGCAAGGTCACCTCTAAGAACAAAATACTAGATTTCTAAGGGAAGAGCATATTTTAAGAAGGGTCAGTGAAATAGTTAGCTAGAGGGGATGGAGATTTCCTTGTTTCACTCTGAAACTCAGTAGCATTTCTGAAGCAGCTTGAAACATTGAGGGGAATTAAAGATAGCTTGGATCACCTTCTTTGCACCCAATTTATTTTCCCCTTGTGGCCTCAGTAAGGTGCTTCATCTTCAAAGATTTTGCAAAACTTTGCTGGCTGATTAAAATGCAAATAGTAACCTTTTGGTAAGAAAGTAATTTCGATTTTGTCGGTTTTGGAGATCTGTCTGCATACTCTGCAAGTAAGATAAAATATGTTCTCAAATCTGAGTTTTTATGTAGGCTTGTTTATTAACTTATGTTTGCTAATTGAAATCTACTCTTTCAAGCTACTTTGTGTATTGTGGGGAGACTGAAGATGAGTAAATAAGAGATTTTGGCCGAGCTCAAGCTGCTCAATTTTTTTCTTTTCAACTTTTTACTTTGTATTGGCATATAGCCGATTAACGATATTGTGATAGTTTCAGGTGGATAGTGAAGGGACTCAGCCATGCATATACATGTGCCATTCTCCCCCAAGCTCCCCTCCCATCCAGGCTGCCACAGAACTTTGAGCAGAGTTTCATGTGCTATACAGTAGGGCCTTGTTGGTCATCCATATTAAATATAGCAGTGTATACCTGTCTATCCCAAACTCCCTAACTATCCCACCCCGCTAGCCTTCCCCCCCATCAACCATAAATTCAGTTTCTAAGTCTGTGAATCTCTTTGTTTTGTAAGTTAATTTGTATTTCTTTTTAAGATTCCACATATAAAGGATGTCATAGGAATTTCTCCTTCTCTGTCTGACTTATGCAATATAACAATCTTTAGGTCCATCCATGTTGCTGCAAATGGCATTATATCATTCTTTTTAATGGCTGACTAATATTCCCTTGTATATATGTACCACATCTTTATCCATTCTTTGTTAATGGACGTTTAGGTTGCTTCTATGTTTTGGAGAAGCTGCCCAATTAAACAAGTCCTGATGCAAAGGAAGAGTCCCACTGTCACCACCGTCTTCTGTAGAAATAGGAAAATAAACTCTTCTAAAATGTATGCAAAGTATATTCTAGAGGCCTCTGGATCCAGAGAGATATATACCTATCTCCAGATTATTTGTCCGTTTATCTCTACAGATCTAGGTCTCTCTCTATCTGTACAATTCAGCTCAAGACAGGCTTTAAGTGGGTGAGTGTTTTGATACTGTGTTATAGGCTATAGTAGATTAATAAGCTATCCAATCTTATTGCTGTGGTTTTAGGTTTGAATCATTTAATATTTGTAGCACTTGCATAAGATGAAAATTAAGATGTAGGGGAAAAATGAAATAAGAGCTCTGAATTCCTGCCTTTGAGGAACAACATATAATATTGTCAGGAGAATGATGAATATGAATAAAGATGAAGTCTCCTAGACCTCAAGAAGCTGACAATTAAATCTAGTAAAAAGCTGAAGATAGTTGGGATAAAAAATAAAATATTTTGTGATGGATGAGTGCCCAGCAATTTACAAAATAATTGTTTCCTAATTTGATTTGACATAGGTAAGAAAGAAGTAGTACAGATATTTAGGGTAAGAAAGTTGTACAAATGGACTGCAGTGGCAAGGCAGAGCTGTATACAGATGATAGACCCTCAAGGATGTTCTATGGGTTTAATATATTGACAGTGAATAATAGGTCTTGCTCTTTAGGAAGGATCTAGGGAGTTGTTTAGTTGTATTGCTGGTATGAGATTTATGGCGTCTTTTCCACATTTTATAACTATGAAGTAGTGGGCTGGACCATTGAGTAAATATGTTCTTTGGTTTGCATGAATGGTATGTACTTTGAATTCTCAAAATAGAACTCCAGTTTATTTTTTCAGTAGTCCCAGTGAAAAAAGTTATATTTCTTAAATATGGTCAGAAAGCACTTGGGGAAGGAGTGTTTACTGTAGGAACCTGTGATTGTCTACCGGCACCAGCATAAATATGTTTCCATTCCTGAGCCCAGGGGGATAATTTGATTATCAAACCTGCGCAACATGCAAGTAGGTTTATTTCTCCAAGCTTGTTTTAGTATTGTAAAAGCAACATGTGAACAGGGAAAGAAGTTCAACAGTAAAATAGAGTATGTAATGAATAGCAAGCCTCAGATCCCCAGCATCCCAGGGGCAACGACTGTTAGCAGTTTCTAGTGGTCTTTCACACAATGGATGTTTTATTTGTGTGGTGAAAATGGTTTTTATTTTACCTCTGGAGGGCATAAAGGTAACCGTAGTTTCCTAGCAATGCAGTCAGCAAATAATCTTTAACTTCTCTTTCCAAGCAACTTTGAAACATGAGTTTTGAAGTGAGATTAAGCACTCTCTCCTGAGACATAGATATTTGGATTTTTGTGAAGACATGCCCCCAGTGAATTTGACATTTAGAGCTGGAATTGATAACATTTCTCCTGCTAAAACATGGGAATTGAAAGGTTTAGCTCTAATTATGCATTTGTGTTTTATTCTGATGATGCCAGGGGAAATATTCAAACAGTTTAGACCATCAAAACACTTCTCCCACTCTCAAGGTTGTCTCCCCACTGTGTGTGCTGAAATGACAAGCTGTGTTTAAGATGGTGGAAAAGTTGGCAGTATCTGTCTTAGAATAAGCTTTCACATGCAGCTTCTAACACCTTTGTGGTTTGGGTTGTATTTTGACAGTTGCTAGGTAGCTTGAATCAGAGAGTACAGCTGTGCAATTTAAGATAATTTTTCCTATTCCAGTCTCTAAAGAGAGCTAAGTGAAATAAAAACGTAATCAGACTTCTAAAGTGTTAAATTTGGCCAAACTATTTAGAACCCACACAATAGAACAAGATAGTTGAATTTAGACTGAAACACACACACACACACAAATATGTATTATTTAATTGGAGAATAATTGCTTTACAATGTCGTGTTGGTTTCTGCTATACAACAACGTGAAATAGCCATAAGTATGTATATATCCCATACTCTTGAGCCTCCCTCCCACACCACCCCCACCCCACCTCTCTAGGTCACTGTAGAGCACCTCGCTGAGCTCCTTGTGTGAAACACATATATATTAAAATATACTGGTGAATTTAAGTCAGATGAAACTAGTTGGTCCTAGTGTAAACAGAGAACTTCTGAAGTTTCTGAACTGTTTTGTTGAAAGGAAAACACTGGTTTTGGGAGCAGGCAGCTTCTTGGCACAGGTGAGTGTTTGGCACTCATGAACCACTAAATTCCTACATGAGCATGCTGTTTATGATAGGGAGTCAGAGAGAGACTAAGATTTCTGAAAGGAAAGGGTAGAAGAAAATGTAGAAATTCACCTTGCCTGGTTAAGTGGGAACACCTAGGATTTCAAATTTAGAAATAGGTTCTTATAAAAGGAGGAAGTTTTTCTTGTGGGTTTTCCTGGAGACAAGGACTAGATTGAAGTATGTTTGACGTCCATATGGACAACCATTTGTTCCAGACTGTAATGGACTGCTGTCAGAGAGCAGTGTTCACAAAAGAAGCAGAGAAAGAATATTAGCTAAGAACTTTGTGGAAAGCTGTGCAATGCAGATCTTGGAGAAGGGCCGATTGGGGTTAGAACAGATGGCTTTGGAGATAGACAAAGTCATGATTTTTCTGGGGCTGTGGGACAGTCAAACCAGCTACACAGTGCAGTGCTGCTGCCTGGTTTGGGCCTGATCCCTGTGATGGTGTCTGGAAACCCAGACCTTTACCTGCAGAAATATGGGGCCATGGAGATGGGAGACGAATGGCTGCCTGTGGGGATAGAAGAGGAAATCAGAGAAGGAAAATTCCTTTCTTGAACTAGAGGGAACAGTTCCTATAGCCAGCCTGTATACTTACAGCTCTGCATGTCTCTGTGATCTGATACATCACAGAGTATTTCTTATGCTCTAGGTGCTTGATTGAGTTGATGCTGAAGATTTGGTATTGAGGGAATTAAGTGGGCAGGGCTCTGTTCCCAAGGCCACAGTCTACCCAGTATAAGCTTCCTCCCTGCCTCCTCTAATCCCTGGATGCTGGTAACAGGCAAGAGAAAAGCAAACGCAATGAATGGTAGGTTTGCAGTACCATTGGCATTCTGCTGTACGTGTAATTTAAAAACCATAAAAAATAATCATAGTGAACAAAATAGACTTTTTAAAGGAGGGGATTGTTCTTAAGCTTTGCCTTGAATTTTAAAGGAACCCATCTGCATGATAAAACTAATTAGGAGAGGCCCAGTTGATGCAGAATGATGGAAATTTAAAAATATATCAGTGTTGCCTTTTTTAAATTAAAAAAGTAATATAGGCACAAAGCAAGAAATTTGGAGAAATGTAAAAGTAAATGAGTTGTATTTTAAAGTAAAATATTCTCTTAGAATATTCGATGGTGGGGTGGGGTGGGATGAGGGGAAGAAACTTCTCAAACACTGAAGCAATCAAAAAGGCTTGGAGAGGTACAAAGGAGATGGGACACGTCTACTTTAAGATGTGTGGGACTGGCCTTAAGGCAGTTGGATCAAATGTAGAAATAAATATCAAAGAATGATCTCTCTGGGGAGATCATTAAAACGAGAATAGATGATCATTTGAGAGATTGATTTCAGTTCACTCAAGTGCTCCTGAAGTGGCGCTGACTGTTGAAACGTGTATTTGAAACTGCCTTCATACCCAAATTTTCATTGCTTCCATTAAACTCGAATGTGTGTGCATGCTCAGGGAAACACACACACACACACACACACACACACACACACACACTTAACAGCCAGAAAGCCTGGCCTGCTTACCAGGTCCTAGCATGCCCTTGGGCAAATAATTTAATCTTTCTAAGGTTTAGCAGGTCCTTCATTAGTGGAATGACAGGATAGAATCAGATTTTCTCCAAGGTTCTCTTCAGTTCTAACACTTTTGTTCTAAGGCATTGATCTTGTCCTCTCTCTGCCTCACTTCACCATTTCCTCTTGCTTTCAAGGTAATTAAACTATTCCTAGTTCAGACAGTGAGCTAAGTGCCTTTATGAGCTTATGAACTCAAGGAATGCGGGAATGGGATAAGAAAGTGTAACTCCTGCCTAGAATTCAGAAAATGTGACTGTCAAATTGTCTTAATTAATAGACGTGTGTGTTTGTGTTAGAGAGAAAACACATACAGGAGATGTGAACAAATGGGCAAACTTAAAATTTTTAGTAATATTTGGAATGAGAAAAATTAGGATTGTGCAGTACTTGGTGAGATTATGGGTTTCATAAAAGGAATAAACCTGAAGGCCATTACACCTTAGGAGAGTTATTGCTTATATCTTTTTCTCACTTCTGATCTTGAAGAAGACAGGCCAGATTGTCTATGTAGCAACTATACCCAGCTACTCAAGATCTTCATTTTCTGTTGCATGTGAATGTAATTTTTGTCATGTGGAGATAGGATTTCAGGAAATTTCAGACTTCGGGAGCAGTTCTGTATCTGGAAAAATATAGAACAAATGAAATAAAAGCTCAGTACAGATGTTTTTGGTGATGAAGTGACTTATGAATGTCAAGGAACTACCAGCCTAGAACCCAAAGGTTTTTTTCTACTGCATAGTGATTGAAGTATTGATTAGCTAGCTGCAAAGGAAAGCAGGGCTATGCTTGACTGCAGGGGTCTTTATTTGAAGAAACATGAGGTAATTGCTGTTTCAGAGATGTCGTGATGCCTGAAATACCATGTTTAGTGTTATTGTTCTGGGAAATGTTTTCCATGAGCCAACAGTTCTTTTGGCTCAAAAGAACGACTTTTCTAATGATACGGAAAACCTGAGTACGAGTGAGAAGAGATAAGAACTAGGGGAAGTGGGGAAAAGCCTCAGAGACAGAAGGGGAGAAAAGACAGCGGCTCCAAGGGGAGTGAATTCACTTCTCGTACCCTCACCTACAGGTCCTGGTGCAGGAAGAGGCATGGCGGAAGAGACCAGAATGTTGGGAGGGTATAGTTTTGAACCAAGTTCAAGAGGCCTTTAAACCCACACAAGGTGAAAAGGAAGGAGAACTGGCTCCGTTCACCTGACTCCCTTTCCCCCAGGCTCTGATAATTATATATTAAGATGGAATTACTGCACTAGTGTGAGGCCACATGAAAATTCGCTCATGGCCTGGCATTTGGATTTGCCATTAGGAGTGAAAGGTGAATGTAGAATGATTTCCAAATGACATTCTTCTCGTGTATAAATGAGGATGGTCGGCATTTGATTTTGCCACGTATTGGAAAGCTGCAGCAAATCCAGTGAATTAATTCAATGACAGGCTTTAGCCATGTTTTTGATGTACTGGGTGGTGATAGTTGGAGGTAGGAGGGACATAACAGCATGTAGAATGAGGTCAAAAATGTCATTCAGGGCAACGTGCCTTTCAGTTCCTGGCAACCATTGCTGCACAGATGCAATGTGGCAGGGTCGGGGAGGGAGCAGGGGGGATGACAGGGAGATGGTACCACTATGAGCAGCAGCAGCCTGCCCTGGCCAGCCACACTGTGACAGTCAGCTGGAGAGTACCAGTCCTGGCTCTTGACTGTCGTCTTGTTACATATTACTTTACATGTTTGTAGCTGTTAGCTGTTTACTGTGCCTTTTGAATAAATCTTTATGCATGTAGTGATTAAAAGATAGGCAGCACTTAATATGCTCATTCACCTGCATTTATGGTAGGTTAAAGAGGAGATGAAAGTCTGTAACCGTCCTTTTAAATCATTCTGCATTCAGAATTACTGCATCACATTGCATCTTTACATTTAAAATTTGTCTTTGCACTGATTGGGTTTTCTTCAATATTCAGATATGTACAGATATGTTAATAGGTGCCAGTCACTGATGATTAATATGATTCTAAGGTAGTGGGATTCTATTCATATGACATTTTTAAAAAGGCAAAGCTACCTCATGCGAAGAGTTGACTCATTAGAAAAGACTCTGATGCTGGGAGGGATTGGGGGCAGGAGGAGGAGGGGACGACGGAGGATGAGATGGCTGGCTGGCATCACTGAATCGATGGATGTGAGTTTGAGTGAACTCCGGGAGTTGGTGATGGACAGGGAGGCCTGGCGTGCTGCAATTCATGGGGTCGCAAAGAGTTGGACATGACTGAGAGACTGAACTAAACTGACTGAAGGTAGTGGGATTATTGGAGTTTTGGACAAAACTCTTTAAGCCTCTCCTATTTTGGCCCTTAGAATGAAACTGTTCTCTCTAGGAAACAGAGCTGGGCTTGAATCCAATGCAGCCACTGGGACAAATATATATATATTTTTTTATTGTGGTAAAATATATATAACAGAATTTGTCATCTTTAAATGTACAATTCTGTGACATTAAGTACATTCACATTATGGTATAACCATTACCTCCTCTGTCTAACTCCAGAAATTTTTCATCTTTCCCAACTGGACCTTTATACCCATTAAACAATAGCTCTCCATTCTTCCCCATCTCCCCCCAAGTTCCTGGCAACCACTTTCTAACTGTGTATCTCTATGAGTTTAACTGGACTTCCCTGGTGGCTCAGAGGGTAAAGTGTCTGCTTACAATGCGGGAGACCCTGGTTCAATCCCTGGGTCAGGAAGATCTCCTGGAGAAGGAAATGGCAACCCACTTCAGTATTCTTGCCTGGAAAATCCCATGGATGAATTTAACTACTCTTTACCTTATATAGAGCTTCCTAGGAGGTGTTATGGTAAAGAGCTTGCCTGCCAGTGCAGGAGACATAAGAGACACTGGTTTGATCCCTGGGTTGGGAAGATCCCTGGAGGAAGGCATGGCAGTCCACTCCAGTATTCTTGCCTGAAGAATCCCATGACCAGAGGAACCTGGCAGGCTATCGTCCATAGGATCACAAAGAGTTGGAAGTAACTGAAGTGACTTAGCACACACGCATACCTCATGTATGTGGAATCATACAATATTTGTCTTATTGTGACTGGGTCACTTCACTTAGCATAATATCCTCAGAGTTCATCCACAAACTCTTACCTATAAGACTTGCTGAGAGTCTGCCTTCCCAAGGAAATTGTCCTGCTTCTCCCCAAGGTATGTTACATGCCCCCTTTTATGCTTTTATGGCATCTCTAGTACTGCACCTACCATAGTGTTTGGTGATTATCTCTTCACTCCATCTCTTATTTGTAGTTCATTCCGTACATACATACTGAAATATTGACTATATGTTCAGCATTGGGGATTCAGTGGTGACACAACACACGTAGAATCTATCTGCAGAGAACTCCATCTGGACCAGTTTCTCAGGTGTGGTCTGTAAGACCATCTGTGTCAGAATCACTTGGGAGCTTTGATGACTCACTCTAGGCTCAGGCATCTGAATTGGTAGGCTTCGCCTTGGGTGGCTCTTGTGCATATTGATCTGTGAGTCAGGAGATTCCGTGAGGATGGGCCCCTGTGTCAGGGCAGCATCTCATTCTTAGCTCTGAGCGTAATTCCTGGCACAGGTAGCCATGCAGGAAATATTTACTGCAGAAGCAGGGTACTCTGAGCTGAAGTGAGTTTGGATGGCATGCTATCTATGGGTCCTCTGGTAGGCCTGGCCAGGACTAGTATGAGGTGAGGATTAACTCTACCTTTTCCCAACATGGGAAGTACAAGTCATTTCAGTGCTTCTAAACATTTACTGATTTTTTTTTTCTAACTGGGGCTTCTCTGCCTCAACTTCATCTCTAGGAAATTTCCTAAAGGAAAAAGATGGGCTATTTTTACCTCAAATTACTTCAGATTCATGCTAGTCTTTTAAATGCTAAACGTTCTTTTAGTTCTTGGGGTAAAATTTTTTTGAATTAGCTTTCATTAAGGATTATAGTGCTTGAAAAGCTGTATCATGCAAGAATTTGAAATTAAGTTTTCTGGATGACATAATTTATACTTTTATATGTGCCCCAAAAGTTTATATGCACATAATATAAACTTGTTTACCAGGATGACACTTGCACACCAAGATTTGTAGACTATGTTTCTTTGCTGAAGTGATGTTTATTTTTGATTATAAGTGTGAAAGAGAACAAGTAGGTAGATTTGAATTATTTAAGGGTCTCATAGTTACTAGCAGTCTTGATCTACTTGAGTTAATTATCAGATCAGATCAGATCAGTCGCTCAGTCGTGTCCAACTCTTTGCGACCCCATGAATCGCAGCACGCCAGGCCTCCCTGTCCATCACCAACTCCCGGAGTTCACTCAGACTCACGTCCATCGAGTCAGTGATGCCATCCAGCCATCTCATCCTCTGTCGTCCCCTTCTCCTCTTGCCCCCAATCCCTCCCAGCATCAGGGTCTTTTCCAATGAGTCAACTCTTCACATGAGGTGGCCTAAGTACTGGAGTTTCAGCTTTAGCATCAGTCCTTCCAAAGAAATCCCAGGGCCGATCTCCTTCAGAATGGACTGGTTGGATCTCCTTGCAGTCCAAGGGACTCTCAAGAGTCTTCTCCAACACCACAGTTCAAAAGCATCAATTATTCGGCTCTCAGCCTTCTTCACAGTCCAACTCTCACATCCATACATGACCACAGGAAAAACCATAGCCTTGACTAGATGAACCTTTGTTGGCAAAGTAATGTCTCTGCTTTTGAACATGCTATCTAGGTTGGTCATAGAGTTAATTATGGAGTGGCTCAATTGGATGGCTGGTTACTTTTTTTGATATTAATAAAATGTCACATTTTCCTCCCTCTTTGGCTTTTTGGTTTAGAGCTTAAGTTAAATATCATTCTGAAGATTACTTGTGTTTAAGGTAAAGAGAGAGTTTTTGCAGTCAGTCCTATGGTCACTGTGAATATTCTTTTGGATAGCTGAATTGGTCAGGCACTAGGATGAATATCCCTATGGTTGCTGAGGCCTCTTTCAGCTAATATTCCAGAGGCAAATAACTTAATAAAAACTCATAACTATTCAGGTCAGTAAACTCATTAAGTTCATGGAAGATGCAGAAGTAATTTTGATAAACTGAGCATTGGGCTAACAAAATAACATCTTTCCTTGCATCAAATGATTGTGATTAGCACTTAGCATTAGTTTCTCTATCTGAAATGCTTACCCCTTCTTTTCCATCCTAACTAAATCCACTCTTCATTTTAGCTTTGTCCTCTTTCCCACCACTCTATTTTTTTCAAAGCTGAAACCACTTCATCTCCACACGTGGGTTCTGTCCTGTTTTAGGTTTTGGTAACAATCCTTTTTTTCAATGATAGACTTTTTTCTTGTTCTTTGTAATCAGACTTCCACCTTGACCAGTATCCCAGTTATTCTGGGTCTGGGCTCCTACTTGGCCTCCATAGTCTTCCTTGGAACAGCCTGGTTGGGTGGGTTATAATTTACCTGCTGCTATGTCTTCCTAATTCCAAGAGCTTAGTTATTCAGACTTTTATCTAATTCTACTGGTTGTCTACATATTCTCATCCACTTGATGTCCTTCATTTGTCTCAAAAATTTCCCCATTTCGGTGAGTGTATCTTTCATCTTTGTGTCTTAGTCTTCCTTAATATGGCCAATCCTGCTAGCCAAGGATTTGGAGAACCAAAGCCCAATTCAGTGGCCACATTATCAACAATTGTGCTTTTGATTGCTGAAAGATAAACGCCCTGGTTAACCTCTGTCTCAAGCAGCTGTTTAAATGTGCCATATGAGCACAATAAAATATGATGTTTCAAAATGTTACTCAATAAGGGCATCTGTTTTAGCTTGGCTGCCTCTTTTTGACCTAAAACAAAATTCAGTCATATCTAACCAAGGGTCATTACCAATTTTCTCCCCATTACATAAGCTTTATTTTCTAAGGTGATTCTGAACTGACCTTTAAAAGCAAAGCAGGCAATTTTGATTTGCTTCTTTAGTTGTGCTTTTCTTTTTTTTTTTTTTTTTTGATCCTAGAGAAAACACACATATGCTCAATGCTTTGTATATGAATACAGGAGTTCATGGACCCCTAATAGGTCCACAGGCCCATAGGCCGTAGTAACACTGTGTTGGAACTCTGCCCTTCCTCTTGTGGTGATTATGTAAACCACATAAAGACAACCTTTAAATGAGATGGAAGTGGACTTTCCTGATTAAAGGTATCTTGGGTGAAAAAAATGAGATGGAAGTTGAAATAATTTCTTTAGCATCTTAGGTTCTTAGATTTATGCTTAGATCCTATGCTTAGATGATATGTTGGCTTGCTGTTACTACAGTGATAGTTTTATAAATGTTACTTTAAAAACACAATCTATCAAAACCTGCATATGCATGGAATGAATGTGAAAATTAAGAAAAGTATTTGTTTTGAACAGAATGTTATTGTCAAAGCATTTTTAATTTATTGTATGTATGCATAGTTACAAATGACAGAAAAATAAATTTGTTAGCAACCAAATACCATGTTTTATTTGAATCATTTGAAATTTTATTAAAATTCAAACTGGGTATATTTTAATTGGAATTTTAAGAATTACAACTAGTCTGATGGTTTATGTCATGCTTAGTTAGTTAGTTAGTGAAGTCACTCAGTCGTGTCTGACTTTTTGCGACCCCATGGACTGTAGCCTACCAGGCTCCTCTGTTTATGGGATTTTCTGGGCAAGAGTACTGGAGTGGGTTGCCATTTCCTTCTCCAGAGGATCTTCCTGACCCAGGGATCAAACCCGGGTCTCCCGCATTATAGGCAGATGCTTTACCGTCTAGCCACCAGAGATATGAAAACCACTTTAAAGGACATTTCACTGATTTGACAAGTTTCAATAACCAATGTATAGATAAAGATGAAATGAACCCTTATTTTGCCATTTCTTGCAATATTTATGATGTAGCATTTACTATCTACATTATTTTGTTTAAACTACTTTTTAAATACATTTTGATGGGGCTATTTGAAGTTTTATTGAAGTGGTCGAACTTTGAGAAGATTGTATATAGTATTTAGAATTCTCATACTTTTAAAAATATTTATTGAGAACTGAATACTTTTAAAAAATAACTTTGATAAGGATAAAGGATAAAGTCAGTAGATTTATAGAATTTTATAGCTGAAGGGACCAGAGAGGTCACCCAGGCCAACTGTTCAGATGGACACCCAGAGATGATATGTGGTTAGCTGAGGTCTCTGATCCCTTCTTGCATTTTTCCCACTATGCCTGGTTGCCTAGTATGCTTTTAAACCACCACCGGTACAACCTCTGGAGCTTCAAGTATTTTCCCCAGCAACTTAATTATTTCCCAAGGTTAAACCTTACATAGAAAGTTTGTTCTCTGATAGAAATAGGTACATTGAATAAGCTACTGCAGTACCCTTGATCAGGATTTATGACCTTGAAACCCAGCTGCAAAACAAATGATCAGCCAGTTGGATCAGCTCAGTGATGTGAAAAGCTAGAAATTCCTTGAACACTAACAGCCTGTGAAATGTTAAATGAGAAGAAATCTGGTTTCCATGTAGTAATGATTCACCTGTTTTTTAGTGTAGGTCATTTGAAAGGAGAGAACAGTAATGAATATAGCTGAGCATAAAAGCATTAGAAATTATTAAAATCTGACTTTGCTTATTCTGCATAGGCACATAGTAGATAAATATTCTGCAAGCACGAACTTAGCTATGTGCTTGTAGGAACTTGATGTAAACACACCAGGTACAAGGAGACCAGGCCAGAGAATAAACAGAAAAATGCTATAGCAAGGATATACAACATGTAGGAGAGCAAGATAGCTGTACTCAGTTTTTAGAATACTATAACTTTGTCCATGAGAAAGTTGGTACATAGTAAATGGGATCCTGAAAGAAAGGAAGCCAAACCCTTATGTTCATTGCACCATTATGTACAGTAACCATGACATGGAAATAATCTAAATGTCCATTGACAGATGAATGGATAAAGAATACGTGGTACATATATACAATGGAATACTATTCAGCCATAAAAAGAATGAAATAATGCCTTTTACAGCAACATGGATGGACCTAGAGATTATCATACTAATTGAAAGAGAAAGACAAATACCATATGATATCACTTATATGTGGAATCTAAAATATGACACAAAATGAACTTATCTATGAAGCAGAAACAGACTCATAGACATAGAGAACAGATTTGTGGCTGCCAAAGGGGAAGTGGGTTTGGGGAGGGATGGGATTGGGATTAGCAGATGCAAACTATTATATAGAGAATGGAAGAACGACAAGGTCCTACTGTATAGCAGAAAGAACTATGTTCAGTATCCTCTGATAAACCATTCAGTTCAGTTCAGTCGCTCAGTTGTGTCCGACTCTTTGCGACCCCATGAATTGCAGCATGCCAGGCCTCCCTGTCCATCACCAACTCCTGGAGTTCACTCAGACTCACGTCCATCGAGTCAGTGATGCCATCCAGCCATCTCATCCTCTGTCATCCCCTTCTCCTCCTGCCCCCAATCCCTCCCAGCATCAGGGTCTTGAAAAAGAATGTATATATATGTATAACTGAATCACTGCTGTACAGTGGAAATTAATGGAATATTATAAATAAACTATAATAAAATAAATTTTAAAAAGAAAGGAAGCTGAAAGAATCCCTGATTTAGGGCAATCAGTTCGCGCTTTCTTCATTTACTCAGAGAAATGGACAGGAAGCCAAGTCCTCTTGCTCCTGCTTCATAGGGCTATTGAGCAACAAGAGAAATGTTTAGATGGCCTCTTTTTAGAGAACTCCATTTTCATGGGGATACATTTGGGGATATTGTAGTAGAGGTGTTTTCAATTAATATAAAATTTGGTATGGAGTAGATCACAAGGTAAAAATGAAAACATAAGAGCATGTGTTTTAAAAACAAAGGAATCTGAGCTCAGATTCTAGCTCTTTAGCTCACCACTCTTGTGCTTTAAGACAAGTGATAGCCACTCAGAGTTGTAGCTCCTCTTTGTAAAAAGGAGTAGTAATGTTAACTGTTGAAGTAAATTTCCTATGAAGTTAATGAAGCTTAGTTAATGAAACCTCCTGGGAAGGGCTGTAGCCATGTATTCCCATGCCATATGTTTCTATTAAGTTTTTTTCCATTCTGTTTCTTTCCTGTTATTTCCCTTTGTGTGAGGTGGCACTGGAGTGGCCATGGACATTTTTTCCCTGTGCCCATTCCATATTTATTTGAATATTTGTTTGTTTAAAACAATTTTTTTTTGTATTGGAGTATAGCTGATTATCAATGTTGTGATAGTTTCAGGTGGACAGCAAAGAGACTCAGCCATACATATACATGTATCCATTCTCCCCAAACTTTCCTCCTATCCAGGCTGCCATATAACATTGAGCAGAGTTCCCTGTGCTATACAATAGGTCCTTATTGGTTGTCCATTTTAAATATAGCAGTGTGTACCTGTCTATCCCAAACTTCTTTTTTTTTTTCCAGGTTTTAAAACTTTTTATTTGCATATTAAAAAAAATTGTGCATTCCAATAATTAAAATCATTTGAACAACAACAACAAAAAATGGCACTCTGATATTCCAAACTTCTTAACTATCCCTTCCGTCTGTCCTTCCACCCAGCAGCCCATTTTTGGGTTTATTGTTATGTATTTATGCTCTTTGTAACTTTGAATTATTTTCTTATTTTTATATTATGTATACCATTTTTTTCCTCCCTAAGGAGAACTCCCCAAATTGTACAAACTTTATGCCTCACAAAAACTGGGTCTGCCCTGGTTAACTTCATAGGATTCTTACTAAGATGAAGTGAAATAACCATGTAAAATACTATATTGGTTCTTTATTGCTAAAAACAACCCATCCTCCAAATTTAGTGGCTTCAAACAAGATTATTTCCTCACAATTCAGTTGATCAGCACTTTGGTCTGAGCTCAGTTTGTGGTTCTTCAGTTGGTACACTGGCAGGGACCAGATGGTCTAAGATGGCCTCATACAAATGCGTGGTAGTTGTCAGGCTGTTGGCTCCCTCAGTGGGCCAGTTCAGATCACATGGCACATTACTCCTAGAGGGAGAGACTGAAAGCTGCGAGGCTTACAACTCCTACAGTGCCCCTTGTGCTGCTTTCTATTTGTGAAAGCAAGTTGCAAGATTAGCTCAGATTTAAGAAGTGTGAAAATAGACTCCACTCTTGATAGAGGGAGTTGCAAAGAATTTGTGGCCATTTTTAATCTACCCAAACTTTGCCTTAAATAGAAGATGCTGATATATGTTTGCTTTCTTCTCTTCTTCCTCTTCTCACCTTGCTTCTTATTTCTGCTGAAATTAAATAAATATGGAGTGAAAAAAGGCTTCTATAGAAGAGAAAAATAAATGAGAATTCCACTGATGTGTCTGATGTTTGATTTTTTAAAATTAATTAAAAATTAATTTAAAATTTATTTTAATTGGAGGATAATTTCTTTACAATATTGTGGTGGTTTTTGCCATACGTCGACATGAATCACCCATGGGTGCACATGTGTTTCCCCATCCTGAATCTCCCTCCTACCTCCCTCTCCACCCCGTCTCTCTGGGTTGTCCCAGAGTGCCCTTTGAGTGCCCTGCTTGATATTTGATCTTGTAAATTCTTTTTTTCCCCCGATTTAATGAGATAGACTTGACATACAGCACCGTGTAAGTTTAGGGTATACAGTATTAATGATTTGACTTAAACATATCGTGAAATGATTACAACAGTAAGTTTAGTTAACATCAGTCAACTCATATAGAGTATATGTATATATTTCTTTTTTCCTAGTGATGAAAACTTTTAGGATTTGCTTTCTTAACAACTTTCATAAATATCATATAGCAGTGTTAACTATAGTCATAATGTTGTACATTGTATCTCTGGTACTTATTTACCTTGTAACTGAAAGTTTGTGTTTTTTCATCATCTTTATCCAGTTCCCCTCCCTGGTAAACTCTTAATCTGTCATTTTAATTAGATTACATTTTTAATCCATTCTTGCCTTTATAAAAAATAAAATGCTTAGAATTTTTATGGTATTTTAATAAAATATATATAAAGCATTAAATTTCTTACCTTTATTCAGTTTATATCAGATAGAGAATTTACTGAAGACAATTTGATTTGTGATAAAAGGGAATTAATAATTTAAAATATAGAAAAATATATTTAGCAGTTTATTAATAAAGGCTGTGACACTTCTTTTACTAGTTTAGTGGAATTGTATACATGACATTTGGACAACTCAATAAAGCAGACTTAGAGAATTTTCCCCTTTAAGTGATAGCTCTGTGTGTGTTAGCCGCTCAGTTGTGTCTGACTCTTTGCGACCCCATGGACCGTAGCCTGCTAGACTCCTCATCCATGGAATTCTCCAGGTAAGAATACTGGAGTGGGTTGCCATTGCCTTCTCCAGTTTAATGATTTAGATGGCATCTAAAACTTTTAAAAGCCTGTTAAATGATAGTAAGAGTCAACCAGGTCCTCCTAGCGATGTCATGATCATAATAATCAGCATCACAACTGAAAACAATCACTTATATATTGATGTTAATAGATGTTTCTCTTATAAATACTAACTTGGCTTTATGACTATTGAAGAGATAATAATGAGTGAAAAGAGTTATGGAAAATAAAAAGAAAAGGAAGCACAAGCTGTTAGTTGTCTTTAGTTTCTTTAGTTGCAAAGGCAGAAAATAAAAAATGGGAAATTGTCAGCTTATATAAAGGAATAGTGAAGAGGAAGAAGTTTAGGTACAGCCTGATGCAGGGGCCCTACAAGGAAATCAGGGCCCAGTTTTTTCTTCTCCATGAGCTGTGTCTCTTTTATTTGTGTTGTCCTCTCAGACTTGATATGGGAACAATTTAGCTGTAATAGTTTAAATCTCTATATGCTTTTAAATTTAAGCACAATGAAAACAAGTGGCTGTTTTGGAAAAACCCTGATTAGTTGTGTGGAGTTTGGCACGAGTCATGTGTCTGTCCATTCCCAGATGGTACGACCAGGAAGATAAAATACAAATATAAGATGTAACTCTGTCAGTTGGTTCAGTTCAGTAGCTCATTTGTGTCCGACTCTTTGCGACCCCATGAATTGCAGCACGCCAGGCCTCCCTGTCCATCACCAACTCCCGGAGTTCACTGAGACTCACGTCCATCGAGTGAGTCTCAGTGATGCCATCCAGCCATCTCATCCTCTGTCATCCCCTTCTTCTCCTGCCCTCAATCCCTCCCAGCATCAGTCTTTTCCAATGAGTCAACTCTTCACATGAGGTGGCCAAAGTACTGGAGTTTCAGCTTTAGCATCATTCCTTCCAAAGAAATCCCAGGGCTGATCTCCTTCAGAATGGACTGGTTGGATCTCCTTGCAGTCCAAGGGACTCTCAAGAGTCTTCTCCAACACCACAGTTCAAAAGCATCAATTCTTCGGCCCTCAGCTTTCTTCACAGTCCAACTCTCACATCTGTAAACTGTGTTAAAAACTACTCAAAGTAGATAGCTGTATTTATTTTATTTACCTCCAACAACTTTTGAAGATGGTCTGTAACTATTAGTCTGAAATTATTGCGTTTCTTTGGGAAGCTTGTCATATTATGCTATTTGTAGAATTTTGGGACAATAAATATATTACTTTAAAAACCAGAATAGGTATTCTAATTTATTGGTAAAATTCAAGTCAGACAGGAATTAACTCCTGCTAACTTGCTTCTTTTGGAGAAGGCAATGGCACCCCACTCCAGTACTCTTGCCTGGAAAATCCCATGGACGGAGGAGCCTGGTAGGCTGCAGTCCATGGGGTCGCTGAGAGTAGGACACGACTGAACGACTTCACTTTGACTTTTCACTTTCATGCATTGGAGAAGGAAATGGCAACCCACTCCAGTGTTCTTGCCTAGAGAATCCCAGGGACGGGGGAGCCTGGTGGGCTGCTGTCTCTGGGGTTGCACAGAGTCGGACACAACTGAAGCGACTAGCAGTAGCAGTAGCAGTAGCAGCAGCAACTTGCTTCTTTAAGAAGATTAGGGGCTTTATACCATAAGGTATTATGAAACTGCCTTTTATCGTCATAGATTACTGTATAATGGGGCTTCCCTGATAGCTCAGTTGGTAAAGAATCTGCCTGCAGTGAAGGAGACCACTGTTCAATTCCTGGGTCATGAAGATCCCCTGGAGAAGGGATAGGCTACCCACTCCAGTATTCTTGGGCTTCCCTTGTGGCTCAGCTGGTAAAGAATCACCTGAAGTGTGGGAGACCTGGGTTTGATCCCTGGGTTGGGAAGATCCCCTGGAGAAGGGAAAGGCTGCCCACTCCAGTATTCTGGCCTAGAGAATTCCATGGACTTTATAGTCTATGGGGTAGCAAAGAGTCGGGCATGACTTTCACTTTCACTGTATAAATAGGCGATCCTATAATCAATTATCCAAATCAGGACATTCTTGTGAAGGAGAGGGCATATGACAATGGGAGATCAAAAGTAATCTAGAAAAGTCAGCACTTATAGTCACCTTATATATAAATAATATAACTTTTATTACCTGCAAACATATTAAACTATCTATATGAGGAACAGCAAGAGAAAAACAGCTTGTTATATACAAGGGAACCCCTATAAGGTGATCAGCAGATTTCTCACCAGAAACTTTTCAACCCAGGAGAGAGTGATACGATATATTCTATGTGCTGAAAGAAAAGAGCTGCCAACCAAGAATACTCTACCCAAAAAAGTTATCATTTGCAAGTGAAGGTGAGATAAAGAGTTTTCCAGATGTGCAGAAGCTAAGGGAGTTTATCACCACAAAACCCTTTATTGTTAGTACCCTTTATTTTCAGGTTCAAGAAAACAATGAAAAAAATGTCAATAATCACATGTGGGTGCGTGCTAAGTTGCTTCAGTCCTGTCCAACTTTTTGTGACCCTATGGACTGTAGCCTGCCAGGTCCTCTGTCCCTGGGATTCTCCAGGCAAGAATACTGGAGTGGGTTGCATGTCTTCCTCCAGGGTATCTTTCTGACCCAGGGATCAAACCCATGTCTCCTGTGGCTCCTGCATTGCAGGCAGATTTATTATTGCCAAGCCACCAGGGAAGCTCCAATAATCACATACCTATCAATAAAGAATGCTAATTAGTAACAAGAACACATAGAACAAATCTCACCGAGAAGGTAAATATACAGTATAGGTAGTGAATTAATCACTTATAAAGCTAGTATAAAGGTTGAAAAATAAAAAATAACTGTGATCACAATAATTAGTTAACAGGTACATGAGATACAATATGTAAAATGTGATATCAAAAATATAAATGTGTAGAGGGAGAGTAATAGTGTTGAGCTTTATAATGGGGTCAAACTTAAGTTGTTATCAACTTAAAATAGACTGTTATAAATTGTTATTTATAAGCCCTATGATAATCACAAAGCAAAAACCTGTAGTAAGTATATGAGAGAGAGAGAAAGGAATCTAAGCATACCTCTAAAGTCATCAAACCACAAAGGAAGAAAGAAAGAGAAGAAAGTAACAGAAAAGATTGCAAGAACAGCAAGAAAACAATGAACAAAATGCCAGTGATCGCATGTGTGTGCATGCTAAGTTGCTTCAGTCCTGTCCAACTTTTTGTGACCCTATAGACTGTAGCCTGCCAGGCTCCTCTGTCCCTGGGATTCTCCAGGCAAGAATACTGGAGTGGGTTGCCATGCCTTCCTCCAGGGGATCTTCCTGACCTAGGGATCGAACCTGTGTCTCATGTGGCTCCTGCATTGCAGGCAGATTTGTTACTGCTAGGCCACCAGGGAAGCCCCATCACATACCTATCAATAATTGCTTTAAATGTAAATAGAATAAATTCTCCAATCAAAAGACATAGAATGGCTGAATGGATTAAAAAAAACAAAACAAAGCCCATTGACATGTTGCCTACAATAGATTCATTTTAGATCTGAGGACATACACAATCTGAAAGTGAAGGACTGGAAAAAGATATCCCATTTAAATGGAAATACAAAGAAAGCTATAGTTATGTCAGACAAGATATACTTTAAAACAGAGACCATAATAAGACAGAGCAAGGCATTACACAATAATAAAGTGGTCAGTCTAACCAGGAGATATAACATTTGTAAATATTTATGCACCTAACAGGGCTTCCCTGGTGATTCAGCAGTAAAGAATCTGCCTGCGATGCAGGAATCACAGAAGACGTAGGTTCAATGCCTGGGTCGAGAAGATCCCCTGGAGGAGGGCATGGCAACCCACTCCAGTATTCTTGTTTGGAACATCCTAAGGATAGAGGAGCCTGGTGGGCTTACAGTCCATAGGGTCCTAAAGAGTCGGACACAACTGAAGCAACTTAGCAACTTTGCACCCATGCACACACACATGCATCCAACATAGGAACACCTAAATATATAAAGCACATGTTAACAGACCCAAAGAGTCTGTTAATAGATAGCAATACAACAATAAGAGGGGATTTTAATAGTCCACTTACAATAGTGGATAGATACCCAGACAGGAAATCAATAAGAAAACATCAACCTTAGATGACATGTGAGACCAGATGAACTTAACAGATATGTATCTATATGTAAATATATATATACATGTATGTATGTGTGTATGTATATATATACACACATATATATCTCTATATATATCTAGAATGTTTCATTCAAAAGCAACAGAATATACATTCTTCTCAAGTGCACATGGAACATTTTCCACGAGATCATATGTTGGTCATAAAACAAGTCTTAATAAATTTAAGAGGACTGAAGTCATATTAAACATCTATTCTGACCACAGTAGTTTGAAAATAGAAATTAATTGCATGAAGAAAACTGAAAAATTCACTAATGTGTAGAGGTTAAACCACATGTTACCAATAAGTCAAAGAAAAAAATCAAAAGAGAAATAAAAAATACCTTAAAAAAACCTAAAGGCCTTTGCTCATGCTGTTTTCCCTTTAACTGAAATATTTTCTTTTCTCTTTTTGTGTTTCCAAATGCTATCCATTCTTAAAAGCCCAGTGAAAGTCTCATTTTCTCTCACTTTGCATGAGTGTAGTCCATCCTGGTCTTATTTTTCTCTGAGTCCCTGTTGCTCTTATGGTCATATGCATAGTTTTGCATGTGGTCTTTCCCTGCTTCCCCCACTCTCCCACCTTCTAGACTGTGCTATCCTTGAGAGTAGGGGGACTGAGTCTAATATTTCTTTTGAGTCCCTTTTTAAATGTCTGTTACAATATTGGGAATATTTTGGACAGATCATTTGCTATTCTAGATGGAAGAATGGGATCTGTGAATACTTCTTGAGGTTACCCCATTATATATCTTTAAAAACAGTTTTGACCAAAAAAAGCCCAAATATAGATGGAAATGCTAATTAGCACATTAAAATAAATGAAGCATGTGAATGAAGTCAAACTTTATGCTTCAAATAAAGTATTTTAGCATTTTAAATATTTATTATAGATTAAGATGAGCAGAAATAAATAGCTAGGCAGAAATTTATGATAGCTTTTCTTAGATTAAACACTAAAAATATCTTGAATATTTGCGTTGGCTGAAAATGGTCTATATATATAGCAAGAACAAAGCTTCAATTATCATTATTGTTTAAAAACTAGTTAAATTTCCTAGTACTTTCACATTGAGTTAATTTGTCACTTATTCTAGTGGACAAACAAAAATGAACTAATTTACCTGAATGTTGATGTGGCAGATGCTGTCAGCAGCCACTTTTATTCCTGGCACCTTTCACTCTTCTCCAGTGGATTTCCAGCTGTCAGCATCTGCATCTCTGCATTTGAGGGCTGCCCCTCAAAGGCCACATTGTTCATGGTCAGTGTATTAGTTCTAGAGAATTCATATTCCTGCTTCCCCATCCAGAAGACCTCATCCAACTGTGTATAAAATACCCCACTCAGCTCGCTTGCCCTCAGGTGAGATAATACTGACACTGTGTTTTGCATCATTTTCAAAGGTTTCCCTAGAAAATTCAGCTTTAGGTACCCGCTCTAGAAGTTGATTTGAGAGCTCATCCTTTATTAGATGCTTTTTCTTTCTCATCTCTCTTCTCCACTCTTCTACTATTGTTCTCTATACCTTTCAAATAAATAATTTGTACTTGGAGCCTTGTCTTGGGGTCTGCTTCTGGAGAATCCAAACCAAATCACAACTTTATGTATTACTATTTATTACATTTCCAAGAATTTCTAGGTTAACTCTATGGAGACTGTGTTTTAGGAATTCTAAAGTGTTATACATAAAAGGCATTGTTTTGAAGCTAAAGATGGCCCTGCAGGATCAATAGTGCATACTGATGGATTGGAAGTGTTATTTAGCAAGACTGGAGACACATTAGGAAACACAGGAAGTCTGGTCTTTGGAGTAGCCCCTGACCTGAGCCTGGAGAGTAAGACTCAAGTTAGAGTGATGAGCCTTCCTTAAGCTGTGTCAACATTACTTTGGATTTGCTGCAGAGCTAGCAGGCAAGAGCAAGGTTTTACTCGTGCTTTTCCTTCCTTGCCTGACTGATGCTGGCAAAAATTTCATTTTATTCTTTACTCCTAAATCTTACCCAGCACTGTACACATAGTGAATATTTGTTGATTAATGGGCCACGCAGTTTGCTAAACACTATGCTGTCAGGAACTACAGAAAATTTTATTATGTCAATTACTCTTCAGCATCTATGAGTCTCTTTTGGACCATAAGGTCCTTGGTGTTTGTCACTGTTTTACTTTATAGAGAATTGTCAAATATTATATTTTCTCTTCAAGGACCTTTTGGCAAGATTTTGTTGTTGTTCAGTCACTGAGTTATGTCCGACTCTTTGAGACCCCATGGACTGCAGCATGCCAGGATTCCCTGTCCTTCACCATTTCCTGGAGTTGCTCAAACTCATGTTCATCGAGTCAGTGATGCCATTCAGCTATCTTGTCCTCTGCCGTCCCCTTCTCCTCCTGTTTTCAATCTTCCCCAGCATCAAGGTCTTTTCCAATGAGTTGGCTCTTCTCATCAGGTGGCCAAAGTATTGGAGCTTCAGCTTCAGCATCAGTCCTTCCAATGAATACTCAGGGTTGATTTCCTTTTAGGATTGACTGGTTGGATCTTCTTGCAGTCCAAGGGACTCTCAAGAGTCTTCTCCAACACCACAGTTTG
This sequence comes from Bubalus kerabau, assembly GCF_029407905.1. Taxonomy (NCBI): domain Eukaryota; kingdom Metazoa; phylum Chordata; class Mammalia; order Artiodactyla; family Bovidae; genus Bubalus; species Bubalus kerabau. The sequence goes on from NC_073626.1 coordinate 140,252,754, forward strand.
AAAGCATCAATTCTTTGGTGCTCAGCCTTCTTTATGGTCCAACTCTTACATCCGTACACGATTACTGGAAAAACCATAGCTTGGACTATACAGGCCTTTGTTGGCAAAGTAATGTCTCTGCTACTTCAATTATTTATTTTTGAAGACCAGTGATAAAATGGTGGTGAAATAAGTACTACTTTTGACTTTTTGTTCCAAATCTCTTTGGTTCTGTGCAAGGTCTTGTGAATGGCAGCTTTCATATGCTGAGGAGGTCTTCCAACCTTTACTGTCAGCACTCTGGCCACCCCACTCTGCACCTTGCTTTTCTGGCTATGGTTTGCTGGGATCCCCAGGTAAACTGAAAACTACCATCCTCTTTCTTATTTGGCTTAAGGATTTCTAGTGTGGCTGACCTTCCCCAATTAGATGTTCTTATCAGCAATTTCTTAGAGATGTCACTTTGTCATTCTGATCTTGCAGAAGTACTCATAAAAATTTGAGAATTGCTATATGCCGTGAATTGCTTTTTTGAATTTGAAATCATACCTCTTTAACTACTCTTAAAGTGACAACTGTTATGAGTGTACTGTATGCTTTAAACATGACGAAGACCAGTCCTATATAGGTAAAATACCAAACATGAATTGTAAACAAGGGGCAAGAATTTTTATAACTGAAAAACCTATCCATCTCATTACCATTAGAAATGGGCATAATCTTAGATATTATAACTTCTTTTGGAATTCTGTGAACCTTTTGTGTCCAGTCAAAACTGCATACTCTACATATGCTTATGAATATTGCTTCAAGCTAAACAAATGTTCATATATATACATGTTTTTAGTTTAAAGACATGCCAGGCATTTACTGGCAAGTGAACTGATTACTGCAGCATCATTCTTATCAGCTGTTGCTTATCTGGCAACCTAAACTAGGTGGAACCTCTCCAGGAAACAGGAAGGAGGCTGAATTTATCTCGTGAGATGACCTGAGAGCTATCCCAGTGTTTCTGTACTGCCTGTTTGTGTGTACTTATTCATTAAAGGGCCCCTTGAAGACCTCCATGCAACAGCTGTTCTTTTTTATTTTAAACATGATTTTAATAGATTTGGTTCAGTTCCATGAATTCTTGGTTAGGAGCAAACTAGAAGGGGGAGGAGAATGGACTACTAGAGAGAAACACTAAGAAATTATACTTTGTTAATACTTAAACTATAAATTAGATTTGGGTAGCGGAGAAGGCAATGGCAACCCACTCCAGTACTCTTGCTTGGAGAATCCCATGGATGGAGGAGCCTGGTAGGCTGCAGTCCATGGGGTCACTAGGAGTCGGACACAACTGAGCAACTTCACTTTCACTTTTCACTTTCATGCATTGGAGAAGGAAATGGCAACCCACTCCAGTGTTCTTGCCTGGAGAATCCCAGGGACGGGGGAGCCTGGTGGGCTGCCGTCTCTGGGGTCGCACAGAGTCGGACACGACTGAAGTGACTTAGCAGCAGTAGCAGCAGCAGCATTTAATTTCAGAGAAGGCAATGGCACCCCACTCCAGTACTCTTGCCTGGAAAATCCCATGGATGGAGGAGCCTGGTAGGCTATAGTCCATGGGGTCGCTAAGAGTCAGACACGACTGAGTGACTTCACTTTCACTTTTCACTTTCATGCATTGGAGAAGGCAATGGCAACCCACTCCAGTGTTCTTGCCTGGAGAATCCCAGGGATGGGGGAGCCTGGTGGGCTGCCGTCTCTGGGGTCACACAGAGTCGGACAAGACTGAAGCGACTTAGCAGCAGCAGCATTTAATTTCCGAATGGACGCTTTGAATCAAATTGTTAACCTTTCAGAGTTTAACCACCCAGGGGTGATATGGCATTAAAAATTACTTTAAAAAGCCTGTTCTTGGCAATAATTATAGTAATAAAAATACTTAAACTAGATAAACTTAGCAGACATGTGAGTTTTAGCTACATTTTAATTGAAAACTGGTAGCAATTGTATTGAAAGGCTTCAAATTGTTTATTTGGTCCTGGTTAATTTCCCAAGCAATGAAATGCACTCTTTACAATGTTTTCTCTCACCTTACATCCTGTCTTTGAGATAGACATTAGTTATTGCCATTTTAAAAATAAGAAAACTGAGCTCATATGAATGAAATGATTTTCTCAAAGCCAAGTTGTAAGTGACTGAACCAGAAAGCCTGTTGTGGATGAATGGATTTAGAAGGGGATCAACTGTATGGTGACAGATGAAAACTAAATTTTTGGTGGTGAGCATGCTCACCATCATTTTGGTGGTGTATGTTGTTGTTTACTCGCTAAGTCATGTCTGACTCTTTTGCAACTCCATGGAATGTAGCCTGCCAGGCTTCTCTGTCCATTGGATTTTCCAGGCAAGAATACTGGAATGGTTTGTCATTTCCTTCTCCAGGGGATCTTCCCAACCCAGGGATCGAATCCGCATGCATCTTCTGAATTGGCAGGTGGATTCCTTACCACTGAGCCACCAGGGAAGTTTGCTGTAGGTTCCAAATAGGAAAAGGAGTACGTCAAGGTTGTATGATGTCACCCTGCTTATTTAACTTATATGCAGAATACATCATGAGAAACGCTTGGCTGGAAGAAGCACAAGCTGGAATCAAGATTGCCGGGAGAGATATCAATAACCTCAGATATGGAGATGACACCACCCTTATGGCAGAAAGTGAAGAGGAACTAAAAAGCCTCTTGATGAAAATGAAAGAAGAGAGTGAAAAAGTTGGCTTAAAGCTCAACATTCAGAAAACAAAGATCATGACATCTGGTCCCATCACTTCATGGGACATAGATGGGGAAACAGTGGAAACAGTGTCAGACTTGATTTTTTTGGGCTCCAAAATCACTGTGGATGGTGATTGCAGCCATGAAATTAAAATACGCTCTCTCCTTGGAAGAAAAGTTATGACCAACCTAGATAGCATATTCAAAAGCAGAGATATTACTTTGCCAACAAAGGTCCGTCTAGTCAAGGCTATGGTTTTTCCAGTGGTCATGTATGGATGTGAGAGTTGGACTGTGAAGAAGGCTGAGTGCTGAAGAATTGATGCTTTTGAACTGTGGTGTAGGAGAAGACTCTTGAGAGTTCCTTGGACTGCAAGGAGATCCAACCAGTCCATCCTAAAGGAGACCAGTCCTGGGTGTTCATTGGAAGGACTGATGCTGAAGCTGAAACTCCAATCCTTTGGCCACCTCATGCGAAGAGTTGACTCATTGGAAAAGACCCTGATGCTGGGAGGGATTGGAGGTAGGAGGAGAAGGGGATGACAGAGGATGAGATGGCTGGATGGCATCACCGACTCGATGCACATGAGTTTGGGTGAACTCCGGGAGTTGGTGATGGACAGGGAGGCCTGGCGTGCTGCGATTCATGGGGTCGCAAAGAGTCGGACACAACTGAGCGACTGAACTGAACTGAACTGATACAGAAGTAGAAATATAATGTCATACACATGAAACTTATAAATAATTATAAATGAATGTTACCTCAATAAAAAGTACATTTAAAAATTAAATTAAAAAATAAAAACCCCTGTTTTTTTATCATACCAAGTCACATCCCTATAGAACATTTTGCAATGTACTTAGTGAAATTATTGTTTTAAGAGTAATATAGTTCTTAGAGGTACTTAATAATAACCTCTTTTGATGATCTTGAATTTACATTTTGTCTTTTTTGCTTCTGAAATGGTATTTAGAAATCTCTATTATTTTGGTCTCTCTCTATATAAGTAACTTCCCACTTTGTGTAGATCAGTAACTCTAAAAGTTTTGGCTTCAGAGCTAATGCTGTTTGAATTGCACAATCGTATACTTGCACTTTGAACGTTTGTGGTGAGGGAATAGGGTGAAGAAGGGGCAGCCAGGAAAGCATCAGAACCCTTTTCAAGATAATTGTGGCAGCTGCCACTGTAGCACAGTGATTAAAAAGAGCAGGTAGTTAAATGAAAGTAATTCCTTTGCTGAGCCATCTCTGACGCAGAGAGCAAAATAACAGAAATGGATATGACTGACAGAAGTTTTGATGTTATGCTACTGTTTGATTTTGATCCCTCCCCAGCCCTTAATACTATTGATCTTTACTGGTCACATAAAAATCGACAACAACCCATAGTAGAAGGTATGCAGTAAGTTTCATGGTGAGACTTCTTATATAATTCAGGGATCACATGAAAGAAAACCACAACATTATTTTCTAGCTTCTTATCTGATTCAGTAAAATGGTTTTGAGAATACCTTTTTTCATGGATATTATTTATCAGAAATCATAAATGATAGAAACAAAACTTTATCAAAGATGAAAGATGATAAAAACCCCAGGCTGCCTGGGAGGCCATGAAAAACTGTGAAGTTTTTGTTTTCTGTCTGGAGTTAAATGGCTTAATACTTCTACTGAACTTTAGCTAAAATGAATGAAAAAAACTCCAACAACTAATTAGAGTTGATTTATGCCAGAATTAGAATCATTAAAGCATGAAGAAATTGGAGTAAACTCTAAGGCAATGTCTTCCTCTTCTTAGGGTGTTTGATCTTTTGTGAATGCTGATCTGGTCACTTAGTACCATCAATCCATTTGATTCCAGTAGGATTCTGTGCAGGGAACACTCGAGCATATGCAGGCTCCAGACCCCTATCTAGTGTTTTATCTTGATGAGCCAGATTGACCTTGTTTTTGATTTTAGCATAAAATGCAGACTAGAGATCTAAGTTATCTATGCTGTATTTTTTCTGGAGTGAGAGCCCCATCCTGGGCCTGTTGACTCAGAATCTCTTAGTGTAGGGCCTAGCAATGTCCATTTTAAATAGTCCCCAAATGAGTCTCATGAATGCTTGAGAACCACTGTGCAGACCTCCTAAGTATGATGTGTTAGTCACTCTGTCGTGTCTGACTCTTGTGACCCCATGGTCTGTATGGCACCTCCCAAACCTATAACACTTCTAAATCTCAGCAAGTTTTACTGTATTTGTTGGGAAGGAGGGATAAGGGAAAGGTGTCAACCTTACACAGTGGAGAACTCTGTGTGCCTCTTTACTTCCCAAACCTCCAGGCCCAAGTGTCTTGGCTTGATTATGTTTCTTTAACATTCATATTTTCCTTGAACTCTGACAGAGCCCTTTCTCCTCAGGTATGGAATTGAGGTGGGGGTAAGATGAGCCAGACGTCCTGAAATGTGAAGTCAAGTGGGCCTTAGAAATCATCAGTACAAACAAAGCTAGTGGAGGTGATGGAATTCCAGTTGAGCTATTTCAAATCCTGAAAGATGATGCTGTGAAAGTGCTGCACTCAATATGCCAGCAAATTTGGAAAATTCAGCAGTGGCCACAGGACTGGAAAAGGTCAGTTTTCATTCCAATCCCAAAGAAAGGCAATGCCAAAGAATGCTCAAACTACCACACAATTGCACTCATCTCACGTACTAGTAAAGTAATGCTCAAAATTCTCCAAGCCAGGCTTCAGCAATACGTGAACCGTGGACGTCCAGATGTTCAAGCTGGTTTTAGAAAAGGCAGAGGAACCAGAGATCAAATTGCCAACATCCGCTGGATCATGGAAAAAGCAAGACAGTTCCAGAAAAACATCTATTTCTGCTTTATTGACTATGCCAAAGCCTTTGACTGTGTGGATCCCAAGAAACTGTGGACAATTCTGAAGGAGATGGGAATACCAGACCACCGGACCTGCCTCTTGAGAAACCTGTATGCAGGTCAGGAAGCAACAGTTAGAACTGAACATGGAACAACAGACTGGTTCCAAATAGGAAAAGGAGTACGTCAAGGCTGTATATTGTCACCCTGCTTGTTTAAGTTATATGCAGAGTACATCATGAGAAACTCTGGGCTGGAAGAAGCATAAGCTTGAATCAAGATTGCCAGGAGAAATATCAATAACCTCAGATATGCAGATGACACCACCCTTATGGCAGAAAGTGAAGAGGAACTAGAAAGCCTCTTGATGACCGTGAAAGAGGAGAGTGAAAAAGTTGGCTTAAAGCTTAACATTCAGAAAACGAAGATCATGGCATCTGGTCCCATCACTTCATGGGACATAGATGGGGAAACAGTGGAAACAGTGTCAGACTTTATTTTTTTGGGCTCCAAAATCACTGCAGATGGTGACTGTAGCCATGAAATTAAAAGACGCTTACTCCTTGGGAGAAAAGTTATGAGCAACCTAGACAGCATATTGAAAAGCAGAGACATTACTTTGCCAACAAAGGTCTGTCTAGTCAAGGCTATGGTTTTTCCAGTGGTCATGTATGAATGTGAGAGTTGGACTATAAAGAAAGCTGAGCACCAAAGAATTGATGGTTTTGAACTGTGGTGTTGGAGAAGACTCTTGAGAGTTCCTTGGACTGCAAGGAGATCCAACCAGCCCATCCTAAAGGAGATCAGTCCTGGGTGTTCATTGGAAGGACTGATACTGAAGCTGAAACTCCAATCCTTTGGCCACCTCATGTGAGAGTTGACTCATTGGAAAAGACCCTGATGCTGGGAGGGATTGGGGGCAGGAGGAGAAGGGGATGACAGAGGATGAGATGGCTGGATGGCATCACTGACTCGATGGATGTGAGTCTGAGTGAGCTCCAGGAGATGGTGATGGACAGCGAGGCCTGGCGTGCTGCAATTCATGGGGTGTCAAAGAGTCAGACACGACTGAGCGACTGAACTGAACTGAACTGAAGATGAGAATGACACTTCTCCTAGAATAGGAATTCTTAAACAATGTTAAAGAGAAAAATAGATCAGGCTGCTCTTACCTTCTCACTCAACTTTACTCAATCCTCAGTCACTCGATCAAGATTCCAAGTCTGGTGAGAATCCTTTCTCTGGTTTCCAATTGACTGTTTTCCACCTCCACATGACAGATAGAGAGCAAGAGAGCTCTCTGGGGTTCCTTTACTAAGGGCACTTTTTAAAGAGTTCCTTTTGTGAGGGTTTCTTTTGTAAGGGCACTTACGAGGGCTCCGCTTGTGACTTCTTATCCTAATTATCTCCCAAAGGTCCCATCTTCTAAAATGCCATTATGTTGGTGGGTAGGGCTTCAACCTATGGATTTGGGGGAGTGGGCTCAAACATTCAGTCCGTGAAGAGCTGTTTTTCTAGAGATTAGAATGCTACCAAGAGTGACATACTGTATTTGGGTAAAATTTTGTTTGAGTTAGAGTTGGGAGCATTTCCCTGGGCCTGTCGCCAAAGAGGTATGACACTTACCCTCTAGTGGGAACAATGAGACCCATGCACATTTCTAGACCCTAATTTAGACTTCTCTTGGAAAGTTGGCCTTCCAGGTGGCACAGAGGTAAAAAAATCTGCCTGCCAATGGAGGAGATATGGGTTTGATCCCTGGGTCGGGATGATCCTTTGGAGTAGGAAACGGCAACCCACTTCAGTATTCTTGCCTGGGAAATTCCCTGCACAGAGGAGCCTGTTAGGCTACAGTCCATGGGGTTGCAAAGAGTTGGGCATGACTCAGTGACTGAGTGTGAGCACACACACACACTTCTGGAGAGTTATTTGAGGGGTGGGAAGGGCCTGTAGAGCTGCAGACTCACTGGCTTGACTCCAAACAAATCCTGTGCTGAGGCCAAGAAGTCCCTGGTCTTCTCCGTAGCTTCTGATGTCTCTTGTACTCATCCTCAGAATGAGGATCATAGAAAGAGGGGCAGTGTGGCCTTTCAGGCCAGTGGTAATAGGATAGGGCCAAGGTTAGTCAGTGCTCATGGGCACCAGAATCACCTGAGGTACTTGGAGAAGTGCACATTCCCAGACACCAGCCTGGGTCTCCTGAGGGTAGTGTGGGAGTTTCCTAGGGCTGCCATAACATATTACCACAAACTTGGTGGCTTAAAACAGAAATCGATTCTCTCACAGTTGTGGAGGCTGTGACACATCGAGGTGTCAGCAGAGTTAGTGCTTTCTGGAGGCTCTGAGGAGAATCCGTTCAGTCCTCTCTTTCAGCTGCTGGGGGCTGCTGGCAGTCCTTGGTGTGCCTTGGCTTGTAGACACATCATTCCAATCTCTGCTTTCATCTTCATACCCTCTTCTTCTCTGTGTGTCTCCTGCCCGTCTCTTCTAAAGACAACCGTCCTTAGATTTACCCATCCTCATCTTAGTCCAGGATAATCTTACTTTGAGATATGTAATTAATTGCATATTCTTTGGAAGGAATGATGCTAAAGCTGAAACTCCAGTACTTTGGCCACCTCATGCGAAGAGTTGACTCATTGGAAAAGACTCTGATGCTGGGGGTGATTGGGGGCAGGAGGAGAAGGGGACGACAGTGGATGAGATGGCTGGATGGCATCACTGACTCGATGGACGTGAGTCTGAGTGAACTCCAGGAGTTGGTGATGGACAGGGAGGCCTGGCGTGCATGAGGTTGCAAAGAGTCGGACACGACTGAGCGACTGAACTGAACTGAATTAATTGCATCTGCAAAATCCCTTTTCCCAGTTAAGGTCACACTCACAGACTCTGGGCAGGCATCTTTGGCAATCATTATTCAATTCATTACTGGCAGTGTCTAGGGACCTGCTTATAAACAAATTCTGCTAGTGTTTCTGATAGAGATGGTCTTACGACCAGTGCATTTTGTAAAACACTGATGTATCAGTCTCTGGGGATGCCCAGGAAGGATTCTTTTGCACAATAAACACTTGAAAAAGCAAATCAGTGTTAGAATTTCCTGTAATAGTAGCTGCGAAGTTTTGAGCATTGTGTTAAATGCTTTAGTGTATGTGATTTCATTTAAAATTTACAATACTCTGAGAAAGATATTATGGTCTTATTTTAAAGGGTTAAGAGACTACCAGTGTCACATAGTAAGTGGTGGAATTTAACCCACTTCTCTCAGTCAGACCAGAACACTGAACCACTTTGTTTTGCAGTATCCAAACACTTGATTCATCTCAGGCATAACCTCCCTAGGAAACTTCTTTGAACACCCCCTTCCCCCAAAACCAGTGCAAAATAAAAAACAGCAAAATCTACAACCTAAATCAAGTTAGATTGTCCCTTCCCCAAGTGCTGTTCATGCATTTCTGATCAGTCTGTTGGTAACCATTCAGCTGATAGGACCCTAGGACTGCAATGCAGATGTGTCTGACAAGGAGATCTGTGCTTTCCCTTCTGTCCCACATTACCCACCACCCCACAGAGGCCCTGAGAAGCCCTTTAGCCAGTCAACCCCATGACCTTTCTAAGTGATTTGCCTTCAGTAGGTGAGAAGCTGGGATGGGCACTTAGCTCCTTTGACTTCTAGTTTGCTCAGCTGTACCACAGCTTTATTGCTGTTGATACTAAATTCCAGTCTGGGTTAAAAAGATTTTGTGAGCAATTGTTTGACTAATATTTACAATGTGGGAAGACATAAAATTAAAAAAAAAAAAATGTCAGTTGACCTGAAACAGTTTGTCAGGTTTTTTTCCCTCCCCCTGGATTAATCCAAGAGCTTTGTGCTTAGTTCATCAGATCCTTTGATGAACTTTTTGATGAATGTTTGACCTTCATTTTGTTTTAGGTGGCAAACTTCCTGCTCCCTGTAAGTAGAGGAAGTTCCTTGAGTTAAATACAGCAAAATCAGCACAATACCAATCACTGATCTATTTAATTCCTTTATACTAAGTCTGGAAGGCATTTAGGATTTTGAATCTCTTTGCCTGCCTGCTTCCTCCCCCTCCTTCATTTGTTGAATAGGGTCTCAACCTGTCTCTCTTCCTCCCCCCTCTCTCCCTCCCTCTTCCTTTGTTTCCCCCATTTCCCCTCCTCCCCCCTTCCACCTCCTTCTCCTTCTCTGTCTCAGTTTTCTCTCTTTAAACTGTTGGGAGACATCTATGCCAATCTGAAGTTTATACCAAACATTATGATTGGGGCCCCTTGCTGGAGAGCATTGTGTCCTAATGGTTAAGGACCATGCTGCAGATCCAGATTTGTATTCCAGCTCTACCATTTACTAGCTTGTGACCTTGGTTGAGTTATTCAACTTCTCTAAGCTTCAGGTTTCCCATTTGAAAAATAGGAACGATGATGGTGATACTTATCTCGTAGGATAATGGACAGGATTAGGTGAGGGAATCCTTATAAAGTGCTTGGTGCATAATAATTTCTCAGTAAGTATTAGGCAGTTTCATGATTATTGTTGTTATAATAATTATTATTTTATTATGACTGTTGTCTAAACTCTGCTTTGTCTATTCTGTTTTTTTAAATAAGTGTATGTAAGAGGGACTTGAGGAAAAAAAAGTGTTGTCATAATAGAAAAGAAGCCAATGACTACAGGATGATAGGCTGAAATACAACTATTTGATAATAACATTAATTAGACTCTTAATAGATGTTCGCTCCATTCTAATGTGTTTCACATGCATGATCTCATTGAATCATCATGTATGGTAAGAGCTATGACTCATTTTTTTTTTCTGATGAGAAAACTGAAGCACAGAGAGATTAAGTAATTTGTTCTCAATTTCTAGCATGCACCATGTTAGAGTCACTGTACTGGCTTTAAGAGAAGCCTGGAGGGAGCATTTCCAAATTACTTATTTTTGTTACAAGATTATTCAACATGAAGCTTATGCTTATTCAATAAAAATTATCCACTAAAAAATCATTCAAAAAAACTGGTCCAATTAAAACACATGTCCTTTTAGATTAGGGGTAAAAAGCCTCAGCCTCTTAGCCTCCAAGTGGGAGCCTACGTAGGCACAGACTGCCCTTTTTCTCTCTGGTGGCTGCCTAGGCCACATCCTCAGTGTCAAAGTCAGTGCCTGCAGCCAGTGGAGGAACAGCATGGACCCTGCAGCAAGATCGTTCCATCAAAGTGTGATGGTCAGGTTCCTGAACTTTATGGTGGAGAGGCTTGGAGAGGCTCCTTGGGGCTGTGGCTGCCCACAACCAGGCTATAATTGGCCTTTGCAAAGTAGCAAGCTCTTGGGCTCTGCTACCCCCACCCATCTGGCTGTGAGTTTTATGAATATGCAAGTAATGGAACCCTTATTTGTGGCTATCCTTGGGGCTGATGAGTCACAACTCATACATTCATATGGTTCACAATGTCACACAACTAGGGGATGCAGTAAGGGGGAAATGGAGCTTTCAGATTCAGACAGTCAGTCTTCACTCTATCTGTGTCTTGCCACTGTATCAGACCACCTTCCTTGAAAAGGAAAATCTTAAAAAAAAAAAACAAAAACAAAAAAACAGTAAAGGAGAGCTGAAATTGGTGTTTCAATCTGCTAGATTCTTGGCACATGATAATCAAGGCTTAAATTTTGCTGAAGAACATTCTCGAAAAGACTTCAGTACATTGAGAAAATATAAACAAAACTTTGAATTCAATGGCTCTTGTAAGTTGTTTATTTATTTATTTCTTGTTGATCTCCTAGTGTAGTTCATTTCATCTTCACATTCAACAATTAAGTGACATCTTCTTCTTCAAGGAAACAGTTTTTGCATTTGCCAAGGCTGACGTGAATAACACAATACTATCAATATTTCTAGAGTGGTTCTTTAACCAAAATATAAGTATAATTTCAAGCAAGCTTCTGAAATTTTACTTATAAATTTTTTTATCCCTTTCGGGGTGGAAACAAATCAATAAGCCTATTTACTTGATGGTTTGTCCAAATATTTAACTTTATTCAGTGAGGAAAGGAAAGTAGATTATTTTTGACTATTGCAATTTGATGATGAAATAGTTTCATTAAGGAAAAAGTATCTTTGTAATAATTATAGTTTAAAAATTTTCAAATATGTAGATAAGTAAAAATAAAAATAATTAATAATTTCTCCAGCCAGAGATAATCATTGTTAATATTTGGTTTTTATAATGGAATAACTTTTTAAAATTACTGTTTATTATAGGAAAATATATTAACAGAAAGTGAAATTTTCTGTTTAGAATAACCTTGAGAGATTTTTCAAAAGAGACTTGAGTCCTGCAAAGCATTAAAAAAGTAGAAAAGAACCTCATCTGATTTTTAAACTGTAAAAATTCAAATTAAAAATTTAATGTTTCTTACATAGCTGTTTTAGATTTAGATTAAGTCTATGACTCAATAATTACATTTTTATATTATGTAGCATAATTTTGTGCTTAGATAAATTTGTATGATACACTGCTGCTGCTGCTAAGTTGCTTCAGTCATGTCCGACTCTGTGCGACCCCCTAGATGGCAGCCAACCAGGCTCCCTCATCCCTGGGATTCTCCAGGCAAGAACACTGGAGTGGGTTGCCATTTCCTTCTCCAATGCAGGAAAGGGAAAAGTGAAAGTGAAGTCGCTCAGTCGTGTCCAACCCTTAGCAACCCCATGGACTGCAGCCCACCAGGCTCCTCTGTCCATGGGATTTTCCAGGCAAGAGTACTGGAGTGGGGTGCCATTGCCTTCTCATATGATACACTAGATTTCTTATATATTGTAGTATATTGTATATTTGTGCCTATTTTCAAGATTTTGAGTATTTATTAATTTAAATTTGAAACAATCAAGATAACCAAAATATTCTTTAACAGTAGAATAGATGAATAATGGTTTACATTATTATATGGAATACTGCATAGCAATGAATAAGGGAACTATAGCCATGTACAACCACAGGAATAAGTCTCACAAGCTTACTGTTGCCTGAAAGAAGCCAGACACAACCTGCTTGTGTTTATATCAAGTTCAACAATAAGTATAACTACAACTATAGTTGGGATGATCAGGATAGTTAGGGAGTCAGGATACTTGCTACTTTAGGGGGAGGCAGAAGGGGTTAGTGATAGGAAAGGCAGAGAAAATATCAGAATGATCTGTATGTTCACCTGGGTAGTAGTTATATAGGTTTATAGGTTTATTTACTTACAAAAACAATTCATTGACCTTCACTTACATTGTGTGTACTATGCCATATGTATGATATATTTCAATGTAAAATGTAAACAATTATTAAAGAAGTCATTTATTTGATATCTGCTCTTGCTGTCCATGTGACATTCAATCTTCATATCATTTTCTTAGGGAAATGCAATCTGCTTTCTTGTCATTCATTCATGGTTTCCAAGAAGTCATTGGGTTTTTGTTTGTTTGTTTGTTTGTTTTTAAAAGATCGTACTGCTACTCTTTGTTTTTTTTCTCTATTGTGAAAAATTTCCAACTTATTTAACTATTTTCTAGGTGGTTGATGAGTTTTATTCATTCTTGTGCACAGCAGATATGTGAGACAGGCTGCTATTGCTGTCTCTTGTTCAGATAAGTAAAGTAGACAAAGGGGAGAAAATGTTTGGCTGAACCTGGAATTGGAATGCAGTTCTTTTAACATTCCTCTGTGCTGTCAGATTATAGAGCTCTGCTACAGTCATAGATATCTTAGAATTTCAAAATGCCTTGACTCTCAGGGAAAAAAGATTTCCATGAGCACAAAGAGACTCTAACTATAAAAATATTTTGTACATTAAATTTGTGTTTGTATCGAAGAACAATGGATAAGTACATTGCAGGGGTGGAGAAGGTACTCATGGATGCAAAAATATCTCAGAACACTGGGTGTTGTGCCCCTCTTTGGGGAAAACAGATCCAGGAGCATGACTATAATATAAAATGATGAGAGTCTGTGCAAGAATTTGTAGGACCACAGAGGAGGAGCCAGTAACCAACCAGCTTCATATGACAGGGATATTTGGGAGGTCTTCTGAAGGAGTGGATGCCTGAATCTAATCTTACATATTTAAGGTTGTATTTACAACTAGATAGGTCGGTTAGATTTTTTTCATTTTTCCCTTGTGATATTTCCATCTCCCAACTTTAGGGAACTTCAGATTCTCATAGAACACATATCTTTCTGAATTGAGAATACCAGATTGAATTTCCATAGATGACAGAGGAAAGCTTCTTGAAGACAGAGTATCTTAGTAATGCTTCACCAGGCTTGTTTTGGAAGGGACTTGTTTTTTAAAGATAGTTTTTTAGAGTAGTTTTAGGTCCATAGCACAACTGAGAGGAAGGTACCAGGGTTTCCAGAATACTTCCCTCCCTCCCACCCCACCAGATAGATAGCCTCCGCCTTATAGCATACTTCTCCAGAGTAGTGCATTTGTTACAACTGATGAACCTTTGTTGACACATCATTATCTTCCAAAGTTCACAGTTTACATTAGGGTTCACTCTTGGTGTTGTATATTCTATGGATCTGGACAAATGTATAATGCCATGTATCCATCATTATGTATCAGAATATTTTTACTGCCCTAAAAATCCTCTGTGCTCTGTAAAGGGGGCTATTTTTGGTAGGAGTAATTTCTTCAGTTGTATACCACACTTATCTTGTCCCTTTATACCTTGTCCCTGTATACCACACTTATCTAGTCCCTTTAGTTCAGTTCAGTTCAGTCGCTCAGTCATGTCCAACTCTTTGCGACCCCATGGACTGCAGCGTGCCAGGATTCCCTGCCCATCACCAACTCCCCAAGCTTACTCAAACTCATGTCCATTGAGTCGGTGATGCCATCCAATCATCTCATCCTCTGTCATCCCCTTCTCCTCCCACCTTCAATCTTTCCCAGCATTAGGGTCTTTTCAAATGAGTTAGTTCTTTGCATCAGGTGGCCAAAATATTGGAGTTTCAGCTTCAGCATCAGTCCTTCCAAAGAATATTCAGGACTGATTTCCTTTAGGATTGACTGGTTGGAACTCCTTGCAGTCCAAGGGACTCTCAAGAGTCTTCTCCAGCACAGTTCAAATGCATCAATTCTTCAGCGCTCAGCTTTCCTTATAGTCCAACTCTCACATCCATACATGACTACTGGAAAAACCATAGCTTTGACTAGACAGAGCTTTGTTGGCAAAGTAATGTCTCTGTTTTTTAATATGCTGTTTAGGTTGGTCATAGCTTTTTTCCCAAGGAGCAAGCATCTTTTTATTTCATGGATACAGTCACCATCTGCAGTGATTTTGGAGCCCAAGAAAATCAAGTCTGTCACTGTTTCCATTATTTTCCCCATCTATTTGCCATGAAGTGATGAGACCAGATGCCATGATTTCACTTTTCTGAATGTTGAATTTTAAGCCAACTTTTTCACTCTCCACTTTCACTTTCATTAAGAGACTCTTTAGTTCTTCGCTTTCTGCTGGGTTCGATCCCTGGGTCGGGAAGATCCTCTGGAGAAGGGACTGGCATCCCACTCCAATATTCTTGCCTGGAGAATCCCATGAACAGAAGAGCCTGGTGGGCTACAGTCCATGGGATTGCAAACAGTTGGACACATCTAAGTGACTAAGAAAGTTAGAAAGTGACTAAGAAAGTTAGTCACTTAGATGTGTCCAAGAGGATCTTCCCGACCCAGGGATCGAACCCGGTCTTCTGCATTGCAAGTGGCTTCTTTACTGTCTGAGCCACCTGGAAAATCCCATTTACCTTGTCAGCAAATTTAAAGTGCTGAACTCTTAAGTTCAAGGTTGTTTAGATGTTTTAGTTCAGCCAAATTCTAACACCATCAAAACATGCATATAGAAATCCAATTGCAAATAAATTTATTGAGCTACATAGAGCCTTTTGATGGTAATAATTAAAAATGTAGGTACTGTGGATTTCATTTATAAGCCAGTAAATGAACGTTAAGTTTTCAAGAAGCAAAATCTCATGTACATTACATAATGCTTACATAGGCAACCTCCCAAGGTTGACATTTTTGTTTTTCAGATCTGATGTCTGCATCATCTTACTCTTTATTTATTACTTTCAGTATATGAACTCTTGTTTGTAAGCAGGCCTAACCAAATTTCAGCAATGAGATTCAGTTACAGAAGGAGAACACAATAGCATCAAAACCTTCATTCAGAAGTAGTATTTTTCCTTTCTCAATAGACACATCCTAGTATGTCTAGTGACATTCACTAAGGTGACTCCTTAAAATATTTAAAAAATACTTCTAGAGCAGCTGCTGCTGCTGCTAAGTCGCTTCAGTCGTGTCTGACTCTGTGCGACCCCAGAGACAGCAGCCCACCAGGCTCCCCAGTCCCTGGGATTCTCCAGGCAAGAACACTGGAGTGGGTTGCCATTTCTTTCTCCAATGCATGAAAGTGAAAAGTGAAAGTGAAGTTGCTCAGTCGTGTCTGACTCTGTGCGACCCCATAGATGGCAGCCCACCAGGCTCCCCAGTCCCTGGGATTCTCCAGGCAAGAACACTGGAGTGGGTTGCCATTTCCTTCTCCAATGCATGAAAGTGAAAAGTGAAAGTGAAGTCGCTCAGTGGTGTCTGACTCTTAGCGACCCCGTGGACTGCAGCCTACCAGGCTCCTCCATCCATGGGATTTCCCAGGCAAGAGTACTGGAGTGGGGTGCCATTGCCTTCTCCAGAAAAAAAGGTGGTGCTTCTCAAATCTGAAAGAATATTTAAATATATGTAAATAAGAAAAGAAATACTTGTAAATATACCACCTTAATTTCTTAAAGCATGTCTTGAAAAAAATGTTTTTGGGAGGCTAGCATAAATGAAACCAAATGAAATTATAGTGGTTTTGCTGTGGAGTTATTAAGTAAGTGCCCTTGGATGAATTTCTTCAGGAGGTTCATAACCCCTTAAAACTGAATACAACATGTGGTAAATCAAAGCATTTCTTCAAGGGCAGGGTGGGTCCTCTCCTTTTATCAGGTTCTTAAAAGGATTAAAACCACTGTGATTAAACTATTGATTAAACCAATGTGACCACTGTGTTTTTATTAGAGAGAGTGAGTTAATATTTGGAAAATATAACAAGCCTGTAAAATATGTCCATGTATATGGTAACAAAGATGAAGGACACTTCTAAGTCTGAGAATGCAATAAAATGCCTGTGCTATCAAAATGTTTGGATAGAGTACTTTATTCTGTTGGTCAGGATATAAAACTTTAATTTTCCTATATGCCCTGTTGCTTTGCTCTATAAACAGTGAGAAATAACATTTGCCATTATCAGAGCCTTGAGTAATCAAGAAGTTAGTTTTTTTTTTTTTTTTTCTGTTTATTCTTCTCCTATTACCAGTTTGCTTGTACCAAATTCTAGAATGAGTGGTGAATAAAGCAAGTGTGATCTGGTAGCAGCTAGCATTTGACTTGTCACTGAGAATGATCTTATTGGATTTTGAATGGGCTGCTTCATACCGCTGAGAACAATTTGCAGCTGGTAAGTACATTTTCCTTTTTGTTAAGAGCAAAGACAACTGTAATTAAGCTCAGCCTATATTTCGGTCTATAAATGTGTTTTAATGGATTTCCATTTTTTCTGGTACACACAAGCAAGATATCCCTTAACTCCACAACGGAAATGCTTCAGATTTGTAATCCTGGATCTATGGCAAAATAAAATGTGTTAGTGTGTGTGTGTATATAATTCACTGAAAAAAGTATGGTGGAAAAGTAGTGTCTCCCTTAAGACCAAAGTGAAGTCTCCAAAGCATCTTTGATCCTCCCTTGACTAGACTCCCATTGTGATCTTCAACACTGAATTATAAGTTGGTGGAGGGAACATCAAGGAAATACTTTATTGCTTTCTTTCTCCATAGTTGATCTGAGATCTCAAACATGGCAGCCAGCTGGCTGAATCTGCCCACAGACATGTTTTATTTGGCCCATGCAGTGCTTTAAAAAATTTTGTGCCAACATTTTAATAGAAAGATTTCACATAGTAATCTACATTTCTGGCTGGTCTTGAGAAATCAGAAGATAGGGAAACACTTGACTGGAGCTGAGAGGCAGCTGTCCCCCTCCCGCTGGGCCACAGCCTCCTTCTACAGCTCATTCAAGTGCCCCCCACCCCTCTGGCAGTGAAGTCATACACTTATTTACCTGCTGGATTCCTGAGGGCATCGGAGTTTGTGACTAATTTAAGGCTGCCTTTGAGACTATCTTAGTTTTCTAACAACTGCATTTTGTATAACAGCTATCTTCTCGATCCTCGAGAGCCTTATTATTTACTGTTGCATCAACATCTGGCCATCAAATCCAGTAATTTTCAGTTTCAAAGGATTTAGAATTCCTGACTTGGGTTCAGGATGGGAAGGGAATGCAGATAAAGAGAACATAAATACCTAAAATACTTAACTTTCCCAACACACATTCAGTTGTTGCTATCTACCAAACTGGTCTGAAATGGTAACTTTAGTGGTGCTACAACTCAAATGTGCTTGCTGGTTTTGAAATTTAATCCGAAATTGTGTGTGCAAGTGTGTGCTGTGTATGGTGTGTGTGTGTGTGTATGTGTTAAGAAAAACAGTTGATTCATTTAAAAGGCATTGGAACATGTAGACTCCTAGGACATTATACTTTCTTTATGATTTGAAGTATAATGGGAAAAATCTTGATGAAGATTTAATAGATTTTGGATTGTCTCTTTAATTCATGAGTCTGCAACTTTCTAATTTCTAAACTTTCAATTACTTTGGTGAGGATGGTGCATGAGACAAATTCAAGCAGCCTTTCTTTCCAGTTCTTTCAAATTACCCTTCCTGGTAAAGACAGAGAAATCGTGCCAGAACTCATACTCAACTTGTTGGAGGGCTAGCCTTATCTTGTTATCTAAGGTCTATGCAAACCACTTCTAATCCCAGTAAATTCTCCAGTTTTGTTAAGATAAAGAGGCTGAAACATGAGGCGTTTAGTAATGTTATGAACGTGAGGGTAATTCTTATCTAACTTTTAAAAGGAAAAATAAAAACTTTTCAAGTGTGGTAATTTGGAGCAATTATGTTTCCCTCAAAACAATTTAGTTTTCATATATTGCTAGACTAGCAAGGCAATGGAAGCATAATAGCACAAAAGCTCAAGGGATTTGAATGTGGGAATGGATAAATGTTTTATAATGAGTGAGAGAATTCATGTCCAACTTTAGGAATAAAAGCTCTGCAAAATTATGAGTGTTTTGGCAGTGCTTATTTATGAACAGAGAAGTGATCTAATGTTTATGAAATTAGGTTTCTTCAGTTCTTTCTCTTAGAGGCAGCCAAGAGAATTTGAGTAAACCACTTTACCTTGCTAAATTTCCCTCAACAATGAAATTTCTGGAAATATATTTGAATGTTCTGAGTACAGATTATATTCTTTCTGTGATTTTTTTTAGGACTGATAGGAGACACCTATTTTTATGTGAAAAGTAAAACCAAGATACCTTAAGAAAATTGAAAAAATTGTTATTACTTTTCCACTTTTAAAGTCATATTATTTTGCTTGTCTTCAAAAGTTCTAATATACAAGGGAAAACACAAGAAAAAAATTGAATTCCTTTCCTAGGCTATTTTGGAAAAGGCAGTCTGGCTCCAAAAGAACTAGAGATGAGAATATGCCTGGTTAAGATTTTATCTAGCACACCTAGGGTTTAAGATGAAAAAGATTTATGTATAGAAAGAAAGTGGAACACATTTATAATCTCTGCAGTTTGGTCTTGCTTTGTTTCTTCACTCACTATATATTAAGTACATTTATACTCTGTGCTAGTTTGTCCTAAAAGGACTAAAACATGGACTTTGTCTTTAAGGAGCTTAAATCTCTTTGAAAGACATTATTATTCTTCCCTATGGGAACATCACTGGGGAAAATATTCAAATTGTACATATCATGATCAAAAGCAAACATGTACCAGGGCCTGACAGTTTTTCTGTTCTTATAGGCAGTTGCCTTTACCTCATTTGTACCTGATGATTTACTGGTTAGAGTATAACTGTATCTGTATAGAGTATAACTGTAATTTATAAATAAACTTTATTTATTTATGATGATTTCTTTCTTTAAAGCCTGGAAAACCCCATGGACGGAGGAGCCTGGTAGGCTGCAGTCCATGGGATCACTGAGAGTCGGACACGACTCAGCGACTTCACTTTCACTTTTCACTTTCATGCATTGGAGAAGGAAATGGCAACCCACTCCAGTGTTCTTGCCTGGAGAATCCCAGGGACGGGGGAGCCTGGTGGGCTGCCATCTGTGGGGTCACACGGAGTCGGACACGACTGAAGTGACTTAGCAGCAGCAGCAGCATGCGTATCGGAAAATGTCTAAATGTGCAGAAGTGATCCTTTTAAAGTGAAGTCAATCTGAATCTAGAGCTGTAATAGGAAATTTAGATTGGACTACCGTGTGGTTCTCCTTCAGAATTATTTGATTCTCGTCAGCCTGGGAGCTCCCTGAAGGCAGCGACTCAGATAATCTCTGCAGTATCTCCAACTCCTAATACATTTCTTGGCCTACAGTAAATGCCCATGGTACCTTGCCTGCTGACAAATGATGGGTTTCTGTTGCGCAGGTGTGTAGGTCTCAGCACCCTGTGAGAAAATTGAGTGACTTCGGGAGAGACAGAGGCGAATGCAACAATCATGCAAATAAACAATATTCTTACCTCACTAATCAGTTTTTCTTTTTTTTTCAATAAGGAGGACAGCCCTCTTATTTTGTGGGCAGAGCACAATTTGTGAAATAGCCTGAGATTTTGGGTGCCAGGTGGTATCTTTTGTCTGAATTCTTGTGCACCTAGTTCAGACTAGCTTCATGGCTTTGCCAAACACCACTCTTCATTACAGCAGTCTGATTGGAAGATTAGAGCAGTGCCTCTGTGTGTGTCTATGTGTGTGTGTGTGTGTGTGAGAGAGAGACAGAGAGAGAGGGAGACAGAGAGAGAGATCTAGTTTTCTGTATCACCTCTGCTACCAGCCATGTGACCTCGGCAACTCACTTAACCTCTAGGCCTCCAAGTCACTCCTTTCTAGGTGTTGTCTTGGTTTTAAAATGCTGGAGTTGGGATTCTTAATTGATGTGGCCCATTAAATTCCAATTGGCTATTTGAAGTGCATATATTAGTTTTTCTATTAGTCTGTGTGCTCTTGGAAGTCAGAGGCTATCTGACACATATTGTGTATGCTGTTTTTGAACTTTTTATTAGAGAGAATTTTGAACACAGACAAAACAGATGGATCAGCTTAGTGAAACTCCATTACCCAGCTTCAACCATCAAACACATGGCCAATCCTGTCTCATCATGCCCCATTTTCTTATCTTCCTTTATTTGGAAGCAAATCTTAGATATGCCATTTAATCTATAAATATTTTATATATACACTTTTTTTTTTAGCCTCTGAGGCATCTACCACAGAACTTTGTATGTATTATGTAATAGGGCGATAAATTTTGAATAAATGAATGAGGCTGGGCTGTGAGAGGCACTCCAACACACACTCCATATTATACATCTTTTAAACGCTTAATAAAATTTGTTAACTTATTTCTCAGAGTGGAGGAGGAAGAGAATTCAGAGTTTTCAGCTATTGGAATCTTTATGTGGTTGGAATATTAAAAGGTGTCATTACCTATTAGTTGTAATCACCTTATCACTAGGGAGCCCAGCATACTCCAGGAAGTTAAAGTACTTGCCAAAGATTAGGAAAAAGCCACCTAACTTTATGGACGCATCTTGATGAACTGTCTTAGTGGTAGTAGATGACACAACTTAAAGGCTTTGCAAACGATGATTATCTAATTCACTGAGAACTTGAAAATTTATAGGAAGGACTCAGCTACTTCTCTTTATTTTATATTTTCTATTACATGTTTCCCAAGCTTTCTCTGTCTCCTATAAAACAGGCTGTTTACCCTGCTTTCTTTTCTTTTCATTATTTTTCTGACAATGCTCAAGTCTTCAGGGGAATTTTCTCAGAGCACTGAATTAGGCAGAGTATATTTTAGCCAAAGTACCTGTGCTTACTTTGGAGGTATTACTCCCAAACTTATAGGCAATGTTCTATGTATAACATCCTGAATAAAATAGTAAAACAAGAATAAAAAATTCAAAGCGAAAAATCTCCCTTAGTATACATGGAAAGACTTGGACAAGAATGTTCATAGCAGCTTTATTTATAATACCTAAAACTGCAAATAATTCAAATGTCTGTTAACAGAATGGATAAATGGAATATTATGCAGAAGAATAAACTATAGCTATCTAGAAGAATATGGATGATTTTTACAGGTATAATGTTAAGTGAACACTGTATTATTCCATTTATACCAGTTTCAAAACGAGGCAACTGAATTTGTAGAATCTGAAGTCAGGACAGTAGTGAACTTTATGAGGGGATGGGTGGTGACTAGAGGGGTATGAGAGAGCATTCTAGGTGCTGAAAATGCTCTGCAACCTGACCTGGGAGTTGGTCACACAGGTGTGCTCACTTTGTAAAATTTCATTGAACTGGCTACTAAAGACCTGTGTACCTCACAATGTGCGTATTATATTTCAATGAAAAAAGGAAAAAACCCTTCGCTTTTGACTACTTAGGAACACCTAAAGTTTAAGCTCGTTGTTTACTTGACCTTGTAAGAAATAAGGCTTGCCTCAGTAATCTGATTTTTTTTCTCTTTTGAAGGACAGAACTGGTTGATTGAGGAAGGAGTAATAGATGCCTAATGTTTTTATTGTACAAAGCATTTGTTCCTCTGCTTCATGAGATAATCATCTAACAAACCATGAAACTGTGGTCAAGATGAACTGTTAGTAGACCTGTTGGTGTTGGAAGCTCTGGAGAGCTTATTATTATTCTATAAGGGTCATGTAAGGGAAGGCCCTGGCTCAGTGTTAGAGTATGTATTAGAAACCATAATTATTAATGCCTTAGTATGGCAAGAGGGATTCAGAAAGAAGTTCAGCATTTAATTATGAGACCATGTAAATATAAGTAGCATTTAATTTCTTTATTGACATGTAGTTGATTTACAATATTAATTTCAAGTGTAATTAAAATTGCATTTTAATACAAGTAAACCAAAGCTGAATGGATCAAGTGAATATGTGTGTATACATTCTAAGTCACTTCAGTTGTGTCTGATTCTTTGGGACCCTATGGGCTGTAGCCTGACAATAATAGATACATGTGTAAGTATAACTAAATCACTTTGCTATACACCTGAAACTAATACAACATTGTTAATATACTCCAATATAAAATAAAATTTTGAAAAATATAAAAATATTTCTTTTTAAAAAGAGAAAAGCAAGCATGATACAATACTGACCTTTATATAAATATAAATAGTAACACTTTTATGTAGAAGAAGTTTCTTCCTTATATCAGACTGAGTAGAGGTACTTTGGGGGACCAGGTGCAAAACTGGACATGATTGTACTATTAGAAACATTTGACTCTGGTGCCTTCCTTCTGCTTTTCTTTTTTAGTACAGGGTGGCATAGTATAAAAACATGAATTTAGAAGTCAACTGCCTTTGGTTTAAATCTTTCCTCTATCTCAAGCTGACTGACTGGGCCAATAACTTCTCTGATGTTCAGTTTTCTCATCCTTAAAATGGAGACTCTACTAACTGGAAAATTTAATGAGCATATCATGTCTCTCTTTATACCAGGATTTATCAGGCAGGATTTTGTGTGACTGTGTAATCTGTAAATAATTATAAATAATCTACATAATCTATAAAATAATTGTAAATATACAGGAATTTATTCCATTTAAGAGAAGCCTAGAGATTGGCAGTCCAACACTGGTGTGTCTGCTTCCTGAAATCACCAGCAATTTAGGCTCCATTTAAACTCTTTAATCAGAGATTTCAACATGTGAATTCCATTCTGAAGGTTATCACATGACTTAGATGGCTGCTGTAGGGCCAGCCATCTTCCTTATTACAGGCAGTATGAAGGAAGATGACATATAAGACAAAAAAGATGAAACTCCCAGCCAAGTTAGCTCTTTCAGTTGTTTTAGAAGTCCTATAAACACTTTTGGAGAAGGCAATGGCACCCTACTCCAGTACTCTTGCCTGGAAAATCCCATGGACAGAGGAGCTTGGTAGGCTGCAGTCCATGGGGTCGCTAAGAGTCAGACATGACTGAGTGACTTCACTTTCACTTTTCACTTTCATGCATTGGAGAAGGAAATGGGAACCCACTCCAGTGATCTTGCCTGGAGAATCCCAGGGATGGGGAAGCCTGGTGGGCTGCCGTCTATGGGGTCGCACAGAGTCGGGCACGACTGAAGCGGCTTAGCAGCAGCAGCAGCAACATAAACACTTTCACTTATTTCTTATTGGCCACAGTTTAGTTCTATAACCTCGCTTAGCAGTAGGAAGAGGCTGGGAATTGTAGTCTTTTAGCTGGAATAAAATTGGGGTTTGGTCACTTAGAAAGACATGGTTAGTGCATTTTGGGAGGCAACTAGGAGTCTTGACCACAGTGTTCACAATAGAACATCCCTCCTGATCCTCTCCCTATCTTAATAAATGGTACCACTGTCCACTAGATAGCTCAGTCTGAGAACCTGGGATTCATTCACCATTCTTTTCTTTTTCTTATACTTCATATCCAAATTAACACCAAGTTCCACAACTCTGAAATATATTCTTAAATTGGACCTTCTCTCTATTTCCATTATTAAATCCACAATTCAAGTCACCATTATCTCTTATCTGGATGATTTCAGTTGTTTCCTGACTGGTCTTCTTATTTCTTGTCTTGCTTCTCTACAGATTGCCTGCATAGTCAACAGGATGATTTTCTAAAAAACTAAGTGAAATTCCATCACTCTCCTGCCTAAAACCATCCAGTAGCTTCCCACTGCAATAAAAATAAGTCTCACCTTCTTACCTTGTCCTACAAGGCCTTCTGCCTCTCTAAACTTATCATCCACAGGTCTTCCTGCTCTAATCATGAAGCATGGCCACCTTTTTGTCCCTTGAATGTACCAAGCATATGCTACTATTAGTGAGAGAGTAATAAGGAAGTGGAAAGTGAAAGTGAAGTTAGTGTCTGATTCTTTGCAACCCCATGAACTGTAGCCTGCCAGGCTCCTCCGTCCATGGGATTCTCCAGGTAAGAATACTGGAGTGGGTTACCATTTCCTTCTCCAGGGGATCTTTCCTACCCAGGGATCGAACCCAAATCTCCCGCATTGCAGGCAGACCCTTTACTGTCTGAGCCACCAGGGAAGTCATAGGAAGGGATGGGGTCAAATCAGAGCATGTCATATCTTACAGCAGTAAAATAAAAGGCAATGAGAGAAGCTGTAAGACGTGCTACAGAGAAGTTTAGGCTGAGAATCAGATCGTGAATTTCAGAATCCCTTTGTGTTCTCTTTACTGATGATGGAGGAAAGATGAACTATGAGCTCCTCTGTCTTCACGTGGAATAAAAATAGGTTTCAGTGATTAATGATTTTAAGA
The DNA here is from genome assembly GCF_029407905.1 of Bubalus kerabau. Classification (NCBI taxonomy): domain Eukaryota; kingdom Metazoa; phylum Chordata; class Mammalia; order Artiodactyla; family Bovidae; genus Bubalus; species Bubalus kerabau. The sequence continues at coordinate 140,277,928 of NC_073626.1, forward strand.
AGAACAAAAAATGCAGGAACAAATGACTGTTACCAGGTTAGAGAAGTAACCATACAAGAGATAATAAATCAGTCAAAAAATGTCCCAGTTCTGTTTTGAAGGTAAAGACCAGTCTGAAGCACATTCTTGAGCAATTTTGCAGGATCCAAACACTCTCTAGCACTCAACCACCAGAATAACTGGAGCCTAAGGAATGATGATACTGACCTTTGCTGGGTCCCGTGATTTCCCTCAATGAGGTGCCTGGATTTTGTCAACCTAGAGTGACCTTTGCCTAATTTTAATGGTGAAATCTCCACCCCCAAGGGCAGAGATTGCTGCCATTTTTGCACATGCAGGGAATGAGCCTGTGGCCGCACTGCACGGACACATTGAGAATGCCACGTCTGCATGGGAGGTTACTCTCACCCTTTCATGAAAATGCATGCATGCTTAGCTTAAAACTTCCCTGATCTTGCTGTTCAGGGAGATAGTGCTTTGAAAGCTATCTCTTTGCCTCCTTATTTTTCATAAGGAATAAATGCTTTTGCTTTGATTAAAAGTGCTTGGCATGTTCATTGGCTATACACCCCAAGTGACTGACCATTGAGTCTGGTAACACTACCTCACACCTTTGTCCTGGAACACTCGTCTCCATTTTTGTATGATTAATCCCTTCTCACAGTTTGGTTTTCAGCTTACATGTCCCTCCCTCAGATAAACCTTCACTGACTACCTAGCAAAAGAAGTTCTTTCTAACCTCATGTCTAAGTTGCCCTCTGTCCCACGATCTGATTATATTTGCTTCCGTGCTTGACTTGCCCTTCAAGAAGCACTCTTGTGCAGCACCATCAGTGCAGAATTAATTGATGGATTAAAACCTCTTTGAAGGGCAATTGACCAGTCTCTATTAGAATTAAAAACTGTAACTTTACGAGGGCAAGGGAAACTGTACCTGAAGTTGCTGCTGCTGCTACGTGCAGTAGGAGTTGAGTAACTGGTTAAAAGAATGGTGATTCCGAGGATTAAATTACTAAGTGTTTGATCCCAGTTTTTTGCCCTCCTGCTTTTCTATTCCATGCCTTTCATCCAATATTTAAGGTCTCATCTGCTAAGAGTAACACATACCCTTTAGAGGTCAAATTTCTCAAGTGGGTGTATCCCTGTCCCTTGGGTAAGGCCTCATGATTAATCTAGTACATCTTCCTGGAATTTCGATTTTATTAGAAGGATTGTGAGAAAAATACTTTTCTACCAAAAAGGTTTGGAGGTAGTTAAAGTTTGAGGACCTTCTAGGTTTCTTGGGGAAGGAGCTCAGTCTCTGACATTAGGGACAATGTGGAAAGATTTAGTGGAAAGATTTGAGATGCACTGCTTAAAGGTATTGGCTCCTGGGTGGATATTTGCATTTTAAAAGAGAATTCTCCAATTCATTATGCAGTGTCTATTGAGGAATTGTGCTTACCAGTAAGCACAGTTTAGCATGAAGCTCGAGGTGCAGAGGCAACAAAAAGTCTTCCTAAACTGTACATTTGTATATTCTCTTCAGTTTGCAAAATGCTTTAACATATATTATTTTATCTAATTGAATTGTTGCATCAACCAAGTTGAATGTAAGCATGGGAGCTGCTTGCAACCCACAAATAATCACTAGGGACTGTTGTTGTTTAGTTGCTAAGTTGTATCCGACTCTTTTTGCAACCCCATGGAATGTAGCCGGCCAGGCATGAAGAGAATAAAACTTTTCAAATAGTGTTAAATTTTAAAATAATTGAAATGTAAGTCCTCCTTACATTTTAAGGGAAAGAGAGTAACTTTCCCCTAAACCAAGGTCAATTTAGCCCATGATCAATTTTTAAAGTTTTGTTAGTAAGATAGTGAGAAAACAAAGTTTATTTTTAAATTTATTTTTATTTGCAATTATTTAATTGACTGAGATTAAGCCTTTTTATTTCGAGTATTTCAAAGTTATTTGCATTGGATTCTTCATTAACTCTCCGGTTGTCTTTTTCTTCTGATTTTCTACTGAGTTTTGGTCTTTTCCTTTTTATAATTTGTAAAGATCCAAAACATCAAGATATGAAATCAACCCTTTCCTGTCATATATGTTTTAAATATTTGTTCCCAAGTAATTGTTTAAGAACAACCATCGACTTTCAGTTAGGTGAAAATGTGCTTCATTTGAAACAAAGATTTATGAATGTGTAAAATGTCAGGGAGAGAGCAAGAGGTTCAGAGGAAAAGTTCAGGAGGTTGTGTAATGAATCTGGTGTTTTCTTATGATCTTGGACAGTTAATGTCAGGGAGTCTCACTTTCCTCAGCTATAGTGTGGGAACGGTTACAGTACTTCCTCAGAGATCGTGGGGGATTATTAATATCATGCATGTGAAAGTACTCTATAGTCAGTTCAGTTCAATTCAGTTGCTCAGTCGTTTCCGACTCTTTGCAACCCCATGAATCGCAGCACGCCAGGCCCCCTCATCCATCACCAACTCCTGGAGTTCACTCAAGCTCATGTGCATCGAGTTGGTAATGCCATCCAGCCATCTCATCCTCTGTCGTCCCCTTCTCCTCCTGCCCCCAATCCCTCCCAGCATCAGAGTCTTTTCCAATGAGTCAACTCTTCGCATGAGGTGGCCAAGGTATTGGAGTTTCAGATGCAGCATCAGTCCTTTCAATGAAGACCCAGGACTGATCTCCTTCAGAATGGACTGGTTGGATCTCCTCGCAGTCCAAGGGACTCTCAAGAGTCTTCTACAACACCACAGTTCAAAAGCATCGCTTCTTCAACACTCAGCTTTCTTCACAGTCCAACTCTCACATCCATACATGACCACTGGAAAAACCATAACCTTGACTAGACGGACCTTTGTTGGCAAAGTAATGTCTCTGCTTTTGAATATGCTATCTAGGTTGGTCATAACTTTTCTTCCAAGGAGTAAGCGTCTTTTACTTTCATGGCTGCAATCACCATCTGCAGTGATTTTGGAGCCCCCCAAAATAAAGTCTGACACTGTTTCCACTGTTTCCCCATCTATTTCCCATGAAGAGATGGGACCAGATGCCATGATCTTCGTTTTCTGAATGTTGAGCTTTAAGCCAACTTTTTCACTCTCCTCTTTCACTGTCATCAAAGGCTTTGTAGTTCTTCTTCATTTTCTGCCATAAGGGTGGTGTCATCTGCATATCTGAGGTGACTGATATTTCTCCTGGCAATCTTGATTCAAGCTTGTGCTTCTTCCAGCCCAGCGTTTCTCATGATGTACTCTGCAAATAAGTTAAATAAGCAGGGTGACAATATACAGCCTTGACGTACTCCTTTTCCTATTTGGAACCAGTCTGTTGTTCCATGTCCAGTTCTAACTGTTGCTTCCTCACCTGCATACAGGTTTCTCAAGAGGCAGGTCAGGTGGTCTGGTATTCCCATCTCTTTCAGAATTTTCCACAGTTTATTGTGATCCACACAGTCAAAGGCTTTGGCATAGTCAATAAAGCAGAAATAGATGTTTTTCTGGAACTCTGTTGTTTTTTTTCCATGATCCAGCGGATGTTGGCGATTTGATCTCTGGTTCCTCTGCCTTTTCTAAAACCAGCTTGAACATTAGGAAGTTCATGGTCCACATATTGCTGAAGCCTGGCTTGGAGAATTTTGAGCATTACTTTACTAGCGTGTGCTGCTGCTGCTGCTGCTAAGTCGCTTCAGTCGTGTCTGACTCTGTGCGACCCCATAGATGGCAGCCCACCAGGCTCCCCCGTCCCTGGGATTCTCCAGGCAAGAACACCGGAGTGGGTTGCCATTTCTTTCTACAATGCATGAAAGTGAAAAGTGAAAAGTGAAAATGAAGTCACTCTGTCATGCTGGACTCTTAGTGACCCCATGGACTGCAGCCTACCAGGCTCCTCTGTCCATTGGGATTTTCCAGGCAAGAGTACTGGAGTGGGTTGCCATTGCCTTCTCCGTACTAGTGTGTGAGATGAGTGCAATTGTGCGGTAGTTTGAGCATTCTTTGGCATTGCCTTTCTTTGGGATTAGAATGAAAACTGACCTTTTCCAGTCCTGTGGCCACTGCTGAGTTTTCCCAATTTGCTGGCATATTGAGTGCAGCACTTTCATAGCATCATCTTTCAGGATTTGAAATAGCTCAACTGCAATTCCATCACCTCCGCTAGCTTTGTTCATAGTGATGCTTTCTAAGGCCCACTTGACTTCACATTCCAGGATGTCTGGCTCTAGGTGAGTGATCACACCATCATGATTATCTGGGTCGTGAAGCTCTTTTTTGTACAGTTCTTCTGTGTATTCTTGCAACTTCTTCTTAATATCTTCAGCTTCTGTTAGGTCGATACCATTTCTGTCCTTTATCGAGCCCATCTTTGCATGAAATGTTCCCTTGGTATCTCTAATTTTCTTGAAGAGATCTCTAGTCTTTCCCATTCTGTTGTTTTCCTCTATTTCTTTGCATTGATCGCTGAGGAAGGCTTTCTTATCTCTCCTTGCTATTCTTTGGAACTCTGCATTCAGATGCTTATATCTTTCCTTTTCTCCTTTGCTTTTTGCTTCTCTTCTTTTCATAGCTATTTGTAAGGCCTCCCCAGACAGCCATTTTGCTTTTTTGCATTTCTTTTCCATGGGGATGGTCCCGATCTGTGTCTCCTGTACAATGTGAAAACCCTCATCCATAGTTCATCAGGCACTCTGTCTATCAGATCTAGTCCCTTAAATCTATTTCTCACTTCCACTGTATAATCATAAGGGATTTGATTTAGGTCATACCTGAATGGTCTAGTGGTTTTCCCCACTTTCTTCAATTTAAGTCTGAATTTGGCAATAAGGAGTGCATGATCTGAGCCACAGTCAGCTCCTGGTCTTGTTTTTGCTGACTGTATACAGTTTGTCCATCTTTGGCTGCAAAGAATATAATCAATCTGATTTCGGTGTTGACTATCTGGTGATGTCCATGTGTAGAGTCTTCTTTTGTGTTGTTGGAAGTGAGTGAGTGTTATGACCAGTGCGTTCTCTTGGCAAAACTCTATTAGTCTTTGCCCTGCTTCATTCCGTATTCCAAGGCCAAATTTGCCCGTTGCTCTAGGTGTTTCTTGACTTCCTACTTTTGCATTCCAGTCCCATATAATGAAAAGGACATCTTTTTTGGGTGTTATTTCTAAAAGGTCTTGTAGGTCTTCATAGAACCGTTCAACTTCAGCTTCTTCAGCGTTACTGGTTGGGGCATAGGCTTGGATTACCAAGCCTATGGATTACCAATAGTACTAAGTGAATATTAGTTTTGACTACTGATTTGATAACTGAACTATCTTTTACGTTGGAATATAATATTTTAGGAAATTGGAATTTCTGCCTTTAGTTACTTTTTTGGAAAACAAAACTAATTATCATTATATCTTAGATATTTTTCTGCCTTTAGTTCATCTCATGATTCCTGCTGATTCAATAGTTGGGATACAGATTTCCTAATAGCTAGGGGGCTAGAGAAAAAAAAGGCATGGTTTACTAATACTAATGAGTAATAAGGGATGATGCTAATATTTGAAAAGTGAAATAATTGTTGTATGGTGAAATTGTATCTTTTTCCCTTTTTCAAAAATTTAGTGGGAAAGATCTGCAAAAATGAAGTTCTTTTATTTGTAGCTTTCATATATTATAAAATATGATGTGTTCAGGTTGTATGTGTGTGGAGAGTGTGCAGAATTAGAGCTTACATTTTTTTGATCTGGAAAGAACCTACACATCAGCTTGCCCAGTGCCTGTTTTTACAGATAAGGAATTCACAAATTCTGAGAAGCAAAGGAACTAGCTTGAGTCATGTGGTCATTTCAGAACAAAAGGGAAGAGCTCTTTCTGTCTCCCTCTTGCTTAGAATCCCTTTCACCTCCTGGGACATTTTGGAAGCATAGGTTGCATGTCTTCATGCTTGGAGTTTATGACAATAACTGCATTTCTTCTAAACTTGACAAATGAGCAGCCATATTTCTTGAACCTAGAGAATAGTAAGTTGTAGTCACATCTTGCTTTTTTGGAGAGGTTATTTTGAGCTAGGTTTAAAAAATAGCTTTAAAAATTCTTATATTTCAGTTTACTGAATTTTAATATTTTAGCAAATCTTTTAAAGTTTTTTCCCTCTATTTACTTTATGTTTTTTTGTAGTAAGTACATTTTAGGGGAACCCAAGTAGGAAGAGTGTTCAAGTTTATTAATCTATAACAATCCATATTTTTACATTGCTATTCTTCAAGAACAGGAAAGATATACTCATTTGAATGCAGAGTTGCAAAGAATAGCAAGGAAAGGTAAGAAAGCCTTCCTCAGTGATCGATGCAAAGAAAGGGAGGGAAAAAATAGAATGGGAAAGACTAGAGATCTCTTCAAGAAAATTAGAGATACCAAGGGAACATTTCTTATGGGCTCGACAAAGGACAGAAATGATATGGACTTAACAGGAGCAGAAGATATTAAGAAGAGGTGACAAGAATACAGAGAAGAATGATACAAAAAAGATCTTCATGACCCAGATAATCATGATGGCGTGATCACTCACCTAGAGCCAGACATCCTGGAATTCGAAGTCAAGTGGGCCTTAGGAAGCATCACTACGAACAAAGCTGGTGGAGGTGATGGAATTGCAGTTGAGCTATTTCAAATCCTAAAATATGATGCTGTTGAAGTGCTGCATTCAATATGCCAGCAAATTTGGAAAAGTCAGCAGTGGCCACAGCACAGGAAAAGGTCAGTTTTCCTTCCAATCCTAAAGAAAGGCAATGCCAAAGAATGTGCAAAATACTGCACAATTGCACTCATCTCATACGTTAGCAAAGTAATGCTCAAAATTCTCCAAGCCAGGCTTCAATAGTACGTGAACCAAGAGCTTCCAGATGTTCAAGCTGGATTTAGAAAAGACAGAGGAACCAGAGATCAAATCGCCAATATCTGTTGGATCATGGAAAAAGCAAGAGAGTTCCACAAAAACATCTATTTCTGCTTTATTGACTACACCAAAGCCTTTGACTGTGTGGATCACAACAAACTGGAAAATTCTGAAAGAGATGGGAATACCAGACCACCTGACCTGCCTCTTGAGAAATTTGTATGCAGGTTAGGAAGCAACAGTTAGAACTGGACATGGAACAACAGACTGGTTCCAAATTGGGAAAGGAGTATGTTAAGGTTTTATATTGTCACCTTGCTTATTTAACTTATATGCAGAGTACATCATGTGAAATGCCAGGCTGGATGAAGCACAAGCTGGAAGCAAGATTGCTGGGAGAAATATCAATAACGTCACATATGCAGATGACATCACTCTAATGGCAGAAAGCAAAGAGGAACTAAAGAGTCTCTTGATAAAGGTGGAGCAGAAGACTGAAAAATCTGACTTAAAACTCAACATTCAGAAGACTAAGATCATGGCATCCAGTCCCATCACTTCATGGCAAATAGATGGGGAAACAATGGAGACAGTGTCAGACTTTATTTTTTTTGGGCTCCAAAATCACTGCAGATGGTGACTGCAGCCATGAAGTTAAAAGACACTTGCTCCTTGGAATACAAGCTATCACAAACCTAGAGAACATATTAAAAATCAGAGATATTACTTTGCCAACAAAGGTTTGTCTAGTCAAAGCTATGGTTTTTCCAGTAGTCATGTATGGATGTGAGAGTTGGATCATAAAGAAAGTTGAGTACTGAGGAACTGATGCTTTTGAACTGTGTGCTGGAGAAGACTCTTGAGAGTCCCTTGGACTGCAAGAAGATCCCACCAGTCCATCCTAAAGGAGATCAGTCCTGAACATTCATTGGAAGGACTGATGTTGAAGCTGAAGCTCCGATAGTTTGGCCGCCTCATGTGAAGAACTGACTGTTTGGAAAAGACCCTGATGCTGGGAAAGATTGAAGGCAGGAGGACAAGGGGATGACAGAGGATGAGATGGTTGGATGGCATCACCGACTTGATGGACGTTAGTTTGAGCAAACTCTGGGAGTTGGTGAAAGATGCGGAAGCCTGGCATGCTGCGGTCCATGGGGTCGCAAAGAGTCAGACATGACTGAGCGACTGAACTGAACTGATTCTTCAAGCAAAATATATATTCAAAGCATTCAAATTTGATCCAAACTGTAGTAAATTCCAACTGTTGATTAATGAAATTATTTCTGTGTTTTTCTCTTTGTAAATCTCTTTGTGTTGCTTTTAAGTTGAATGTTGAAATTAATGAAAAAATACCACATTAACTGACACATTCTTCCTGCTGCTGGTTAGTTATTTTTCTTCAATTCATCTTATTTCATGTGAAATATTAATTGAAATGAATTTTGCTTGAAAGTTTTCCTTGTAGTAGAAGAAAAAATGCTGGGGGCATCTTTTCATTCTTCCTACCTATTATTCTCATGGCAGAAGCAATGCCCCAATTTGGTAATAGCAACTGAAAGTCATTGACATATGTAAGGCCATCCATTTTTGGTATCATGCTAAATCAAGTAAAACATAATGTTTAACAAATCATTTTGGACAGTGAGCATTATGAAAAGTGAGAGAAGAGCCAACAGGGGAAGTGAGATGAGCATGAAAGCTGAGTTTCACAACTGAAAAAAATTGACAATGATTGTTTCTTTATGCTGAGGCTAATTGATATAGTCAAAATTGTTTCCATTAGAAGCCACAGTTTTCATTAGAAAAGTATTATGTAATAAGATATTAAAGGACATTTAAATATTTTTCTAAGTCCCAGACAATAGAAGGAACATTGGTGAGAGCCAGTTGCTAAGGACTACCCATTTCCTATGTTCTTCTTTCTTAGCAACACCACCACCAGCCTTTGGATCATTGCCAACATCTGGATCATTGCCAGCTTTGGAAATCCCTGTCCTTGGAAGCTGAATAAGTGAAGCCATCATTTGCTATAAGGACACTCATTCCATAAACATTTACAATAAGACTAGCTTTAAAATATAAAAGTATAATACTTATGAAAATTCAAGTAATACATACAAAGAAGAGAATAATGTCATTTGCAATCCCATCACTCAGAAATAACCACTGTTAACATTTTTGTGTATATTCCATAAGATTATTTTATCATGTGTTTGCAATTTGCTTTTTTTCACTATAAAAAGGAAGGATTGGGGTATCCTTCTAATCAATAAATAGTATCATCATTTAATGAATACATAGCATTCCATTGGATGGTTGCACTGTAATTAATTTAGGTAGTTTTCAAATAATGGAGCTGAAGTTTTTTTCAATTTCTTTTTTCCTAGTATGAACAAAGATGCAATAAATCAGCAAATATTGAACACTTACTGTGCCAGACACTGTGTCAGATGTTGGAGATACAAAGATACATAATACACATTTCCCATATTCAGAGACTCAAATGGGAAACAGGCATGGAAGCATGTAATTGTAATACGATGTGAGGTGGACAACAGACATGTATATGGGGCCAGTGTTGGCACTAAGGCACATGCTTTGGTGCATTGGGAGGAAATTGACTGAGGATGAGAGACTTAGTCCTGAAAGGCTGGGTGATTGTTTCCCAACAATCACCTGGGAGAACTGGTTAAGATCACTCCTTCCCAGTTCTGTTCTCTAGAGAATATGATTCAGTGGGTCAAGGATGAGGCCTCAGGTGGTTCTGTTGTGGGTAGTGTTTTCTATGGTGGTGGTGGTTTAGTTGCTAAATTGTGTCCTACTCTTGCATCTCCATGGACTATAGCCTGCCAGGCTCTTCTTTCCATGCGATTCTCCAGGCAAGAATACTGGAGTGGGTTGCCATTTCCTTCTCCAGGGGAATCTTACACTTTGAGAATAGGCATTAGGCATAGGAAGGGGCTAGGGTGGAGTACTGAATTGGAAAGGGGGTTACTTTCAGATGACAGGGGACCTTGACAATCAAGCTAAAAACTTTAGACTTTATAGGGTAGGTGATGAGGAGTCACTGAAAATTTTGAGTGTCATTATAAGAACTGTGATTTAGGTAAACTAGTAGGAAAGGCAGAATATTATGGAAATGTTTTCCTAGTTTCTGACATGGAGGTAATTAAGTTTTCTTGGCTTGTTGGTTATTTATATGAATATTAAATCAGATCTAAATGCTAGTTGGGCGGGGAAGAGTGTTTCTCAAACTTTAATGTGCCTGTGAATCACTAGGGATCTTGTTAAAATATAGATTCCTACTCAGTATGTCTGTGAAGTTGGGACAGCTGACCTTCTGCTTTCCTAACAAGCTTCCAGGTGTTGTTGATGGCTATGCTCTGTACAAGATGTGCTTATAGAGGGTTTCAGTTAAGTGAGGATTTCCATTTCATTCTTTACATGTGTATGTGCCCTGTGGTCTTAGGACTTTGGTGAGCTCACTTTGCAAATCTGTTATACAGCAAGTTATATTTGAATTGACTCCTTTCTCTTTGCAAATAACATCTGTTTACTTACGATTTACTATGTGAGAGCTTAAACGGGGAGTCATTCAATATATGTATGTAACTTGGAGCCAGTTTTTGAGTTAAATCTTAAGCCTTTTCAAAAAACAGAAAAATGCTATTGAGTTTTCACAGAATAAGAGGTTTGAAATTGGTTAAATGCTAAAGCTGAAACTCCAATACTTTGGCCACTTCATGCAAAGAATTGACTCATTGGAAAAGACTCTGATGCTGAGAGGGATTGGGAGCAGGAGGAGAAGGGGACGGCAGAGGATGAGATGGCTGGATGGCATCACCGACTCAATGGACAGAAGTTTCGGTGAACTCCAGGAGTTGGTGATGGACAGGGAGGCCTGATGTGCTGCAATTCATGGCGTCGCAAAGAGTCGGACACGACTGAGTGACTGAACTGAACTGAACTGTATTGAGTCACAAAGTCACTATTGGTTATTTCTTGGTATAGCTGTTCTTTAGTTAAATTTTTAAATCAAGTACAACTAACCAACAGATGAGTTAAGCAGTAGGACTTAGAATATCTGTAACTTTACAGTACCTCTTTTGTTTGCCATGACTACACTTATCCTATGGGCTTTCCAGGTGGCACAGTGGTAAAATCCCTTGCCAATGCAGGAGACACAAGAGGTGCAGGTTTGATCGCTGGGTCAGGAAGATACCCTGGAAGAGGAAATGGCAACCCACTCCAGTATTCTTGCCTGGGAAATCCCATGGACAGAGGATTCTAGCAGGCTATAGTCCATGGGATTGAAAAGAGTTGGACATGACTGAATAACTGAACACAGCACACATACTTATCCTGTCTCTCCATTAGATTTGAACCCCTTTGGTGTATAGATTCTGTGTTGGCTAGAGAGGTAGCATAAACATCTTTTAGGAAATAACAATTAAAAAAAAATATTCAGTTCAGTTCAGTCGCTCAGTCGTGTCCGACTCTTTGCGACCCCATGAATCGCAGCACACCAGGCCTCCCTGTCCATCACCAGCTCCCGGAGTTTACTCAAACTCATGTCCATCGAGTTGGTGATGCTATCCGGCCATCTCATCCTCTGCTGTCCCCTTCTCCTCCTGCCCCCAATCCCTCCCAGCATCAGGGTCTTTTCCAATGAGTCAACTCTTCGCATGAGGTAGCCAAAGTATTGGAGTTTCAGCTTTAGCATCAGTCCTTCCAAGGAACACCCAGGACTGGTAGTATCTTTTTAGTGTTCTTCAGTAAACTCAGTGCCATATTTGCTGCAGGATTTGAGGGTGGGAGAGGTGGCAACTAAAGATTACAGCAGCATATAACTTTTATATTCATGATGCACTTTAAGGTTTATTCAGAGTCAGGTCCTTCACTTGACTTTATATCAATCATGTGATGTAGGCAGAGCAGACATCTCTTTACAAATGTGAGAAGACTGAAGCTTAGAGAGGTGAAATAACTTGCCCTAAGTCAAAGCAGTCACTGTCAATGCCTAGTTTAGAGTCCAGTGTATTATCAGTCTCAGCATGAAAAACTCAAACTCAGAGTGATTTAGGGGGTTAAGTTTTTTAAACTTAGTGGTTTAAATTTTTTAAGTGAAAGTTGCTCAGTTGTGTCTGACTCATTATGACCCCATGGATTATACAGTCCATGGAATTCTCCAGGCTAGAATACTGGAGTGGATAGTCTTCCCCTTCTCCAGGGGATCTTCTCAACCCAGGGATCAATCCCAGGTCTCCTGCAATACAGGTGGATTCTTTACCAGCTGAGCCACCAGAGAAGCCCAAGAATATTGGAGCAGATAGCCTATCCCTTCTCCAGGGGATCTTCCCAACCCAGGAACCGAACTGGGATCTCTTGCATTGCAGGTGGATTCTTTACCAGCTGAGCTACCAGGGAGTTTTATCTGTTAGGGAAATGTTTAGCTTCAAGCAACAGAAAGCTTGACTTAAAGTGGCTTAAACAAATAGGCATCCAGTGTTTTCATACAATTAGAAAACTGGAGGTAGGCAGTTGCCAGTGCTGGTTCTGCTGCTCAGTGACCCAAGCTGTTTCTGATGTTTTGCTCTGCTGTTCTTGGACTCACTGACATTTGTCCTCATGTTTGTCTCTTCATAGTTGCAAAATGATTGCTCCAGCTTTGGGCAGAAAGGGATGGAGTGTGTGTGCAATAGAGGGGCTACCAGCTTCATCTGTCTCTCTTATCATGAGAATCTAAAGCTGCCTGAAAATTTCACCAGTGCACTTCTATTTGTCATATTGGCCAGAGACTTGGGCTTCCCTTATAGCTCAGTCAGTAAAGAATCTGCCTGCAGTGTAGGAGACCCAGGTTTGATTCTTAGGTCGGGAAGATCCCCTGGAGAAGGAAGTGGCAACCCACTTCAGTATTCTTGCCTGGAGAATCTCCATGGACAGAGGAGCCTGGCAGGCTACAGTCCACGGGGGTCACAAGAGTTGGACAAGACTTAGTGACTAAGCCACCACCAGAGACTTAACACACATCCCTGAGTCTCCTGTTCCCATCCACCACCTTGTGAAAGAGTCAGGGAAAGTCAATACTCGCTTTGTCAGCCTTAAAAGTAGAGCTAGGCAAAGGAGAAAGGTGGTTGGCACTGGGTGTTGAGTGAGCCAGTTTACAGTGTTTGTCACAGTCTTACTGTAATTCCAAATGGAGCAAACAGAACTGGATAAACACCAATTGAAAATCCCTGTGCGTTCCTACTGCTGTGTGAAGTTTGTGATTACTGGTTCTGAGTGCTAGGCAGCTTTTCCCTAATCAACTCCTAAGAAAGTAAAATTTGAATAACTCCCATATCACTTATTTTGGTATAATAACATTGGAGAGGGGATACTGTGGTTCGTTGGATTGTTTGTTTTTTGCTTAGTAGTTCTTTACTAGCATATCTATTTCATGAGACTATTTGCAAGATAGTTACACAACTACTTTATCATGCTTTGTAAACATTTGGTTTTTGCATGCTTGTAAATTAGGAAGGAGTAGGAATTAAAATGCGTTTGCTGTCCTTAAGAATGGTTGTGTAGGATCAGCAGGCCCTGGACTGTGTGTGTTTGTCTAGAGTTAAGTTTTTGTGGCCAAGCACAGGCCTGTTCATGAAGCTATTTTAAGTTATAGCAAAATGAGGGGACATATTCCTTTTTTTTCAGTTGAATGGAGTAGGAGGAGAAGTTTTTGGAATTGGATGCACTTGTGTTATAGTCCTGGATCACCTTCTGACCCTTAGTCTCCTCGTTTTTCAGGCGAGGGTGATGGCACTCACCTCACAGCTCTGAGGATTCCTGATGTGCCCTGTGACTGGAAGTACCACAAAGCTGGGGTTAGAGAAGGCGCTTGTGTTTGCAGCTCCTCTTTCTTTCTGCAGTTCCTTGCTTCTCCTACAACACCCTGGCTTGTCGAACTTGGAAGCAGTTTATCTATTTCCCTTGATAAAAAACTTTGAGTTTTTGTTTCTTACAGAAAGGGGAAGTAATTTAGAAATTTTGGCCCAGGGGACTTCCCTTCTGATTAAGTACACGGCAATCCTGTGTAGTGACAGAAAGGCAAGTACCTAATTAAATTATTATTAAGTTATCATTTAAGAGAAGGGATATCGCTACTCAGGCTAAAAGTGCTCCCTCAAAATGAAATCCATTGCTGTCTTTCTCTCCCCTCTTCATCCCATCCCAGTAAGCTATCCCGAGTCAAAGTATAAAAAATGCCATTGTTAAGGTCATTTTGAAAGGAAATTCTAATTTCTGTGTGTGAATCTAAAATAAGAGTATGGGTAACTCAAAGATCATTTTAATTTTTCTTTTTGTTGTATATTTTTCATTTATATGTAACAAAATGTTCATATGTAGCAATTCATGTAATTCTTAATGAAGTCAATGAGGGCTGTTTTCTGAGATAGTATTGTGATGTTTGTAAAACAGGTTGTAAAATAAAATAAAATTAAATGATACTGTCCTTTTGGTTTGCTGGTTTCAGTGAACAAATTTCATTATGTTTACTTAATCAACATACCTTGAAAAAATCTTTTTTTTTGCACAAATTTGGTTAACAACCAAGAAGCACTTCAGTAATAAGTTGGATTTCACCACACAAATGCCATTTGTATTTATTTAATAGAAGCAAAGTTGGGAACTTTGCAGTTTGGTGTCAGAGAACAATCAGGAGAACCAAAATTAACATGTGAAATATGAGCTTTGGATGAGAAGACTTAAAGGAGAATGAAACACATCAGTGGACATTCCAAGACATGGTGGCTTAATGGCTGATTCATGTTGATGTTTGACAGAAACAACAAAATTCTGTAAAGCAATTATCCTTCAATTAAAAGATAAATTAATTTAAAAAAAAAGGGTATTGGAACTATACTCGGCAATTCCTACTGAGATTCCACCATCTTTTGGTGGTACTGTCACATATAATGAAGTCTTTTATTGGTCATTGCTGTTCTCATTCAAGAATTATACATCACTCTTTGCTTTACAGGACAAAATAAATTCTTAAAATGGCTAGCTGAGACTAGAATTATACAGCTAAGGAGCAAAAGAAATCAAACTATACCTTAAAAAAATGGAACCTATGACATAGACCCAGGCTTTCCATGAACTCAGAGAGGCAGATGATAAGCTGTACATGCTTTAGTGATGGCATCTATATTCTGCTCATACTCTGAATTTTAAATTGTTGTCAGAGATTATTTTATCTGGTGGACAAATTATACCAACAGAAACACAAGTAGGATAATACTTTAAAACCTCTTCAACAGGTTAAAAAAATCTTTCATTGTGGGTCATGTCAGATATATACATAAATAACTACAACAGTGTCAATAAAGCATAAAGACTATCATATTGTGAGACCTCTTATTTCTGTCCCCCAGCTTCAACAATTCATAGCTCCTGGCCTATTCTGTTTCTCTGCTCCTCCTTCCACTGCTTTCTTTTCCCAATATGGAGTGTTTTGAAGCAAGTCATATCACCCATAAATATTTCAGAATGTGACTGTAAAAAAATAAAGACTATTCCCAATATTAAACAGTTTGAAATGGCTTCTTTTATGTGGGAGAAGTGTAAAACGTGTGAATGGTGTTTAATATCAGGCATACATATTAAATTGCATATCCATATGACTCCACACCTCTGACTTCTTCCAAGCTCATCTTCTGTAAACCACTGCTTTTACTGCTTAGTGTTTGGTGGTCTTTATTTATGTAAAATTTAGTGAAAATGTTAGAACAGCTTTGGGTTTGTTTTCCTTTCATTGGTGACTTTTTTCTAGATGGAATTTTTGTCTCTGCAGAGTAGTTGCTCTTGTTTTATATGGAAGTATTATTGATGAGAAGTGTTCCACATGACCTCTGGTGACTCTCTAATGGTGCTCTTCAGTCTTGAAACCACTCCCTCTATTTGAGAGCAGATGGAAAGAGGATGTTGTTGTTGTTGTTCAATTGCTCAGTCGTGTCTGACTCTTTGAGACTCATGGACCCCAGCACACCAGGTCTCCCTGTCCTTCACCATCTCCCAGAGTTTGCTCAGATTCATGTCCTTTGAGTCAGTGATGCTATCCAACCATCTCATCCTCTTGTTGTCCCCTTCTCCTCCTGCCTTCAATCTTTGTAAGCATCAGGGTCTTTTCCGATGAGTCAGCCAAAGTAGTGGAGCTTTGCTTCAGCATTAGTCCTTCTAATGAATATTCAGTGTTGATTTCCTTTAAGATTGACTGGTTTTATCTCCTTGCTGTCCAAGGGACTCTCAGGAGTCTTCTCCAGCACCACAATCCAAAAGCATCAATTCTTTGGCACTCAGCCTTCTTTACGGTCCAACTCTCACATCTATACATGAGTACTAGAAAAACCATAGCTTTGATTATATAGACCTTTGTCAGCAAATTCATGTCTCTGCTTTTTAATATGCTGTCTAAATTTGTCATAGCTTTTTTCCCAAGGAGCAAGCATCTTTTAATTTCATGGCTGCAGTCATCATCTGCAGTGATTTTGGAACTCGAGAAAATAAAGTCTCTCACATTTCCATTGTTTCGCCATCTATTTTTCATGAAGTGATGGGATCGGGGCCTTGACCTTAGTCTTTTACATGTTGAGTTTTAAGTCAGCTTTTTAGTCTTCTTTTTCACCTTCATCAAGAGGCCCTTTAGCTCCTCTTTGCTTTCTGCCATTAGAGTGATGTCATCCGCATATCTGAGGTTGTTGATATTTCTCCTGGCAATCTTGATTCCAACTTGAGCCTCATCCAGCCCAACATTTTGTATGATGTACTCTGCATAGAGGTTAACAAGCAGGGTGACAATATATAGCCTTGATGTACTCCTTTCCCAATTTTGAACCAGTCTATTGTTCCATGTCCATTTCTAACTGCTGCTTCTTGACCAGCACACAGGTTTCTCAGGAGTCAGTTAAGGTAGTCTGGTTGTCCCATCTCTTTAAGGGTTTTCCTCAGTTTGTTGTGATCCCTAAATTTAAGATTTGATATTTAAGGCACATATGCTATTTTTATTAGGAAAACTGTACACAGTACTGCTTTTAGTATTTTCTTAATAAGCTACAAAGTATAGATGAACATTTTCATAACGATGCTTTTGTGGATAGGACAGTGACTTGTTTTTTGTTTTTGCTTTTGTTTTGTTTAACCTATGTAGTATTTACTTGTACTAGATTAGAGAATTTGATTTGACATGGATGAATATGCAGATTAATGTAAAAGGACTTGTATAATAATGATGTTTTATTTTCGTAGAAGAGAATGGATGCAATATAGAATGTTTTTTGGTTCAGATTGTGGTTCTGGAGACAAACTGCCCAAGTTCTGAGTAGCTGTTCCACCAACAAATAGCCACGTGGTCTTGGATAAGTCACATAACTTCTCAAAATCTCAATTTCCTTATCTGTGAAATCAGGATAATAAGAGTACTTATCCCTTGTATATTTTAAAAATATGAATTCAGTGAAATGGAAACAACATCGTTATTAATTTTGGTTTAAATCCAGTAGGGATATTTGTTACTGAACATTTTTTGAAGATGCTCTAATCACATTAGTTTCCCAAAACTTAAGGATTGTTGGTTTCTGAAAGTCAGGTGAATGTGAATTATAAATCAAGAAGTATTAAGAGACAAATTTGTTACTCTGAGGTCTGGTAGCTACTAAATAGTTTATATGAGAAGTTTCATGCACTTTAGGGGTGTGATCTATTAAGATATAATACTGTATATACCATATATATTTTCAAGAAGCATTTGATGGCTGAAAACAATTTTCTTTGTCATGTTAAACTCTAGTTGACCTTGAATCCCGTTTAGATTAAGAAGCTGTTAAACATCCTGGTATTTTGGTTTGTGCCATATGTTGTAGTAATGAGTCCAGCAGGCTCATCATCTCCATGCAGAGTAGCCAGGCATGTGGGCCAGAGAGGCTTGCGTCCACCTTGAGAAGGTAGAGCCTTGTACAGTGTTCTGGCATCTGCTCCTTTGGGGACTAGGCCAGGCTGGGCTCTTCCTAGTCCACAGGGCTTGATAACCTGTCCTGAATCCCAAGGCTTGATCAGGTTGAATTTCTTGGCCTGCTGGGTGGGTCCTTGCCTGGCTTGGTGGGTTCTTGGGGCCTTTAGCCTTAGCTTTTCCCTGGAATAGATGACCACATCCAAGGGCCTCAACAGATCAGGGGATGGTAGGACACACTGAAAATGGAAGCAGTACCAAAATGGAAAATGGAGAGACACCTACCTGCTTCATGGAGTTGCCAGATCCCATTCTTGGGGCTTGTGAACTTAGAGCTTGTCACTCTCTAAGTATACTTTGTTTTATTTTTGTCAGGTTGGCATTTCACACCCTAGAGATGCTTAATGTGTCATTTGCAAAATTTGAAACATCAGATTACTCAGTCTCTTCTAGTCCATTTATAAAACGTACAGCGAGGCTGATCTTGGCATCACTCCGAGAACACTCATGCTTGGCCCTTCTTGCATCTGAGAAGTACCTCTTCATCCCTAAATTTATACTCCTTTCCTGTTTCATGTTCCTGATGGAACATGTCCCATAATACCTATAATTTATTAAGATGAGATTGTGCGTGTGTTTAGTTTCCTTCCTCTTTGACTCACACATCCTGTGTTCAGATCTCAGTTCTGGCACTCACAAATTGGTTACATTCTCCTCTCTCAGCCTCTGTTTCCTCAACTGTAGCATAAGGATAATGATAGTATTTACTCTGAAAAGTTGTGCATACTGTATATTGCACCGCAGAGCACTCAGTGCAGTGCCTGCCATCTCTTCCGTCTGTCCTAAGTCGCTAAGTCGTGTTTGACTCTCGCAACCCCATGGACTGTAGCCCGCCAGGTTCCTCTGTCCATGGGATTCTCCAGGCAAGTATACTGGAATGGGTTGCCATTGCCTTCTCTAGGGGATCTTCCTGACCCAGGGATTGCACCCACGTCTCTTAAGTCTCCTCCACTGGCAGGCTGGGTTCTTTACCACTAGCACCCCTGGGCAGCCCTGTCATATCTTAAGGACTCACAAAATATTACTAGTTTTGCTATTGTCATCACCACACCAACATATACTCTTTGACCAAAATCACAAAGCACATTTCTATCTTGTGTTTGTCATATTCCTGTTTGCTCTTCAATATTTATTGAATGTGGACAGCTCAGGTACTATTTTCTAGGCCCTGGGAATAGACAGCAAAATAGAGTTGCCACTAAAATCACACTTTTGTTTTTGCTGCTTTGGTATTAAATAAATTGAATTGGCAAAGATCTCCAATGACCTTCTTGATAAATCTAAACAATTCTCAGGTCCTGCTCTTATTTGGTGCTTTGTAAAATTTGGAACTGTTACTTATTCCCTTCTTTAAACTCTGTCTTTCCTTTAATGCTCTAATACCATACTTTCTTTTGATTCTTTTCCTAACTTTCAGACTTTTTCCTCTGACCATTGATCTAATTTTTTTTTTTTTTTTTGCCTACCCTTTATTCTTTAGGTTTCTGCTCCTGATTCATTCATTTTTCCTCTTCTACTCTTCTTAGAGATTATAAACTGGTGACTTTGGAGGAACTAAATTACTCTCACACAAAGTCATATGTCACATTTAGGATGCTTTAGAGTCAAGTTTTCTTCATCTGGAACTATCTGAATACTTAGTGGTTATCAGCAATAATTATCAAGGGGGTGGTATAGTTTAGATGATTTTGCATTTTACCTGGCCATTTCTGTTGTGAAAGTAATTAAAAAAAATAGTAGAAAGTTTATGAACCTTAATTAAATGAAGACTTTAGCTGGTGCAGTCTGATGAGCTGCAGAGTTTTCTAATTATCCACTGTTGTTCATTGACCAGATCAAGCAAGCTCTTGCTTCAGGGCTTTGACAGTTAGCTTTTTTTCCTCCCAGGAATGTTCCTCTTCTAGATTCTTGTAAAGTTTGTTCCCCCGCTTCACCCTTCACCATGCTACTTAAAATAGTGCTCTCCCCCAGCACTTTGTAGTGCCTTACTCTGCTTCACTAATTTTTTTAATAGCACTTAATACCTCCTGACATGTATGTGTCTGTGTCATCTGTCTCTCCCACTAAAACTTAAGCTTCTTGAGAGCAGGAATTTGTGTAACTTGACCACTGCTATGTTCTCAGCATCCAGAATAGTGAATAGCATATAGCAAGGGGTCAATAAATAGTCACCAAATGAAGAAGCCAGTGCAAAAGAGTTTACTGACTTTGCAGAAGAAATGTTTTAGGATGTATTAACTAATATTAATTAAATTGCAAGTTTAGGTGAAGTGGAGCTAAAGATCATGTTTGCTTTTATAAGAGGAGTAAGGCAAGTCGTGATTAACAATAAGTGGACTTAGAGGAAATAAAATAAATCTTAGTTGGGGAAATAAAGCAAAGAGTTAAAAAAAAAGATCAAGGGAGGAAGCTTAATGTTATTCATTTGAGTCCACTGTCCCAGGAGTCTAAATATTCAGAAATATTTGAGTGTAGAAGTTGAGGGGCTCCCATGAGTAGTGTGAAAGAACAGAACAGTCCCTGGACCTTGGGATCATTAGCTAAGTTAGCCTTGCTACAAAATCACTAAAGAATCTGGGCAAGAAAAATCAAGTGATTGCCATTTCCTTTCAGTTTTTATTATTATCTCTTAATCTCCTATTCTCTTATTGTTGATGTTTTTATTTTCTATTCAACTATTATTTATTGGAGCTTACAAAGTGAAAGGTAGTTGTCATAGATAACTTTTTTCCCAATCAGGAAAAAAGCTTAATTTCTATAAACTAGTAAAACCTAAGGGCTTTTCTCTTGCTTCAAGGTGCATGAGAGGTTTGGTTGAAGTGGATATCCTGTCACCACTCGCAAAGTGTCCACACCTACTGTGATTTTTTTCTCCTAAGATTGTAAATAGTCTTTTTCTTTTTTTTAAGCCCATCATTGTCATCCTGTCTGTCACAACTTTACCACATGGGATTTTGAAAACGTCTCTAAACTAGACAAACAAAAAAGTGGATTAGGTACATATACAATGAGAAGTGATTCTTTTGAAATTGAATCTGTGACTAGCAGATAATTTGCTCAGTAATAAAGATATGCTTTTCTAAAATGTACCTCTTTCATGGTAGGGACTGCAGACAATAGTGGTTAGCTTTTACTAACCAGAATATGGAATCGGTATATGAGGAGACTTTCAATCTATTTTATTCATCATTACTCAGTACAGATTGAATGCTTATAATGTGTGAGACATTGTTAAGTATACAAAATTGAGTTAGAAATAAGTAGTTTATAATCTACCAGAAAGGACAGGGCAAGAATGCAATCACTGCAATACAAATGAGCCCCATAAAGAATAAATAAAATATGAGATACACAAGACAAAGGCATTGCTCCTAGTCAAGATTCAGAAAAGGCAAGAGGCAAGAAGTGATGTTTATGGTGAATCTTGAATAAGATTTTCTGATGAATGGAATGGCAATCCATATAAGCAGAGGCACAGAGGTGAAAAAGTATAGGTCATGTTAAAGCAGCAACAATCTTCCAGAAGAGGCAGAAGGGGATGAGGTCAAGAGATAGGGTGGAAAATTTACCTGTGATAAGAAAGAAGAATACTTCTAATGGAGAGAGAGAAACACAGACCTCCAGGGAGAATATTCAGAGTAATTTGAGGTATAGGGATAAAGGAGATCATTTCATAGCTTCAAACTCATTAGATTATGGGCAAAGTGATCTGTTGAGAAGGAAGGGGATAGAAGGTATCTTCAGATCTACTTATTCCATGAATTTTACTTTAGAGATATAGGTCTTGAGAGGTTATGGCCTTGTCCCAGGTGACAGTTTAACACAAAAGAAACTGGAATCTACATCCTAGTGATTTCAACTCCAAGTGTTCTTTCTTGGTAAAAGTCAAAATTCTCCCAAAGACCTACATACCAAAAATAATTTTCCAAGTTAAGCGTTTCTCATCAAATAAGTAACTTTCATCTGTGAACAGGATAATTTAGACTATAAAAGAAATTGGATGAACCCTTATAAACCTGTCTTCTTAGAGGCTAAAAGAAAGATTTATTGCTTTCAACTGAAATACCACAACAGAAGCACTATATTGTTAGAGCAAGGGTAGTGTCCAGACTGACTGAGGAGACTACTGGGGTCGCTGAGTAGTTCCTTTTCTTTACTGTCACACTGTTTTTGTGGGGCTTGTGTCCAGCTATCCTGCTACAACCAAGAAAGAGAAATCTGGGTCTGCTGCTCTTGTGGATCTACAGGCCCTGAAATGGATAGTTCCCAAAAGTGTCTTATTTCCATTTAAATTCATGGGTTTTTCATAATTTGAAGTTAGACATTCAGAATGGTTTCTGGTCATTCATGCCACTTGATCATCAAGTGATCAAGTAATGATGGGGTGGCAACATCAGTAATTGTTGGATTTCAGGCAACATTGCAAGTTTGGGGTAGGCAGCTATGTCTCAAGTGTGAATGCAATACTGTATCATTGCCATTACATGAGTTTGGAGAAGAACAAGAAGTTAAGGTTAGAGACGAGAAGTTTGGGTAGACAATATAGTCCTATTTTTTTTTTCTTCTTAATCTCTGGCAGAGGCAGCTTATCAATAGTTTTATAGGCTGAAGGATTGTTTGCACAGATATAGAAATGAACTTACTGTGATGAAGAAGATCAGAATGGATTTTTCACCCTTGGCATTTAAAAATGGCAAATGCCAGCCTTTTCCATGTGCACACATATGTAAGCTAAGACGCTGATAATCTTGAGATAATCCTTTTGTTAGCATGTGGGGAAACAGTAGATCAAGTCCTGGGAATAAACCTCTCTGATTCAAAGTGAGCTGAGTACCTTCACAAGAGGATATTTTAGTTTCTGAGATTTCCCAACCTGGATTTTGCTTATGAGATTTAGTTTCAGAGGCAGATCTTAATATCCAGGGCAGGAGATTGCTGATTCTGCATTTGTGTTACTGTTGATGTAAAAGAAGCTACATTTTGCACAAAATCTGTGTCTAAAATCTGTTGATGTGGTTCATGAGATTTTATAGACTGTGGGATAGTTAACATAAGCAAACATTTATGGAACAAACAAAGAGAAAGTTTGATCCATTATTGGGCAATCTGGTGTTAGCATGCTTCAGTACATTTTTTTTTCATTTTAGTCTTTATTAATTAGGAGAAGTTCTAGTAGTTCTTTAGCTCAGAGTTGAGAGTCTTTCCTTAAATGACCAGATAACAAATATTTTAGGATTTATAGGTCATATGGTCTTTATTGTAGGTACTTAAGGGCTTCCCAGGTGGTACGGTGGTAAGGAAATGGCAATAGTATTCTGTCCATGAAATCCATGGACAGAGGAGCCTGGTGGGCTACAGTCCATGGGTTGGACACACGAGCATGCATGAGTGCCCATAGACACACACACACATACACGGCTAGCCACTATTTTAATGCACAAGCAAGTGAAACAGTAAACAAATGAATGGGTTTGATTGTGTTTCAATACATCTTTGTAAAAACAGACAGTGAGCCATGGTCTGGTGACCTTTGCTCTAGTTCAATGTCTATATTTTACTAAATCTCAGAAAAGTGTCTGGCTAAAGGTTGCACAATGGCAGGCTTGGGACAGAAATCTAGATATCTTCCTTTCTACTCCATTAAAAGGTTTAAATTATTAAATAATTATGAAAGAGCATTCATTAGGTATGTTGAAGGTATGAAAGTAACAATTGAATTTTCATGTAACCATCATAAATTCAGCTTTAGAAAGGACACATTATCATTTCCTTTGAAGTTCTGTGTGCCCCTTGCCAATCCCTTCTCTTTTTCTTTCCACTTTACAGGTATTCACCTGCCTGAATTTTGAGCTCTTTATTCCTTTTTCTTCTTGATTTCACCCATGTATTTCTATCCTATTTGCAGGGTTTTAAATGTTATTCTGATATGCTTTTATTTCACTTCTCTAGTAGTATTAGAAAGTTTGGAAGAAGACAGCCAAATTCTGCTCAGTAAAGAGTTGCAGATTTCTCTTTTGTTTATTCTTGGCAGTATTCTGAGAAGGTCCAGGAAGCCAGAGTAACATGCCTAAAGTATCTGCCTTTAATTCACCTCCTGCCTGTTCTTAGGTTTCTCATGCCAGAGCAGGGAAGGTCATGGGCTGACAGACAAGTGTAGGAGTTTAGTGGCTTTCTACTTCCACCCCCTTTCCTGAGGAAATTGCTGTGGTAAATCGGGGCTGTTTCTAGGAATGGCAAGGTCTATTGGTCTGACAGTGATTTTATCTGTGAACTAAACGCATGTGATAGTACCATGCTTTTCCAAGTTCTATTAATTGGAGAACATTTTTTAAAGAGAAACTTTGTGGCATATAATAAACAAAAAGATCAATCTCAAGCATAATATTTGGGCAACAATCAAAAATATAAATAATGCTAACATTTGTGAATACTAGATATGTGAATATCCTATATCAGACTAATTTTAGACAAATACATTTCCTTACTTTCTAGGAACTTGAAACATTTTTAGGACCTAATTTTTAGGGCATGTTTTTGGTGACTCTGTATGAAAAACACTGCGATCTACTTACACAAATGCTCCAATTGTTTTCATACTTCTGTAGGTAATTCCCCTGGCTTACTATAGATTGTTTCCCCAGGGATGGTAAAAAGTTTGAGCTGATCCATCTACATATCTTACCTGGTCCCCTCTGTGAATTATTGCAACTGGTTGGTCCTTTGTAATCTCTGATCATACCTGGGATGAGAAGAACTGAGGTTATGCCATGAAAGTTGGCATTTTCGTGAGAGATATGTTCCAGTGTCTCTCTCAGTTGTCTCAAAATGTTTTTCAAATTTCTATCCAAACTGCACCCACCCTAGTCCATAATTTCATATTTCAATTTTGATTTAATTGGCCTGGGGTACAATCTGGGCATATTAAAACCAATGCATTTTTAAAAGCTTTCCAGATGAGTCTCATAAGCAGCTAAGTTTGAGAACCACTGCTCTAGTGTAACAGGGTCATCTGTTTTAACCTGTCACCCGACGGAAGAGATTTTTGAGAGGGAGATGGATAGGACTTGGGGAATGATCACATATTTGGAGTGAGGAAAAGGGATGCATGTAAGATCTTGCCTAGGATGGTCCCATCTACTGAGATAACAAAATAGGCATGATGCTTAGGAGAGAAAACATGATTCAGTTTTGGACTGAGAAACTGAGCAACCCGTGGGACAGCCATTTGGAGATAAGAAAGAACATCTCAAATATTAGAGCTGGCCAAAACTGGGATAGGACTTTATCCTTTATTGCTAAATATATTAAAGAATGCCTGCCAGATATTTATTGACTTTTGCTTAAATATTTCTGGCAATAGAGAGTGAATTATCTGTTCTATCTTGGAATGGCTGAAATAGTTCAAAAGTTCTTCCTTATATTGACCTTGAATCTGTTTTGTTCTGTCCAGTGATCCTTTCTCTGCCTTTGGAGCTATTCATGGCAAGTCTTTCTCTTCATGCCTCAGGAGAAATTTATTCTCAAATATTTTCTTCCTTGGAATCAAGGTTACCTGTTCTGCATTTAACATGTTTGTAGTACCGATACTTTCTAAGGTATCTTCTTACCAAGCTATCTAAAACGTAAATGTTGATTAAACTTGATTAAGGGAATATATACTTCCTGATTACATCTTCATCTAATGACATTATATATCATAAGTCTTTTTAAAAAGCTGTCTGTATGTTTGTAGTATGGAAGAGGTGATAGTCTCTGAAACATGTTTTTCTTTCTTTATATACAAGTCAGATTTAATAAATTTATGTAAAGTACATTATACTTTGTTAAAGAAAAGATCACTTACAATTATCTTAAGAATTTATCCCAATGTGGAGAAGTTTTTGACCTCTTTGTTTCAAGAGTGAAGACAGTGATCATTTGAAAGTCTGTAAAGTTGTATAAGAGCATAGTCACAAAAAAGGCCAAACATGAGACTTACTCTAGTCTTTTTGTGGAAGATTTAATCTTCATGGATAAATGTGGCAGTCTCCCATTTCTTGTATTTCAGAAGGTATGCACCCATTTAGATAACTAATCTCTCTTTCCTTCCCTTGGAAACGGTTTTGAGCTTGGAATTAATTGTTTAGATTATCATTCATACATCAACTGTTTTGATCTTGGAATTAGTTGTTTAGATCATCATTCATACATCAGAGAAAACTGGAGAGTCTCCTTTAGGTACTTGGCCTAGCCAGGACATGTTTCCATTTATAGCTGGAAAAACCTTTGTCATCCATTCTGGTTTGAGAGAATGTTATTAAAAGTTCATTCCTGAGTTCTTTTTTTGCCAAGGAACAGCAGTGGACACTGAAAATTTATACCTGGAAGAACCACAGTTTGCTCCAACATAGAGGACTGGCTTTGTGTCCTGAGGTACCCTCAGGTACCCTCAGCCACTCCCTTCATGGCAATTCCACGTGCATTTGTAGGTGACTGTTACTGATTCCTTCCTGACCCACTTCCTACTCATGTCACTAGGAAGCCTCACAGACAATTTTGCAGAGATGAATCAAGGCGGTGCTTACTCTCCTGACTCATAGCCAGCAGCTCCTCAGTACTCTCTGAGGATGGGATCTGTTTACCTTAGAGTTCCCTCTCTGAGAGGGTATTTGGAATTTTGGATGGTGGCCTGGAATTTTGGAGAATGGAGTTCTCTAGGGAAAAGTTGTGTTAGTAGCAGTCAGCTTGTAAAGTTTACACTGTCTGCACTTTGATAAGGGTCATATGATGTAGTAAATGTTCTTCGGGAAAATTAAAACTCCAGTAGACCTTCAATTCTGGCTTTGCACACACTGTGTCCTCCAGGCACCAGTACAGGAAGCCAGAGGGGGCTCTGTTTGTAGCTTTCCTTCCATCCCCACCTGTTGCGGTTCTATTCTGCTTTCAGGCTTATCTTCAAGTTAGAGTGAGACAGGCATGTGTTTAAAACTTGACCCTTGCTCAAAGTATGAGACTTTGGTCAAAGTTAATTTGCTTCTTTGGACTTGTTTTCCCTACTGGGGAAAGGAGGTTAACTAGCCTATTGCACAGGGTGTTGGGGGGTACTAAATGAGATTAGATGGTTAATATATATAAAGTGGTTAGCAGATCTTCTCAGGAAAGCAAGTGTTTTAAGTTGAAAAGCATGAACTTTGGAACCATTCACATTTGGATTCTATCTCATTCTGTTCTTTTCTAGCTGCATAGTCTTTAATTAAAGATGCCTAAGCATTTATGCTGTATGATCCTCAGCTCCATCCTATGTAAAAAGGTATCTTCCTATTTTAAGATATAAGTGAACCATCTTTTCGTGCTTAGGCATCAATTAGTAGGTGCCTAACAAAAGTTTGCTCCATTTCTGCAAAAGCTTTCCCCAAGTTCTACCTCTGCCCCACAACTCCTCACACTCCTCAGAAACAAGTATTCCTTTTCTTACCCTTTCATAACCTTACCTCATAACTTACTGTTTATAACCTTACCTCATAACTTAGTTTCTCAGTGCTTGTCTGTCTCTTCTCCACTTGTTAGCAATTACTTGGAAGCAGAGTCTTCACCTCTTTGTTCCAGTAGGTCTCAGATACTGTACCATATTTTTTTCCCCAGTGACCTGAACCCCTCCACCGCCAAGTTCTCATTAACTTTAACTCCAGGTTAATTGAGTTAATTTCTTAATTCTTTTTTGCCCAATTCAAATATCCTGCAATAAATACTGCTGCTGCTGCTAAGCCGCTTCAGTCATGTCCGACTCCTTGTGACCCCAGAGACGGCAGCCCACCAGGCTCCCCCGTCCCTGGGATTCTCCAGGCAAGAACACTGGAGTGGGTTGCCATTTCTTTCTACACTGCATGAAAGTGAAAAGTGAAAGTGAAGTCGCTCAGTCGTGTCTGACTCTTGGCGACCCCGTGGACTGCAGCCTAACAGGCTCCTCCGTCCATGAGATTTTCCAGGCAAGAGTACTGGAGTGGGGTGCCATTGCCTTTTCTGGCAATAAATTACTAGAGAAGTAAATAACTTTGTGTTCAATGTAATCTTCATTGCATTTGGTATTTACTTCAAAGTTCAATAACTTGGTGTCTTTGTTTTTGCTCTGAAAAGTTCTAAGCGGGAAGTTAGAATCAGTAAAGACTATTCAGAAGTGAAAGCTTTGCACTTTGATATAAAATTAATGGACATGATATTCATTTAAAACAAATTAAATTTGTGCACATTGTAAAATGAATCCTAATCTTGAAAGTTGATGTTTGGGGTACAATACATTTTATTTAAAAGCTGCAAGTGGAAGTTTGTATTTGTGATATCAATTTGCTCATCCTTAATAACAGTTTAGTAATTTGGAAAAGAGACACCTTTGAGAGAATATGCAAAAATCAGATTTTCTATAGGAAAAGAAAAAAATCAGATTTCCTTCAGAGATGATAAAGATTTGAAAACAAATTAGAACTGTGTAGCACAGTATATTTGATTTGCCTTCTGAAGATCATCCATTCCTTGCTTCTATCATGAGTATTATGTTGGCAGAATTTGAGAGTTCCTGATAGTGTTTATCATTTCTTTCTTTTTCTCTGGCATCCTTAGCATCCTATTTAATTTGTATGAAATGCATAATTTCCTGAGCCTGGTACTTCAGTACTTTTGGAGTATAAGGTTGTTTGGAACAACAGATCAAGCATGGTATTCAGTAAATCATTGGCCATTTGCTCAGTGACCTGTAACAGCGCCTGTGCTTCTTGTCCCAGGCCCCCATATCTGTTGCCCCAGAGTCCATGCCAGAACACACAGAGAAGCATTCCAGGCCCCCCTGAAATGCATTCTTTGCATGCATAGCAATCTCTGGAAAGTTATGCTTTTGAAGAAAATGGAGAAATGTGCTTTAATGTCATACATCTTAACATGACCAAGGTTATTTCCTAATACCAGATCCTTTAGGCCTCATTAAAACTAGATTTTAATGGGTATCTTGGACACTACTACAGGGAATACTGAAGCAATATTCACTGTCTTAACTACTGCATGAAGTCATGGTTGAGGAAGAGAGTGCTGACTGTGAACTATTAACTTGGTTTTCTGACTAGGCAAGGAATGTTAAAACCTTTCTCTTTTCTGCCAGTCTTTAGACTTTGGTTTGGAAAAGGTCCATTGACTTCAACGATGTAATTGTAATTAGATAATGTAAGCTGAAATACAAAGAAGTAAAATGATGGGAGCAAAGCTGAAACTGCATTTAGCAGAAAAGAGAGGAAGTAAATAGCTTTTCCTGGGCGGTGTGACTTCATGGGTGTTCCCTACTCCTTCCTTCTGGAGACACAGGTGGCTTTTAGTTACCAGGCAAAAAATGTCCGTGTTAAAAGACTTAGAAGGTTTTCAGGTATGTGTTAATCATATTTGTTACTCCGAGTGCCACTTTGCCAAGTTAAGAGTCCCATACCCTAATGAAGTTGTTAATTCTGTTTGTCAATGATATATTCAATTGTAGAAAAGATTGTTTCATAGTTAAAGCTTTTTTAGCATAAGGGCAAATAAAACAAAAGCAGCAAGAAACAGAAACCAGTTTATAGGATGTTGCAAACTGACCTAAACCAATGTGCTATGTTATTGTAAAAAAAAAATATGTTTTTTGGGTACACATTTAGTTTTATTGTAACAAACCAACTTGTACACTTTTAACATTTAAAACTGAGCATCATCTTTCCATTCGAGTGAAACAAAAAGAAAAATTTGAAAATAAACAGGATCAAAATTACAATAGAGAATGTCAATTGCAAATAAGATCCTACAGCTTCTGCTGATTCTCCCATCGAGTGGCAGGGCTCAAGTCATCATTAGGAGAGGAGTATTTTAAAAGTGTCATCTTAAACTGCAAGGATGTCTGTTAAACATCACAATTAAACATGCCAAAGGAGAAGCCATGTTGTCAAATGCCCACTTAACCCACCCAAACAGCTACCAGTCGTTAGGGCTTCCCTGGTGGCTCAGCTGGTAAAGAACCCGCCTGCAATGTGGGAGACCCTGGGTTCGATCCCTGGGTTGGGAAGATCCCCTGGAGAAGGGAATGGCTACACACTCCAGTATTCTGGCCTGGAGAATTCCATGGACTGTGTAGTCCATGGGATCGCAAAGAGTCAGATACGACTGAGCCACTTTCACTTTCACCAGTAGTTAGGGGTGGGCAAAGGTTACCTTCTCCACCATACTCTCCTACCAGGCTACAGTGACATTAAAACTTGACCAAATTTCATCACACAGAGAGAAGTATTTCCGATGTGTTAAGATAACCATTAATTAGATGACTTGGTCTGTAAACTTGATGAATCTGGAATTGGTCAGGAAAGAAATGCTTTGTCCACACATGGCAAGGCAGATTCTCTCAAGATAAGACAATATTCTTGGGACAGGATTCAGTTAATTCTTTCCCAGAATCCTCCAAATTGAAGTACAGTTAATTTGGGCTTCCCAGGTGGCATAGTGGTAAAAAATCTGCCTGTCAATGCAGGAGATGCAAGAGATGCAGTTTTGATGCCTGGCTCAGGAAGATCCCCTGGAGTAGGAAATGGCAACCCACTCCAGTATTCTTGCCTGGAAAATTCCATGGACAGAGGAGCCTGGTGGGCTACAGTCCATTGGGTTGCAAACAGTTGGACATGACTGAGCCCACACATATGCACACACACACAGTTAATTTACAAAATTACGGTGTATAGCATAGTGATTTAATATTTTTTTCATATTATACTCCATTAAAAGTTATTACAAGATAGTGGCTATAATTTCCTGGCATGCTGTAGTCCTGGGGTTGCAAAGAGTCAGACATGACTTAGCGACTGAACAACAACATGAAAACTCATTTCTAACATTCATTATGCTAATTAGTAAAGCCTCTGGTTTTGACTAGAGATAAAGAGATTCAAAACATTTGTATTTTTGTGCAAATGCATAGGTCTTATTTGGTTTGTATATATTTTTATGTTGAAATAGGTCCTCAGCATGTGAAAGAGATACTATTAGACAGATTTATCAAATAAGAACCCTGTGTGTCTCAGTGTGGTTTATTGTCAGTTAACACAGTGTTTACTGAGTACCCACTTTGTGCAGCAGATATTGAGATAAAAGGGCACAGCTCTTGCTCTCAGCCCACTATTACTGGCACAGATAGGGTCATGACATAATGCAATGGCTATACAACTTGAGGAGGTGCTTTA
This sequence comes from Bubalus kerabau, assembly GCF_029407905.1. NCBI lineage: Eukaryota > Metazoa > Chordata > Mammalia > Artiodactyla > Bovidae > Bubalus > Bubalus kerabau. Next base: position 140,309,047 of record NC_073626.1, read on the forward strand.
CAACTGAATGGTGGGCCCATCTTAATGCCTAAAAGGGAGCAACACAGTGGCTGAGCAATGCCTGTTGTTTTCTCCTAGAGTGACCTGGAACATGACTTATCTTGTTGGAATTAAGAGTGGGATAAGGGAGCCCAAGTTTAAAACACTGTTAGGGATATGGGGCTCTTCCCAAGGAGCCAAAATACCACTTAGAGTTCCAGCAATCCTGGATTCTTGTTTTGACCTTATTCCTTAGCTTGCAGTTTAGGTAAGAGCAATCCCTTTTTCCCAAAGAGATTCAAGTGATTAATAAACTTGGAGCTCAGAAAGAGTTTCAGTTCAGTTCAGTTGGTCAGTTCTGTTCAGTTCAGTCGCTCAGTCGTGTCTGACTCTTTGTGACCCCATGAATTGCAGCACACCAGGCTTCCCTGTCCATCACCAACTCCCGGAGTTCACTCAGACTCACGTCCATCGAGTCAGTGATGCCATCCAGCCATCTCATCCTCTGCCGTCCCCTTCTTCTCCTGCCCCCAATCCCTCCCAGCATCAGAGTCTTTTCCAATGAGTCAACTCTTCGCATGAGGTGGCCAAAGTACTGGAGTTTCAGCTTTTGCATCATTCCTTCCAAAGAAATCCCAGGGCTGATCTCCTTCAGAATGGACTGGTTGGATCTCCTTGCAGTCCAAGGGACTCTCAAGAGTCTTCTCCAACGCCACAGTTTAAAAGCATCAATTCTTCGCCACTCAGCCTTCTTCACAGTCCAACTCTCACATCCATACATGACCACAGGAAAAACCATAGCCTTGACTAGATGGACCTTTGTTGGCAAAGTAATGTCTCTGCTTTTGAATATGCTATTTAGGTTGGTCATAACTTTCCTTCCAAGGAGTAAGCGTCTTTTCGTGTCCAACTCTTTGCAACCCCATGGACTGCAGCACACCAGGCTTCTCTGTCCATTACCAACTCCTGGAGCTTACTCAAACTCATGTTCATTGAGTCAGTGATGCCATCCAACCATCTCATTGTCTGTTGTCCCCTTCTCCTCCTGCCTTCAATCTTTCCCAGCATCAGGGTCTTTTCAAATGAGTCAGTTCTTCACATCAGGTGGCCAAAGGATTGGAGTTTCAGCTTCAGCATCAGTCCTTCAGATGAATATTCAGAACTGATTTCCTTTAGGATTGACTGGTTGGATCCCTTTGCAGTCCAAGAGACTCTCAAGAGTCTTCTCCAACACACAGTTCAAAAGCATCAATTCTCCGGTGCTCAGCTGTCTTTATAGTCACTCTCACATCCATACATGACTACTGGAAAAACCATAGCTTTGACTAGACGGACCTTTGTTGGCAAAGTAATGTCTCTGCTTTTTAATATGCTGTCTAGGTTGGTCATAGCTTTTCTTGAAAGGAGCAAGCGTCTTTTAATTTCATGGCTGTAGTCACTATCTGCAGTGATATTGGAGCCCAAGGAAATAAAGTCTGTCACTGTTTCCATTGTTTCCCCATCTATTTGCCATGAAGTGATGAGACCGGATGCCATGATCTTAGTTTTCTGAATGTTGAGTTTTAAGCCAACTTTTTCACTCTCCACTTTCACTTTCATCAAGAGGCTCTTTAGTTCTTTTTTGCTTTCTGCCATAAGGATGGTGTCATCTGCATATCTGAGGTTATTGATATTTCTCCCTGCAATCTTGATTCCAGCTTATGCTTCATCCAGTCCAGCATTTCTCATGATGTACTCTGCATATAAGTTAAATAAGCCGGGTGACAATCTACAGCCTTGATGCACTCCTTTCCTAATTTGGAACCAGTCTGTTCCATGTACGGTTCTAACTGTTCTTGACCTGTATTACAAATCCCTCAGGGGGCAGGTCAGGTGATACCAAGGGAACACTTAATTAGATTAGAACTAATTATATTAGAACATATAATTAGAGATACCAAGGGAACATTTCATGCAAAGATGGACATAATAAACAACAGAAATTGTATGGACCTAACAGAAGTAGAAGATATTAAGAAGAGGTGGCAAGAATACACAGAAGAACTATACAGAAAAGATCTTCATCACCCAGATAACCACTATAGTGTGATCACTTACCTAGAGCCAGACATCCTGGAATGTGAAGTCAAGTGGGCCTTAGGAAGCATCACTATGAACAAAGCTAATGGAGGTGATGAAATTCCAATGGAAATATTTCAAATCCTAAAAGATGATGCTGTTGAAGTGCTGCATTCAATATGCCAGCAAATTTGGAAAACTCTGCAGTGGCCACAGGACAGGAAAAGGTCAGTTTTCCTTCCAGTCCTAAAGAAAGGCAATGCCAAAGAATGTTCAAACTACTGCACAATTGCACTCATCTTACCCAGTAGCCTCATAGCTCAGTTGGTAAAGAATCTGCCTGCAATGCAGGAGACCTGGTTTGATTCCTGGGTCGGGAAGATCCACTGGAGAAGGGATAGGCTACCCACTTCAGTATTCTTGGGCTTCCCTTGTGGCTCAGCTGGTAAAGAATCCGCCTGTAATGCAGGAGACCTGGGTTTGATCCCTGGGGTGGGAAGATACCGTGGAGAAGGAAATGGCTACCCACTCCCTGGGTAGCCAAGGCTGGAGAATTCCATAGTCTATACAGTTCATGGGGTCGCACAGAGTCTGACACGATTGAGCAACTTTCATACAGTAGTGAAGTAATGCTCAAAATTCTCCCAGCCAGGCTTCAATGCTACGTGAACCATGAACTTCCAGATGTTCAAGCTGCATTTAGGAAAGGCAGAGGAACCAAAGATCAAATTGCCAACATATGTTGGATCATCGAAAAAGCAAGTGATTTCCAAGAAAACATCTACTTCTGCTTTATTGACTACGCTGAAGCCTTTGATTGTGGATCACAACAAACTGGAAAATTCTTAAAGAAAGGGTTTAACCTTCAAATCATCTGCTTTTTTTTTTTTTATGTTTGGAAGCAATAATGATTCACATGATTTAAGCTGATCTCGAGGACGAGCCATTAGACGTAATGGCAACATCAACCATGCAGAATAACATAGCAGGATTTGTATGTACACAATCCCATTTTACAGAAAGCTGGAAGTCCACATCCTACTTACTTCTCATATTTAAATGGAGAATGAGTTTAGGAGGGATTTTAAGTATTAAGTATGAAAGAAAGAGGTGAAATAGAAGATGTTCTTTCCAGAAACTCTGTGATAAATGGAGGTTTTTGTCCAAACTTAAAATTTTACTTTTTAGAAGGAGATTAAAAAGGAAAAAATGTCCTAGTGACAAGAGAATATGAAATTCCCAGTTGAGTGGTGGTGAGACTTAAGCAGAGGAAGGAAGAGCATCTTCTTAACAGCACGTACTTGCAAAGAGGTGGCTGGCTAATCCTCGGCGAGGATCAGGTGTTCTAATGATTATTTCTAGCCCAGCAGCATTCACCTCCGTGAGGCACTGACACCTCATTTGTATCTGATAAGGGGAGTAATTTCCTCTCTATCTTAGAGCTCAATGCATTTGGCTGGTGTGGCTTGGTGATGGGGAGCTGGGAGACACTGAGAGAGGTGATATGAAATTTTGCCAGTGACATTTCCTGAGGTGTCTTAGCTGCTCTGACTTCTAGAATTAGCATATTTTTTTCAGGAAACAATAGGATAAATGGCTAAAGTAGCATCAAACAACACAGTAGCTTTAGTTGCTATAGTTGCAGAAGCTGGTAGGCATAGTTCTGTGCTGCTTGTGGTCATATAATTTTTATGACTTGGAGGTGCTGAAACCTTCCTTTGTGCTAAGCATTACATCCCTGAGGCAAAGACTGTGCTTCTCTGTATATTACTTCTTCTCTATCTTATTAAGTAGCAGTATATTTCCAGCATTAAGATACATTATTCTGACAACTCAGCAGTTGTTTGTAGAGATGAGTGGTTGTTCCATTCCTATTTCATAGGTGGTGATGATTTTTTTCATAGTTTCCAAAAATGATTGGTTTGGTGTCTCACATGAAGTATTTTTAAGAATTGAGAAAGAATATTTTAAATAATTGTTTTTATCTTTTCAACCTTTAGTGTCTACGCAGTGTGAATATTCCATAGTGGTTAAAATCACAGGCTTTGGACTTTACCTCTGTGGATTCAAATAGTGTCTCAGTTGCTACTGACTGTAAATATGGCCAAGTTTCTTAATGTTCTCTAACTTTATGTACTCAAGTTTATGAAACAGGCATGCTGATAGCACCCACCTTTTAGGGTTGTGAAGAGTAAATGAAATAATCCATGAGGTGCACTCCGAGTATCTGGCACATGGTTAGCACTCAGAGCTTAGTAACATGATCGTCACGGCCACTGTCCTCCCGGTCTTACCATCACCACCAGCTGCTTCAGCTTAGAGCACAGGACGCAATAATCATTAACAGGGAAGGCATTTAGAGAAAGCCAGTTCAAACTGAATACCAAGTGCTGCTCAAAAACTAAAGTGAAGAACAATCAAGGATGGATTCTCATATCCAGTGCTGAGGAAAATAACTTTTTATGATAAAGAGTTATCACTAAACAGACACCTCAATAAAGGAAGTGTACATATAACAGAAAGAAAGAGGCTCCAAATCATGTCATAAGGGAATTTCAGATTAAAACAACAATGTGGTACCATTGCACATCTTTTAGATTAGCAAAAATAAAAAAAAAAGACCCTGATAATTTCTTGCAAGGATGTGAAGCAATAGGTATTTTCGTTCATTGTTGGTGAGAGGCTGGCAGTTTTTTACAAAGTTAAAAATAATCTTACCATACAATCCAACAGTTGCACTCCTGGGCATTTACCAAATTGATGTGAAAACTTATGACCACATAAAAACTTATATGTGAATGTGTATGGTAGCTTTATTAACAATAATAAAAAACAAGTCAACCAAGAGGTCCTTCAGCTGGTGAATGAGTAAACAAACTGTGGTATACCTATACAATGAAATATTATTACATTTTCTATGTGGCTATGAGTAAAGAGTTCTGGTACTGCGATACATGTATTTTGAAAATGAACAATTAAATAAGTGAGTGGTAGATGGTGGGATCCAGTTTTCCCACTGTCGGAGTGAGAGTTTATAAATAAGTCAGGGGAGGAGACTAATGTGGTAGTAGATTAAAGTTGTAAATATCAATATGAACTCATGTTTAGATTAGTGTGGATAACAATCTATACATATAGAAATATTTATAGATTTGTGTATATACATGGGTTAGTATAGACAAATATCTCCTTGCCCTGACAGCTGAAAGTACCTAGCAATGACATTTTTGTAGCAACAAGCATATTTCTCATACAGATCTTGGTTTCTAATACCATTCTCTAATGAAAGGAAGCAGGGCTCCTTAGAGAAACAGATGATTCTGGGACTGGGCAGGACACATACAAGATGGGCCTGTAGCATCTTGTAGTACAAGAAAGTAAAGAAGTGCTCAAAACTAAAACGAGACAAAATGACAACAGCAATAACAAACTGCAGTAAACACAAAAACAACAAAAAACCTCAGAATGATTGGTTATGTCAAAGGGATATAAGACCCAATGGAAAGACTCATAGTGGACAAATTGGAACTGTTTGAGCAACAAAATAAAGTAGTTTTGGATTATAATCTGAAATATGAAATAAATACCTATGGATCCATACTGAGTACAGTACTAGATGGAGGGAAAAAGTAACTTTTCAATGTGGAAACCTGACCAGTGTTAACCAGGTGATTGAGGTCAACATCAGCAGTAATAAGACATTTGCTAGCATGTATTTTTTTTATATGATGTGATAAAATGGTACTTTACCTCTGTAATCTTCTTTCAAACCTAAAACCTCAGTCTGATCATGAGAAAACTATCAGACAAATCCAAGCTGGTGGACAATATAAAAAATTTTTGACTAGTACTCCTCAAAATTATCAAAGCTGTCAAAAACAGGAAAGTCTGAGAAATTATCACAGTCAAGAGGAGTTTAAGGAGACATGATAATTGAATGTAAAGTATTACAAATGGGATCCTGGAACAGAAAAAAAAGACACTAGATAAAAACAAGTGAGATCTGAATACATTATGGACTTTAGCTAATAATAATATATCAATAATGGTTCATTAACTATAAAAAATGTACCATTCTAATGCAAGATGTTAATAGGGGAAATTAAACGGGGGGTATGTGGAAACTGTTTTATCTTTATAATTTTTCTAGAAATCTAAGATAGTTCTAGAAATTAAAGTTTACTATAAAAAATAATGGTTTAGTTAAAAGATAATTTTTAAAAAGACAAATTATGACTCTCATAGAGATATAAAAATAATGGTCATGTTAAAAATTTTGTTTAACTTATAATGAAAAAACCAGAAATATGCTATAATCATTTAGAGGATCTAATAAAAGATCAGACACACTTATAAATCAAGAATATTGAAATGAATGTGCAAATAGAGGCAAAACCAGCTTTTTTCACTGTGAGGGAGACAAGTCAATTTGACTTCTATTGGACAAAACGGAATTTGCAAATCTATAGGCAAAAATTATTTTGCATTGCAATCAATTACCTACAACTGATGGTGTTGTAAAATAACATCCATAGAATCAGAATCAGATAACCCAGAGGGGTGGTAGACAGTGCAGTTTTCTACTGAAGCATGTTTTTTTTTTTTTCCTATAGGTCATTTATCCCATATACCATTTGCCATGATGATGTTTCAACATAACTAAAAAATAATTGTGGTTGTTCTTGGAAGTTCCACCTTCCTGCCAATTCTAATGTTGTTCCTTTTGTCTTTGAAAGCCCCATTCATTGACTTCCTTAATGGCTGTCATTAGTTCTAGTCTGAAATATTTTGGCTCTCTGCCTTCCTGGCAGAGAGATTGCATTTCCCACCTCCTTTTTGGCCCAGCCACATGACTTGTGATGACCAATGAAAAAAGAGAGGAAATGACATTTTTTATTTTCCTGGAAGAAGTTTTAAGAGCTAGTGTGAGATTTGTCACATTTATTTTTCTTGCCTTCGTGAGTGAGGAAATATGTATCTAGCTTTTGTATACCTTCTGAATGCCTGATTTTTCTGAGTGGCTATGAAGATCATAACCATTTCCCACCCCTGCCACATGACCTGTGTAAGACTTATAGCATGTTTAGAAATAGGGCTTCCCTGATAGCTCAGTTGGTAAAGAATCCGCTTGCAATGCACGAGACCCCAGTTTGATTCCTGGGTCAGGAAGATCCACTGCAGAAGGGAAAGGCTACCCACTCAATATTCTTGGGCTTCTCTTGTGACTCAGCTGGTAAAGAATCCACACACAATGGGTTGGATCCCTGGGTTGGGATGATCTCCTGGAGAAAGGAAAGGCTACCCATTTCAGCATTCTGGCCTGGGGAATTCCATGGACTAGTGCATGGGGTCGCAAAGAGTCTACATGGACTAGTGCATGGGGTTGCAAAGAGTCTACACAACTGAGCGACTTTCACATTTTATGTTAAGTAAGTGGAAGAAAAATTGCAACATCTTAAGTCAGATTGCTTGAATTTGAATCTTGGCCAAACCATTTCCTAGTTTTGTGATCTTAGGCAAGCCTCTTAACTTTTCTGTTTTGATTTCCTCATGTGTTAAATGAGAATAATAATAATGCCTATGTCATAAGGTCATTGTGATGATTGAATAAGATAATATATGACTTGCCTTGACACAAAATTATTAACAACGAGGTCCTTGTTCATCCTTTTGTCTATTTGGTTCTGTAACTTAAAATTCATCAGTGGTCTCTCAAACTAAACTTCTGAATATAATATATTAAGCACAATGCTGCTCAGAATAGTATAGCTTTTCCTACAGGGTTGTGTCATAGGGACAGACTGTGTCATTCCACAGACTGTCTCAGAATGCTCTCCTAGAGGCTCACTTGTATCATCTTTCTCTCTAGTGCTTTTGATGTTGAGTGGTTTGCAAAACATGAGGAAATTCGATACCACGCTACAGTATGAGATGCTACATCAGTGACAGGCAGAGGACAGAGTGCTTGAGGAAGACAGATTTCTTTCTTGGAATTGGAAATTGTTACTATTTTTCTAGCTCCGGAAACAGTATCCTTATATTTTCTTTACTGTTAACCAAATGGCTGCTTCATTTTATTGTAACATTTCTGCTGAGTGAAATTGAGGAAATGATTGCAAAATAGATCAAGTGTATAATAAAATATGCAAAAGTACCTACTTTGGCTCACATAGTTTAATGGGTACTCAAATTATTGTGGTTTTTATGGTCAGTGTATAGTGTAAAAAGATAAAATGATACACTTGCCATGGTTTTTTTGCCCTCTAGAAGAATGTATATCTATCTTTCTATATGAAATGAGTTTGTGTATTTTCTGTAAATATATTGTAGCTGTTTTCCCAAAGTGGACAAATATCCAGCACTATATGTAAGCCAATTTGATGTTCATTGCAAACCAAAGCACATAAGCCCTGTGTATTTTGATTTATGAACAGTTTAATTTCCCAGCTCAATGAAAAAGGATATAGAGCTGAAACTGAAGGTATACTTATGCCTTTAGTATCTAGTGATTATATTTCTTTGAAAAGTTGGCAAGTATCCTAGTCCATGTGGGCAGCTGTAACAGAATACCATAGACAGGTGGCTTACAAAACAACACAAATTTACTTCTCCCGTTTTTGGTATCTGGGAAGTCCAAGATCAAGGCCCTGGCAGATGTGATGTCTGGTAAGAGCCACTTCTTGATTCATAGATGGTCATGTTCTTGCTATAACCTCACAAGGGGAAAGGGGCAAGAGAGCTTTCGGGGATTCTTTTATAAGGACAACAGTCCCATTCATGAAGACTTTGCCTTCATAACCTAATGACTTCCTAAAAGGCCACCAATAAATGCCATCACATTGGGTGTTAACTTTTAACATATGAATTTTGCAGGCACACAAATATTCAGAATATAGCAGCAAGCCACTCAGATTATGTAAGGCATCTATCATTTGCTGGGTGTTAATTATAATGTCATGAAACCTATGAAATAGAAAAATAAGAGGCATCCATATTAATTGGAGTCCTTTTCAAAGTTTGGGGGTAAAAAGTTTTTAGCTGTGGTAAAGTGCCTTGATTAAAAATACTGGCATTCAGAAATGTACTTATATTTAATTCTGACAGATGTAAGCTTCCAATAAAGGCAATGTAATCTAATTAAACGAACCAAAGTTGGAAATAAAACTATAAATATAATTTTCATAAATAAGCATTTTTTTAAGCTTATGTTTGGAGAAATACATCTGTCCTTACCCTCAAAGATCTTTCTGCTTTGTTGCTTAATTTCTATGCCTCTCCACTCCTGTTCCCACCTCTGTACCTTTGATCACACTGTCTCTCCACTTGAAATGCGCTTCTTTGAGCTAAAAGTCCAACAGAAATTGTGTATCTTTTCCAGAATATCAGCTGACTTCTGTGGTCCACAATGATCTTTCTCAGAATTTCTACAAGTCTTGTGGTTGGTATCTTACAATCTAGTAGTTTCGCAATCTTGTGTTATTATCTCTGTATTTCATGTTTCTGAATTTTCTCTGCTTGCATTTGGGCTATGTTATTTAAGGAAAGCCCCCTATTTGTAGAGTTCTGGGCACTGATAAAGATAATCATTGCAGGTTGAAGGATGAATTTTTAATTGCTGGGAAATTGAAAGCAGCTATATCACAATACACAAACATTTTTTCAAGTGACTCTTCCATTGATATTAAGCATTCAGGAAGCTCTGATAGATTCACCTTTAGATTTGAGTTAATTTTAGCAAATTCTAATAACAACAATAATAGTAGTGGTGGAAATTCATACAGCACTTACTCTGCCATGCATTATACAGAGCATTTTACATATATCATTCTATTTAAGCTTTACAACAACCTCATGAGCAATACTGCTATTGTCAACACTTTACAGTCAAGGAAACAGAAACACAGAGGGCCCAAGCTGTTTCCTGAAGGTCCAAAGAGTTGACGCTGACTCCACAGTCAAAGTCTTAAGTACTGCTCTGACCTGCCTGTCCACAAGAGGAAGGTGGCAGCTCAGTTAAATATTTTTCTCATTTTGTTGGTCTTCAGTAGAAAAGTAAAGCATTACCTTCTGAGGACTTAAGCAGTTGACTGAAAATTCTGCACAGTGAGAGATTGAACAGTTAAGGTTTCTTAATAATTGGGGATGATCTAGAATCGAACATAGAATAAAGTGAAGGAAATATAGATTTCTAGCTCTGGATTTCCTACCAATTTGTTGAATAAATTAGGGCAGTAGACCATTCTGAGATGTAGCATGAAATGGTGACTGCAGCCATGAAAGTAAAAGACGCTTACTCCTTGGAAGGAAAGCTATGACCAACCTAGATAGCATATTCAAAAGCAGAGACATTATTTTGCCAACAAAGGTCCGTCTAGTCAAGGCTATGGTTTTTCCTGTGGTCATGTATGGATGTGAGTGTTGGACTGTGAAGAAAGCTGAGCGCCGAAGAATTGATGCTTTTGAACTGTGGTGTTGGAGAAGACTCTTGAGAGTCCCTTGGACTGCAAGGAGATCCAACCAGTCCATTCTGAAGGAGATCAGCCCTGGGATTTCTTTGGAAGGAATGATGCAAAAGCTGAAACTCCAGTACTTTGGCCACCTCATGCGAAGAGTTGACTCATTGGAAAAGACTCTGATGCTGGGAGGGATTGGGGGCAAGAGGAGAAGGGGACGGCAGAGGATGAGATGGCTGGATAGCATCACTGACTCGATGGACGTGAGTCTCAGTGAACTCCGGGAGTTGGTGATGGACAGGGAGGCCTGGCGTGCTGCGATTCATGGGGTCGCAAAGGGTTGGACACGACTGAGCGACTGAACTGAACTGAACTGAAGATGGAAAGAATGGCTTATCAGTAAAAAGATTAGGAATGCCTCTTGATTTTTTCTGATGGACTTTTGTGAATAGTGATATAATTATTAATAATATCCAGTTTATGAATGTACTGGATAGAAGGTTATTAACAACACATGCAGTTTCCCACACTGAAAACATTTAAGTGTCTAGAAAAAATTTGTTTTTATTTGGGTGATAAAGTAAAAGTTTTAAATTCTTCAGAGTTGTATAAGATTTATTTATACACTATAGAACTGTATTGAGGAAGTTTGAAAAATCACTTGGCTAAAAAAATCAGTTTGAATTTTGGGTGGGATAGCACTGTTCTAACCAGTGGATTGCTTGATCAGTCATCGGTGCTCAGCTTCTGGGAAGAAATTTCTTCTCAAGCAAATGCAAGTAGACTCTTAAGTTTTCCCAAATTTAACATTTTCAGTTTTCATGGTTTAGGAATGTACCTTAAGCTCTGCAGTGCAGTGCTTTATAATTCTGTCAAATCATAAATATGACATGGAGAATGCAAGGTTGGTTTTTTTGAGCTTTTTTTTGAGCACAACCAAGGAGAAAGTCTATACCCATATCTTCTCATGTGTGTATTTTATAGAGGACATCATATGCCATTTTGGTAATTACAAAAGCCTGAGGACATCCATCACAAATGTTAATGGTCTATCAGTTATGTTTAAATTACATGTTTTTCCATTTACTCACTGATTTGCTTACTCATTTACTCACTCACTCACTGAGACCTTCTCTGTGCCTGCAGCACCTCTTACTGAATCTCATACCTTTGTTGTTAGCCTCTTCTCATTTTGATCTCTCTTTTAGCCCATGGCCTGATTTTTCTACTCGCTTTCAAATACTCCAGAGTATAATATTTAAAATTGCTTCTTTATACATAGCACGTTCCTACATAGCACATTCATCTTTTTTTCTTCTGTATTCCCAACACATTCTAAATCAACTTCAATCTTAATTTGAAGGTCACCTCTCATTGTATTTGTGCTATGTTGTCTGCCTGTTAATGGTTTTTGGTTTGTCCTTGCTTTCTCTTTCATCTTTACAAATCTTGTTTTTTCTCTCATCTCTTATGAATCCTTATTTGCTGCTCTACACCGTTTGTGAACTTCCTGTTCACAGCATGTCAGCAAATAACTTGTCAGGGTTCAGTGGACTCTTGGTGATTTCTTTTAACCTCTAAAGAGTATATAAAGTAACTAGTATCAGGACAGCAATGCTACAGAGCCTCCAAACAACACCTGTGGGAGAGATCAGAATTGCTCTTAGCTCCTGCAACTGAAATTCAGGAATAATTGGTGACATTTGAACAGAGAATATCAGAATGTGTCAAGTATGGAATGAACCTTCTTGACTTTGCAGTACCATTTTACCACTCCTAAGCAAAATAACAGATTTCTGTTTCCTGATCCTAGTCTCTCCCTTTAGAACGTTTCCATGTTAACATTCTTGTTCTTTTTCTGCAAAGTTTCCCAAATGTCAGCCATTCACAAACACATTTTTTTGTTATAAGCTTTCAAACTCAAATGATAATTTCCTTGATATTAAAAATTTGTCAGCCTAAATATTCTCATGTGATGTTTCTCTTTCTAATCATTACTGTCAGTAAAAACTCACTATCAATTGCCATAAATATAAATAAGATGAAAAGACAACCATCTGTTTATACTTTCTGCTATTGGCCCGTGCACTTGCTGAACTTCCACCTTTTCTCTTTTTCTTGCAAAGACAGAGCAGGAAGTGTTCAGGTTATCAGTTGCTGCAAAACAAACCACCCCAAATTTGTGGCTTAAAGTGACATTTTACAGCTATCGCTCATGGTTTTGTGGGTTGACTTGGGTCATCTGGTGGTTCTCAGTTGGGATCTCTCCTGCGGTTTTCAGTTAGCAGCTGGAGCAGGAGTAATCTGAAGGCTCAGCTAGGCTGGATGTCATGGTGGCTGTCATGATGGATGTCTTGTTGGACAATAGATGCTGGCGGTTTGCTGAGACTTCCCTTGGGATTGTACTGTAGTGGCTACACATTGCTTCTTCATGTGGCTTGTCCTTCTCACATATGGCAGCTGGGCTCTAACAGTAACTGTTCAAAGAGGTGTGGTGGATGCTATGGGGCTTCTTATGACCTAGCCTCTGAAATCTCATGATATGTTAGTTACTTTCTATTGGTTAAGAAGTTATTCAGGCCAGTACTTTCCTGGTGACTCAGAGGGTAAAGAATCTGCATGCAGTGTGGGATACCCAGGTTTGATCCCTGGGTCTGGAAGATTCCCTGGAGAAGGGAATGGCTACCCACTCCAATATTCTTGCCTGGAGAATTCCATGGACAGAGGAGTCTGGTGGGCTATAGTTCATGGATTTGAAAAGAGTTGGACATGACTGAGAGACTAACACTTTTACTTTTGAGGCCAGTACAGATTCAGGGAAAAGAATGGCAAAGAATCTGTGGTCATCTTTAATCTATCACAGGTTACTGTTAGAGTGGTGTTAAAAACTAGCACCAAACTTACACATTCTCTGTGATGCAGTCAGAACCAAACCAAAAAGGGAATGACTTTCTCACTGGTAAGTCAATGTCATTTAATTCTGTTTCTGTTTACCACCTGAAACTCACCTTGGTGCTGCCAGTGATGGTGAGCACCTCCTCAGTGTATTCACCCTCTTCTGTGTCTCTTGCCTTTGATATTTCATGTATTATTTGGCAGGTATGGTCTTACATTTTCATTCAGAGGGTTACCTTCTGCCTTTTGCTAATGCTAGTAATACAAAGAAGAAAGGTAGAAAGCCAAGATAAGCATTGTAATAAAATAAGACTAGTTTTGTCAAGGCAAACAGCTAGGTAATATAGTCAATTTAGAGGGCATCTTTACAAAAATTCTGGAGAAATAGCTATACAGTTTTAGCAACTTCTCTGGCTCATTTGGAAGGATTATTTGGGAAGAGGGATTCTCAGTAGACATCTTTCTTCATGGGTCCAATGTCTCAATCAAATATGTAGGTGAGATTTTAATATTTTTCCCAGGGCTTAGATGGTGTGGTTCTGTTCCTAAGGTAAAGTAATTTGAGTATCAACGTCTGTTTGCTCTAGTGCTAGTGTGCTAAGTTGCTTCAGTCGTGTCCAACTCTTTGCGACCCTATGACCAGCAGCTTGCCAGGCTCCTCTGGCCATGGGATTCTCCAGGCAAGAATATCGGAGCAACTTGCCATTGCCTACTCCAGGGGATCTTCCTGACACAGGGATCGAACCCGTGCCTACTGTATTGTCAGGTGGGTTTTTTTTACCCCTAGTGCCACCTGGGAAGTCCATCAACATCTGTTTGCATTATGGAAAATTTGAAGGTTATGCAGCTTGTTGGGAATAGTCCAAACAGATATTTATACTTAGCATTAGTGAAGTTATGCCAAGTTCATGTAAAAATTGATAAACAAATAGGGTGTACTTTTTCTTTTCTCTTTTATGAAAAGAAAGAATAAAGATTTATTTATTTACTATTTTGGAAAAAATGCACAAACTTAAGCTTAAATTTAAACCAAAGTCATTTTTATTGAAGTTTGACAGTGTGAAATACTTTTTGAATTGGTGTATTGCTTTATATGGCGTCCCTTGTGGCTCAGCTGGTAAAGAATCCTCCTGCAATGTGGGAGACCTGGGTTCGATCCCTGGATTGGGAAGATCCCCTGAAGAAGGGAACGGCTACCCACCCCAGTATTCTGGCCTGGAGAATTTCTTAGACTGTATAGTCTGTGGGGTCACAAAGAGTCGGACACAACTGAATGACTTTCACATTGCTTTATATTTGCATCTAGTTATTATGTGTATATATCTCAAATAAAGATATACAGTTTCAGAGCCTTCTTTTCATATAAATGTCAGTGTTTCCTTCAGCATTGCTGAAAACATTGTGTTGTGGATAAACATGCAGGATAATATATTAGCTTTTTATTTTGGACAAGCCGTTTCTTCTAATTTACATTATTACTCAACATAAATGGCTTAGCTGTCAAGGTTAAATCTCCTTGGCTCTGTCCTTAGTGGCATTAAGCAAGCAAATGGTGTTTATTTGCTAGTGAGTCCTAACTGTGAAGAGCTATTAGGAGTTTCCAGGCAGTTACTTATACAAAATTTCTCTCTTGACCCCATTAGATTTTTAAAGAAGGAAGATAGATACTAGCTAATGCTTGGAATATATTTTAGATAAATATTTGAGATGTTGTGAGTGGAATCCATGCTAACATTATTGTTACTGGCACAGTTTTTAGCTCTGAAAATTTCTGAAATGAATAGATTATAGTATTTTTTGAAAGTGCTGTTAAACATGGTTAGGGGCCTGTATATCTCTGTCTTTCTCTCTTAAATTACACTAGATCCCACAACTTAAAAAATACTTATGAGAACAGTATGATGAAATGTTAATGTTGGAGATATATATTGAACTTTGTTTATGTGTGTGTGTTAAATCACTGATGGGTCACTCTACTGATTTGTTTTTCTACTTTTGCTTAATTCAAGATTAAGTTCTATCATAAACATATTTATTGAGTTGTTAGTAACTTAGATGCAACAATAGTAAATGAAACAACAGAATCATAATTATGTATATATTTGGGCATAGCAACGTAAAAATAAATATAGCTAGAAAAATATCTGAAGAAACTATATCACTATGTAAATAATCATTGTCTTAATATGTTTGGATGATATTTTCCCCCTTGGTAATTTTTCATTATACTTTATTTCATTTTCTTTCATTTTAACTTTCTAAAATGAGAATATTTTTAGCATACTGCTGCTGCTGCTGCTGCTAAGTCGCTTCAGTCGTGTCCGACTCTGTGCGACCCCAGAGATGGCAGCCCACCAGGCTCCCCTCTCCCTGGGATTCTCCAGGCAAGAACACTGGAGTGGGTTGCCATTTCCTTCTCCAATGCATGAAAGTGAAAAGTCAAAGTGAAGTCGCTCAGTTGTGTCCAACTCTTAGCAACCCCATGGACTGCAGCCTACCAGGCTCCTCCGTCCATGGGATTTTCCAGGCAAGAGTACTGGAGTGGGGTGCCATTGCCTTCTCCAATTTTTAGCATAGGCATATGTCAATTAACTAAATGAAATCACTTAGTTGCTAATGTTTATGTTTCAACTGAATTGTTAGTTTTTAAATTATGTTCATAAATAAATGATTAAAGGAAAGGCTTCCAGGTCAGTCATTTTCTAGCTTCTTTTGTGTCACAGTGACATTTGGTATACACATCTCCCCTCTTTTAGTTTTATTTATTTTAGTAGTCTTATAAACACTCCCAAGTGGAAACAGCTCTGCCTTCCAGGTGATGAGGCACTATGCTCCTCTGCCTGTGAGTGAAGATGCTTCTTCTCTTTCACTCCTGGTTCACTGGCCAGGAAGGCTCCCATTCTTCACTTGGAAGTGACTGCAGCTCTGTTATTAGCAGACCAGCTGAAGTGACCTGGCCCATTTCTATGACTTACAGTGACTCATTGTGATCCTCAGCAAAATTCCTTTCCCTTGTCTTTTCAGACATCAGGAGCTTCTGAAGGTTAGGTAGAAGGAATATGAGTGATTAAAGGATATTTTTATAGGAATAGCTGAAAGCTGGGCGTTTTATATATTTTGATCTAGGATAGAGTATAGGAATGGTTTGCATTCAGATTCTGGGCAGATACAAATTCTCATGAGAAAGATGAAAACAGTGCTAGGTAACCAGCAAAGTGAGTGATACAGAAAACTGTACTTCTGCTTCTTCTGCCTTTGTTTCTCAGGCTTTGACTTATATCATCTCTTATCCTTTCTCTAACAGTGTGAGGTTGTAGAGTAATGGAAAAAAACAGAAAACAATATACTTAATGCTAATCCATTTATTTAACAAAATTTGTTGCCTGAAATTGTTCTACTACATTTTTTTTTCCTCCTGTAAGGCACACGTGTCTTTGAGTGAGAGAGAAGAGGAAGACATTCCCATGGGAAGAATCTGCATGGAAGAGTGTGCATTAATTTGTGCAAATGACTACTAGTCATAAGACTTACTGAGTAAAGAAAAATCCATTACTACTAGTCTGTACAAGTATGAACAATCAAAAAGTATTTGATGTAGTTTGAAATGGACTGTGTGCCATCTTTTAACCTGATTATGCTTTTATAAGAGAAGATGGTGATCTTTTAGCACATATTACCATATATCCCACCTTGCTATTTTAAGAAAGGTGTTTTTGAAAATATCAGTTAAGGAGAATCTCCAATTACTACATTGCTTCAAGAACCCATACTATTTTGGTCATTAGAAACACTACTCCATCAGATCTGTTCCTCACAAAATAGAATACATACAAATGATGTGACTGAACTCAACCTGTGTTGCAGTTGAGCTATTCGGTGCAGTATCTTGAGAGAAAGATGTTTGGGTTATTTTATATTTGATAACTTTGAATATGTGAAAATTAAGGGGTTAAAAGCAAATGAAATAACTGGATATTAATTTTTCTTCTTAATAGGTTATCATGTACAGAGACCTCATTTTCCTACTATGTCTTAGTCTTTGATACTCTTCATTTTCTTGTTAAGTTTAGGAAAAGTGATACATGTTCTAAGATCTCTAGTTTATTGATTTGTATCAAACAGCTGCTTTTATCAGTGGTTGGGTTTGCTGAGCTACAAATGACAGACATTGAAGGGAACTTTGTAATCGAGTAGGTCGTTTGCCTCCAGAATTTTCAGACAACCATTTTGCAACTGCCGGGACAAATCTTGAGGGGGCATGTTTGCAGTTTTAGTAATTGCATTTATAACTCACAGAAGTTCTTACATAAGGAGAAGGATGGTCAACTTTTTTTTGGTCTTTTTTCCTGTCTGGAAGGGGATTATTTGGTTTATTGTATCTTCTGTCAAATCTTTTCTATAAAAACATTTTACTACATGATGCAGAAAGTTATTATTTATGATATTCATGCTTCTTTTGTTATTTGTTGTTCTTTCTCTTAAGTCATTTTTGACTCCTTGTGACCCCATGGACTGCAGCATGCCAGGCTCCTCTGTCTTCCATTACCTCCTGGAGTTTGCTCAAACTCATGTCCATTGAGTCAGTGATGCCATCCAACTGTCTCATTTGCTGTTGCCTCCTTCCCCTTCTTCTCAATCTTTGCCAGCATCAGGGTCTTTTCCAATGAGTTGGCTCTTTGCATCAGGTGGCCAAAGTACTGGAGCTTCAGCATCAGCAACAGTCCTTCCAATGAATATTCAGGGTTGATTTCCTTTAGGATTGACTGGTTTGATCTCTTTGCAGTCCAAGGGACTCTCAAGAGTCTTCTCCAATACCATGTTTCAGTCTATTATCAAGGGTCTGAGTGATCAGGGGCTGTGGACAGCAGAGTCCCGAAGAACAGGTTGGCTGGAGGATAGTAGGGAAGATAAGTGAGTTTGGGCCAAGTCACATTTCATGTTCACTCTCTTAAATTTTTTGTGGATAAATTACACCTCAAGTGAAAACAAGAGCCACCTTGACAGAGAAAGGAAAGTGGGAAGTGTCTCAGAAGGGAAGACAGAGTCTATGCAGAGTTCATTGCCAGCAACCAAGGTCAGGTTTGCTTTGTTCCCATAAAAGTGTTTAAATCAGGCTCATGGAAGTCATTATATAATTTCATTATATACTTTCCTGTTGCCTCACCCACCTCAGAGCAGTGGTTTGGAATTGGTTCTGTGATGTATACTACTCTGAGAATATTTCTTTTTCTTTTTTTTTTTTAATAAAGAGGTTAAAGTCATTGAACTGGATTAGAATCACAAGGGGCTCAGCTATTGCTTTGAGCAGTAACTTATACGGCTGGTCCTTACTAATTTCTCCATCCAAATTCCACCCATACTTTTCTCTTTCAGGCAGACATTACCAGTACCTTTATGCAAGTGGTCTTGTTGAAGTTTCTGCCTTCCTGTCTAGAGATGGCTTTACTGAATATGATCTCAGGGACATTAGAATGGACTTTGTGCCCTCTTTCAACCAATTAGCCAAACCACTGACCAACCAGCTCACCAACCAATCTTTTTACCATGGGACAGAGCCCTTTATTTCCAGGTTTAAATTCATTGTGAAGTATAAAGGACTATGGTAAAACTCTTTCTTGAATGTTTTTGTTACTGTAAGTTCAGTTGAACATGAAAGTGAAAATGGAGAGGCTGTATATTGTCACCCTGCTTATTTAACTTATATGCAGAGCACATCATGAGAAACGCTGGGCTGGAAGAAGCACAGGTTGGAATCAAGATGGCCAGGAGAAATATCAATAACCTCAGATATGCAGATGACACCACCCTTATGGCAGAAAGTGAAGAGGAACTAAAGAGCCTCTTGATGAAAGTGAAAGAGGAGAGTGAAAAAGTTGGCTTAAAGTTCAACATTCAGAAAACGAAGATGATGGCATCTGGTCCCATCACTTCACGGGAAATAGATGGGGAAACAGTGGAAACAGTGTCAGACTTTATTTTAGGGGCTCCAAAATCACTGCAGATGGTGACTGCAGCCATGAAATTAAAAGATGCTTTCTCCTTGGAAGGAAAGTTGTCACCAGCCTAGACAGCATATTAAAAAGCAGAGATATTACTTTGCCAACAAAGCTCCATCTAATCAAGGCTATGGTTTTTCCAGTAGTCATGTATGGATGTGAGAGTTGGACTATAAGGAAAGCTGAGCGCCAAAGAATTGATGCTTTTGAACTGTGGTACTGGAGAAGACTCTTGCGAGTCCCTTGGACTGCAAGGAGATCCAACCAGTTCATCCTAAAGGAGATCAGTCCTGGGTGTTCATTGGAAGGACTGATGCTGAGGCTGAAACTCCAATACTTTGGCCACGTCATGCGATGAGTTGACTCATTGGAAAGGACCCTGATGCTGGGAGGGGTTGGGGGCAGGAAGAGAAGGGGACGACAGAGGATGAGATGGCTGGGTGGCATCACCGACTCGATGCACATGAGTTTGAGTGAACTCCAGGAGTTGGTGATGGACAGGGAGGCCTGGCGTGCTGCAATTCATGGGGTCGCAAAGAGTCGGAGACGACTGAGCAACTGAATTGAACTGAACTGAAAGGTATTTTGGGAATTTATTAAAACTGCAGGCTGTGGTCATTCTACACACTGTATATGTGTATTTCTGGTTTTGTTTAGGTTGGAAGATCAAATATTCTTCATGGATCAGGACCTGGCTGTTTTAGAAGAAATTCTCTTGAGTGATGAATGAATAAGACATGATGTGACTAAAAGATTCAAACAATGACCAGTTTTTCCATTTTAAGCTTCAGTGGTCCTTCCCACAGTTTCTCTGGCCATTGCTACTAATACTGCAGAACCCTTGCTACTTGGCTACCAATTCCTCGGTTACCATCTGATGGGGTGTGGCTAGTTTCTGTGCTGATCTTGTGGAAGGAGGCTGTGTTGGGAACCTGGGTGTTTTCTTCAGCTTGTGATGGTTGAGAAACTGCCATTCTAAAATGAAAACCAAGTGGGGCACCATCGAAGTCGAGAACACCACTCACTGTGAGTTTGCTTACCTGCGGGACCTCCTTATCAGGACACACATGCAGAACATCAAAGACATCACCAGCACCATCCACTTCGAAGCCTACCGCCTGAAGTGTCTGCACGAGGGCAGCAGTGCTGGCCAATGGCGTCGAGGAGAAGGCACCCGAAGCCCAGGAGATGTAGACACCACCCGCCCCGGGACCCTACCCCGAGTCTTTACCATCTCCCCCCACCCGCCACCCGCCCCATTTTTATTTTATATAATTTTCTCCTTGTGTCCTCGATCTCCGCCCCTTCACACCTGCCAAGTAACAAGATGACGAGTGCCCTCTGGAAAAAATAAATAAATAAATAAAAATAAAATGTCTCTTTACTGCACTGGATACAGTTATTTCCCATTTCCACAGATTTGTGCTTTCTTGAAACCTCATGATTGTGTGTGTGTGAGTGTATAGAAGGATGGTTTCCATTTTTAAATTCAAGACCCGCCCTCAGTCATCTACTCTTAGTGAGATACTCCGCCTGGTATTGGAGGGGTTCAAGGTGACTGCTGCCTTGAGTCAATATTAAAGCCAGTGGGGAGATTTTAAGAACACCACTCTTAAGTGTGAAAGGAAAAAGCAGTCACATCTAATAGGGAAGGCATTCTGATTTGTTCAGGTCTGCTGGTTTGGGCTTTGTTTTTTTCTTCTCCTTTTTTGGTGAGGCTTAGGGTCAATTCACAAAAAGTGAGAAACTAATAAAGGAAATATTTTAAAGTATCTGCTCCTAGAAACAAAGCATGTGTGAGGGTCTCTGCTTTTTCAAAGGCTTGCCCTTGACATAAAGCTATGGAAAGAGAGCTTTTAAAAATTCCAGTGAGTGGAGTAAGCACCATTTCTTAGCTGATTCTTAGCTATTTAGGAGCTCATTATATAGCTGGAGAATTATCTAAGTTGCCTTCTTTTTTCCCTCCTTTTCTTTTTTCCTGCCTCTTATTTAATCTTTATATTTATTTCTCTATAGCTGGTAGAAAGGAAACTAACAAGATTAGTTGAAAATCTTTAGAAAGACTGGCTGAGGAAAAGCTGTGATGTTTGGTCAAAATGAGAGTAGTAATAAATTGGCTATCTCTTCTGGTTCATCATTGCCATTATGGATAATGACTGCAGAAGTCAATGGCGCTAGGCTGGCTAGTGACTGAAGATCAAGGTGTATCTTGGGCAAGAGTGGGAGGCAGGTTCTTTATTTCATATATTGTCCTGAACTATGGCTACGTTATATAACAATTTAAAAAAATTACGTTTTTCTTCTTTTTCTGTTGATACAGTATTTAAATTTCTAATCCTAAAATAAACTTCCTGGAAGAGGAAGCTGGGTTAGAAATGGTTATAGCTGCTGGGATGCATACTGTGAGATGCTTCCAGAAATCTGTAAGGCAGATGTAAATGCATTTTGGCTTGATACACTTAACTCTAATGTACCTCATCCAATTAGGTTTTATGCCAACTGTCATTCAATATTAGCAGCTATAGTTAAAAAATGAGTACTTTAAAATGAATGTGTTTATGCTCCCTTCTCTTATCTCAGGAAACATGCTGGCTTGCCAGCAAGTGTTTTTTTCTTTTGTGAGGATCCCTTTTAGGTTGTAAATGGACAGGAAGCTGTCTTCCAAGGGCTTTCTTTCTTCAGCTCTTTTCAAAGTAGTGTGAGCAAGGGATAATATGATAAAACACCTAATGCATCCCCGAACCGACTTTCACTGAGTTCACGGAAGTTATAAATGTGCTGTAGTGGGGAAACGTTCATTAGTGCTGAGAGGAGATTGCTATTCCCACTTTGGACTTTGTGAAGGCAGCATATCCACGTGCAGGATGCCTTCCCCACAACCACAGCGGTCAGGTCAGGATGCTTCTTTTTTCTCTCATATTGAAAAGCACTATTAGATACTTGATACTATTTGGATGAGTATATTTGGATAAGAGAGACATAAGTTTGAATTCCTCTGAATAAAATTTTCTAAGGCCCATTTCTCTCTTTGTCGCACTTGTCTCATTGGCTGCTTCTATAGCTTACCATGTCCCAAGCTCCCTATGATGTTCTCTGCCATAATGGCCTCTAAATTTAGAGATTACTTGGGCAAAGACATTTTAGAAATAAATGTTAGCAGAATTTTGAAAACAAACATAAGCTACACAGTTATTATGAAAGAGTAAATAGAAGTTAATCAGATGTTTGATACAAGGATTAAAGAATTTGATGTCAATTTAATCCCAAAGAGAATTAAATGAGAATTTAATCCCAAAGAGAAAGGCTGTAAAATGAAACCAAATGTGTTAGTTGCTCAGTGATGTCCAACTCTTTGCGACTCCATGGATATAGCCTGCCAGCCTCCTCTGTCCATGGAATTCTCCAGGCAAGAATATTGGAATGGGTAGCCATTCCCTTCTCCAGGGGATCTTTTTGACCCAGGGATCAAACCCAGGTCTCCTGAATTGCAGGCAAATTCTTTACCCTCTGAGCCACCAAATAAAACCAAGGTAAGATTCAAAGTAATTATGAATTTTCCATGTAGAGGAATGACTGATTTGAGACCTCATACTCTTCTCTGAGCATTTGACCTATACACACCATTATATAGAAAATAGATAACTAATAAGAGCCTGCTGCATAGCACAGGGTACTCTACTCAATACTCCATAATGATCTATATGGGAAGGTCATTACAGAGTCATTTCAAGAATCTGAAAAGGAGTGTATATTATCCGGGTAGCTTAAAAAAAAGTAAAGAACACCAATGCTTAGGGATCACATTCAAAAGTTTGATTTGATCTGGGTAAAAGGAGGTATTGTTAGTTTAAATAAAGGCTCTCAGATGATTTAAATGTGTACCCAGGTTTGACCAGCACTGTCCTAAAATATGTTTCTTAGCTATATAAACAAAAGCATATTACTTACCTTTCTCTAAGTTTTTTCTTTGAGAATTTGTTAAGAAATACAGCTTCTTTCTATGAAAGATGTATATCTACCACAGTACAATTCAGGTCTAAGAAAAGAGCTAAATGCTTCTGAGGTGATATAGTTTCAAATGTCAAGCATGGAGTTTGATATTATCTTACATGTGACTTTCAGGTTTTTTCTCCACTTAATGGAAACAAATCAAAGGAACTTGGGTGTATCACTTAGAAAGTGAGTGAAGTGAAACAACTGACGCTGCAATGATTAAGTTGACTTAAATGTCATAACCTTTAGTGAAATTTCTTGATGAAAGACATGTTTTTCAGCTTTCAGGAGGCTAGATTTTATGTTCCCGATGATATAAATATCTGATAGAAGTTCATTGATTTAATCAGGCCAGTTTCTGTGTGTTGAACTAAAGCCACGTATCTGGCATTTTTCATTAAGGCTTCATATGACATCTGGTTGCTTCCGAGAATGCAGTTCTGGGTCAGAGATTATTTTATAAACCCATGGATGAGCTGCCTTTGTAATTTGCTTAAATTAATTACATATGTAGTTGTTCACTGTCCAGGCTTAGAAGAAGGCTGAACTTGGGTGAGGAAATAGTACTATTGTTTCAATTACAAAAGACCGTTTCTACTGTGCTGTGTTACACACGGGCACAGTCTTTCCCATTGTGCCTTAATACTATTTTGGGTTTCTTTCTTTTTTTTTCTCAGAAAGTTATTTTTAAATAGTATGAGTTCATTTTGACTGAATTATGTAGTTTTAATCAAGAGATTTAGAAATGGTATTCAAGATCAGAAAAAGCATCATTTAAGCTTTATATAGAAGTGTACATAGAAGTGTACAGTTCTAGGAAAATAGTTGATTTTATTTGTCCTTTCTCTCTCTTGATTTCTGACACAGAGATTTGAGGACAGAAGCTTTTATCTTAAAACTATGATTGCATCTCTGCATTAAGTAAGCACTTGCTCAAAGCTCTGCAAGAATTCAACAGACTGAGATTAATCTAAACTTCAATGCATCAATACATTTAGAGAGTTTATTTTAAAACACTTAAGAATTCAACCTTAGAAGTTCACTAGCAAAGTACCCAAAGGTGAAACCAAATTGTATATTTTCCTTTAATTGAAACTAAGGACTGATCTGGGACATAAGTGCCCACTCGGACTAAGATAGTGATTTTCTTTATGAAGGGGGCTGCTTTTGGTTAAAAATGGATTGAATAAAAAAGAATGAGAAATGAGGTTTTTTGTTTTGATTTTTAGCTTTTTATTTTTCTTTTTTAAATCATGGAAACAGAAATGACATTTGGTTAGCAACTGAATGGCACTGTAATTCCCAGTTATTGTGTGGATTATTAGCCCTCATAATTCTACTTTTTTTCATTGTTGTAAGAAAATAGCAAAACCTCACATATATTCCTCATTGCAAACTGTTCACATTTTTGCCTCACGAGTGCTGTTTGGAATTCTTTTATTTGTACCTCGGGGATCCCAAGCTAGTGGCTTCCAGATTTAGCTTCTCATAGAGATCTTCTGGGGAGCCTGTTAAAAATTGGTCCCCCAGTTTCATCTTGAATCTGTCAAATGTTCCTGAGGACAGGGCTGGGGAGTCTTTCTGTTTCACTAGTTTCCTGGGCAATTCTTGATAAGATCAACCTTTCTCTGGTCCAGGGAATGAATGGTCTTTGGGGACTCCTGGTGGTTTGCTCTGCTGCTGCTAAGTCGCTTCAGTTGTGTCCAACTCTGTGTGACCCCATAGACGGCAGCCCACCAAGCTCCCCCATCCCTGGGATTCTCCAGGCAAGAACACTGGAGTGGGTTGCCATTTCCTTCTCCAACGCATGAAAGTGAAAAGTGAAAGAGAAGTTGCTCAGTTGTGTCCGACTCTTAGCGACCCCATGGACTGTAGCCCACCAAGCTCCTCCATCCATGGGATTTTCCAGGCAAGAGTACTGGAGTGGGGTGCCATTGCCTTCTCTGGTGGTTTGCTCTAGGAGAATGACTATTCTCAATTCCTTCCACTCTTGGAAATTCCCATTTCTAATTCCCCCCTTAGGAGATGACTGGTCCTTTCCTTCACTTAAAAAAACTAAAGCCATCCAGGAAATATTCCTCATATTGTCTTCTGTTTACCTCAGAAACATGTTTCTAGGTATCATCTTTCTTTGAATTACACAAAGAAGGACTTCCTGATTGAAAGTAAACTCCTCCACTTATGCTTTTCAGTTTACCCATTTCCATCTTTAGTTTCCCTTCATACTATCATCTAACATCTAATCTTTTTTCTTTTAAAGTTAATTGCATCTTTTCCCTTTGCCTTTGAACAACCCAGATTTCCCCATCTGAAAAATTCTGTCTCTCATGACCCTTGCTACCACTGAATTTCTCAGTCTTTTCCCCGCCAAACATCCAAAAAATGATTTATTTCTTCCTTACCACTAAGATTTTTGGCTCTTCTTCCCACTCTAAACCACCCGCCTCAGTAATTTCCTCTAATTATGAAATCAGTTTTCTTTTCTAGCAGTTAGATTGGTGTTTCAGAGCAGAAAATAAAATCATGACGAGAACTATGAAAAGGTTTTTCTTCATCTTCTTTAGAAAATGAAATTAGAAATACATAAAGGATGCATAAATTTTATCTATTGTGAACATTTTTATGACTAAGTATGGTTACCCCAGTAAAGGTTCTGTCTTCCCCCGAAAGATAAGATCAGAAGATAAATCTGTATTGGTTTTATACTTAGCATGTTTATCACAGGTTCTCTTGTTTAATGTCCCATAACTTAGATTTTGATTATTGTACTTGACAATGTATACTCATATAATTTATTGTAAGAGATTTTAACCAGATCTCTCCTGATTAGGAAAATTTCCTGTTGCTACAATAGGGGAATCCCTTTATTATGAGAATATCAGAATAATTTCCACATTCTCTGGAGTTGCCTGTAACTTATATTTTATTTTTCTCTGTATTTAACTATGTAAATTAAAAATTTTGATGAAAGTATTACATGAATATGATTGTCAAATACTTATGTAAAGCATACTTAAAACCCTCCAATATTCTTTTCTCTTTTCTCCTACTGCCTTGGTCCACTTACTAGAAGAATCACTTCAGTATTTTTAGCTCCTTGTTCTAGTGTTTACTTCCGTACTTGAAAAGAATAAGCTTCTTGATTAGTCAGTTTACTTCCTAATAGGGTGTATTAGGATCTTCACTTACTTATACCTCCTCTTCAAAAGTTCAAAATCTCATCATGAACAGCTATAATTTCTAAGCATGCCTTGATCTGAAATGAGTATATTACAAAGCTGCACTGAATAATTTGGTCTATGTATCAAAGTAAAAACTTTTACTTCTTCACTGTATAGTTTATTACATCTAAATGTTTGGTTAACCTTTTTCTAGCATCTTATTATATCTATTTTAAGTGCTTCCCACAGTTGAGTAATCTATGTATGACTGCATTTCTTATTTTCATTGTCATTTTTTTTACCTGGAATGAATAATTGCCTCATTTTTTTTCTTGTTTAATTTTCTTTGAGTGCTAATTCTTCCAACATCCTATAACAGTTCTGTAAAATGTCTCCCAGTACAGTGTTCCACATAATCAAGCAGTCAGATAATTTACCAGTTCCTTTTTTTTTTTTTATTCTTGCAGCCTCTACTTCCTGCCCCAGGATGTACTATCTTCACTTGACCTGAGGCACAGCTGTTACTCTGGCAATGCCTGTTGCCTCTTTCCATTGGACATCCTTGTATTTCTTGGCTTATTCCTTTGTTTTGGTGAGGCATACCCTGAAGTGGCTTGTTGAGAAAGGTGCTTCAGAAAAGAATTTTTACACTTTGTGTGTCTGAATGGACTAATTCATTGTAGCCTGATCGGATAAGTTAGCTAGATTTTTCACTGAGACCCACCACCCCTTCCACCTCCCTGAAAATATCACTATTTGTAAATACTTTCTTTTGGGCAGTTTAGTTTCTCCAGAGAGTATTCAGTGTCCTGCCAGGGGAATGTAGTTTCAAGGTGAATGTTCTTGGTTGTTTTCTCTTACTTGCCCTTTATCTTGACTGCTGTGCCTGAGCCAGAAACCTTCATGGTTCACTTTCTCTGGAGAATAAGTCTCAGATTTCTAGTGAATGGTAAAGATTAAGACTTGGGAGCTATCAGTTCAGTTCAGTTCAGTTGCTCAGTCGTGTTCTACTCTTTGCAACCCCATGAACCGTAGCACACCAGGCCTCCCTGCCATCATCAACTCCCGGAGTTTACCCAAACTCATGTCTATTGAGTCAGTGATGCCATCCAACCATCTCATCCTCTGTCATCCCCTTCTCCTCCTGCCCTCAATCTTTCCCAGTATCAGGGTCTTCTCAAATGAGTCAGCTCTTCGCATCAGGTGGCCAAAGTACTGGAGTTTCAGCTTCAACATCAGTCCTTCCAGTGAACACCCAGGACTGATCTCCTTTAGGATGGACTGGTTGGATCTCCTTGAAGTCCAAGGGACTCGCAAGAGTCTTCTCTAACACCACAGTTCAAAAGCATCAATTCTTTGGTGCTCAGCTTTCTTTATAGTCAACTCTCACATCCATACCTGACTACTGGAAAAACCATAGCCTTGACTAGATGGACCTTTGTTGGCAAAGTAATGTCTCTGCTTTTTAATATGCTGTCTAGGTTGGTCATAACTTTCCTTCCAAGGAGTAAGTGTCTTTTAATTTCATGGCTGCAATCACCATCTGCAGTGATTTTGGAGCCCCCAAAATATAGTCAGCCACTGTTTCTACTGTTTTCCCATCTATTTGCCATGAAGTGATGGGACCAGATGCCATGATCTTAGTTTTCTGAATGTTGACCTTTAAGCCAACTTTTTCACTCTCCTCTTTCACTTTGGTATGGTGGGCTGGTAAATGTTTAACTACTAGGTCTCTGAAAAACAAAACAAAAATTCTGATTTGTAGAATTTGCCAATTCCTGTAGTGGTAATTTTCCCACTATGGTTGATTTCAAGCTACCAATGTGAGATAATGGCAGAGTTGGCTTTTGCAAGCCAGTACAACCAGCTTCAGTCCACCACAGATTGAGAGCCTGAACATGCCTTCATTTTCAGCAACTACTCTTATTTTCTTCTTCAAAGTACCCAGTGTCTCCATTTCCAAAGCATGTACATGGGCAAATTGGCTTGCTTCTTATAGTCATTGGCTTGATTTTTCTCCACTCTGCTGAAATGTTTCCTCCATCTGCTTTCCATCTTCAAATGTTGGATTATAGTTACTTCATTTTGTTGAAGTTGGAGTTTGTGTTTTTGTTGCCTGTCATCTTTGTGGCTTTAGAATTTTGAGAGAAGAGTAGTGAAACTGTTTTTACTTTGCCATCATCAAACTGAAAAGTCTATTCATTTTTCTAAATAAAAGCTAGAGTTATCAAATGATACCTGTTGATTATCATATGATATCACCTATATTTGGAATCTAGAAAATTGATACACATGAGCTCATTTACAAAACATAAACAGACTCACAAACATAAAAAACAAACAAACAAAAAAACAAAAACAAAAAAAAAGCAACTATGGTTGCCATAGGGGAAGGGAGGGGGAGGGATAAACTGGAGTTTTAAATTAACAGATACACACCACACTACTATATATAAAACAGATAAACAACAAGTTCCTATTGTATAGCATGGAGAACTTTATTCAATGTCTTGTAATAACCTATAATGGAAAAGAATCTTAAAAATGAAAAGAATACATTAAAATGATACTGGTCATTGTTAATAATATTTTGAGTAATTTTATTTACATTTAAAAAAAATCTAATTTATAATATAAAATACTGAGAAATAATTTTTGATCTTGCTGGGCCAAATTTTTCAGTGCAGCTCTGTCCTATTAATATTTCAAATCAGGGCATTCCTGGAAATTATAGTAGTTTATGGTGGGATTTTGAACTTAAAAGGTGTGAAGAAATGTGGCTTAGTTGAGAAAGATATCAAATTTTGATTTACCTTGTGTTGGACCTTTATAGGTCCTTTGTCAGATATTGTAGCCAAAGGCATTATTGAGTTCTGACATAAGTTTTTTTTTTTTTTTTGTAGAGGTGGGGGAAGTTGGGTGAGAGTGTGGATAGGGACATAAATAGAAATACAGTGCAGGAATAAAAGAATGTCCTAATGTGAACACCCTTTAGGTGGTAATAGCAAAAACACCCTGTTGTTCTATTTTGTGGTCAGCAGTGATCTTGAGACAAGATAACATAGTGGTTAAGCCATAGGATCCTCAATGCTTCTGTCTCAGAGTGTGACTCTGCCAACTGCTGGCCATCAGTCCTTCTTATATCCTCTGTGCCTCTGTGTTCTCATCTGTAAAGTTAAGATAGAGTAGAAACTCATAGGCTTGCTTTTTGGATTAAATGAGTTAATATGTTAGCTCTTCTAGTGTGTGAAACATAAGTGCTCAGTAAACAGTGGTTATTGTTATTGTTACTGTTGTTGGCATAGAGATAACAAAACTGGTATTGGTTCACACATGTCTACTTGTCTTATTAAGATTTACATTGACATACATTAATATCCAACCAGTCCATCAGTCTGGAAATCAGTCCTGAATATTCACTGGAAGGACTGATGCTGAAGCTGAAGCTTCAATACTTTGGACACTTGATGGGAAGAACCGACTCACTGGAATAGACCCTGATGGTGGGAAAGATTGAAGGTGGGAGGAGAAGGGGATGACAGAGGATGAGATGGTTGGATGGCATCACCAACTCAATGGACATGAGTTTGAGTAAACTCCAGGAGTTGGTGATGGACAGGGAGGCCTGGCATGCTGCAGTCCATGGGGTCACAAAGAATCAGACACGACTAAACAACTGAACTGAACTGAACATTAATATCACATTAATGTCATACAAAACATATGTTTTTTTGGGGGGGGGTTGTTGTATGTGATAATTCAATTGCTATTTTATAGCTTCATCACCCTTCTGATAATTCAGTTTAACAGACATAAATTGAATGTCAACCATATATATAATTTTCCTGGGCTAAATGCTGAGTTATAGTTTCCCAGATGAATTTGGCATTTGGAAAAAAATACTAGAAACTTTCCTCAACCTTCACACCAAAATGAACTCCAGATAGATTAAAGATTTAATCCAAAAACCACCCCCCCAAAACCAAAAAGGGCCATTAAAGTACTGGTAGGAGATATGGCTGAAAACTTAAATGTATTTGGAGTAGCGGAAAGTTTTCTATTTATTGACATTAAAATCAGAAACTTTAAAGTAAAAGACTGGCTCATTTGACTAAATAAAATTTTAACTTCTGACTGAGGGGAGGAATCAAAACAAAGTCAGGGGTGAAACGCAAGCTGGGAAACATGATGACAGTGCATATAAAAGGCAAGAGTAAATTTAACTGCCAATCAGTTGGAAAAGGGCAAGCAGCCTAGAAGAAAACTACAGTGACCGTCCATTCACAGAAAAACCATTACAAATGGCAAGTACAGATATGAAAAGGTCCTTACTATAATTTAAAGAAATTTAAATCAAATAAAAGATATTTTGTACTAATTGGGAAAGGTGGCATGGATTGAGGGCAGGAAGAGACACAAGCTCACCGCTGTTTTCATAGTCAAAGGAAACTGTCCTTTGTGGGTGGGATCACCTTGGCCTCTGAGCTGAGTACCAGCCTCCTCTGCATCTCTGCTTTCAAGACACCCTCTTAAGTGCTCTTCCTCTGTATTTTGTTTCTTTGGAAAAGTGCCCCGGTAGGTACTTGAGATGTAATGAGGCCTTCCAGCTCTGCATTTAATCACTGGGAACAATTACCTCACATTTATGTGAGCCAAACATGTTCAGCGTGTAAAGAGGCTGCCTTCTGAAGAGCCAGAGTTGGCTCGTTTGTGGCTATTTGATTGGATTTTGATGTTGTTTTCTGCGAACTTCTCCTCTAGATCCCTGTGCACATGTTCTTTCCTCTCTGCATGCATCCGTGCCAAGTCACTTCAGTCGTGTCCAACTCTTTGTGTCCCTATGGACTGTAGCCCGCCAGGCTCCTGAGATTCTCTGGGCAAGAATACTGGAGTGGGTTGCCATGCCCTCCTCCAAGGGATCTTCCTGACTCGGGTATGGGACTCACATCTTTTGCATCTCCTGAATGGGCTGGCAAGTGTTTTTTTTTACCACTAGCATCACCTGAGAAGCCCCTCTTTCCTTTCTAGAGGAAAGCAAAACAGAACAGAACAATATCTTAGAGCTTCTGGGGGAGAGAGGGACCAGGTTGATTCGTTTGTACATTAATTTATTCAATAAATATTTATTGAATACTTGTTGTGGGTCAGATACTGTTCTAATCATTGCGCATATAGGAGTGAACATAAGTTTCCATGGAGCTTGTATTTTAGGGAGGTAGGGACAGTCAATTAAAAAATTAAACAACAATTTCAGATGACTGATAAGAAGAAGAAATATATACATATGGAAACATAGTATGTACGCATACATATGCGCACATACACACAATAGTGCTTCTCAAACTCTAATGTGTATCAAAATCACCCGTTCAACTTTGAATTTAAACAGATTGCTAAGCCCCTCTCCCAGTGTCTCTGATTCAGTAGAGGCCTGGTTGTGGGGCTCAGGAATTTATATTGTAAACAAGTTGTTGAGTGCTGTTGCTGCTGCTGCTCTAGAGACTACACTTTGAGAACCACAGGCATAGGGTATTGAGTAGCTCCAGAAAAGTTCTCCAAAGAGGTGGTATGTGGTTAGAGACCTGAATGATGGATGAGAAGGAACCAATGTTGTAAAGCTCATCAGTGGTGGGAGTAGAGGGTGAGAATGAAGAAGAGCTTTCCAAGTAAAGCAGAGAAACTGTGGGTTGAAGGAAGCAGAGGGGCTAGTGAAGTTCCTGTGTAACCAGTGGAAGAATGGAAGGGACAGTGGCAGCAGGGGAACTCAGAGAGGAAGATAGACAGCAGGCAGGACATGGAGAACAGTGGTCCTCTATTCTGAAAGCATACCTTAAAAACAAGCCATGCCAAGCCCACCTCCAAATTTAATGAATCTGGGAGGCAATTAGTTATTTTTAAAAGCTTCTTAGGTGATTCTGATAAGCAGCCAAGGCTGAGAATGATGGATACAGGCTGTTTATATTAATAGTAAGGCAAAGTTGAGATTTTATTTCACATGTGATAAAAAGGCATTGAACAGTAGAGGACATAATTGAATTTAGTTTTCAGCTGTTCGAATGAATTTTGTAAGACATTAAAAGTGAATGAAGAGACCAGTTAGAAAATGTTATAGTTCACATGTACACCCATGGCTCATTCATGTCAATGTATGGCAAAACCAGCATAATATTGTAAAGTAATTAGCCTCCAATTAAAATAAATTTAAAAAAATTTAAAAAAGAAAATGTTATAGCTGTCTGGGTTAAAAGTGATATTGGCTTAATTTGATGGTAGTGGTAGGGATGGTGAAAAGTGGCATGCTGGATGGTAGGTGGGATTTGGGATAGAAGAAAAAGGATCAATGGATCCACTTGCCAATGGATCCTTGGATAAGAGAAGTATGAGACAGAGGGAGAAGATTCAAATATGACTCCAGGGTCACTTTTCAATTGGGTGAGAGATGATACCATGAACTGAGAACATTGGGGTAGAAACAGGTTTGAGGAGAAACTAAAAATTTTTAATTTTGGTTATGTTGACTCTAAGATACCTTGTAGTATCAGTCAAGAGCCAGACTGTTTTTAGGGAAAAGAAGTAGAACTGAGGGTGAATCAATGCCTTGCTCTTTTGACAGGCCCATTGTGATCACTAGCTAGGATAGGGTTAATTTTTATGTGGTTTTCACATGAATCTTAGAATATGTAAACTCTCTTGTAATGTGTAGCTTTTTAATTGGGAGGATAGAATCATGCCAGGAGCTTTCAAAAGGCTTAAACCCATGAGCTTAATATGATGGGCATGTGGTAGGCACTCAATATGTATTTGTTGAATTAATCAATGAATGAATGAGTGAACTTACTTTTATACATGAAGTCTGTTTATCATTTTGATGGGCAAAGTGTCTTCAGATCACATTGTATAAGGGGCACCAAATATCCAGTGGTTAAAGATTGTGTCTTGACTAGATTGTCATAAAGTATGGAACTGAGACTTCCCTATTGGCTCAGAGGTTAAAACGTCTGCCTGCAATGCAGGAGACCTAAGTTCGATCCCTGGGTCGGGAAGATCCCCTGGAGAAGGAAATGGCAACCCACTCCAGTATTCTTGCCTGGAGAATCCCATGGACGGAGCAGTTTGGCGGGCTACAGTCCACGGGGGTTGCAAAGACTCGGACACGACTGAGCGAATTCACTCACTCAGTGAATCCATGGAATCCAAAGGGCAGAGGGGTTTTGGTGTAGGCAGTGTTGTGTTCCTTTAGTCAGTCAGTTCCAGAGAAGGTGATGGCACCCCACTCCAGTACTCTTGCCTGGAAAAATCCCATGGACAGAGGAGCCTGGTAGGCTGCAGTCCATGGGGTCACCAAGAGTCGGACACGACTGAGTGACTTCACTTCCATTTTTCACTTTCATGCATTGGAGAAGGAAATGGCACCCCACTCCAGTGTTCTTGCCTGGAGAATCCCAGGGGCGGTGGAGCCTGGTGGGCTGCCGTCTATGGGGTCACACAGAGTCGGACACGACTGAAGTGATTTAGCAGCAGTAACAGTCAGGCAGTTCAGTTCAGTTGCTCAGTCATGTCTGACTCTTTGTGACCCCATGAATTGCAGCATGCCAGGCCTCCCTGTCTATCACCAACTCCCGGAGTTCACTCAAATTCACGTCCATCAAGTCGGTGATGCCATCCAGCCATCTCATCCTCTGTCATCCCCTTCTCCTCCTGCCCCCAATCCCTCCCAGCCCAGAGTCTTTTCCAATGAGTCAACTCTTCGCATGAGGTGGCCAAAGTACTGGGGTTTCAGCTTTAGCATCATTCCTTCCAAAGAACACCCAGGACTGATCTCCTTCAGAATGGACTGGTTGGATCTCCTTGCAGTCCAAGGGACTCTCAAGAGTCTTCTCCAACACCACGGTTCAAAAGCATCAATTCTTCGGCGCTCAGCTTTCTTCCCAGTCCAACTCTCACATCCATACATGACTACTGGAAAAACCATAGCCTTGACTAGCCGGACCTTTGTTGGCAAAGTAATGTCTCTGCTTTTGAATCTGCCATCTAGGTTGGTCATAACTTTCCTTCCAAGGAGTAAGCATCTTTTAATTTCATGGCTGCAATCACCATCTGCAGTGGTTTTGGAGCCCCCCAAAATAAAGTCTGACACTGTTTCCATTGTTTCCCCATCTATTTCCCATGAAGTGATGGGACCAGATGCCATGATCTTAGTTTTCTGAATGTTGAGCTTTAAGCCAACTTTTTCACTCTCCTCTTTCATTTTCATCAGGAGGCTCTTTAGTCCCTCTTCAGTTTCTGCCATAAGGGTGGTGTCGTCCGCATATCTGAGGTTACTGATATTTCTCCCGGCAATCTTGATTCCAGCTTGTGCTACTTCCAGTCCAGCATTTTTCATGATGTACTCTGCATGTAAGTTAAATAAGCAGGATGACAATATACAGCCTTGAAGTACTCCTTTTCCTATTTGGAACCAGTCTGTTGTTCCATGTCCAGTTCTAACTGTTGCTTCCTGATCTGCATATAGGTTTCTCACATTACTATGATTTTCTAAAATGTGTCTTGTTTCTACTTCTGTGTCTGTTTTTTGGCTTATTTTCATGAGCTAGAGTCATCTGTGATTTCAGCAGAATTAGACCAGACTTATAAGCTGATGTTACAGAAATTTTTCTTGCTTTTGTGTATGCTATGGCCTGCCAGGCACAGCAGGGAGAGGGTTTGGGGCAATGGGTTCTACAAGCCATCTTGTTGCAGTGTGGAATGTGAAATCAAGCTAACTTACCTGAGCTCAACACCTGCCTATAAGTGCTTCTTGTGATGAACCAAAAGGCAGAATTTATTTCTGGAAAGGGGAGTCAGTTCCACAACTAGGGAGATCGGAGAAGCTGCTGAGAACTCTTCCCAGACTGTATTCAGGTGCCCTGACTTGTGAATGAATGGGTGGAGTCTTTCCCTACCTAGTCAGTCTGCCTTATCCCTAGATTATGGAGTCGAGCACCACCCAAGCTCATTTCTCCTCATTAGCTCATCCAGGGACCAATGATTCCAGTTCAGTGTTGTGTAATAAGAGTTAGAAGTTAAATCCATGATCTTGACTGTGGCCATGAAGTTCTTCTGAAAGGAGGAAATCCATCTGTGAAAGCCTTGGTAATCCATGTAGATGCATGAAGCAAAATTGGAGAACCTTCTGGAGGCTAGAGCCAAGGTAGGAGGGGAGAGTAGTTGGCACCCTGACCTAAGGAGGGTAGTTTGTGGTGGTTCTTTGAAGGAGATATATAGATAGGAAGGTAGAGAAACTTGCAGATGCTGCAAAGTTGGGTGAAGAGATCTCTGGAAATAATCTGGTGTTAGGGTGATCAAAAGAAATTTAAGAAGCATGCGTGCATTCTTAGTTGCTCAGTTGTGTCTGACTCTGTGACTCCTTGGACTGCAGCCTGCCGGGCTCCTCTGTCTTTGAGGATTCTCCAGGCAAGAATTATGGAGTGGGTTGCCATGCGCTCCTCCAGGGAATCTTCCCAACCCAGGGATCAAACCCAGGTCTCCCACATTGCAGGCAGATTCTTTACTGTCTGAGCCATCAAGGAAGCCTTAAGAAGAGAGATGTTCAGTTTGAAATTGTTTACTTTGCTGTCATGTAAACTCCTTTTAGACCTCCCTCTGAATAACTGACAAAGTCTCATATTTATGGAAGCTTTATGTAAGGGGGGAACTCAAGAAGACTTGAGCTTCATGTTGGGTCTAATGATGGAGAACAGAGATGGGGCTATGCAAGTTAAGTGCTGAGCTGACTTAGAGGCACAAGTTCTGCATCTTTTCCACATTATACACACCTAAGGAGTCTTCAGAAATTTTGGACAGAGCTTTGGTGGGAGACTCAAACTCCAGGTGACAGTTGGATTATAGAGTTTTGGGTAACAAAGATGATTTCTCTCAAAAAGATTGGGTTCCAGCTCATTTAAAGTGATTTGGTCCCAGTGGCTCTTCTTCAGCTTTACCAGCTGTTTCATTAAATCTGTGCTCTGACTCACAATTTCTGTACTGCTTCTCTAAATGGTGTGGGTTTCCTTTGTTTAATCTCCCTTTGATTGCATCTGGTTTTCTTCCTTTATGGGCTTCTCTGGTGGCTCAGTGTTAAAAAAAATCCATCTGCCAGTGCAGGAGACATTGGTTCGATCCCTGTTTTGAAAAGATCCCTTGGAAAAGAAAATTGTAACCCACTCCTGATTGGCTGCCATCTATGGGGTCTCACAGAGTCGGACATGACTGCAGTGACTTAGCAGCAGCAGCAGCTAGTATTCTTGCTTGGGAGATCCCAGGGACCGAGGAGCCTGGTGGGCTGCAATGCATAGGGTTGCAAAAGAGTTGGACAAAACTAAGTGACTAAAGAAGAAGAAGAAGAAGAACAACAACAACAACAGCTTTCCTTGTTCTTGTGTCCTTGGGGGAGACTAGTTCTTCCATTCCACACCTAAGGATCTACTGTACCCAACCCAGCACCTGAACCCGGGAGACATCTGGTCACCCAGAAAGAGTGGTCAGACATGACTAATATTCTGGGAGACTGTTTTCCTGAGCATTAGTATGGGTCGGGCATTTGCTTTTCAAAGGTCATATATTATATGATCACATGGATTTAAATGGGTAAGGTTTTATGACATATCAAGTAAAATTAAAAAATCATTTAACATGAGAGGAAGAAGGCAATAAAAGATTCATTCTCAGTCATTTTGTAAGCCCCAGAACTAGCAGTTTGAAAATACTCTGTATACTGTAAACCTCAAAATCAGCATACATATTTGTTGAGGAAATAATTACAAATGCTGATATAAGGTAAATAAAAATATTTTAATATCAAGATTTCTGATGCTGGGAGGAATTGGGGGCAGGAGGAGAAGGGGACAACAGAGGATGAGATGGCTGGATGGCATCGCTGACTCGATGGACGTGAGTCTGAGTGAACTCCGGGAGTTGGTGATGGATAGAGAGGCCTGGCGTGCTGCGATTCATGGGGTCGCAAAGAGTCGGACACAACTGAGTGACTGATCTGATCTGATCTGTCTATTTGCTACTTTAGAATTTGCTATATGTAAGTAGGCAGAATTATAAGATAGGAATATAGTTTATAGGTGGATGCTGACCTTTTGACTTCCCTCTAACAGTTGCCTAATATTCTCCTATAATGAAATTGTTTCCAGTAATGAAATTGCATTGCAAAAATTGTTTAGGTTATCTGAGGCCAAAATGAGATAGCTAGAATAACAAAGAAAATGATTTTTTTGCCTGAGGATTGCTCTAGACAAGAGAAGCATGGTTGTGCAATCCTTGTGAATGTATCCCCTCCTGTAGATGTTTCTACTTAGGAGGTTTATTGTGTTCCAGCTAAGTAAGAGTCTGGAGGAGGAAGTGGTGGGAAATAGTGAGCTGACAAGACCAGTGATACAGTAGATGACCTGACTTGAATGGCTATAAAATTTATGGCCCGTGGTTAAGTTTGGTGGAGGTTTATTTACAAAGTGAAAGAACACATATGTTTTCATAACATGCTGATACTGAAATAAAATTGCACATATATACCTGTAGCAGTCTGCCGTTGTTGTTTCCACAACCCTCCCCTCAGCTTTTCTTCTGGGAACAGCACCTCCTTTACTTTGGGGATGGCTCAAGCTTCCAGTGGGCACTGCCTTGTGCTTTATGTGATGCTGCCCCTTCCCTGCTCCAATCTTTTCTTTTACTAGGGCCAGGAGAGGGCATCTGACTCAAGATGGTCCTTCCCCAGAAGTGTGCAAGTAAATTGGGAAGATGTCAGTTCCTTTTGGCTGGGGAATTCATTATATATGAAACCCAGGAGCTTATGATATGATAGCCAGGTTTGCTGCCCAGAGAAGGAAGCCAGTCTACAGTGAGAGAATCAGAAGGTAGAGAGATGCATACTTCCGGCAGCTTAAGTATTCAACCCTTTAAAATCATAGGATACTTTGTACTTCCTATGTATTTTCACATTGCTACAACTCATCTAAGCTGAATTTCTGTCACTTAACCAAACACATGGGCACTGTACACAGGAACGATTACTCAAGGCTGGGAGACTATGGCATCAAAGTAATCCCGAGGCTTACACACTCGGAACTCATCAGTTGTTGGACATGATGGAGGAACACTGACTTTTGTCTGTAGGTAGGAATCCTATTGACTGAGTGACTAATTATCTTCTGATAAATAGTTAATATTCTACAAGGCTAATCCAGAAACCTAAAGACTAATCAGTCTCTTGATTAGTTGGGACAGCTGTCCAAAGTCATTTTGTCTGTGTGATGAGCATTCACAATTAATACACCAAAATTGATAGGACCCTGTCACTCTGTGCCCTGGAGAAGAGGTCCTTTCTGAAACCTCAGTCAGGATAGACTTGAGGCTATTTATTGGCATTATAGGCAAGTAGTGAAAGTTTATGTTCTCTCTTAAACCTCTGCCCTGAGTCAGTACTCTTCTGCTGATCAGCTAAAGAATTTGGTTAACTACTCTGCTGAAGTGAAATTCATTGACAATGGCTTATTTTGTTGCCTTCTCCAGTTATTGCTTACTTTTAAGCTCACTGGAGTGAGCTGGTTGTGGATTTAAGATAGTATAATAATAAGAAGGGGGAAGTGACTTTTTGTGGAAGTGGCATCCAGTTATCAGCAGTAAAAGTCATTAAATTTATTGATGCTGAAATTCTTCCCAGGGTTGAGTCTCCCATACAGCATAACCATTCTTGGTAAATATTTTATATCATATATATATTCTGGTGTGGAGCCTACATCTTTGCTCTTAAGTCATACCTGCATGTAGAATAAAATAGGTATCATTTGTTGAAAACTGCCATGTCTAGACACTGCTGGTGCTTTCACACTTTATCTCATTGAGTTTGATCTTCAGGACAACACTATTAACTAGACGTTATCCTCGTTTTACGAGAGAGGAAAACTAAGCACAGAGAAGTTTAGTAGCTTGGCTAAGGTGATTTGGCTAAAGAGAGAACAAAACTCAGAAGATGCTCATCAGTGCTGCTTCCTTCAAATTGGACTCCTTGCCTGTGTGATTTACCTCCTTTCCTGTCTTTAGGTAGCCAGTAAGGAGTGGTTGCCATGGTAATCCCAAGGGAACAGAAAGCCTCTGGCATCTTGCCATGGATCATCATCTAACCCAGCTGTGGAAGAGTTTTGATATTAATAAAAAATCCCTAAATGATACACAGACTGAGTGCAGACTGATTGTCTGCTGTTCTGTTCAGAGGGTAATTCCTTGAGAGTATTGGGAATTGTTGGGTGATAACTTTATGGTGATTGAGCCACTGATTGAGAACCTATGGGTCTTTTGATAACATCTTATAATTCTGATTTCTAGAGGTTTGTTAGGGATAGTTCTTTCTGAAAGTTCTAAGTGGATTACAATACTACTCTTCCGTTCAGTTCACTTCAGTCCAGTCGCTCAGTCATGTCTGACTCTTTGCTTGTATATTATTCATAATGTGTAAATAATCAACATCTCATCATTAACTCCATTTTAGAGATACCTTCGTTAATATTCTCCTAATAACTGAGTTAGACCTATAAGGATAAAAATCATTTCTAAGTTCTTTTATTATCTTTTCTAAGTGTTTTAGACAACACCTTGTATATTCCAGAGTTGTTTTTAAAATGTTCTATTTTTACTAACTTCCTGCCGTAGTGGAATAAATCTGCATGAATCTTGCCTGGCCCATAACCTGGAAACAACATACATCTTCATGGTGGGAAAACGCTGGTGCAATCTTGCCCTGTGTGTCCATGGCTGAACTTTTATTTTTCTTCCTTGACCGTGATCCATGATATAATACTGGGGCTGACACTCCATCATTTGAATACATGGATATTTAAAACTGAAGGCTTGTGAAGACAATGTGGAGGGCAGTGAAAGAAACCTTAAACTGTCAGTGAGAAGACTTACACTTTGCTGTATCAGCTGTGGGACCTTGATTCTCATTTTTCTTGGCCTTAGAAGGAAGTAACTGAGAGAAATGATCTGCAGGTTTCATTTAAACTTTGAGGCTGGAATTCTGTAGTGCCAGGTAATTGGACCTTTGTTTTCTGGTATCTGATCACAAACCCTTTTGGAAACAGAAGAAAACACCACAAATTATGTCGTTCAGTGGGTTGGAATAGAAATTGAAGGCAGGAAGGCCTGCAGAGAGCCTCAGCCTAGTTTCTCCTCAGATGGCTTGCCTCCTGTTTCCTTCAAAAGGACAGGGAGAGATTTTAATCTCTATCAGTTCAGCATCTGTGGTTTCTTTCATGAGCAAGCATCACAGTGGGTGTTAAGAACTATGTGGTAATTTACAATTATTACACTGCATCGTGTAGTTTATATTTAAGAATGATTGTTCAGAGGTGCTTGTTCTCTGAAATATGAATATGTTCAGAAAGGAGGAGTTTTGTAAGTGACAGAAACTCCAGAATTCTACAGATTCCACGTTTAAATTTACTGTTGACAGGCAGAGGCCGTTTTTGGCGTTCTCGGATGTGTGCTATTCCTTCCTGTACACGGCACTGGGAAAGCCTCAGATGGAGATAATGGTGAATTATCTTAACTTAGAAGCTAAAAAATATTACAAGAAAATTTCTCTTTGAGAAGAAACATTAGAGGAATGTTTTAAGGACTCGAGGCTGGTATGTTGGGAATTATACTGGTATTAGGAAGTTTCTAATTACATTGTGCATAAACATATTTATTTTCTTGGTAATGTATACGCTAATTAATATCAGAACATTCCACATTTTAGGAGCAAGTACCACATCCATCAATCTTTCCTTTCCCATATACTAATTACCTTAATTTAGGTTTTTACTAGTCCTTTCATGGATTATCATGAGTCTTTTAGTTTTTCTCCTCTCACTCTTTTCTAAATACCACCTTGTATCTCATCAGATAGATCAAACACAGCTATGATCAGGTCAAAGCCTTCAGTGGTTTCCTGCTGCTGCTGCTGCTAAGTTGTTTCAGTCATGTCCGACTCTGTGCGACCCCATAGATGGCAGCCCACCAGGCTCCCCCGTCCCTGGGATTCTCCAGGCAAGAACACTGGAGTGGGTTGCCATTTCCTTCTCCAATGCATGAAAGTGAAAAGTGAAAGTGAAGTCGCTCAGTCGTGTCCGACTCTTGGCGACCCCATGGACTGCAGCCCACCAGGCTCCTCCGTCCACGGGATTTTCCAGGCAAGAGTACTGGAGTGGGGTGCCATTGGTTTCCTACTGTTTAGCAAATAAAACCCAAACACTCTTGCTTAGCAGTGAAGGTCTGTGACAGTCAGATGAGATTTCTGCCTTGTCCCCTGTAACTCTGCTGCCAGTCCTCTAAGACCTAGTGGATTTGAATATTTGCTTTAGTTAGTTGTTCTCTGTTCTTTCCCTTATAGACATCTGCCTGTGCCACTTTTTAATGTATTGTTCTCTTTCCATCTTATCAAGTCAAGCCTGGGTGTTCAGGTCTTCTCAAAACCTTTAAACTCTGTTCATTCATTCCAGTTCACTTCTGTTAGAATAATCTTTCTTTCCTTTCATTCTGCTGGAATACTGAAACTCACTTTAAGAATTATGATTCTTCCTTTGTGTTATTATTGTTTCTTATATATATGTTCTTTATATTATACCCTTTACCTAGATGATCACTTTTGCGGGCAGGGGCCATATCTTTTTGTT
Organism: Bubalus kerabau; assembly: GCF_029407905.1. Classification (NCBI taxonomy): domain Eukaryota; kingdom Metazoa; phylum Chordata; class Mammalia; order Artiodactyla; family Bovidae; genus Bubalus; species Bubalus kerabau. Next base: position 140,351,280 of record NC_073626.1, read on the forward strand.
GTTTTTATTTTTCCTTTGAACAGTAGCTTGCACAGGGCTGGTTTTGATAACTTAGGTACACAGGGCAGTGAATGAAGGGTTTTGTTGAAACCATTTCTCTTGTAGCTTCTTTATTCTTGCTTATTTCATTGGTTTAGAAATCTCTCATTAATGTGAGGTTGGTAAGTTTTGTGTGATGCTGGGCACATGTGGATGTGTCAGTTTCCTTCTAGGCTGTGTAACCACTGGTGTTCTAGTTCAGAATCTAGTTCTTGAATTCCTGATTCTCTCACATATCCTCAGACCATCTCCTTTACAGGGAACAGCCACCCTGCCCTTGGCCCATCTGCCTCTGCTCTACTGGGATGCTCCCTGCTGGAGAGCCCCTCATCTTGATCCAAGTTCCAAATGAAATAATGATACTTTTTTATTTCTGAAGCCTTATTTTGGCCATATCCTTGTTTTTTTTTTGGGGGGGGGCGTATTCCTTCTGTTCTAAGTCAAATCTTGTGGTTATTGTTGGCCTCCATTATTTATATTTTTCGCCATATCCTTGTTTTTTGGGGGGGGCGTATTCCTTCTGTTCTAAGTCAAATCTTGTGGTTATTGTTGGCCTCCATTATTTATATTTTTCACCTTCAGGTTTCTTAATTGTGCCACATGTGTGTGTGCATGCTAAGTCGCTTCAGTCATGTCTAACTCTTTGCGACCCCATGGACAGTAGCTGGCCAGGCTCTTCTGTCCTTGGGATTTCCCAGGCAAGAATGCTGGAGTGGGTTGCCATGTCCTTCTCCAGGGGATCTTCCTGACCCAGGGATGGAACCTGCCTCTTCTGAATTGCAAGCAGTTACTTTACCACTGAGCCACCAAGGAAGACAGTCTCTATATGTATGTCCAGTCTCTATATATGTGTATGTGCTTAGTCGCTCAGTCGTTTCTGACTCTTTGCTATCCTATGGACTGTAACCCACCAGGCTCCTCTGTCCATGGGATTCTCCAGGCAAGAATACTGGAGTGGATTGCCATGACTTCTTCTGGGGGATCTTCCCTACTCGAGGATTGAACCCTTGTCTCTTGGGTCTCCTGTGTCTCCTGCATTGACAGGCATATTCTTTACCACTAGCACCACCTAGGAAGCACCATGTGCCGCATGGTATCTGCAAAATTTTATGTATGTTCTATGTTGTCCTAAAACAGATCTGCTCTGTCAAAAGACTTTCTCAAATTCAAATGCAAAGTGATCTCAGGTTTATATTTAGTGCCGAATGATCCAAAAGCCTACCATATATCTGGTCTCACACAATTTTGTCTCATACAGCTTCCTTTTACGTCTCTTGTTAGCTCTTGTATTTGTGCAGTTTCAATTTATTAGCTGATAACTGCTCTCAGGTTAAGAGTTGGCTGAAATAAAAGTTTGAAAGATGAGTGAATTTGGCTTTCTTCTTGGTGGGGGAGACAAATATTCCACGTGTCATTATTTATAGCCTCCTTTTGTAACTTCTGTTTGTATATCCTTCTTTAGATATTATCATGAGAATTTGTTAGTGAAAGAGTGTTGGATCAAAGCCATTATGTTAGTGTGAAAATTTAACTCAAAAATTATTTATATTTGAATGCCTGTTGTGGAGGCTGTCTGAGCTAGGGACTGGAGAGCTAAAGCTTAAATAAAATAAAAAATATATCTATAGCCTCAATCCTTATAGGAATAAAGAAAGAAGATCAGTAAACTGTGGAAAGACCATGGTAAGAAAATCTCTCACTGTCTTCACACTACATGGTACACGCATATAGCTAACTCTGTTACATGTTATAGTCAGATGTGGTATTCAGGTTTATCAAATGTTCTAATCTCTAGAAAAAGTTACCGTTGATGTTATGTGCAAATTATCAAGTTACAAAGAATTTTCATGAAATGAAGCATCTAACCACATTGATCTTTGCGTTAGCAAGTATTTCAAGATCTTAAAGTGCCACTGTGATCATCACGATAAATGTTGATTAGCATGATACTGAAAAGAACACCTGTGATGAGAGAGTTTAGTAATATCTACCATTAATTAAATTCTAATTATGCGCCAGTGTTTACAACCTTACCTTGTTCAATCCTCATGTCATCTCTGGGATGTGAGGTGTGAAGTGTACTCTAGTTTGAAGCACAGGGGTTAAGTAGTTGGGCTTCAAAGCCAGGCAGTCTGGCTCTAGAATCTGTGCTCTTTACTGCTAATCTATTTTGCCTCTTGATTACTCCAGTGTTATCATACTTTGATGTGCACAGGAACCATGCTGGGGAGCTGCCAAGATGTAGATTCCTGGGCCCCAACTTAGAGAGCTGTATTCAGCTCATCTGGAGCTAGACCTAGGAATCTGTATATGAACAAGTATTTATATAATTCTGTAGCATTGCAGCTACACTCTGAGAAATACACATTGTATGTGCTGTCTCTGGGTATTGTAATGTATATACATGTGCTGTGTTTAGTCGCTCATTTGTGTCTAACTCTTTGTGACCCCATGGACTGCAGCCTGCCAGGCTCCTCTGTCCATGGGGATTCTCCAGGCAAGAATACTAGAGTGGGTTGCCATGCCCTTCTCCGGGGGATCTTCCCAACCCAGGGATCGAACCCAGGTCTCCCACATTGCAGGTCAATTCTTTACCATCAGAGCTACCAGAGTCTGTAATGCCATTTTCTACTTTATAAGGATTCCTGCTCCAGTGTAGTAGACTGGAACATACTCTAGGGAAAGAGAACAATTCATTTAAAAATTTCCCCAAACTAGTTTTGTGACTTTGGCCAAATTGTATTGGTTTCTCCAGAAAACAGAACCAATACAATGTGCATATATTTATTATAAATGATTGGCTTATAAAATTATGGAAGCTGATGAGTGCAAAATCTGTAATGTGGGCCAGGCCAGCAGGCTCGATACGCAGGAGAGCTGGTGCTGTAGATGAAGTTGGAAGGCATTCTTCTGGAGAATTCTCTCTTGTTCAGGGAGGCCACTCTTTTTGTTCATTCAGGCCATCAAATGAGAGGGTGAGGCCCACCCACATTATGGAGAGCAATCTGCTTTACCCCAAATTCACTGATTTAAATGTTGATCTCATCCAAAAACTCCCTCCACATTGACACACAACATTAATCATTATATCATTTATTCCTTCTGGGTCCCGTAGGTCAAAATCCCATTGGTAAAATCATAGGGGATTGGGCCAGGTGATCATAATTATATAATAGAGGGACAAAACACATGGCCAGTAGGACACACCCTGACAACTGGTGGCTTTAGTTTGACTCACCCAGACTTACCCCACCCAGTGTTTTTAAACATTTGCATTACTGCTTGGTAGTTGCTAACACATTTCACACGAGAATCTGTGTTTTAGGTTTTCTTTTTTAAAATAATTGGTGATCTGGCAACATCATCTGGCCACAGGATAGCTGAGTCACAGATGCCACCTCTTGGTTTGCTGTCTCCTGGATCCCCACCACTGCCTGTATGTCACTCACTTTGTTCATGACATTTATTTCTGTGAGCTGCTGAGATGCTGTAGGCATTTGAGTTTTGACCCTTGTCTCGCTCGCTACCAAACGTCTGTGGCAGCTCCACCTCCCTGATTAAAAATGACAGAGGGAGAAGTAGGATTCCTCACATACATGAAAGCTGTTGCGTGGTCCGGAAATAGCTATTTCTTCACTGTGCACAGTGTGATTTATCACCCTTCCCAGGGTTGCCCTCTCTGGGCTCCCCAGATCACTACTTTTTTTTTAAATTAATAAAAGAAGTGCTTTTTTATTTCTGCATGCTTTTTTTGGGTAGGCAGTGATAGAAATTATGAACTGGGTTCTTCAGAGTCACTGAATGGGGTCACCAGATACAAAGATGGAAGAACATCTATGTAAGAAGAGAACCTGCTAATTTTGCATGGAGTTGAATTAGTTCAACAAGCAGTTTCAAATGTGAGAAATATCTTTCCAATAGCCAGGCTGGCTTTATAGGAAAATAGAATGGCCAGTTGTTTAAAGTAAGATTTCAAAGGTAAAATAGTTTTACGACTTCTGCAGTTGCTCTCTGAATGCTGAAATGACTTCAACCAGGACAAAACCTTTTATTTTGTAGTGAGAAATAAAGTACAGCATTTTATTCCATCATGGGAAAGAAAGCAGACACTTCTGAGAGTAGCAAGTCACAGCCTAAATTGACACAGGAACAAAGTGGTGATATTAGATCCATATTGCAAATACGATTTGATGGGTCACTAGGGAAAAGAAACAACCCAGGGGCCTTATAGGTCTGAAAATAGCAGAAAATAGAGAAAGTAAGGCAGAGGCATAGAAGACCAGAATTTTCTTTACTAATGGCTTAGTATGGCTAAACCAGTCACATCCTTTATGCATGTTAAATGCATGCATATGCATGCATATGCATGTTAACATGCCTATGGCCACTTTTTTGGGGACAAAATATATACAAATTTTCTTAAGGACGTTGAAAATTAATTCCACGGGCCTACGGTTTGCAAACATGCTGTTTTTCTGAGTTTAGAGAAATGTATTTCAGATGTATGGCATTATTATGGTTTCTCTAGAAGTCAGTCTTCATGAAAGAAATTCAGGACAGTTAGCTTCTTTGTCAGTTTTTTTGGCAAACAGTGTTTGATTATATATTTACACTCCATAGGACACACAATTTTAAAAGTATTCTAGAATGCTTCTAAATTTTATTTTGGAATTCAACATTTATTACTCTTTATTAATCCTAATCAATAATAGTTTCTAATAGTCTTAAATATGTTAGCTCTAAATACCTGCCATATTCCATTTCATCAAGAATGTTTCCCTTTTTCCCACGGTGTATATTTGAATATTAAATTTTGTATGCAGTTTTTTTCCCTTGATACTTGAATTCTTGTGGATAATTTGTGTGAAGATCTTTCAGAGAGAGAATGCATAGGTTTTAATGTCTAATGTTAGATTTTCTGCTTGGGAGGCATATGTTTGCCTCTAGATTTTCCATTTTTTAGAACATTTCCTATTACTTTTTCTTTCTATTAATTTTGAACATATTAAGGTCATCATTAACTCTAACCAATTGCTAATTTTCATCTTGAATAGATTTGTAGCTTTCTTATTTTTAAATCTACCTAGTAGTTTATTTTTAAATCCCTTTTCCTTTAAATCATAGGAAAGGAAATATTAAACTAAGCAAAAGTTTTATGCTTCCTATGCTGTATTTTGGAGTAATTTTAGTAAATTACTGACTATAGCTCTTGGAGGATTGCTTATTATGCTATCCTGTTAGGAACTGTAGTCTTGTTTGGCTCAGAGACAAAATAAGCTTGGGTCCTAGGGCTATGGCAGTTAACGTCTTTTCCTTCAATCAGATAATAGACTCTATGTGAGAGGTAGTTTTGGAAATGAAACTTTAGACCTCAGGGGATTATTTTTGAGCTGCAAGGATAAGTAATAATGATGCTTTTTCTTGGCCCGAAGGCTGAGCTACTTCCTGTTTCTACATCAGGTAAAAGGTAGAAAGTAACAAGAAATATATTGTGTTTTAGCAAAATAAATAAACGGGCTTGGAGAAATACTGTAATTCCATTATAATTAGAAACATGAATAATTTGTATTTGAATAATAAAAGTGATTTAACTATCCTTGGAATTTACATGGCATAGTATTAATATAAAGTTTTTATTTTGAAATGAGAGAAAAAATTAAACTGTAAAAGACTATGCTTTCAGAATAGCTTGCAGATTTTGTTTTTAATGGCTTTATCTTCATTCTTGTCCTCTTTCTCCCTTTAAAGAAATACAAACACAAAAGGAAAGATGGTACACGTATTGAAAGGTGTATTGAAAGGTAATGTAGATGTCAGTGGAAAGACCTCCCTTGAGCAGACCACTGATGTGCAGGATTGTCACGTACAGTTTTGGACATTTGGTAGAACACATATGGTTTGTCTGTGTTACCATTTGGTTTAACCACAGGTGGATTATCCATGGTGGTTTTAAATCTCTGAGTTTTTTCTTTACCTCACAGCTCTTCTGACCCACCTATCTTCATGTGCCAACTAATGCCAACTAATTTCTTATACAGCCTCAGCTGTACAGTAGTGGCAGACTTAGGGGCTGAGGCAAACCTGGAAGAGGAGGTTACTGCTCCAATTTGGAAATTACAAGGGCAGGAAGTTGAGTAGTTATTGACATCATGGAATCCCAGGGAGGATTTGTCTCCGCAGCTGTATGAAAATGTGCTATTCTTTGTGCAGGCGACTGCCATGTTATGTTAGAGGTTTTGTTCTCTTTCTGCTCACTCGTTGATAACTATCCTAAGTTTAGAAGTAATCTGGGTTTCATTACATACATACCAGCAATCAGAATACATTCTAACCTGAGTAGTTAGACCTGAAATTATTAGTGTGCTCAGAGATGGGAAAACCGCTTTTAATTTTGTTTGTTAATTTATTTTAGGGTTTCTTTGGTGACTCTCTGATGACTTGTATGTATTCATTATCTACTTGACAGTTAAAAAAGTTATATCTCTCCCATGGTCCTAGATGAAAAGATAAGAAACTCAGAAGAAAAATTATATGCTTTCTCTTGGCTTATTTTTAATACGAGTAAAATGTCAGTGCTTTTGAGATGCTGAACTTTATAATGCACATGTGGTTTGAATTCTTTTGTTCAACAGAAAATTTCTGGAAGAAAATTCTATGGTTCCTCATGTGGCTCAAAGTACTAACCCATCAAAGCTGGAAAAGTTATAGGTGTCTTGGGTGACTTTCCATTTCTCCCTTGTTCTTGTAAAGTCCACTCTCTTCCACACACTAATCTCTAATAGCTTCCCTCTACTAATGTGTGTCTGGTTAACATAGTGAACATAGCCATTATTGAGCTTAATTGTTTTTCACTTATTATTCCAGTGACATTCTATTACCTCAAAATAACTTACAAGTCTAATTTACCTATGTGGATATTGCCTTTGTGCATTACATTATGCCTAGATTTTCAGGCATAATGATTATTTTCTTCGATTATTTTCTTTTTTTTTTAAGGATCCAAAAATCAAGCTGACATCCATTGTCTTTTTTAATCTTCAAAAGTAAATTGAATCAAGTTGGTTGGACCTCAGGTATCGGTAGCTTAGTTCATTTCAGTCACTTAGTCATGTCTGACTCTTTGTGACCCCATGGGCTGCAGCACACCAGGCCTCCCAGTCCATCACCAACTCCCGTAGTTTACTCAAACTCATGTTCATTGGGTCGGTGAATGCATCCAACCATTTCATCCTCTGTAGGCCCCTTCTCCTCCTGCCTTCAATCTTTCCCAGCATCAGGGTCTTTTCCAATGAGTCAGTTCTTCGCATCAGGTGGTCAAAGTATTGGAGTTTCAGCTTCAGCATCAGTCCTTCCAATGAATATTCAGGACTGATTTCCTTGAGGATGAACTGGTTGGATCTCCTTGCAGCCCAAGGGACTCTCAAGCATCTTCTCCAACACCACAGTTCAAAAGCATCAATTCTTCTGCGCTCAGCTTTCTTTATAGTCCAGCTCTCACATCCATACATGACTACAGGAAAAACCATAGCCTTAACTAGATGGACCTTTGTTGGCAAAGTAATGTCTCTGCTTTTTAATATATTGTCTAGGTTGGTCATAACTTTTCTTCCAAGAAGCAAATGTCTTTTAATTTCATGGCTGCAGTCACGATCTGCAGTGATTTTGGAGCCCAAAAAAAACAAAGTCTGTCACTATTTCCACTGTTTCCCCATCTATTTACCATGAAGTGATGGGACCAGATGCCATGATCTTAGTTTTCTTTGAGTACGTCAAGGCTGTATATTGTCACCCTGCTTATTTAACTTATATACAGGGTATATCATGAGAAATGCTGGGCTGGATGAAGCACAAGCTGGAATCAAGATTGCCGGGAGAAATCTCAATAACCTCAGATATGTAGATGACAACACCCTTATGGCAGAAAGTGAAGAACTAAAGTCTCTTATTGAAAGTGAAAGAGGAGAGTGAAAAAGTGGGCTTAAAACTCAACATTAAGAAAACTAAGATCATGGTCTTGGTAGAGGTAAGATCAAGTGGTCACATAAAATCCAGACTATGGAGGGCCTAAGAGGCCAGGCCAGAGGTCCTGGTAAAGTGAATGCACTGTCTAGAATGATCAGGGACCTCCTGATAATGATAATAACAAGAACAGTCAGTTATCATTTTTTGGATGCTTATTAGGTTTTGGGCTCTTTATATACATATCATCCTAAAGCAATTAGCTGGAAAAGTAGGAATACAGTTCTAACTCTTTTTATTCTCATTGAAGGGCTGCAAGCATACCACAGGGGCAACCTAGTTTTCCAGTTTTAGTTTCCATTTGTCACTATCAAATTTACTTTATCTAGTCAGAATGGTCTATTTATGGTTCTCTATATTAAACACACCTTGCATATTAAAAAAAAACTGTTTTATTAAGATAAATTCACATAATCATGTAATTCTCCTATTTAAAATGTACAATTCAGTGGTTTTTAGTATATTCACAGAGTTGTTCAACCATCATGGCAATCAATTTTAGAGCATTCTTATTACCTACCATTCCCACAAAAAACCATTAACAGTCACTCCCTGTCTCCTCTCCACCCACTCTTCTGCAAGCCACTAATCTACTCTCTTATCACTGTGAAAGTGAAGTCACTCAGTCATGTCTGACTCTTAGCGACCCCATGGATCCTACCAGGATCCTCCGTCCATGGAATTTTCCAGGCAAGAGTACGGGAGTGGGTTGCCATTTCTTTCTCCAGGGGATCTTCCCTGACCCAGGGATCGAACCCGGGTCTCCCACATCATAGGCAGATGCTTTACCATCTGCACCACCAGGGCCGTCATTTAGATTTGCCTATTCTGAACATTTAGGGTTTCCCTGGTAGCTCAGCTGGTAAAGAATCCACCTGCAATACGGGTTTGATTCCTGAGTTGGGAGGATCTGCTGAAGAAGGGATCGGCTACCCACTCCGGTATTGTTGCCTGGAGAATTCCATGGACAGAGGAGCCTGGTAGGCTACAGTCTATGGGCTCGCAAAGAGTCGGACACAGCTGAGAACTTTCACTTTCACTTTTAAATAAATGGAACCATACTGTATATGGTCTTTTGTGATTAGCTTCTTTCATTTAGAATAAAGTTTTAAAAGTTTATCCATGTTGTAGCAAGTGTCAATATTTCATTTCTTCTTATTGCCAAATAATATTTTATTGTATGACTATGTCATATTTTTTATCTACTCATCAGTTGATGGACATTTGGGTTGTTGCTGATTTTTGGCTATTATAAATATGCTGCTGTGAACATTCACATTCAAGTTTTTGTGTGGGAACGTTTATTTCTCTTGGGTGTATACCTAGGAGTAGAATTGCTAGGTCATATGGTTACTCTGTGTTTTGCCTTTTGAGGAAATACTAGACTGTTTTCAAAAGCAGCCACACAATTTTACATTCTCATCAGCAGTAGTTGCTTAGGGTACTAATTTCTCTACATCTTGCCTTCTTATTATCTATTTTTGGGTTATAGCCATGCTCGTGGATATGAAATGGTATCACATTGTGTTTTTTATTTGCATTCTCTGATAACTAATGATGTTGAGCATCTTTCCATGAGCTTATTTGTCATTTGTATATCTTCTTTGGAGAAATTTGGAGAAAATTTATTCAGATCCTTTGCTTATATTTAAAATGGATTATTTGTTTATACTGATGTGTTCTGAGAGTTCATTATGTATTCCAGATAAACATTCCTTATCAGTTATATGAGTCAGCATTTTCTCTCCTTCCATGGGTTGTCAATTCACTTAATGGTGAAGCACAAAAAATTTTTAATTTTGATGAGATCCAACATCTCTATCTTTTCTTTTGTTGCATGTGCTCCTGTTGCCATAATTAAAAAATCATTGTCTAATCTGAGGTCATGAGATTTACTCCTCTGTTTTATTCTAAGAATTTTATAATTTTAGCTCTTACATTTATGTCTTTTATCCATTTTGAGTCAATTTTTGTAGGGAGTCAACTTCAGTCTTTGGCATATGGATATCCTTGCTTCAGCATATACCTTGCATTTTGGGGCTTTTACTTTTTTCCAGAATGTTCTTCTGTCTTTTTCTTGGCTGTAAAATCCTTTGAGTCAGCCCACCTTCTGCTTCTTATGAGATGTGTTTTGACCACCTTAACTTAAAGCAGTTTCTCTCCTTTTAGCTTTTCATGGGTGTGTAATTTTCCTCTCTGCTAGTCAGGAAACTATATCTTATACTCTCTGTAAGCTACAAAGTGTTAACTGACCAGTGTCCCTTTATGCCACTGTCAAAGTCACTGAAAGACTGGAAGATCAATAGATTGTATTTGGTCCTGTAATTCTGACATTTTTTTTTTTTTTCCCAAGTGGGCATGCTGAGTCTTCGTTGCTGTGCTCAGGCTTTCTCTAGTTGCAGTGAGCAGGAGCTGGTCTTCACTGCAGTGTGTGGGCCTCTCATTTCAGTGGTTTCTCTTGTTGCAGCTCCTGAGCTCTAGGGCTCGGGCTCAGTAATTGTGGTGCATGAGCTTAGTTGCCCTGCACCATGGGGGATCCTCCCAGACCAGGGATGGAACTCATGTCCCCTGCATTGGCAGGCTGATTCTTAACCATTGGACCATCAGGAAAGTCCCTCTGAATTCTTAATAGTTGCAGATGTGACTATGTTTGAGATGCAAGAAGTAATCAGAGGTGTCATACCTACTTCATGGCAATATTCTGTAGATCCTTATTGAGAATTGTTAAGAAAATTAAAAATTCTATTATATACTGCATTTTTAAAGAATGACAATATTGACATTTGTTTAAAGCCTTCAGTTCAGTTCAGTTCAGTCGCTCAATCGTGTCCGAGTAATGTAATGTCTCTGCTTTTTAATATGCTTTCTAGGTTCCTCATACTTTTTCTTCCAAGGAGGAAGCGTCTTTTAATTTCATGGCTACAGTTAACCATCCTTAGTGATTTTGGAGCCCAAGAAAATAAAGTCTGTCACTGTTTCCATTGTTTCCCCATCTATTTGCCATGAAGTGATGGGACCGGATGTCAAGATCTTAGTTTTTTCAATGTTGAGTTTTAAGCCAGATTTTTCACTCTCCTCTATGCTGCTGCTAAGTCGCTTCAGTCGTGTCCAACTCTGTGGGACCCCATAGACGGCATCTTAGTTTTTTCAATGTTGAGTTTTAAGCCAGATTTTTCACTCTCCTCTATGCTGCTGCTAAGTCACTTCAGTCGTGTCCAACTCTGTGGGACCCCATAGATGGCAGCCCACTAGGCTCCTCTGTCCCCAGGATTCTCCAGGCAAGAATACTGGAGTGGGTTGCCATTTCCTTCTCCAATGCATGAAAGTGAAAAGTGAAAGTGAAGTCGCTCAGTCGTGTCCAACTCTTAGCGACCCCATGGACTGCAGCCTACCAGGCTCCTCCATCCATGGGATATTCCAGGCAAGAGTACTGGATTGGGGTGCCATTGCCTTCTCCGCTCTCCTCTATATTGCTTAGGAAATTGAAATTGTCTTTTTGCTACTGTGTTTGGTTTTTCTTCACATTTCTTATTCTGCTGGACATTCCCTGAGCATGGTACAGTATTAGTCACTGCAGAGGACTTCCCTTCCTCCTCCTTTTCTGAGACATTAGAATGGTCTAGATGATCTAATGGCTGGTTCAGAGATGGCTGTTTTATAATTTCAGTGAGTGGTTTAAAAGGACAATTTCCACAGAATTACTCTCAAAGTGAATGTTTGAATCTAGTATATATCGTGCTGTACATTTTCACAGGTTGTATCCAGCAGCAATTTGTAATAGAGGTGAGATATCTGGTTTCTCAAGGCTAGCCTCTAGGCTAATTAGGTGGGACTGCCTTCCAGATGTGTAAGGTGGTTCCAGACAAGCCCTTACTATTTATAGCTGCTTCTCTGTTGGTGCCAGAAGTCACTTTACTCTCCCCTGAACTCCTTTGGCATTTTCTCTGTCCCACGCTGAGTGCTCTCATCACCTTCCACCACCTGGTGTAGCTTAACTCTAGCTGTCTCCCTCTTTATCTTCCTTCTTGCTCTTCCCATTGTTTGACTCTGGATGTTTGCCCAAAAGATGTGGTAATCACTGGCATTGGGCAGCAAATATTTCAGCTCTTGGTTTTCTGGGCAGGTGATAGGATTGCACTTCCCAGTGCCTTTGGCTGCAAGTTTCCTTTTGTCACAGAAATAACGCATGTCATTTTCAGGTAGGAAGCACTTGATAGCTGGTGCTCAACTCCTGTTCTCATTCTTGTTAACTATGACTGTGTGTTGATATGGTGCCTGACTCCCCTGCTGACCTGCAAAGGACATGTAGCTTGAGCGAAAAATATATTTTTGATGCTTTCAGCACCTGAGAGGTTGGGTTGTTTGTACACGGCATAATCTGGGCTCTTCTTACAGATGCACTAATCCTGTGCTTCCAACGAAGTAGTTGTTCAAATATGGCTGGTGTCGTTAGAGATGTGCTCTGAGTGCAAAACACACACTGGATTTTGAAGACCTAGTATGCAAAATATCTCACTAGTGATTTTTAAGTGTTGTTTATATTTTGAAATAGTATTTTGGGCATATTGGATTAAGGTATATTATTAAAATTAATTTCATGTGTTTCTTTGTACTTGAAAAAGTATCCATGTGTCTTGCATTATTTTTTGTCAAACAATGCTGCAGTGACCCATAAGCTTATTGAAGGCAGGAGCTCTGTCTGTTTTACCCTTATTTTCCCACAGCATCTAACCATGTCTAGGGTATGGGATATGGTAGAATCATAAGTTTAATGAGTAAAATATTTCCCCCTACATATTTATCTTAAGATTAAAAATAATGCAATCTTCAACATGAACATTATTTGTATTTTGTGTTTAATAATCCCCTCTTTTATTTCCTTTAGCTAAAGAACAAAATCCTTAATCTTTTTTAAACCATCAGAAAATTAAATGATATGTTTATATATATTTATGTTATTTAAAAAAATGTTGCACACTGCAAATATTCTGGGATTATGATTATTAAATACATGTCCTGATCAAATTTTTAGTAAGGTCACTCTTTAGGGCCAGCATTTTCTTATCTTTGTAAAAAGAATCAAGAAGTCCCTGTTTGTTCAGTCATAATGGTGACCTTTATGTACTTTCCAGTGTCATCATCCATGTTATTTATTATATTGACTTGCCCTTTATCTGAGGCCTTGTGCTACAAATCAACAAGAAACAGAAAGAGATAAACAGGGCAGCCCTGAAGGCCTTCTGCAACGTCAGGTGTGGAGGATCCCTCTCGTGAGGAGGCAGGGCTTTTGGTTTCTAGATGAGTGCGATAGATAGCAAAATAGGTGGTGAAAGGGGCCCCTGAGGTTAACACACATCTTTAAAAAAAAATAAAGGGTGGAGGAAATACCAAGTAACAAAGATGCTGGAGAAAATTTTAAGTGCTTAATAAATTGTAGCTCTTGGCATAAAAATGTGTGAACCTAGCAAGGAGATCCAACCAGTCCATTCTGAAGGAGATCAGCCCTGGGATTTCTTTGGAAGGAATGATGCTAAAGCTGAAACTCCAGTACTTTGGCCACCTCATGCAAAGAGTTGACTCATTGGAAAAGACTCTGATGCTGGGAGGGATTGGGGGCAGGAGGAGAAGGGGACAACAGAGGATGAGATGGCTGGATGGCATCACTGACTCGATGGACATGAGTCTGAGTGAACTCCGGGAGTTGGTGATGGACAGGGAGGCCTGGCGTGCTGCGATTCATGGGGTTGCAAAGAGCTGGACACGACTGAGTGACTGAACTGAACTGAACTGAGAGGGAATTAGGCTGTTCCATTGGCTAAGGAAGGGGCAAGAGGTGGCATAGGAGATGGGGGATAGATGGACTGTAGACTAAGGATGAACTTATCCACAAACCAATCTTTATATATGATTTTATTTGCTTAAAATTATATATTATGTGTTGCATGAAAAGACATACAGCTTGTCGCTTACCAAAACACTAGTGATGATTCTCTCTCTGGATGGTGGCTGGATTTCAGGTGCTTTGTACTTTCTTTGTTATACATTGTGAATTTTTCCCCCAAATTAGCATGTATGATTTGTAGAATCAGTAAATAATTTTGTTCAGAATTTTTGCTTTTAGGAGTAACATTAAGACAGAGTTTAAGTACCCAACCCAGAGGTTGCCTATATCATTTGCATTCTGTTGAAACAACTATCAAATTACTATAAATTTAAAAAAAGGAATGAGGGAGGTAGTTGGTGAGGGGAAAATTGGTGAAGGGGATTAAGAGGTATACATCTCCAGTTATATTATAAATAATTCACGGGAATGTAATGTACACCATAAGGAATATGGTCAATAATATTTGTGTGTGGCCAGATGGTTAGGCTAATTGTGGTGGTCATTTCATATATCTCATATATGCATATGTAAATAATTTTATATAATTAATACACCTATATTAATAATATAAAATATTAATTTTATATAATTAACACATTATGAAACTAACATAATATGGTACATCAACTATAGTTCAATAAAAAAATTAGTAATGTAACAGAAAAAAATTTAATAAGAAATGTATTGAGTGAACACATTCATTTTGGTAATCAAGGAATTTTTAAATACTCACATTTAGGTGCAGTAGTCTCCTTCCTGAATAAGGCTCCAATTGACTTTCTCACTGACAAAGGGAAATAACTGATTCATATCATGGAAGTGTCTTATCTGAAAGTGAACATTTCTTTAGAAGGAAAGAAAATGCTTTTGTAAGATTATAGAGGATTTGGGAATTATGCCATGAGGGCACATGCTGAATAATGTCAGTTTTCAAGGCAGGCTGCCAAGTTTTGTCAAAGAAAGGCAAATATGGGGTTTGTTTTGCAATATCTGGAGAACTTGGAACTCTAATTTCTTGGAAAATCTTTCCAAGATAAATTTAGTGTGAAGACATTCTACTTCAAAAAAAAAATTACATGTAGCAAGAGGAAAAGAAAAACAAAATGTTAACAAGATGTGAGGTGAGAAAAGGTTTTTCTTCCCCTGCAAGAGACTGTGACCCTGTTGAATTCAATTATGTGTCTGACAACCTCAGAAAACATCCTCCTAAGGTTAATTCTACTGAAACCCCTGAGCAAGGGCAAAATAAAGAAATTATCCTTCACAATCAGTTCATTTTTTCCCCATCTTTAAAAATGGGCAAAAAATATGGTGTTATGTATGAAAAACATTCTGAATTGTTGGGGGATCTTGAGTCACTTAAACTTTCTGGGTTCTATTTTTCTTATTTATCGAATCTGGAGAATTTGGATTGTAAAACCTGGTATAGTCTTTCCTGGTTTTATTTTATTTTTATTTTTTTAATTGACATATAGTTGATTTACAATGTTGTATTAGTTTCAGGTGTACAGCAAAGTGATTCAGTGATATATATATGTGTGTGTGTATATATGTATATACATGTGTGTGTATACACACACACACACACACACATATATATATACTTTCCAGATTCTTTTCCCTCATAGGTTATTAAATATTGAGTATAGTTTTCTGAACTATACAGCATATGATTCTTTTCAACCCCGTGGACTGTAGCCCACCAGGCTCCTCTGTCGATGGGATTTCCCAGGCAAAAATACTGGAGTGGGTTGCCATTTCCTCCTCCAGGGATCCTTCTGACCTGGGGATTGAACTGGGGTCTCCTGCATGGCAGGCAGATTCTTTACCATCTGAGCCACCAGGGAAGCCCATACTATATAGTATGTTAGTATGTTGTATATTTTATATATAGCAGTGTGTATCTGTTAATACCAAACTCCTAATTTATTCCTGCCCCTGCTCCCCTTTGGTAACCATAAGTTTGTTTTCTATGTCTGTCAGTCTATTTCTGTTTTGTATATTAGTTGATTTGTATCATTATCTTTAGAGTCCACATACAAGTGGTATCATATTTCTCTTTGTCTGGCTTGCTGGTTTTATTTTTAAAAGTAAAACACAATTTATTCTATGATACGTTATATATTCATATACCATTTGATACATATAAGCATAAACTAAAAAAAAAAAACTCAAGGTCAGCTTCTTCTCTTGTGTGGAAAGCATTGTGGGTAACTTTATAACACTGCCCAGAACTATGACCTTTCTCAAAGTCCCTTCAAGGTCAGCTTCTTCTCGTGTGGAAAGCATTGTGGGTAACTTTATAACACTGCTCAGAACTATGCCCTTTCTCAAAGTCCCTTCAAGTTATCAGCACATTTTGAAAGCCTTTGCATGATTGTCACAAGAGTCATGATGATTGACAGGAAGAATCCAACCAATTCTGGTTCATGTCTGTGTCTGTAAGATGGCTGTACAGAGAAGGAGATTTAGCAATATTCCCCATTGCAGGGGCAAACATTCCTTGTCCTCAAGTCTTTCTGGAGCCACACTGCTGCTGGTGACACCGCCGCCTGGGGTGGAGGAGCTGCTCAGGTTCTTAAGAAACACATTCTGAGTCTTTGTCCAGAGAGTCCTACCTGCTCTGAGAGGCTCTTAGCCAGAACAGTGCATGCAGGTGTGAACTATGAAGTGACACAAGGCCCAAAATGCATTTTACTCTGAGACTTGGACCGTTACCCCTTCTCATCAACTTGGGAGCTGATGGGAGTCAATCCAGCAGATTATTGAGCAACTCTTGAGTTGAAGGTGAGTGCCAGGTGAACTTGAGATTGCATTGTCCCAAGTTAGGATGCTATTTTAAGAAAAAGTATACATGGTTTATTAACTAATTCTAGATTTATTGAGTGGCTATTATATGCTATGTTGGTGACAACATATATGAAAAAATAAGACTATGTAATTCAATAGAGGGGCTTCCATGATGGCTTAGTGATAAAGAATCTGCCTACCAATGCAGGAGACATGGGTTTGATCCCTGGGTCAGGAAGATCCCTGGAGAAGGAAATGGCAACCCACTCTAGTATTCTTGCCTGGAGCATTCCATGGACAGAGGAGCCTGGCGGGATATAATCCATGGGTCACAAAAGAGTCAGACATGACTTAGTGATTAAATAACAACAACAATTCAATAGAGACTTAAAGGAGATAGTCATTAAGATTGGAATAGCTTCATTGGGCTTCCCTAGTGGCTCAGATGGTAAAGAATTTGCCTGCAATGCAGGAGACCTGGGTTCAGTCCCTGGGTTGGGAAGATCTCCTGGAGAAGAGAAAGGCTGCCCACTTCAGTATTCTAGCCTGGAGAATTCCATGGACTATATACAGTTCATGGGGTCACAAAGAGTCAGAAATGACTGAGCAACTTTCACTTTTTCAGCTTCATTGAAGGGCAAATATTTCCTTCTTGATGAAAAGGAGAAGCTGGCCATGAAAAGGTCTGGTGTTGGGATATTTCAGGCAGAGGAAATAGCAAGAGAAAGATGAGGATGAACTCCACATGTTTGAGAAGAAGCAAGGCCAGTAAGGCCAGAGTGCAGTGTGTGCAGGGGAGAATGGCAGGAGTTGAGGTCAGGGACCTGGGTAGGCATGCAGTCAGGTGTACCTTGTAGGGAAAGTTTGGATTTTATTGTAAAAGCAATGAACCATTGGAAGGTATAAACTAGAGAACAACACTTTCTGATTTGTACTTTTTAAAAATGGTTTCTCTTGCTGTTTGGTGGAGAATGGATGGTGGAACAGTAGGAAGAGTGATTGAGAGTGAAAGCCCCTCAGTTGTGTCTGACTCTTTGCGACCCCATGGGCTATACAGTTTATGGAATTCTCTATGCCAGAATGGTGGAGTGAGTAGCCTTTCCCTTCTCCAGGGGATCTTCCCAATCCAGAGATCAAACCCAGGTCTCCCGCATTGCAGGCAGATACTTCACCAGCTGAGCCACAAGGGAAGCCCAGCAGTACTGGAGTGGGTAGCCTATCCCTTCTCCAGCGGATCTTCCCAACCCAGGAATTAAAATGGGGTCTCCTGTATTGCAGGTGGATTCTTTACCAACTGAACTATCAGGAAACCCTAGGGAGAGTGATACAGAGAAGGCGATGGCACCCCACTCCAGTACTCTTGCCTGGAAAATCCCATGGATGGAGGAGCCTGGTAGGCTGCAGTCCATGGGGTTGTGAGCAGTCGGACATGACTGAGTGACTTCACTTTCACTTTTCACTTTCATGCATTGGAGAAGGAGATGGCAACCCACTCCAGCATTCTTGCCTGGAGAATCCCAGGGACGGAGGAGCCTGGTGGGCTGCCGTCTATGGGGTTGCACAGAGTCGGACCTGACCGAAGTGACTTAGCAGCTGCAGCAGCAGCAGGGAGAGTGATAAGGGAGTTCAGTTCACTTCAGTCGCTCAGTTGTGTCTGAC
The DNA here is from genome assembly GCF_029407905.1 of Bubalus kerabau. Taxonomy (NCBI): domain Eukaryota; kingdom Metazoa; phylum Chordata; class Mammalia; order Artiodactyla; family Bovidae; genus Bubalus; species Bubalus kerabau. The sequence goes on from NC_073626.1 coordinate 140,369,671, forward strand.
TCATTGCGACCCCGTGGACTGCAGCACATCAGGCTTCCCTATTTCATCACCAACTCCCGGAGTTTACTCAAACTCATGTCCATTGAGTCGGTGATGCCATCCAACCGTCTCATCCTCTATCATCCCCTTCTCCTCCCACCTTCAATCTTTCCCAGAAGCAAGGTCTTTACAAATGAGTCAGTTCTTCACATCAGTTGGCCAAAGTATTGGAGCTTCAGCTTCAGCATCAGTCCTTCCAATGAACACCCAGGACTGATCTCCTTTAGGATGGACTGGTGGGACCTCCTTGCAGTCCAAGGGACTCTCAAGAGTCTTCTCCAACACCACAGTTCGAAAGCATCAATTCTTCAGTGCTCAGCTTTCTTTATAGTCCAACTCTCACATCCATACATGACCACTGGAAAAACCATAGCCTTGACTAGATGGACATTTGTTGGCAAATTAATGTCTCTGCTTTTGAATATGCTATGTAGGTTGGTCATAACTTTCCTTCCAAGGAGTAAGCAAATTTTAATTTCATGGCTGCAATCACCATCTGCAGTGATTTTGGAGCCCAGAAAAATAAAGTCAGCCACTGTTTCCACTGTTTCCCCATCTATTTGCCATGAAATGATGGGACTGGATGCCATGATCTTAGTTTTCTGAATGTTGAACTTTAAGCCAACTTTTTCACTCTCCTCTTTCACTTTCATTTAGTTCTTCTTCACTTTGTTTTTCTTTGTGAAAAAGGCTCTTTTTCTTCTTCACCCTTTGCCATAAGAGTGGTGTCATCTGCATATCTGAGGTTATTGATATTTCTCCCAGCAATCTTGATTCCAGCTCGTGTTTCTTCCAGTCCAGCATTTCTCATGATGTACTCTGCAAAGAAGTTAAATAAGCAGGGTGACAATATACAGCCTTGACGAACTCCTTTTCCTATTTGGAACCAGTCTGTTGTTCCATGTCCAGTTCTAACTGTTGCTTCCTGACCTGCATACAGATTTCTCAAGAGGCAGGTCAGGTGGTCTGGTATTCCCATCTCTTTCAGAATTGTCCACAGTTTATTGTGATCCACACAGTCAAAGGCTTTGGTGTAGTCAATAAAGCAGAACTAGATGTTTTTCTGGAACTCTCTTGCTTTTTCCATGATCCAGCAGATGTTGGCAATTTGATCTCTGGTTCCTCTGCCTTTTCTAAAACCAGCTTGAACATCTGGACGTTCACGGTTCACTTATTGCTGAAGCCTGGCTTGGAGAATTTTGAGCATTACTTTATTAGCATCTGAGATGAGTGCAATTGTGCTGTAGTTTGAGCATTCTTTGGCATTGCCTTTCTTTGGGCTTGGAATGAAAACTGACCTTTTCCAGTCCTGTGACCACTACTCAGTTTTCCAAATTTTCTGGCATATTGAGTGCAGCACTTTCATAGCATTGTCTTTCAGAATTTGAAATAGCTCAACTGGAATTCCATCACCTCTACTAGCTTTGTTCGTAATGATGCTTCCTAAGGCCCACTTGACTTCACATTCCAGGATGTCTGGCTTTAGGTTAGTGATCACACCATCATGAATATCTGGGTCATGAAGATCTTTTTTGTACAGTTCTTCTGTGTATTCTTGCCACCTCTTCTTAATATCTTCTGCTTCTGTTGGGTCCATACCATTTCTGTCCTTTATTGAGCCCACAAAGTCTTTAGCATAGTCAATACAGCAGTAGATGTTTTTCTGGAACTCTCTTGCTTTTTTGATGATCCGATGGATATTAGCAATTTGATCTCTGGGAGTTAGTATTCCAGTAATCCAAGTGAGAGGTGATTGTGACTCAGGCAGAATTAGTAGTGATTGAGAAAGAGAAAACCATGTGTGGCTTTAAGACATATTTTAGGGAGGAGCCCACAGGGCTTGTTAATGGATGCTTGTAGGACACTAAACAAAAGTATGACCCAAGGATGATTCCTGTGTTTGGGGCTTGAATAACTTGGTAAATGGTGGTGGTATTTATTGAGGAAGGGGAGACCTAGGGAGGGACTGGTTGGGAGGCATACCAAGAGTTGTGTTTTTACCATTCTAAGCTGGGGCTGCTTATTTGGTATTGAAGGTGAGATGTCAGAGAGGTCTCTTGGGCCTCAATGAAAAGGCCTGGACAGGAGGTTTAAATTTGGGAATCACTGGCCTGAACCTAGTATGAATTGTGAAAGGCTAAATAAAATTGTAAACCAGTCCCTGGGGACTTCCCTGGTTAAGATTGTGCTTCCAATGCAGGGGAGCACAGGTTTGATTTCTGGTCAGGGATCTCAGATCCTACATGCCTCGCAGTGGGACCAAATATAAAATAAATTAAAAAAAAAATTGTGACCAGTCCCAGTGTGTCTATAAACCACATACAATCTTGAGTGTGTCCTAGTTTCAAAAAAAAAAAAAAAAAAGAAAAGATCTTCTTTATCAAATGATATAGTAATTATTACTCATTACTTAGGCTTTTTGTAGTAGTTGATTATCAAGCAATTAGAATAACTACTTTTATCTGATAATTAGAGTAAATTTGCAAGTGCTGATAATAGGCTGACTCACTGAATAAACAAAATGCACAGCACAAAGTGCCTCTGCCACTGTGTGTACAAAATTCCTTTTCAGGTCTTTTTAGGTTTGTCTGCTGAATTATTGAGTTTAATTCAGACTTTTCGTTCTTTTTCATTGTTAAGCCAATAGCTGTTATCTTCAGTGGTATTGTAGTCTTCCCAAGTGTCTCAGTGATAAAAAGTCAGCCTGCCAATGCACGAAACACGGGTTTGATCCCTGGGCTGGGAAGATCCTCTAGAGAAGGAAATGGCAACCCACTCCAGTATTCTTGCCTGGAAAATCCCATGGACAGAGGAGCCTGGTGGGCTACAGTCCATAGAGTCGCAAAGAGTTGGACAGTGCTGAGCATGGACGTGTGCCAGTGGCCTTGTGCACTTTGTGGGGAATGCTGTTGGTGAAGGTGCTTAAGCCTCCTTCCCCCGGGCATGTTCTAGAAGCTGACTGGCAGGCCAGCAGCCAAGAAGCTAGCTGTAGTCAGAGTGATGCCTCTCCTGAGCCAGTGACCATGAAATGTTACATAAATTATTTTGAAATTGTAGTCAAACCTCAGCAAAGTCTGCGTTTTTAATTTCCATTTTAATGATGAGGAAACAGAAGCTTGAGGTCACATGGCTAGTAAATAGCAGAGTCAGGACTCAGATCAGGTCTGTCTAGTTCTAAATTTATTTGCAGCTTTTAATTTGCCAGGCTGTTAAGGTACCAAAATCTGCCTTCATTTATCCCCCCTGTCTTGTTTTCCCCTGTCAACCCTTGTCTTGCTGGCCAACTACCCAATTAGATGCCACCACATTTCTGTCTTTAAAAATGCTCTCCCAAGGTACATGTGCCCATCTCTGCCTGTAGATTTTAAACCCCAGCCCCCATTCCATACCTGCCCTCTCCCCTCCCATGCCTTTCTACTACACTCTGGCACTCTATCTGTTAAACAAAGTTCACATTCTTTAACCTTTCTCTTCCACATATCTTGCACTTTTGCTGAAATTCAGTCTTGGCTTTATTCTAAGTTCCTGAGCCAAATTTATCACTAGTGGTCACTTCTACTTTCTGTGGCTCTCAGTAAGGAACAGGGGTCAGCTAATTTCCTGCTTCCCACTGTCACATCCAGACTAGTATTATTTGTTCACTACCTCTCAAGAACTGTGTTTTAAGCACCACTCTATCCTTGTATACCAAACTTCTTTCATCTTATATTCAATTCACATGTTGTGCTTGCATCTTACTCCATTAAAAGTCTACTTTTGCTGGCTTCCTCTCTTTCTTCTCTCATCTTGAGGACACAGAACACTTATCTGCTGTGCCAATCCCAGTCCTCAGAGAGCTTCAGTTTCTGAAACTTAAGTTTATTTCTATGACATCTTGTTCCTGTAGGCAAAGGCATAACTCCTCATGTGAAATGATCTTCTCAGGCCATATAGGTTATGGTTCTACCTATTCTTAATCTTTTCTTGTATTAAATCTTGGATTTCTTCCACTGGAACAGCTCCTTGCCCGATTCATTGCCTTGACATGTCACGTTGGCCTCATCTGCCTCCCTATCCATAGGACCTTTTTGCTTGCTATTTAAACTTGGTTCTTGTTACCTTTATGGACTTCAGGCTTTGTTCCCTGTGTCCTATTTTATTTGCTTTGTAAATTACCAATTCGGACTAGATTCTACCATCTGATTTCTCTATTCTTGCTCTCACATTACTGAGCTTAAAAAAAAAAAAAGTCTTATGACTGATTTTATTTTAACATTTTAGCATATAGCTCCAAATCCCATGGTTAGTTAAATCAGTGACTCAGTAACATCATTAAAGAACTGGGATCTTTCCATCCTCCCTCCGCCGGATTGATCCTATTAGGTCAGTTTCAGTATGACTAGTTATCGTCCTGATTGCATGACAGCTGGTGCAGTTCCAGGGGCCATCCAGAGATAAGACAGCAGAAAAATTGGTCTGATTGATCTTGCCATGAATATCACCTCCTCAATTAGACCTTTGGCTCCATTGCTTTCTCATTGCTAATTAGCTCCCAACTGATTTCCCCAGTGGGACTAGTCTGAGTCTTTTCCAATCCTAATCATGGTAAGCCCTGTCTACTTTTTTTATTTTTTGCCTCAAATTTTTCTCTCATATGTGTTCCAATTGCTCCTTTGCTATTGTCCCACCCATTCACTCCATTTTGCCTACCTTGATAAGTGACTCTTCCTGAAACCTGGTGTGGAGCATGCTACATTTTGTTCAACCCATTTTTAGAGGCCTTCAAGTTCAGACTCCTTCATGTGTGGCATTCAAGGTCTATCATGACTTGGCCCCATCCTACATTTTCAGTCTTAATTTCCACTATTTCTGTTTATGTTCCCAGTGAGCAAATCAAACTGGAAATCTCCGGCCATTCCTTCAATGCTACCCAGATTTTCCCACTTCTGTCATTGTTCCCTTTACTGAAGAGGACTTGCCCTCAGCTCTGCAAATGAAATTACTACACACTTTAAAGTGTAACTCCAGTGTCGCTTATTGTAGAAGCTTTCTTCATTTCCCAAGAGGAAATGGTTTTTATGAATTTTGAAGTCAATTATCTTAGGTCATTTTTAATTTTGGATGATTATTTTATATTCCTCCTCTATTAATTGCTCTTCAGCCTTAGTTTTCAATGTTTTCCACTGGTATCATTTGAACAATTCTTCAAGTACTTGGTATTTGGTTATTTTAGTTGTTATTTAGACTTTTATCAGGCCTCTGATCCTTCCTAAGTTAAAAGTATCTGTTATGTGCTTAGAGGACATCCGGCTTTGGGGCCCTTTGGGACTGCACATAATTTTTCCTGGAAAAAACCCAAACGCTGTAGTGAAAATTGTTTCCCTGGGTATTTAGTTCTATCGATATGTGTTTTCAATTTTAATATAGTGTTTTAGTTAAGGAACAGCAAAAAAGATGTAAACAAGTTATCACCAAGTTAACATTGAGGTACTGTTTTTTCTAATGTCACCTAACTTTATTGATTCTACCTTTAAAATAACTGTGATATCCCTCTCCTTCTCTCCAATCCCACCGCTGATGCCGCATTTCTGACCCTCACCACCTCTCTCTGCTACCAGTTTCTTCCCACTGCTATCTGTCCCCAGCGGAGTTGTCTCCATCCAAAACAAAGTGGTGATACCACTCCTCTGCTTATAAACATTTTCTGATTCTCTGTTGCTTCTAGAAGTTCAATGCAAATTCACCTGTGGGATCCTAAGATCCCTTTAAGTTCCCAGTTGCCTTCTCCAGGTTCACCTTTAACACTTATTCAGCTGTCTCTCCTGTCCTGGTGATGCTGAGAGTTTCACTGCTCCCAGAAAAGCCCATGATCTTCTGAGGCCTGCCTGAAATATCCTGCTTACTTCTTAGCTTGGCCAGTTCCCATTGATCATTTAAAACAAGCTCAAATATTGCCTTGTCTGTGAGGCTTTTCCTGACATCATCAGAGTTGCTCCTTTTCTGTTTTCCTATACCATTTGCTCATCCATTTATTCATCCTCATATTGAAATCCAGGCTGTGAAAAATGCTAAGAAATGACACGTAAGTCCTTCCACATGGTTTGTAAGAGGTTGTGCAGGGAAATGTACAATAAACAGGGAAATGACAATACACAGGGAATAGAAGGGATGACATTTGAGAAATCTCCATGAACTAGATAAGAAATACTTAGAAAGAAATACTAAGACTGATTAGATGTGGTGAAATGCACAAAGTGGAAGACAATAGCCCCTACATTTCTGTCTTGAGACACAAGAGATATGTGAACACCAATGGAGATAGAAGTAAAAGGGAAAAGCAGTCCAGGTGAGAAATATTAGCTCAATTTTAAGATGCCTCTAGGATATCTGAGTGGTCCTGTCTAGCACACAACGGGGTGTATGGATCTCATCCATCCCAGAGTTCAGATGGAATATATTTTGCGGAGATTCCAACACATAAAATGGCAGCTGATGTCTGGAAGCCTTCTGAACATACAGGTACTTGATTTATACCTTTCTTGTGTTTCCATACCATATTGTAACATAATTATCTGTTGATGCCTTGGTTCTGCTGTAAGGACACAGACTCACTTATTAATTTGTCTTGTATGTATCTTGTCACTTTTTATGCTTTGTGCATAAAATTTCAATTGAGGAAATGACTATATGAGTTCATTCAGCTGTGCCGTAATGATGAGTGAGAGAAGAATGTAACAATTTATTTAATACATAATTTATTGAGCACCTTTTGTGTACTGGCAGTGTCCTAGACACTGGAAAGATAGAAAGGAAAATAACAGTGAGGGGACAATAAGAGAGAAAATTAACAAAATAATGTCTGATAATAGCTAATACTATGGAGTTTTAATTAAGTGTTAGGCTTTATTTAACATGGATTTAAAATGTTAATCCTCACAAAATCCTGTAATGTAGGTGGTATTAAATCCTATGAGGGGGATTAAGCAGGGTGATATGGTGGCAAGTGACTTGGTTTGGTTAGAATGGTCAGAGAGGGTTCTCTGAGGTTATATTGAGCTAAATTGTGAAGGAGCCAGCCATCAGGGGATCTGGAGGAGGGATGTTCTAGTTTAAGCAAAATTAAACATTTTCTTTTTTTTTCTTTTAATGTTAAAAGACTAAAGACTTTTCTTATGCATTGAAGTTGCATTTGCTCACCTTCAAATACACTACACCTCAAGCCAACTACAATCAATCAAACCAACAGTAGTTCTTCTTATACAATGTAAGGTTAGGGCAAAAGAACCTCTGGATGGGGAGTAGCGAATTACACCTCTTTTCCAACTGTAATATGTAATGAAGTTTATCAGAAAATTTATATGAAAACAAATGTAAAGAAATGACTCTGATTTCAAAGTAGACTAGGTTTGGAAACACGACTGAAAAGAGAAAAATCATAGAGGCATGCCTGCTTTGCCTGCTTACCTGCTCAGACTAAATTATTAATGAGAAAGTTCTCCATAACAAGCAATTTTAAGTCATCCATTTTTAATTCATTTTCCCCTCTTCTACATAGGTATTTTGCAAATAAATCATATTGACACATAGCTGTTACTTTTTGTCCATCATTTAGGGGAACCCTGAAGACAAGTAGCTAGAATTCTACCTTTATTTTCCTTCCTATTCTCATATGGAGTTTTTAATGAGACTGTGATGGCTAAAGGGAGAAATTCTTTGAAGGCCTGATATGTGTGTTCTTGAAAGAAGCCTCTACTTTCAAAAATGAGTTTATCCATAATAATCAATTAAATAAATCCATGTAGAAAGACCTTTCAAACCGTGGGCATGATGGAGAAATTAGTTCCATAGTATACGAAAGAGGTTGAGTAGGGATCTTCTGATTCAGTTGCCCTACTTTACAAATGAAGAAAGGCCGAGTGTCTTTCCAAAGTCATAGCCTCGAAGTGATTGTATTCTGGGTAGCATTTCTTGTCAGACTTGTGTATTTGCCTAGAACCTTGCATTTATAATCTTACCTATAGATTTTAATAATTTTAGATTAAAAAGTCTGTAATATAGTTGTAAATTTTGGGTTTAATTGTATTCTTTTGTCTCAAGGAATAATAGCTTAATTTATATGAGCAGTTTGTACTTAACCACTAGAAAGTAAAAACTCATATCCTATTTGACATTAATTAATGAAGCAACTAATTTCTCCTTGAATTTTTATTAAAAGTGATATCCTTTGACCAGTGGAATTGGCACATATATTGTATTAGTCAGCTTGGACTGCCTTAAAAAAATACCATAAACTGGGTGACCTAAATGATAGAATTATTTTCTTACAGATTAAGGTGCTAGCAGAATTGGTTTCTGGTGAGCTCTGTCTCTGTGAATTACAGATGGCTGCCTTCTCTCTGTGTGCCCACATGGTCTTTCCTTGGTGTGCATGCAGAGGGCTAGCAACTGAGCTCTCTGGTGTCTTTATTATGACTGATCCTCTGGGATCAGGAGCCCCCACCTCATGACCACATTTATCTTTAATTACTTCCTTTAGAGGCCCCATCTCCAAATATAGCCACACGGGAGTTAGGGCTTCAAAATATGAATTTAGGGATGCGGGTGTACAAATATTCAGTCCATAGCATATAAAGAGATCTAAAACTGACAAAATAAAATGACAATGAACATTAAGTGGCCCTGTATATTTCTTCCATCTTTCACATTATTTCCACTTCCATTGATGCCCAAACACTATGCAAATTTAAGTGCGTGATCCCAGAGAATAGTTAGGAATTTGCTGAAGAACATAGAGAAAGCTTTACTTTTTTCTTTTTTTAACAACTTAGGCAAAACATTTATTAGCTTTGCTGTTCTGTAGTTTCCCTGGGCTCAGCTGCATTGTTTGCACTGGGTCTCATATACAATGCTAGTCATATAGCAGATGGTGCTAGAATTAATCATCTGAGGCTTGATTGGTATGGATGATCCAAGTTCATTTCTTTACTAAAATGTATGGTGCCTCCACTCTTACATGTGGAGGTTTCTCTTTCTCTCCCTCATCTCAACATATAAAGTGCCAGAATAGCCTGGACTTCTCACTTGTAGAAAACTGAAATATCAAGGAGATATAATTCTGTTATCTGATTTTAATCTTCATTGTCTTTGAACTGTTGTTGTTCCATTGCTAAATTGTGTCCAACCCTTTGTAACCCCATGGACTGCAGCATGCCAGGCTGGCTTCCCTGTCCTTCACTGTCTCCTGGGGTTTGCTCAAACTCATGTTCATTGAGTCTGTCATGCCATCCAACCATCTCATCCTCTGTCAATCCCTTCTCCTCTGCCCTTAATCCTTCCCAGCCTCAGGATCTTTTCCAATGAGTCAGCTTTTCGCATCAGGTGGCCAAAGTATTGGAGCTTCAGATTTAGAATCAATCCTTCCAATGAATATTTAGGGTCTATTTTCTTTAGTATTGACTGGTTTGATCTCCTTGCTGTCCAAGGGACTCTCAAGAGTCTTCCAGCACAAAAATTCAAAAGCATCAAATCTTTGGCACTCAGCCTTCTTTATGGTCAAGCTCTCACATCCATATATGACTACTGGAAAAATCATAGTTTTGACTATACAGACCTTTGTCAGAAAAGAGATGTCTTTGCTTTTTAATAGGCTGTCTAGGTTTGTCATAGCTTTTCTTCCAAGGAGCAAGCGTCTTTTAATTTCATGTCTGCAATCACCTTCTGCAGTGATTTTGGAGTCAAAGAAAATAAAATCTGTCACTGTTTCCACTTTTCCCTCATTTATTTGTCATAAAGTGATGGGATCGGATGTCATAATCTTTTTTTTTTTTAATATAAATTTATTTATTTTAATTGGAGGCTAATTACTTTACAATATTGTATTGGTTTTGCCATACATCAACATGAATCCATGATCTTAGTTTTTTGAATGTTGAGTTTCAAGCCAGCTTTTACACTCTCCTCTTTCACCTTCATCAAGAGGCTCTTTAGTTCCTCTCTCCCTGGTCACTGAGCTGGTAAAGAATCCACCTACAATGCAGGAAACTCTGGTTTGAATCCTGGGTTGGGAGGATCCCCTGGATAAGGGATAAGCTACCCACTCCAGTATTCTTGGACTTTCCTGGTGGCTCAGCTGGTAAAGAATCTGCCTGCAATGCAGGAGATCTGGATTCGATTCCCGACTTGGGAAGATCCCCTGGAGAAGGGAATGGCTACCCACTCCAGTATTCTGGCCTGGAGAATTCCATGGACTTATAGTCCATGGGGTCGCAAGGAGTTGGATACGATTGAGCGACTTTCACTTTCACTTTTCTGCCATTAGTGATATCAACTGCATATCACTACAATCTGAGATTGTTGCCATTTCTCCCAGAAATCTAGATTCCAGTTTGTGCTTCATCCAGCCTGACATTTCACATGATGTACTCTGTGTATACGTTAAATAAGCAGGGTGACAATATACAGCCTTTACGTACTCCTGTCCCAATTTTGAACCAGTCTGTTGTTCCTGTCTGGTTTTAACTGTTGTTTCTTAACTCACATTCAGGTTTCTCACAACACAGGTAAGCTGGTCTGGTATTCCCGTCTCTTTAAGAATTTCCCACACTTTGTTGTGATCCATAGTCCAAGGCTTTAGCATAGTCAGTGAAGCAGAAGTAGATGTTTTTCTGGAATTCTTTGAACTATTTTACACTCTGTAAGTTGCAGTAACTGATAGCAATGTAAAATAATTCTTGTTTATAGACACTTAAAACTGGCATAGGATTATTTTTGTTGTTACTCTACTAAACAAAGCTGTCTCAGGGCCTGTCTACATTCAAAGACCTGGAGAAATTAACTCCTCCTCTTGATGGGATTATCAAAGTCACATTTGAAAATAGCATGTGGAATTGAAGGTAATTTTATAGGCATCCTTTGGAAAACAGTCTGCTGCAATGTATTTCAGCAACCCTCTGACTTAGACACTATTCGTTAGTATTTTACTGATCCTGTTTGTTATTATTTTATTGATCCTGTGGTATAGAATTTATTAGATTTTTTAAGAGTAGTCATATAAATTCATTAAAGAAAATAGAGCATTATTGGCTTTAAATTCTCAAAGAAAGCCACAGTCAAAGAAAGCTTTACTTTTAACTGTCTCTAAATTTCCCCAGTGGAAACAAACAAAATGTCCTTCAGTGGATGAATGGATAAAGAAAATGAAGTATGTACATATATATACATGCACACATACAATGGATTATTGTTCAGCCTTAAAAAAGAAAGAAGTACTGGCATATGTGACAACATGGATGAACCTAAAAGACATTATGCTAAGTGAAATAAACTAGTTACAGAAAGACAAGTACTGTACGATTTCACTTATGTGAGGCATCGAAAATATTAATAGTTAAGTTGGTAGAAGCAGAGAGTAGAAAGGCCATTCCCGGGGGCTGGGCGAGGGAGAAAGGGGAGGTTGCTCTTCAATGTTATATAAGTTTCAGTTATACAAAATGAGTAAATTCTAGAGATCCATTGTTGTGCAATGTTGTGCGCCTATAGTTAATGATACTGTATTATGCACTGAAAAATTATCAAGGGCAGGTTTTGTGTTAAGTTCTTATCACAATAATAATTTAAAACACCTTTCCCATGCCCTCATGCTTTCTAAGAAATCTTTTTTTTCAACTTTTTGATGTCTTTCTGTTTGTTTCATCTGATACTTGGCCAACTCTTGCCAATCTCCTGTGGTTTAATCCAAATTATGTTTCTAGAATTTTATAGGTCTCCCAAATTTGAAAACTACTGACTATTCTGAATCATGATTAGCTATTGGCTTCCCTGGTGGCTCAGAGGTTAAAGCATCTGCCTGCAATGCGGGAGACCTGGGTCCAATTCCTGGGTCGGGAAGATCCTCTAGAGAAGGAAATGGCAACCCACTCTAGTATTCTTGCCCAGAGAATCCCATGGATGGAGTAGCCTGGTGGGCTACAGTCCACGGGGTCGCAAAGAACCATATATGACTGAGCGACTTCACTTTGACTTTCATGGGACTCTCACAAGTATAGACTTTAATGTACACATCATATTTTAAGTGGGCCTTACCACTGTTTTGGTTCCTTTTGTGATGTGAATATGAGGTAGCCTGAGCTGTTGAGACAGTAGCTGTGATCCAAAGACATGAGCTGAGTGACTTGACCAGGATAATACAAGCCAGAATTGGAAACTTGAATGAACTAGCTTCTGTCCTTAGCTACAAGTCAACCAGCTTCTCTTAAGAAAAGGAGAGCCTCAACAATTTGTTAATTCAATACTTTTAAATATTAGTATTTTTCCACTAATTGTTTAACTTGTCTATTTTTTAAAGTATGATCTTTCTCTTAGCTTAATGGTGGAGTAATTTTAAAGAAAAAGTATTAAAAAATTGACTTACAAATTAACCATTTTGATAAAATAGATTTTGGTTCATCAGTTCAGTCACTCAATCGTGTCCAACTCTTTGTGACCCCATGGACTGTAGCATGCCAGGCTTCCCTGTCCATCACCAACTCCTGGAGCTTGCTCAAACTCATGTCCATCGAGTTGGTGGTTCATAATTTATAAAATATTTTTCTTCCCTGTTGTACTTCTATTCAAGTGAGGAGTTAGGGAGGGCAGTGACTATTTGCATTGTACTTATAAAATGGACTTGCCCAGGAGCTCCTTGTAAGAACAAACTCCTTATTTTATTTAAATTACAGTTACAGATATATGGTGGCGCTAGTGGTAAAGAACTTGCCTGCCAGTGCAGGAGATGTAAGAAATTCAGGTTCAGTCCCTGGGCTGGGAAGATCCCCTGGAGGAGGGCATGGTAACCCATTCCAATATTCTTGGCTGGAGAATCCTATGGACACAAGACACTGGCAGGCTATAGTTTATTGAGTCACAAAGACTTGGACACAACTGAAGCAACTTAGCATGCACAGATACATAAGTGAATATATTTGTTCATTTATTTAAAATTTACTTAGCAGTTAGTAAAATTGGGTTTGGAGGCTTACACAAGAATTTTCTGTGAAAGACTTAACTGGCACAGAACTTGCCGTATGGAAAGGATAGAATTTCTGTTAGTTGTTGCTTTTACCATTATTGCTGGACCTTGTGCTAAACACTGAAGATAGAAAGAGGATGAAAAGACACTATTTCAAAGGGATCAAAGGCTGGTGAGAGACCTGGAGGGATGTGGTTAGAATTACCATTGTTCTCTGAAAATAGAAGTTCTGCTATTTTGTAGGTTGGATTGAAAGCCATCTGCCAGTTTACCCTCCAGGTCTGTGTAATTAGTCTTTAAAGTAATATGCAGATCTACAAAATGCATAAAAGATTACATAAGGATGAATAAAGTGTAATATTTTCATCATGAAGTACCATTAAATCTCAGAATCTTCTAGTTAAAAAGGTTAACTATGCTTCCCAGGTTTTTCATTTTATCAGTTGCATCTTTTATATCCCTTCAAGGGAAGCATAACTGGAACACGACTACCAGTTGTATTTATATTAAGCTTCAACTAGTTGGTTATCAAAGTACAAATCTTGCTTTGCTGAGGAACTTTTTGGATTTGTTTTTATTAGTGTAGTGATTAAGCAGATCTGTGGAAAATGGGTACTTTCCAACTTCTTGAAATATAACATGTTTTAATGGTTTGTTTCAACATGTTTTACTTCCTATGTTTCAGTAATTAAAGGCATATTACTGATTCAAAGACAAAGACGCTCTTTTAAATTACTGGATTAATTTTATATTTGTCCCTTACAGTAATTTGTAATTAGAAAACTTTGGTTATCTTAAAAACATTTGAAACTAATTTTTCTTAGCAACTAAAATAGCAATGTTCGAATATGTTACAAATCCTTCAATGGTGACTGGCTCTGGTTTTCAAGGACGTTAAAGCACATTACTACCTTAAAAGTCAGAGACAGTAGGTTGGACTTCACAAATGAACTAAGATCCACTGAAAACATTTTCACTATTAAGGAAATGCATTTAAAAACCGATTTAAATATGGTTTATTTATCAGATCCTCAATAAAAAGAGTATCATGTTCATAATTTCTTCGTGATAAATATTTGATTTTTAAAAAAAATAATGGAGTTCTTTCCTTTTAATGATTGTCTCCTGGGTGTCCATAACACTGACTATTAAGTTTGCAAAATAGATTTGTATTTCAAATTTAAGCCCAAGAGAAGGTAAAACGTGTTTCTGGTGATATTGTTTGTAGTGAGAGAGTAGGAAGTCCCAGCGAAAATGCCAGAAAAAAAATGATTTATCTGTTCTACAAAAGTCTACTGTATTAGAAAGGGGCCTGTGATTAGTTCATTGGCTTCTTCTACCTAAGGCTTTATACATAAAATTTATAGGCTCAATCGAAAGCAAAAGGATAGTGAATGAAATTTAGTCTTACGCTTCCTGTTGCATGATTCATTCAAGCTAAATTTTTTCATACTCACTTTCATTATGAACATTTTTTAATGAAAGTTTAATGAGTTTCTATATCTCAGATTAGCTCAGGAATTTTTGGAGACATTCAGAAATTCCTGAGTATACCACATGGGCAGCTGAAAGCTTTGGTGGAAAGAAAAGGTAGGGTCAGAGAAACCTAGGAGAAATCCTAGCTGTCATTCACTAGCTGTGTAACTGAGCTGGTTTATTAAAGGTTGCAGAATCTCAATTTCTTCACTTGTAAAGTGGGAAGCAAAATAAACCCCTCATAGGGTTGCCTTGAGAAGAAAGCAAACTCCATTGTGTAAAGCATCTTGCAGTATTTCCTTAGTTTCCTTGGCATCCTTTATCATAAAAATAATTCTTCAAAAATTCAGTATCAGATGATATTGACTATAGCTCACAGAATGAAGTGAATAAATAGCCCAACACAGGGGTTGGTAAATTGTGGCCTTCTACCTTTTCAGTAAATTACAGTTTGATCACAGCACAGTGTACTCACTCAATTAGGTGTAGTCTGCGGCTGCAACATAGTTGTGACAGAGAGCCCTGTGACCCATAAAACCTGTAATATTTGCCACCTGACCTTCTACAGAAATAATTTGCCAACCCCTGATTGCTTAATCGAGATTATGGAAAGCCCACTTTCAGTGAGGCGCCATGGGCGTGGACCACAGGATTACTTAGCTATTCTTGGGGTTAACTAGAGAAGTCTAAGGGTTCTCTGTGATTAAATGGCAACCCACTCCAGTATTCTTGCCTGGGAAATCCCATGGATAGAGGAGTCTGGCAGCCTACAGTCCATGGGGTAGCAAAGAGTTGGACACGACTGGGTGACTAAAACCATAAAACCATCCCTGGAATAGTTGAGAATAAGAAATCTAGGAACTCCAGAAGTGGACTTGGATAGGGCTGAAACTGTTCTTGTGGTTCAGTTTCAGAGCAAGGACTGATGAGATCCTAGTCCATGGACAGATACAGCATCCCCGCTCTATCCTTTATCAGCCTATAGCTATGGAAATTGCTCAGAGCTTTCGTCACAGTGTGGATTCTGTCATTCTTAACAGGTTTTTGTGTATCATTCTGAGTCCTGAGTTGCAAGATTCCCACCAAGCACCTATCTAGAGACCCTGAACTGAGTAGATTTTGCCTGTTTATTTGAGTGGATGCTTCAGGGGCCAGAAGAGATTAAACTCTGTGTATGTGCTACAAATTACCTGAAGGTTTGATACCACATTTCACTTAATTTAGTATAATAATTTTTGTAGATGTAACATTTAACATCAGAACAAATTGTTGGCCTCTGAGAAGTCTTTTTTCATTATTATTATTATTATTTTACCATAAGTGATATTCAGTTAATCTCAAAGTCTGATTTTTTTCCTGAATTGGTCTTTGGGGAGTTAGACAATATAATATCACCCCTGAGGGCTGTTTAGTGCTTTAGAGTTTACAAAGTGCTTCCATTTATACAATTTCATTCAAATATCAGCATCAGCCTACAAGTTAGAACTGTTGGAATTATCCATATTTTACTGATGATGAAACTTAGTTTCCCAAAAGGTAAGCTCCTTGCCTAAAGCCATATAGCGCTGAAGAATGAAACAGAGACTTGAATTGGTCTTCTGACTTTACATCCTGTGTTTCTTTTGCTATGTCATTTTGTCTGATGTTCCCTTTCAGCCCGATTTCTTCAAAAATGGGTAAAATATAAAATCTTATTAGTTTATAAAACAAGCATACAGAGAACACATACAGAATTTTGTATAAGAAAGCAAGAAAGGAAGGTCATTTAAACCTGAGGTTGCAAACTGCTGGGCCATAGGTTTCATCTGGCCCACAGATGTGTGTGTCTTCTCCAACACCACAGTTCAAAAGCACCAATTTTTTGGCACTCAGCTTTCTTTATAGTCCAACTCTCACATCCATACATGACTACTGGAAAAACCATAGATAGCCTTGACTAGACAGACCTGTGTTGGCAAAGTAATGTCTCTGCTTTTTAACATGCTGTCTAGGTTGGTCATAACTTTCCTTCCAAGGAGTAAGCATCTTTTAATTTCCTTACTACTGAAGAATAACAGAACAGCAAGAGCATAGGGATAAGTCAAGAAAGCATGCACAGGTTTTTAAAAAACTTTATTTTTGTTTTTGGTTGTGCTTGGTCTTCACTGCTGCAGGAGGGCTTTCTCTAGTTGCAATGAGTGGGGGCTACTCTCTAGTTATCGTGTTGGGCTTCTCATTGCGGTGGCTTCTCTTGTTGCAGAGCTTGGGCTCTAGGTAGTTGCAGTACGTGGGCTTCAGTAGTTGCGGCTTGTTGGCTGTAGAGTGAGGGCTCAGTAGTTGTGGCACATGAACTTAGTTGCTCCATGGCATGTGGAATCTTCCCAGACCAGGGATTGAACCCACATCCCCTGCATTGGCAGGCGGATTCCTATCCACTGTATCACGAGGGACTGTATCACAGTTTTTAAATAAATTGATAATGTTTCAGGTCTGCTATATATATTTTCTATTTGTGCCACATGAGTCATGAGTCAAATATTTCATTATCAGGCTATGGTTTGTAGGTTTCAGTTCAGAAAACATCATGTAAATTGAACAAATGGGTTTGTTTTCCATATTGGAGAAATTGGTTGGAGGGTGCATTTTTGAATGGATTTCAACACAGAGACTGAGTTTCAGTTTTAGGAACAGAAATTTGTTTTAATGGAAACATCATCAGGCATGTGATAAATGTCTCCTTTATGAAAGACTTCCTGCTACATAATACTGTATGTTAAAGAGGGAAAGAGAGTCTGAGAGACCAGGGAGAGGAGTGTAGACTGGGGTCGACGGGCAGTCTGTCAGAAGGAGGAATAGGCAGAGGCCAAGTGAGCGTGGGGGGTTTAAAGGAACTGATGGCTGGGACCTACTCAGAGGTAGGAAAGGGTGTCAGTTATACAAATGGGCTGAGTGAAGCAGAGTGCTTATCACTTATTTTTCCTGAAATGTAATTTCTAGGATGGATTATATAGTGCAACCCCAAAGGGATAAATTATATCCTATCAAATAAAGCAACTAACAGGGGGACTTTTAGAAAATTACTGTAATAAACCAAGACTCGTTAGCATTCTTTTTTGAATGAATCTTTAAAATGCATAAAACAAAATGTTAGATGAATACATTTCCAGACAGTTATGATTGCTGTTCTTGTTATTATTCAATAATTATTTATGACAGTTTGCTATGTGTAAGATACATACTCAGCAGTGTGAATACTAAGCAGTGGAACATCCAATAATAGAATCACTAGTCCCCGTCTTTGGACTGCTTTCAACCCAGTTGGGCAGTTAAGACAGGAAGGTTGGAAAATTCTATACAAAACAAGCCCATGTGAGGCAATGTTTTGGCAGTTTAGGGAAAGAGTCAGTACTTCTCTTGGCTTGATCTGGAGAAGGACTTTCTGAAGGATGAGAACTAGGGATTTGCACTAGACCTTGAAGGATGAGTAGGATTTGAAATACCAAAGGAATGGTAGAAATTTCTTTAGAGTGAGCTAATGGCAGATCAAAGGCCCAGCAGCAGTGAGCTTATAAGACGAATGTGACTGTGGTTCATGAACTTCCTGGCAGAGTGGAAGAGAGAGCTGGCCCATTAGAGGCTACCAAATTGTGAAGGGCCTTGACTGCCTGGCTAGAGAATTTGTTGATCAAGGGAGCTTGGTGCCATGATTAAGGTGTTCATTTAAAAGTGTCTGGGAAAGGATAACTCTCAGTGGAACTTGTAAAATGCCTTTGTTAATAGTTGTAATTTAGAAGACTGTTTGCTCAGGAGAGAATCCAAACCTTTCTAAATAGAAATAACTCTGAGACTCTCACTTGGAGTTTACTCGGAGACTCCCCAAGGCATAACATACGATGTGCAGAGACTAGTGTACCACATGAAGGACAAATGTGCAGGGCAATGCCTACCAGGAAAAGAATACAGTTGGAGAATCTTAGTTTGTTAAAGATAGTGTGGGTCTGGATTGGTATTTTATTGTCAGTCTCTGCATGTGCCTGTGGGAGTTACCTTATATTGGAATCCTGATAAAGTCTCTCACATTACAGGGCACTCATTCAACTACTTTATTTTGAACAGCAAAGTACTATTTGGGGAAGACACATTAGACTGAAATGACCTCAGTCAGTGCTATTTTTATTTGCCCACAGAGGTGTGCTGACATGATGAGTAAAAAAGGAGGCAAAGAAATGCAATACAGTTTCTGGTATTATTCCTGGAGGTATGAGTTTGCAATGGCAGGTGCTGCATATAATTTTAACCATGCCTTTTAAAGCAGTATGGTAGGTATTTATATTGTGGGTACCAGAAATGTATACCTCAAGACAGAAGGAAATAGCTTTCTAACTTAATATGACTGGAAAGTCATGACTTGTAGTAAAATTTCCAGTGAGGGTAGATTCAGAAAATGTTGCTAACAATTTAGACATATGTGAAGACGTGATTTTTAGAAAGCTGTTTGATTACTTAAAGTTTGCACAGAACTGGAGAGTCCAGATATAACTGTTCCATAAGAATTGCAATATTCCAAAATTAATACATAATTCTGTAGGATGTGCATTTTAAAACATAGGCAATTAAATAACTCATATAACCATTAGGTTTGAACAAGTATTTATCATGCAGGGTCATCATAAAGCAACTTAATTTTTGTCACTTGCTGTTCTTTGAAGTTTATTCTGTGCTTCTACTGATTCTTCTTGTTCTTGTTTGAAGTTTAGATATAGCCTCATGCCTCTCCTCGTCACTTCCGCTTCCTCTGGAAGGTCATGAGACACAGTCTTTGTTAATAATTCCTGATTTATCTCAAACTTTCCTGTTACCCCAGGGCAGGGCTGTTGGAGGCTGGCCATCTATAGTGGGGGGAAGCTGGGATGCTTGTGTCTTTCCCACTCAGTGCTTCAGTTTCTCCTCTTCAGCATGCTTGCTAACCTTAAAGCATGGTGGTTTGTGTCATCAGAGAGAAGAGAGGTTGGGCAGGAAAGTACTCACTATTTTCCGTGGGTTCTGGAAACCTCTCTGTCACTGGAGATGACTCAATTTTACTTTCTTACGTGGGTAACAGCACTTCTCCTGGCCTATGCCTTAAGATGTTTTGCTGGCTCCTAGGCTTCTGGCTGTACACATCAGGGTCCTTTTGTTGAGGTCTTTCACTTGGTTATCAGCATTCTTTTAAAAAAAAAAATGTGGTAAATATATATATGTAACATAAAACTTACCACTTTAACCATTTTTAAGTGTACAATTCTGTGGCATTAAGTACATTCCCATTGCAGTGTTGCTATCATCATCATCCATCTCCAGAAGTTTTTAGTCTTTCCAAACTGACTGTGTACCCATTAAACACTAACTCCCTGTTTCCCCTTTCCCTGGTCCCTGGTAAGCACTATTTTACTTTCTGTTTCTATGAATTTGATTATTCTGGATGCCTCATATCAGCAGAGCCAAATACTGTTTGTCCTTTCATGACTGGCTTATTTCACTGCGCATAATGTCCTCAAGGTTCTTCTATGTTGCAGAAAGTGTCAGAATTTCTTTCCTTTTTACGGCTGAATAATATACCATTGTATGAATATACCACATTTTGTTTATCCATTCATCTATTGATGGACACCAGAGTGCCTCCACCTTTGTCTGTCGTGAATAATGCTGCTATGTACATGAGTATACAAGTATCTGTTCAAGTGCTTGCTTTCAGTTTTTTTTTTTTTCTTTTTAAATGTGCTCAGAAGTAGTTTGTGGGTTGTATGGTAATTTTAATGGTAAAACTTAAATGTTTAAGTTTTTGAGGAATCGTTATACTGAACTCCATAGCAGCTACACCAATTGATGTTGTGAAACAGTGGTGTACAAGAGTTCCCCACCAACACTTGTTATTCATCACTTATTTTTAACAATAAAAAATCCCAGTGGGTGTGAAGTGGTGTCACATCAGGTGGTTTTGATTTTTGATTTGCATTTTCCTAGTGACTAGTATTGTTGAGCAGCAATTTATGTAGTTATTTGCCATTTGTATTTCTTCTTTGGAAAAATGTCTATTCAAGTCCTTTGCCCATTTATTTATTTATTTTTTTAATTTTAAAACATTTTATTGCAAAAAAATGCTAACCATCATCTGAAACTTTAGTGAGTTGTGATCATTTTGCTGGTGAAGGATCTTATCTCCATGTTGCTGGCTGTTGGCTGATCAGAGTAGTGGTCACTGAAGATTAGGGTAGCTGTGATAATTTCCTAATATAATGCAACAGTGAACTTTGCCACATAGATTGGATCTTTCTTTAATGAATAATTTCTCTGTAGCATGCAACACTGTTTGATAGCATCTTATCCACAGTAGAAATTCTTTCAAAAAATTAGAGTCAGTATTCTCAAACTCTGTCCCTGCTCTATCAACTAAGTTTATGTAATATTCTAAATCCATTGTTGTCATTTCAACAATCCTCATAGCATCTTCACCAGGAGTAGATTCCATTTCAAGAAACCACTTTCTTTGCTCATCTGTGAGAAACAATTTCTCATCCATTCAAGTTCTGTTATGAAATTGCAGCAGTTCAACCACATATTCAGGCCCCACTTCTAATTCTAGTTCTCTTGCTATTTCTACCATGTTTGCAGTAGCTTCCCCTACTGAAGTACCGAATCCCTCAAAAATCTTCCTTGAGGGTTAGAATCAATTTCTTCCAAACTGTTGTTAATACTGACATTTTGACCTCTTCTCATGAATCCTGAATTTTCTTAATGGCCTCTAGAATGGTGAATCCTTTACAGAAGCAACCTAGATGTCCATCAGCAGATGAATGGATAAGAAAGCTGTGGTACATATACACAATGGAGTATTACTCAGCCATTAAAAAGAATACATTTGAATCAGTTCTAATGAGGTGGATGAAACTGGAGCCTATTATACAGAGTGAAGTAAGCCAGAAAAAAAAACACCAATACAGTATACTAATACATATATATGAAATTTAGAAAGATGGTAACGATAACCCTGTATGCAAGACAGCAAAAGAGACACAGATGTATAGATCAGTCTTTTGGACTCTGTGGGAGAGGGAGAGGGTGGGATGATTTGGGAGAATGGCATTGAAACATGTATAATATCATATATGAAACGAATCACCAGTCCAAGTTCGATGCATGATACCGGTTGCTTGGGGCTGGTGCGCTGGGATGACCCAGAGGGATGGTACGGGGAGGGAGGAGGGAGGGGTGTTCAGGATGGGGAACACGTGTATACCCGTGGTGGATTCATGTTGATGTATGGCAAGACCAGTACAATATTGTAAAGTAATTAACCTCCAATTAAAATAAATAAATTTATATTAAAAAAAAAGAAAACCTTCTGTAAAGGATTCACCATTCTAGATGCCCATTTTTAAATATGGGATGTTTGTGTTGTTAAGGATCAGCATTCATCAGCATTCTTGGTTAGAATCTAAGGAAACCTCATGCTGGTACCTGTGTGCTCTGTCACTGGGTCAGGAGTGGGGCACAGATGGCACATTCCAGTAGAGGAATTGAGAGGTCAGTGAAGGGACTCTTCACAGAAATGTGGGCAGGGTTAAGGGACACAAGAAAGGGATGTGAAACTCCTCTTAACAGCATAGAGCCATTATTGCCCCTGGGCTTGGGAGACCAGGGAAGGATGTTGACAGAGAGAGTAGAGAGACCTATATCTGCAGGAGAGGACTGTCCAGCAGAAACAGTGGACTTCCCAGGAGCCTCTGTTGACTTTCAGCCAGCAGGTGGGAACTAGGGGGAAGAAAAATCCCATCTTCTCTCTCCTCCCTTGTTCTTCTGGTACCTCCCATTGGGCAAACTTAGCAGCAAGTTTGGTAGATACAGTCTGTAGAGGTCAGCTTCCAGGACACAGAACAGCATGGTAAAAGGTAGAAGCTGGATCTGGGCTGGCAAATCAGATTTCCAGTGCATGTGCGGAGCTCCCTTTGAGTCCACAGGACCTTCCACCCGTCATAGGAGTGCAACTAAACCCCAGCCACTCCTTTGCTGCCCCAGGTTGCTTCCACCAGCCTCTTGCCCTTTAGAGCTCTCGGGTGTGTAAATCAGTTGCCATTCTGCTGCATCCAGGAAACACAAGTTACTCTCGGTGACTCTGTTGAGGTTCCTCACCCTAGGCTTGAGGTGAGGTGCAAGTCTTTTCCTGGCTCCTCCCTCTTGTGGGGAGGATGAGACACACAGCACACCAGTAGCTTTCTCCAATATTCTCCTTTGCTTTCTAACTTACCTACACTCAAGAAAGGTGAGGAGAAGGGGTAATAGCCACAAAACTGTAGGTTTTGAACAGTGTCTCACTCCTCATTCTGGAATATATCACCTCTGCCCTAGGGACTTCAGCAGAACCGGGACTGAATTAGTTCAATTTTCACCATATGCAATTTGTATCCCCAAAAGTTTGTGTATTTGGATTAATTGTGAATACACTTTTTTCCCTAATCATCTCAATGGGAAATTGGGAAGATTGATTTATACTAGAGATCCATTTATATTAAGGAACATACAATATGCTTTTGGAAACTTTTCTGATATTGAAACACAAGTCAATTACAATAGCTCATGATCCCATGAGATTACTTAGATATTATCTTTACAAGCTAAAAGATAAATTAGGAGAATAAGAATATTTCAAATTGGTAAGGCATGACAAAATTAAAGTTTCTACTAGAAATATTCTTGTTCAATTATTGGTAAGTTTAATAGAGTATCTTCCCTGGAATAAACAAATTCACATCTGATTTGTTTATTCTCTTAATTTTTTTCTAATCATGTAGGCCTGACTTTTGAGTTTATTTTAGAATGAGCTTTAAGCCGTTTTCTTCTTCATGTGTATGATCACTCCAAGCAGATGTGTTCTAGGAGCCCATTTCCTTATGTTTTCAGAGTAGCAGTGGAGAAAAGAGAATGCTGTCATCTGCATTCAGAAATAAGATATTAGGCTGTCATTTCTCAAGGCATTCTCCTAATACTTGTCCCATAATTTTCAGGTTTTAGGTAGATTTAGTGGAACTCTGAAGCTTTAACTTGTGACACATATCCATGACTAAAAAATTACAAATACTAAATTTTGTTCTTTCTAGTGCAGCTGTGTTGTCATTTTGTTCTGTTTTCACTTACAACTTCAGCCTTCCATATCTCTTATAGCTTCAGCCTTTTTTCTGAAGTTTCACATACTGCCATTTTAGGTAAAGCCTTTCCTGTTCTCTCTTGTGAATCTCTGAAGAATGAACCCATTTTGAGAACCAGAGGTTCCTGGAGTATGGGAGTGGGGAAAGCTGTCAGAATGGGGAGGTGAAACACAGAGCATTATTTGGGTAGTGAAGCTATCCTTTATGATATTGTAATGGTAGATAGATGACATTATGCATTTGTCAAAATCTATAGAACTATACAGCACAGTGAACCATAATGTAAACTATGGATTTTAGTTAATCATCATGTATCAATATTGGTTCACATACTACACACTGATAAATGTTCCACATTAATGCAAGATGTTAATAACAGGGGAAACTGCAGCGGGGGAAGGGAAGTATATGGGAACTCTGTGGACTATCTGCACAGTTTTTCTGTAAATCTAAAACTGCTTTTAAAAATAAAGTCTGATAATTAAAATAAACTTTTGCCTGTGAAGATCAGTTCTGTGCATGGCAACTTTACTTTTGCAGAATCTCTTTGACAATATTCAGGCTTATATAATACAGTTAAAAGAAAAAAAATAACACCCCTCTCAAAGAGAAATAATCAGTTGAACAAATCGGTAGTTATCAGAATGTAGGCTGTAGCACATCCTGTTTTTCTAACTCCTCTAATTTACTAGTAAAGCAACCCAAACTGCATGGAGGAAAGAAGGACATTGCTTGCTTTTAAAGCTTATAAATGGTGTTAGGGCCCATTAGAACACTGGAGGAGAATCTTCAGTACACCAGATTCTAGCATTTTGAAAGAGTCTTATATAGGGGATTGGGAAGAGGAGAGGGGGGAGGGGAGAGGAAGAGAGAGAGAGCGAGAGCCTGTGCTTTGTTCCATTACCTGAAGGAAACTCAGCTGTAAAATAATTTTAGTGTCTTTTTTGTGCTCACTGAATACCAAGTAACCACTCTGTGCCTGGACGCTCCTACTTCCTTTTTTCTCTTCTTGGTGTTGAAGCTCAAATGGCAGCTGGGTGGTTTCTTCTGGTTTACTGAGGTCAGCTTCTAATGGTCAGAAGTGATAGGTGATGACTTTCTCTTCTTAACTTGCAACAGAGCTGTGTCTGCACACACTGCACTGTTCCAGTTCTAAACAATGGATAATAGCAGTGGTGCTTTGTTAAAGAAGCTTGTTCTTAGCCCTGGATAATCTTCCTGATTCACACAGACCTTTTCGTGACCCTGCATCTGCCGATGTCTGTTCCAGATAGACAATTTCAGGGGCCAGGAACTTGAATCTCTTCAGTTCTACTTGGATTCTGAAACTGAACTAGGTTAGATAGAATAGGGTGCATTATAGGTTTGAGGGAACATGCTGTTCCCAATCTCCATCTTCCATTCCCGTGGAATATTGTCATCAGAGGGAAAACAAACAAACAAACAAGAAAAAAGGCCTTGCATTAGCCTGATGAAGTTGTACCCCATGCAGTGAAATTGCAGGAGCTGCATGAAGGGTTCCTTTGCCTCTGCCCCCATCCCCTCCCAAAAACTATACTGAGGACTGGTTCCTTTAATTCTGTAATTAATAATGTGTTTAGTGGCCACAGGACTGGAAAAGGTCAGTTTTCATTCCAATCCCAAAGAAAGGCAATGCCAAAGAATGCTAAAACTACAGCACAAGTGCACTCATCTCACACGCTAGTAAAGTAATGCTCAAAATTCTCCAAGCCAGGCTTCAGCAATATGTGAACAGTGAACTTCCTGATGTTCAAGCTGGTTTTAGAAAAGGCAGAGGAACCAGAGATCAAATTGCCAACATCCGCTGGATCATGGAAAAAGCAAGAGTTCCAGAAAAGCATCTATTTCTGCTTTATTGACTATGCCAAAGCCTTTGACTGTATGGATCACAATAAACTGTGGAAAATTCTGAAAGAGATGGGAATACCAGACCACCTGACCTGCCTCTTGAGAAATCTGTATGCAGGTCAGGAAGCAACATTTAGAACTGGACATGGAACAACAGACTGGTTCCAAATAGGAAAAGGAGTTCGTCAAGGCTGTATATTGTCACCCTGTTTATTTAACTTATATGTAGAGTATATCATGAGAAACGCTGGACTGGAAGAAACACAAGCTGGAATCAAGATTGCCAGGAGAAATATCAATAACCTCAGATATGCAGATGACACCACCCTTATGGCAGAAAGTGAAGAGGAACTAAAAAGCCTCGTGATGAAGGTGAAAGTGGAGAGTTAAAAGGTTGGCTTAAAGCTCAACATTCAGAAAACGAAGATCATGGCATCTGGTCCCATCACTTCATGGGAAATAGATGGGGAAACAGTGGAAACAGTGTCAGACTTTATTTTTCTGGGCTCCAAAATCACTACAGATGGTGACTGCAGCCATGAAATTAAAAGACGCTTACTCCTTGGAAGGAAAGTTATGACCAACCTAGATAGCATATTCAAAAGCAAAGGCATTACCTTGCCAACAAAGGTTCGTATAGTCAAGGCTATGGTTTTTCCAGTGGTCATGTATGGATGTGAGAGTTGGACTGTGAAGAAGGCTGAGCGCCGAAGGATTGATGCTTTTGAACTGTGGTGTTGGAGAAGACTCTTGAGAGTTCCTTGGACTGCAAGGAGATCCAACCAGTCCATTCTGAAGGAGATCAGCCCTGGGATTTCTTTGGAAGGAATGATGCTGAAGCTGAAACTCCAGTACTCTGGCCACCTGATGCGAAGAGTTGACTCATTGGAAAAGACTCTGATGCTGGGAGGGATTGGGGGCAGGAGGAGAAGGGGATGACAGATGATGAGATGGCTGGATGGCATCATTGACTCAATGGCCATGAGTCAGAGTGAACTCCGGGAGCTGGTGATGGACAGGGAGGCCTGGCGTGCTGTGATTCATGGGGTCGCAAAGAGTCGGACACGACTGAGCAAATGATCTGATCTGATCTGATCTTAGTGACATTTGAATCAAGGATGGTCTTTTGTTAAAGTATAAATATCTCAAGAGTATTACTCTTTTCAGTCATACTCTTAATGGTGAATGAGTTGCTGAGCTCAGATACTGATAAGGCAAATGGAGAAGAAAGTCTCGTATGGGTGAGGGTGGTGGAGACTGATTCTAAGGGACATAGGAAATGAAAACTCAGGCCAATAGAAGAGAAATTGTATTTGTTTATACAGTTTTCCCTGAGAGTTTCCTTGAGAAGGGTTGAGCAGGATGTGTGTGAATTGAGTGTGTGTGAGTCTATGTGAGATGTGTATGTGTTAAAGGGTATTGTGAGAAGGTTGGGAAGAGCTGGACATCTAGTCTACTCTTTGTAACTAACATACATCTTCTTAGAATAATGCTAGGTTCCCTGAACATTTTATGATCATGAATGTAGAGTCTGTGGGCCATGTGTGTGTGCGTGTGTGTGTGCATGTGTGTGTGTGCGTGTGTGTGTATAGGGAAGCAGGCAGTATACAGTGATGCTTTCATGAATATCCAGCATACCACCTTTGTAAAATCACCATTTGTCTTTACTTGGTATCTAGCCTGTCACATAGCCATGTATTTATTGCACACTCAAACCACTTCCTCCTTTCCTGGTGGCCTCTGTTTCTGTGGTAACATAGAAAATCAGGACTGTGGGAGATATTGCATCAGGAAAGCTTTGATCTCCACTTGGCTTACACTTGACCAAGAAGTTGGCTGTAGAGCACCTCCACAGACAGCTGATCCAGAGACTTAAAATGAACCTGCCTCTATACCTTAACTCTCCATGATTATTATCTGCTCGTTCACCTGTCCAACCAATTTAAAGTGTACAACTCCTTTACGTCTATCCCTTTACCCTCTTAGAACATTAACAAACAGATGACACACTCAAAGTGTTAACTGAAGTAGAGTTTACAAAGATGTTGGGAAAGGAACCAACAAAGGATGGTGAATCACTCAGGGACTGGCAACAGAAGGAAACATTGCCATCCTTAAGTCTAAAGGGGCCAGAAGAGAGAGAGTTTGTTTTTGAAACTTTGGGTGAGGGACCTCCCAGCAGGAGCTGTGGCCATGGGCAGAACTCAAGCATTTCAATACCTTGGCCTGGCTGGGACAGAGGAGGGGAGGAATCAACATCCTGCTGTTTCTCTCTTCAGCTGATCCCTTCATTAGCAGAATTCCAAGAGCAGCATGAGGATAAGGGTCCATATGGGTGGGCTTCCTCGGGTACAAAGCAGGGTAGGGAAGGGTGAAGGATGGTTTAGGAGGGGCAAATAGAAAATAGTACCATCCTAGTTTTCCCATCTATAATATGAAGATATAGATTGCCAGGATTAAATATAATGATCTATATAAGCACTTATTATGCACTTGCAACATAATAAAGTGTGTCAAAGTGTTAGTCACTCAGTTGCGTTTGACTCTTTGTGACCCCATGGACTGTAGCCTGCCAGGCTCCTCTCTCCATGGGATTATCCAGGTAAGAACACAGAAGTGGGTAGCCATTCCCTTCTTTAGGGGATCTTCCTGACCCAGGGATCTAACCCATATCTCCTGCATTGTAGGCAGACTCTTGACTCTCTGAGTCACCAGGGAAGCTCCACAGCATAATAGGTACCCTGTAAATGTAGGCTAGTAGTAGTAAGAGTAGGATATTTTTACTATATTTTAGCTATATCATCCCTAGCTGGCTCTACTTATACCTTAATAATTAACTTCCCTTTCATATCCCAGTGTTACTGTAGAATAGAATTAAGTAAAAACTATTTATTTTATCACAGTCATGTCTGTAGATGTGAATATATAACTTGTTGTTGTTTAACTGCTAAGTTGTGTCTGACTGTTTTGTGACCCCATGGACTGTAGCCTGCCAGGCTTCTCTGTGCATGAGATTTCCCAGGCAAGAATACTGGAGTGGGCTGCCATTTCCTTCTCCAGGGGATCTTCCCGACCAGGGATTGAACCCATGTCTCCAGTATTGGCAGGCGAATTCTTTACCACAGAGCCATCAGGAAAGCTCAAATATATAGCTACATACCTCTTGAATTTTGACAGATGGAAATGTGCATACTTATAATTTACTTATTATTTCAACTGTATGGAATTCTGTAGATTAGAGGCATAGGGTATTGAAGCCCTAATGGATATCTGTAGGAAGAAATTCCCAGTCTATTCCTTTCTTAATTTATACCACAATGTAGATTTTGGAAAGGAGAGGATGGAATATGTACTTTGCGTTGGATGAATAGATGTGGTTATGGAAGTTATATAGAATCAACTTTCCTTTTTTTCTCCCCTCTATTCTATCTTTATGTGGCTGTGTGTATGCATGTGTATCTACAGAGTGTGAGTTTGAGAAAGAAAACAGAGCTTTAGATGCCTAAGGCAGTGCAGTTGCAAATAGCTAGAAGATCTATTGAGTTGTTAATTATATTTTTGTTTGGAGCAAATTATTAAATGTTGAAGTTTCCATTTGCATTGTTAAATTACCTAAAATGTTATCTCCAATAACCTTTGACCTCCCAGAGTTGATGACAATTTTATGCTGAAAGTAGAATCTTTTTGGAGCACCCCGTGGTGTATCTTAGATTATCTATAAGAAAGATGATGCCAGAATGGTTAAGGGGTGTGGTTTCAACTTTTTCCCAGTTTAGTCAATTATAATTGCAGTACTTTGTACCCCATAGATAGCTAGTACAGAGATATCTGCTTAATTTGGAGTTGGGTTTGATCCCTGGGTTGGGAAGATCCCTTGGAGAAGGAAATGGCAACCTACTCAAGTATTCTTGCTGGGAAAATCTCATGGACAAAGGAGCCTGGCAGACTACAGTCCATGGGGTCGCAAAGAGTCAGACATGACTGAGAGACTAACATACACACATGCAGAAGAAGAAACTGAGATTCTTCTTAATGAGAATTAAGAAGAATTCATTAAACTTCTTAATGAGTTTAACATTAGAGATATTCCCTTCTCTTTCAGGCCAGTTTAGTGAGCCCAAAGTTGACAATATAATGAGTAGCATTATGCTCTTGTCAAAGTTACTTTGACATTTAATATTCATGTGTGGGGTCTTCTATGTGGTCATGGATGTCTAATGTAACACATGTTGAAGAAATTAGAGAAGTCATATGGTTTAAACCTTCATTTTATGAACAGATAAACTGATGTTCACAGAGGCTAAGTGACTTATTCAAGGTCACAGCATTGATGAGCTACAGAACAACCAGAAATCATTTAACTTACTTTCAGTTTCTTTTTTGGAGACTTTTACTAAAAAGAACCATTTGAATTTTCTTTTAAGCCTATATTTATGAAGACTAAGTGTCCTAATTTACTAATTTAATCAAAACTATTTATCAGTCTTCTATTATGTGACTATATGGTAGCTCAGCTGGTAAAGAATCTGCCTGCAGTGCAGGAGACCTGGGTTTGATCCCTGGGTGGGGAAGATCTGCTGGAGAAGGGATAGGCTACCCACTCCAGAATTCTTGGACTTCCCTTGTGGCTCAGCTGGTAAAGAATCCGCCTGCAATGAGGAAGACCTAGGTTCGATCCCTGGATTGGGAAGATCCCCTGGAGAAGGGAAAGGCTGCCCACTCCAGTATTCTGGCCTAGAGAATGCCATGGACTGTATAGTCCATGGGGTCACAAAGAGTCGGACGTGACTGAGCAACTGTCACTCACTCACCTATGTGCCTATATGCCAGGCACTGTGTTATGGAAATGTAAAAGCAAGAACTGAGTCCTGTATATATTCTCTCATTTATTTAATGGCAGGAGAACCCTATAATAAAGACAACTCTAACAGCAACAAGGGGTACTTGAGATCAGACTCTAGAGGCACAATGACTAGTACATGAGAACTGCATCAGTTTTGCTCTCCAAATACTGCTGGACTGAGAGTTAGAAGACTAGGGTAATGACAGTTTAGCTAGTAAGCCAATTATTAACTTAGTTAAACTAATTAACTTTTTGGACCCTTGAGTTTCTTATAGACTCAGCAAACTCTGTTAGTAAGAACTTGGGGTTTGAAGGCAGAGAGGTCTAGTGTGGTTTTTCTGTTTTCTAGCTGTGTTACCAACTCACAGAGAAATAATAGCTCTTACATGGAGTTGTTTAAAGGATACAATGAGCTAACCTATCTAAAGTATGTATTGTTTATTCCCTTCCTACTGCATCTATTGGTACAAGTTGGGGATAATATTGCCTGTCTGGCACACACGATTTTGATGCCATGGAAACAATGGATGAGAAAGGGCACTGTAAACAATGAAACATTAGTCATACCACTTACAGAGGGATTTTTAAAAGTTTATTTTGTTAGTTTAATGTAAGTTTTCCATTTAAGTTTCACATGCATACATTCAAAAAGTACACACATCATTAGGGCACATCTCCACGAATGTTCACAAAGTAAACATACCTAGGTAACCAGAACCCAGATCATAAAATGGAACATTCCAGAAGGCCCTGTGGCACCCTTTCCCTCTTGTTGCCTCATCACAAAGATGATCATCGTAACTTCTAAAAGCATAGCCTCAGATCAGTTCAGTTCAGTTCAGTCACTCAGTCGTGTCCAAATCTTTGTGACCCCATGAATTGCAGCATGCCAGGCCTCCCTGTCCATCACCAACTCCCAGAGTTTACCCAAACTCATGTCCATCAAGTCGGTGATGCCATCCAGCCATCTCATCCTCTGTCATCCCCTTCTCCTCCTGCTCCCCAGCCCTCTCAGCATCAGGGTCTTTTCCAATGGGTCAGCTCTTCACATGAGATGGCCAAAGTATTGGAGTTTCAGCTTCAACATCAGTCCTTCCAATGAACACCCAGGACTGATCTCCTTTAGGATGGACTTCTTGGATCTCTTTGCAGTCCAAGGGACTCTCAAGAGTCTTCTCCAACACCATGGAAGCATCAATTCTTCAGCACTCAGCTTTCTTCACAGTCCAACTCTCACATCCATACATGACCACTGGAAAAACCATAGCCTTGACTAGATGGACCTTTGTTGGCAAAGTAATGTCTTTGCTTTTGAATATGCTATCTAGGTTGGTCATAACTTTCCTTCCAAGGAGTAAAGTGTCTTTTAATTTCATGGCTGCAGTCACCATCTGCAGTGATTTTGGAGCCCCCCAGAATAAAGTCTGACACTGTTTCCCCATCTATTTCCCATGAAGTGATGGGACCAGATTCCATGATCTTCGTTTTCTGAATGTTGAGCTTTAAGCCAACTTTTTCACTCTCCACTTTCACTTTCATCAAGAGGCTCTTCACTTTCTGCCATAAGAATGGTGTCATCTGCATATCTGAGGTTATTGATATTTCTACCAGCAATCTTGATTCCAGCTTGTGCTTCTTCCAGCTCAGCATTTCTCATGATGTGCTCTGCATATAAGTTAAATAAGCAGGGTGACAATATGTAGCTTTGATGTACTCCTTTTCCTATTTGGAACCAGTCTGTTGTTCCATGGCCAGTTCTGACTGTTGCTTCCTGACCTGCATAGAGGTTTCTCAAGAGGCAGGTCAGGTGGTCTGGTATTCCCATCTCTTTCAGAATTTTCCACAGTTTATTGTGATCCACACAGTCAAAGGCTTTGGCATAGTCAATAAAGCAGAAATAGATGTTTTTCTGGGACTCTCTTGCTTTTTTGAAGATCCAATGGATGTTGGCCATTTGATCTCTGGTTCCTCTGCCTTTTCTAAAACCAGCTTGAACATCTGAAAGTTCACGGTTCACGTTAGTTTTGTCTATTTTGGAAATTTTTATAAATGGAATGATCGCTTTCATTTCTGGCTGTCTAGCTCCCATTATGTTTGAGAAGTTGATCCATTTTGTTCCATGTAGTTGTAGTTCATTAATTCTCATGGCTTTAGAGTGTTATGTTGTATAAGTATACCACAATTTATATATTCATTCTTTAGGTGATGGACATGTGAATTTCATAAATAGTCCTGCCATGATCATTCTTATACATGTCTTTTGAACATATCTGTGCATTTTTGTTGAATATGTATCTTGGAGAGAAATTTCTGGATGACAGTGTATACATATATTTGATTTTAATAGATGTGGACACATTATTTTCCAAAGTGATTGTACCAATTTATACTTCCACACAAAAAAAATTCTTTAACATCAGTAAAATTCTGTAAATCCATAGTAGAATTTTACAGAAATACAGTTGGAATTGTGTGAAAAATGGGGATATGATTTTCTCTTTTGTTGAGATCCTATGCTCTTAAATTGCATGGAATAGAGCCTCATTTCTATTAACTTAGCTTGCAGTGAGGGGGTTGCTATTGTAGTCATATACACATTAAATTAGGAAAAGCTGAACTGTGTAGTTTTAGAAAGGCCATAAAAATGCAGAGTCTCTGGGCTGTGTGATCTTGAGTGTTCTGCTGTTTAGTCTCATTTCTTCCTGTAAGATATCCTGGTGTCCTAAGGGGCAGTCCATCCTCCCTGGGTCCGTTTTCAGCAGGCAGCTACCACAAGTACTCCTGTGAGCCAGCATCCATTCTGCC
Organism: Bubalus kerabau; assembly: GCF_029407905.1. NCBI lineage: Eukaryota > Metazoa > Chordata > Mammalia > Artiodactyla > Bovidae > Bubalus > Bubalus kerabau. The sequence continues at coordinate 140,402,849 of NC_073626.1, forward strand.
TGTTCCTATTGGTTACTCCCTTGCCATATGCTTTATTAAACATTTGATTATCACCTCTACTTAACAGGAACTATTCTTTGCAATCAATTGAAAGGATTTCCAGCTTTCTGTCTAAACTATGTACCATTCCTAAGCCAGTTAGCCTTTGGAAGCTACATGTTCCAGTCAGTTCCCAAGGAGTAGATGCATGTACCAGCTGGCCTTCTAGATTCAGGGGCCTATAGATATTTGTTTATAACGGGTGCCAGGTGAATTATACAGAATCATAAGAAAGTCATAAGAAAATATTAGTAATCATTATTTTGAACTAACAGAACATTTTTTTACAGCAGATATTTAATGCAGACCTCTACTAAGACTTAACAATTTTTTTTTTAAATTCTTTATAGTTTAAAAAACCAGGGGTAGGCTTTGCCATTTTATGCTAACTTAGTCTATGCTGGTTCAACTAGTATTGGTCAAGGGAGGAACCCATTACTGGAGGCAAGGAAGACAGGTCTAAACAGTTCTGCACTTCATGGTCAAATAAGTATATTTTGCAAGGTGTTTCTTATGGAACCCAAGCTATGAAACCCATTCCTGAAACTACCATATCTTGGAGTAACTTTCAGATTCCTTTATTAGTTCAATGGGTTTAGTTGTAATGTGGAGTGATAGACAGTTACACTCTTGCTTCTAGCTTTTAGTCTCTCTATTCAAGATAGAGGACCTGTTTATTTCACCTCATCTACCTTCTGCTATTAGAGATAATTTCCCCTGGGCACCTTCTTGGCCCAACTTACACTTAATATTTTAAGCTAATGCCCACTTTGTCATACCTAGGTGGTTTGCAGAAGAACATGTGGCCTATGAACATAATTTCTTACTTTGCATTCTTTATACAGACCTTACAAATATTAATATTTCCACAGCACTTCTGACCTGGAGGTAGAGCCATTACTAAGTGTTGTGGTTGGACAACATTGGCCTTCTAATGAGTTCAGGTTGTCCTTCAAGACCTCTTTCCACCACAGGCACACAACTGAAGATCCTAATTAGGGAATCTATTAAAAAGGACTTGACCTACTCTGTGGCTAAATTTATACATGTGATGCTTTTTGAAAGTGAAGTGATTAATATTAGTCAATGCCTGCATAGGACCAGAAAGTCTTATTCCAATATTATTAAACTAACAGTAATTAAAATTTGGCACTAAAATGTCATTCCACTGCTGTATTCCTATAAATTAAATTAAACTTTACACATTATTTAAGGCTTCAATGTAACACATTTAGCATTTTTTTAAAGCCAGTCTTGAAGCCAGGCCTATTTCTATAAATGTTCCCAGTAGCTAGCCTTTTGTGGGAACAGTAGATTTTAAACACTTGGTTTATTTAAATTACTCTTATCACTTTCAAGAAAGTTTGAGAAGCGTTACAAGAAATTGAGTGAATTAGTCATTCAGTTCCTTGATGGATCATTCACAAATGTACCAATGCCAGGGAACATTTAATTGACTAAAATATTCTGAATGAATTTGTCATTTGAGTGTGTTCTTTGAATGAATATCTTTGTTATATTGAATGTATTCTACTGATATTATTTAGGCTTGCTTCCAATATTAATTCATAAGAGACTTTGGCTGTCTTATCCATAGAATGTGTGTCCAAGTTAAGACTATGCTGTATTTGGGTAGAGTATGTGTGTTCTTGAAAGAAATACAGGAATTTAACAGTCAGTTTTGTCTATAAAACCTAGGGTGGTCATGTTTAAATAATAAATTTAATGAGATGATTAATTTTACAACCATGTTTATGTAACAAACCTTAAATATTGGGAAATGTAGATTCTTTAAAAAATCTTATTATTTAAAACCCAAGCATTTAAATATGTATCAGTCTCAGTCTTATATATAAAAAATTCTTAACTTCTAACATTGTTTATCAGCATTAGCACCTCCTGAATCCTTCTGTTTAAGAGGTTTCTTAAGAGGGAATAGATTTGCCATGTCAGACTGATTATTTGAAATCTAAGCTCTGTTTTCAATTTCAGATACTTAAAAAGGTCTGGCTTGGCTGGTGAACATGAAAGTGCTTACTGCAAAATTAGCTGTTGCTGCAGAACATGAAAGGAAATCACGGGGCCATTAACACATCTAGAAATAGTCCTTTCTAGCCTTTGGTTCCTAAAATAGCTTAGTGAAAATAAAATTTTCAGATAAGGTAGAAAGGTGAGGTTTTAAATTATTTTCCTTTTAAGCTTTCCTTCTTTCCCATCCTTCCTCATTTCCACCCCTCCTTTATTTCCCCTTCCTTGGAGGAAAAGTTATGACCAACCTAGACAGAATATTAAAAAGCAGAGACATTATTTTGCCAACAAAGGTCCATCTAGTCAAAACTATGGTTTTTCCAGTAGTCATGTATGGATGTGAGAGTTGGACTTTAAAGAAAGCTGAGTGCAGAAAAATTGATGCTTTTGAACTGTGGTGTTGGAGAAGACTCTTGAGAGTCCCTTGGACTGCAAGGAGATCCAACCAGTCCATCCTAAAGGAAATCAGTCCTGAATATTCATTGGAAGAACTGATGCTGAAGCTGAACTCCAATACTTTGGCCACCTGATGCAAAGAGCTGACTCATTTGAAAAGAGCCTGATGCTGGGAAAGATTGAAGGCAGGAGGAGAAGGGGATGACAGAGAATGAGATGGTTGGATGGCATCACCGACTCAATGGACATGAGTTTGAGTAAACTCCAGGAGTTGGTGATGGACAGGGAGGCCTGGCGTGCTGCAGTCCCTGGGGTCGCAAAGGGTCGGACACAACTGAGCAACTGAACTGAATTGAACTTATGTGTATTAACTTAAAACTTCACATTCTAGATCTTCTTGAGGCTGAGTGATGGGAGCAGAAAGTACACACTTTATCCCTGTATATGCAGTGAGTCAAAAAGAAGGGAAATTAGAGAAAATTCACCGTCAGATTTCAGATGTTAAAATTAAGTTAATGATGTTATGATTCAGAAGTAAGTTACTACTTTGATGATAATTGGATTGATTTTATGAAGATGGGCTGTTTTTTCCCCCATTAAGTGTGTGTGTGTGTGTGTGTGTGTGTGAACATGTGTATGTGTCTGTATATGCATGAGTGCTCAGTCACTTCAATTGTGTCTGACTCTTGTCACCCTATGGACTGTAGCCCCCCAGGCTCCTCTGTCCTTGGGATTCTCCAGGCAAGAATACTGGAGTGGGTTGCCATCCCCTCCTGAGGGGATCTTTACAATCCAGGGATTTAATGCATGTCTCATGTGTTGTCTTAGTTGCAGGCAGGTTCTTTACTGCTGAGCCAACAGGGAAGCCTGTATATGTGCATGAAGTGAAGTGAAGTAAAGTTCCTCAGTTGTGTCCGACTCTTTGCGACCCCATGGACTGTAGCCCACCAGGCTCCTCCATCCGTGGAATTTTCTAGGCAAAAGTACTGGAGTGGGTTGCCATTTCCTTCTCCAATATATATGCATACTTGAGGCCAAATTAAATTTTGGTAATAAATGATGGCAGGGTTACCAGATTTTCTACATAAGATAAAAGATGTACCAATAAAAGAAAAGATGCCTAAAATTGAATTTCAGATAAACAAAGAATAATAGTTTGTATACAAAGGTCCCAAATATCCTACCAGAGGGACATTTTCCTCTAAGAACTTCAGGGGTAAGTTGTCCAGTTTCCCAGACTTTAAGCCATTGCTTACACACTGTGTATATTTGTATTTATATCTTCTCAGTTCATTCCTGCTGCATATATTTTGAGAATCTGAATTTTCTCAACAGTCTGGAACCTCTATTGAGTGTGCTGTAACATGGTTGGAGGATCCCATTCCAGATAACTTATAGCCGAGGCTCTGCCCTCTGGCTCTGGGCTTCTGTATCTCCAGTGTTAATATTCCAAGAATGAGGCTGGAGCATTTTGCTGACTGTGGAGCTCTTTGGAGCACTGATTCAGGGAAGCCTTTGCTACAAAAGCCACATAGAGTGATTGTTGATCTGTTTTCTAAAAACTGAGCTGTGCCCTTAAGCCTCTAATCAGTTTCACAAGGCATGTATCTGCTTCTTCTGATGGAAAGGTCTTTCAGGTGAACAATGGGGACCTCTGTAGCTTTGCAATGCTAAGTACACAGCTCACTATGTGTACATACCATGAAATAGAAATAGATCTATAAAGTTTAGAAAGTAATCATTACAAATGATATCTTTTGCTTTAGATAACAGAATTTTAAAATGTTCCTCAATATTGATGATGATGTTGATGAATTAAAAAATAGAATCAGATTAGGACACATGAAAGAAACAATAGTGTATATAATGGTCTGTTTTTCTAAAGAGGAAAGTAGAAATTTAAAAACTGGGATGTTTCTATGAGGATTGTTATGTCAGATGAAACACAGTCTAAAAAATATTTTGTAAACCATGAAGTAAACCATACCTGAATAGTTTAAAGATAACACATTATTAGAGTTAATAAATGCCCTAAAATGAGTAAAATTTTGTGCTTTAAATGTCAAGACATTTTGAATGAATACTGTAGATCATCAAAAGCTGGTAAGTGGCATTAAAGATAAGCTGGGCTTCTACTTCACTGATGTGGTTTCAGTTCAGTTCAGTCGCTCTGTCGTGTCTGACTCTTTATGACCCCCATGGACTGCAGTACGCCAGGCTTCCCTGTCCATTACCAACTCCCGGAGCTTGCTCAAACTCCTGTCCATCGAGTCGGTGATGCCATCCAACCATTGTTTAGAAAAGAGATTTTGTTTTAGGGTCATCTGGCAGATTACAACCTTGTAGAGAAACCTGATATCCAGGTGAACTCTCTAGTGCTCTTCCTACTTCACTTGGCTACATTAGTTTTGAAGTTTCCACTATTGGGCTCAAATCTGTGTTGTTGAAACTTTCATACAAGGCACTGGTTTTTTGGCATATTTCACACACAGCACAGCTTACAGCCCAAAGGGATTGCATGGTGTATTAGTTTCCTGAGGCTGCTATAACAGATTATTACAAACTTGGTGACTTAATGACAAAAATTTATTTTCTCAAAGCTCTGGAGCTAGACGTCTGCAATCAAGGTCTCAGCAGGGCTGCCCTGCCTCCAGAGTCTCTGGGGGAGAATCTGTTCCTTGCCTCTCCCAACTATTGCCAGGTGGCTGTTGGCATTCCTTGCCTTGGGGCCACGTCACTTCAATCTCCACCTGTCTTCACATTGCCTTCTCCTCTGTGGCCTGAGTATCTTATTCTTTCCCCTTTTCTCTTATCAGGCTACACGTGATGATATTTAGTACCCACCAGATAATCCAGAATAATCTCCTCATCTCAAAATCTTTAATTTATTCACACCTGGAAAAATTCACACCTGGGTCACCATTCAGCCCACTACACACAGGAAATAAAATTCCTTCAGTTCATTTCAGTCACTCAGTCGTGTCCAACTCTTTGCAACCCCATGAATCGTAGCACGCCAGGCCTCCCTGTCTATTACCAGCTCCCGGAGTTCACTCTGACTCACATCCATTGAGTCAGTGATGCCATCCAGCCATCTCATCCTCTGTTGTCCCCTTCTCCTCCTGCCCCCAATCCCTCCCAGCATCAGAGTCTTTTCCAATGAGTCAACTCTTCGCATCAGGTGGCCAAAGTACTGGAGTTTCAGCTTTAGCATCATTCCTTCCAAAGAAATCCCAGGGCTGATCTCCTTCAGAATGGACTGGTTGGATCTCCTTGCAGTCCAAGGGACTCTCAAGAGTCTCCTCCAACACCACAGTTCAAAAGCATCAATTCTTCGGCGCTCAGCTTTCTTCACAGTCCAACTCTCACATCCATACATGACCACAGGAAAAACCATAGCCTTGACTAGACAGACCTTTGTTGGCAAAGTAATGTCTCTGCTTTTGAATATGCTATCTAGGTTGGTCATAACTTTCCTTCCAAGGAGTAAGCGTCTTTTAATTTTGTGGCTGCAGTCACCATCTGCAGTGATTTTGGAGCCAAAAAAATAAAGTCTGACACTGTTTCCACTGTTTCCCCATCTATTTCCCATGAAGTGATGGGACCGGATGCCATGATCTTCGTTTTCTGAATGTTGAGCTTTAAGCCAACTTTTTCACTCTCCTCTTTCACTTTCACCAAGAGGCTTTTTAGTTCCTCTTCACTTTCTGCCATAAGGGTGGTGTCATCTGCATATCTGAGGTTATTAATATTTCTCCCAGCAATCTTGATTTCAGCTTGTGTTTCTTCCAGTCCAGCGTTTCTCATGATGTACTCTGCATATAAGTTAAATAAGCAGGGTGACAATATACAGCCTTGACATACTCCTTTTCCTATTTGGAACCAGGAAATTCCTTATAAACCTAGAAATTGAACCCAAAAGTGTCCTACTTCCTACATTTGTCTGTATTCTTTTCTGATAGTCTACTAGAGTTAGTTATATTATAAGGTGGTTTTGGAGGTCAAGAACCCATACAGAATAGCAGGAATTACCAGTTTTAACAGAGACAACTAACATACATGTGTGTGTTTCAATACATGTATTAAAAATTGCATGTATCGCACCAACAAAAGAACCTACTGATGTGAAGTTTCACTGAAATGGTTCAAGAAAAAGATGTTAATTAAATATCACTTTATTAAAGCAAAAGAAACCATTATATGAATGGAATGTTGGCCCTTTCTTTATGAGTCAGTTATGCTGATTTCATCAAAACCCCCCAAAATACGTTTGGCGCCTGGTTGTACTAAAGATTTCTGTAACTCTTTTCATCAGGAAGCTGTTTAAAGTTCTGATTCCACTTCTCATTCTCCACAACCATTGATACATCCTAATTTATTTGCAGTTTATATCCTGACTACCTCTACAAAATATAAAGTGGCTTATAAAAAAAGGTATATGCAATTAGAAATAAAATTTCAAATAATTATTGAGGGAGAGGAAACAAAGGAACCTCCAAGACCTAGGCTCATATATTCATTCAGAATGAGTATTAATACTTTTTTCTAAGCTCCCGGACAGCCAAGGCAAAAGAGGTCTCCAGTAGCAAAATTAATGCTCATTGTTTCAATGTTTACTTTTACTGTTTCCCCCTTCCCAAGAAGAGATCATTATAGAAGTGTTAGTAATCACATCCAGTTTTAGTTATTAACTCCAGGAACAAATTTAAAATTTGATTTTCCATAGCAATAACCTCCTTCCCAATTTTTATACACTCTGTTACCTATTTATTCTATTACATTTACTTGAATAATTTCTTGGGCCTTGTTTGAATTTTATACAGAGATACTGAAAATAAATCTGTGATAGTAAGTGCTATGACTCAATGAGACTGTTGTCATTCTTCTTTATCTATGAGAATTTTATTAAGATGGGTGCTTTCCCCTCTGGGTTATTTTTTTGTTTCCAGCTGAATCCCATTAGTTGACTCAAGGCACCTTTTGAATAAATCTTACCTGGAGACTCTAACATGTCTGTGTACCATGTTTATAAATATTACACTGGGAAGTGGTTTGCTGTTTTATCCAATCATAGCTTAACTGAAAATCTTTATGACTTTCACTAAGAAAATCTGGGAAAGCATGCCACAGGTAATCTGAACTGAAGGCAACTATATGCATTGATTAGAACGATTATAGATAAAAAGGTAAGGAAGCTATGAGAATGTGTACCAGATGAATCATTATCAAACACCAGTAAACCAGTACCACTGGGGATTTAGACATCTATGTGGGTTTAATGCATCATTTTATATAGCCAAACCAAATTAAAATGATATTTTGTGTGAACATTAAACTTTTCTTTCTTGAGACTGAATACTGTGGGAGATTTGGCATAATAGAATTACTAATTTTTGGTCCAAGTAGTTCACCTCTTTTGAAATTTTAACGTGACTTGTGGCCCAATGAGCCCATGGAGTTGTGAAGCAGTAAACTCTTTCTTTGCGGCCACAGCTTTTGCCCCTAATTCCTGTGGCCTGTTTCAACCTGTGTATTACTATTTCCAGGCTGAATCAAGAAAAAGAATGTTGAAAACTGGTGTGCTATCTATGAGGTTATGCTCTGGTTTAGAGATTCTCTGGCTATCTTAGGTAGAAAAGTTTGGATTAGAAAGAAAAGTGACATGTTTCAAAGGAATGGAAATTCTTAGGGATTAAATATAGTCTATTAATTAAGAGCTTAGCTCTGGCTCAAGTTTCAGACTTGAGTTCAAATTCAAATTGCTTCGTTTATCATCTCTGTGACCTTGGTCAAAGTATTTTTCCAGTCATTGGTTTCCTTAACCAAAAAAGGGACACAATGAAAGGACCACAAGTTAGTGGATTCTGATTAGAATTAAATGTACTAATCAGTGTAAAGCTGTGATAAGTACAATGGCTGGTGCATAACAAGGTCTGAAAAGCATTAGCTCTTTTTTTGTTTGTTTGTTTTTGTTGTTGTTATCTTCATTATTATCATGCAGGAATGTTTGTGCTGAATAGTAAATGACACTGGATTTTTCTTTTTAGAGAGAATATGTGATAGCATCTATAATGAATGCATAAACAATTCTTGCATTTCCCCAAGTGCCTAATTTATTTTGAATGAAAGATTCATGACTCAGTTCAAATGTACAAGGAGATTAGCCTTTGCAAGTAATTCATTTAATACCAGCTATAATATGTGGCAAGTGATCTCTGGGAGATGTGCAGAGGAGGGCTATATGTGCAGACTGCTTTCCTTTTTGTTTCAACTCTGAAAACATTACTTGATTGAAGGAATTTTTTCTCCCTCAATTTTTGAACCTTATGCAATTGGTTCTAGCCAGTAAAGTTAAGCTTATTGCTTTCTCTGGCAAAGTCATTGAGTCATTTTGTCTTAATGTTGCAGAATTTACTATCTGCTTTACTCTTGGCACTTACATGTTCAGAGCCTCAGAAGAAAATAAAATGAAGGAGTTCTTTGATTTTCATCCTGATAGAAACAAGTTGGCAAAAAAAGGGGCAAGATATATATATATCAGGTTTTCTTTTTATTTCGTAAAATCTGAAGCCTTGAGGAGATTATGGCTATCTGTTTGGTATCTTACTGTTCTTGCCTCAGTATTGATCTATCTATCCATCAATCTGTCTATCTACTTACCTAATCTATATCACTTGTTTTAGGAACACAAATGAGTTTAGCAGGATTATAAAAGCTGAGTAAAGTGTCATTGGAAGATGTTTATACAAGAGTGGGAAATGGTAATTACTTAGCTAAAGAAATAGAAAAATTTCCTAAAGTATAATTTTCCACACATTCTTCACAATTTAAATAATCTTTTGAAAAATCAGAAAGCAAAAATGTATGTGGCCTAAATCTAGTTGCTTTGTAGAAAATCTTGTTGGTTTCAGTGAACAACCAATTAATAACTGTTAAGAAATCACTAAGTAAGAGATACATTGACCGTGTTTTTTGGTATGAACATGATTAATTTCTTCCACAAATATTTATTGAGTAGGTTAGATACTGTTTTAAACACTGGTAGTACAAATGGTGAATAAAATGATCTCCAGTCCAGTGGGGAGATTGGCAATTCCAAGTTAAATAAAGTACAATCACACGTGTAATGCAGGTAATGCAATACGGTGAGGAGTCGTGGCTGTGGTGGTGGTCGTGGTGATGGTAACCTGCCTTAACTAGTGTGCTCAGAATATTGTGCTTGACAAGTGATGTTGTCACAGCATGTTTAAAACACTGGACCCAAATTTTGAGCACCTGTCTGAAGTCACTTTTTATGGGCAAGGAGTTGCACTTAGGATGGTGTGTTTAAGAAATGTATATGTTAGTGTCAATATATGACTCTCTCTCCGAAGGTAAATAAATGTATCTTACAACTTCACCTGACAAGATCTTTTCAAGATTACAATGGATTGGAAACCATTCAGGTGAAGTGTACAATGAGCCTAACATGAGGATTAAAAACAATTTTTTTCTTTTCTACTTTCAAAATTGCTACTGTGCCCTGTCTAATATCTTGTGAAATAGCGACACTAATGCCTTGCTCAGCAGGGAGGCAGATGCTGTTGGGGAGGGACAGATGAATGGTTCCAGTTGGTAGCAGCACATTTGAAGTTCTGCCTGATCAATAGAGTCTTTCACTTTTAGGGTCAAGGTGGTAACAGCTAATTAACAGGAGAGCAGGCTGGAAAAAGAATAAAAGATCTGCACGTTAATGTTACTTGTGCTGTTCACAAAAAGAAAACCAGTTTTCTGTGAGAAAACTGTTTTCCTCTAACTTGAAAGCATTAAGAATTTGTTCACCCTGGAGCTTTCTTTGATGTGCCTCCCTTCAAGTCCCATGGCTCTCTGCCTTCTAAGAAAGCCTTTATAAACTGCAATCTCTAATGCCGCTGTAAGCACCAGAGGCAGTGGCCTGCTGGAAATGTTTGGGGGTCAAAAGTAGCTCTGAATTCAAATCCTGGCCATGACTCTTTCCTGCTGTGTGACTGGAGCAAGTCATTTAACTTCCTTGATTGACAGTTTCCTTGACTCTTAAATGGGGGGAGTATGAAACCTCCCTTATAAGGCTGTGTGAGGCTTAGTGCAGGAGTCATAGGGAAGCCTCATAGTGTTGGGTGCTTGGTTCTACTTAATACTGAAGGCTCAACTCTGAAAGCACTTGAGGTTACAAAGCTCAGTGTCAGGTTATTTTCATGTTGTCTCATCTGAAAGCCTCATTTCCCCCACAGTGTGGTGAGAATCTTGAGGGCAGGAAACATTTTTCATGCTTCTTTTCTGCCTTCCATTGCACCTTGCAGAGTCCTTAGTGCCACATCAGCACTTAATAAATGTTTATATTACCACTTCTGGTCTGTGTTTTGAAAAATTTCTTAAAATTAGAGACCGTGAGAGGCATAGATTGTGGTGCTTTTCACTCCGAGCTCCCACAAATTTTGGTGGGGGGGTGATCATACGGGAAAGAAGGTGGCACCATAAGATATCAACTCTTAAAAATCATGATGATGAGTAGGAAAATAAAGTATGCCATATCGCTTGATAATCTCTATGAGTAGCCAGACTGCATGATGTGTTATGACTAAAACGACAGTGAAATATCTGATGGTCACTGAGCCTGCTCCAAAACATAATGGGAATTCACCTTGATAAAGAACAATAGTCTTGCGGCCAAGACCTTGGATTCTGGCCAGTTTTAAACATCTGCTTCCTCCCGAGACAATCTAGAATTGTGACTCAAGTCTTAGAACTGGGCTGGGGAGCAGAGGGCATGATTTAGATTAAATCTGAGGAGACCTAGGTTGGCTGACCATGTAGGGTGGCAATGCCCTTGTTCCACTAAATCTGCAGAGGTTACATTCTGTCCTATGGTGCAATTTTCCTAGAATTTCTGTCAGCACCTATGTTACCTATTATAATAAAGGAACTTGGGAAAAATCTTCCACATAGCAGGCTCTCAATGTTACAATGAAAGGAGAGAAAAAAAAGAGATGTTCTCTTTGTGTATCTCTGTGTGCTCAGTCGCTTCAGTCATGTCCAATTCCTTGAGAGCCCATGGACTGTAGCCCACCAGGCTCCTCTGTCCATGAGATTCTCCAGGCAACAGTACCAGAGTGGGTTGCCATGCCCTCCTCCAGGGGATCTTCCTGACCCAGGGACTGAACCTGCGTCTCTTATGTCTCCTGCATTTGCAGGTGAGTTCTTTACCACTAGTGCCAGCTGGGAAGCCCATATATATCTCTCTATGTAACCCTAAGATTTCCAAGTTGATTTTTGCCGTTACTCTAACATAATAGAAAGATATGGACAGGCCCATGTAGTATGTTGTAATGACATTGGCTTGTTGATTTCTCAGCTCTAAGGAAGTCTTTGCTTCTGGCAATAGGGACAGATAATACATAGTGTTCTTCTCTTTAATACTTTGGGAATAACATAGTTGTCCAAAATGTTAACTTTATTCTGCAAAGTTACTACCTGAAACAAATTTTTAAAGTAAGTTTGTTTTCCTTGAGCTGCTGCTGCTGCTGCTAAGTTGCTTCAGTCGTCTCCGACTCTGTGCCACCCCATAGACGGCAGCCCACCAGGTTCCCCGTCCCTGGGATTATCCAGGCAAGAACACTGGAGTGGGTTGCCATTTCCTTCTCCAATGCATGAAAGTGAAAAGGGAAAGTGAAGTCTCTCAGTTGTGTCTGACTCTTCACGACCCCATGGACTGCAGCCTGCCAGGCTCCTCTGTCCATGGGATTTTCCAGGCAAGAGTACTGGAGTGGGGTGCCATTGCCTTGAGCAATACTGGTCAAATATTCATTCATTCAAAAGTAATTGTTTATTGAAGTGCATACTACATCCTGTTCCAGGTTGTGTGGGAGTTTCAAAGATAAATGAGGTTCTGTCTTTGCCATTTAAGATATTACAGTTCTTTATTTTAGATACACCAAAACAGACACCTTGAAGCAATTGATGGTTAAGAATTACTGCAATGAAAGGTATATGTTTTTATAATAATATCTCCTTTATGTGACATCATGAGAAATTCCAAATAGATGAATTTCTCTAATTAATTTAATTTCATTTTTCCTAGAAGCTAACATAATTTCTAATGATAATACCATTAAATAACAGGATACTGAATTTAGTTCTCAAGATTTCTGTGTTGTTCTTTTAATTTCCTATTGGTTGTTAATCAGTATTTGGTATCTTAAAGTTACCTTCATATACAATTAGGTTCATTTATTTAAATTTGTTTTTATTTTTAACTTTTTCCCTTTTAATTTAACTTTGTTTTTTAATGATCTAAAACTGAAATCAAAACTATAAGGGACTTTGGAGAAATCATTCCTGTTCACTTTATACCTATATTTAAAAACTAATTTTTAGTTCATCTTATTTGCTTGCTTAGTCTCTTTGTTTCTTTTTGATAATATAAGCAAGTTTATACACATATAAACATAAAAGACAACTATGTGAATATTTATACATATATTTATTCATAAATCCTTTTCCATTCTTATAAAAATATAGTATAATAGATACACTCTTTTAAACTTTGCTTTTTCTGTCTAATAATAGAATCTGAAGATCACTCCATTGCTTTGCACAGTACCTCAGTACCATATTACATGGTTACATAATGTTTTATTCATTAGGTTGCCTGTTGAAAGACATATGGCTTCTCGTATCAGACTTTGAATGATGTTTCCCAAGTGGGAAAGGAAATGGGTTGATCTTACTGTCTACCTCATTGGTGGTTATATTTCTCATTGCAGATTAATATTTAATATAAATCAGTTTTTTATGTGTGTGTGAATTTGAATATCATTTTTTTTAGTTTTGGCACAACCCTGAGAAAAACACTGGAGTCCTAGACTTTTGCACCCAGTATAACTAAAACTGCTAAGACACAATCCTTCATGAAGGACATATCATGGATGGTCTGGGAAAACTCCTATGTAAATGTAAAGAGTCAGTAAAAGAAGTGTTTGAGGGTAGTAATTATCCCTTAGGACTTCTGAAAGTCTGAAAAATATTTAATTGTGAATTTTCAAAATTGTGGTAAATAACCAATATTTAGATGACACTGGAGCAAAAGTTTAGTTCAAACTGAAAATAAGGTAGAATTGATTATATTTGTGATTGGGATCATTTGTTATCTCTTAATAGGCTTGGTTTTTAAGGCTGCCATTAGAGTCTTTATAAAAAATACTGTCTGAGATCTTGGTAGAAGTGATCAGGTGGGTGGTGGTGTATTTATTGGTTTCATGGACTCATGCAGTATCTGCCAGTGTCCTCTTGGGAACACAGTACACGCCTGGGAACAGAGTTCCATAAGCAAATAAATCTAAAATCTTATGGCTTAGACAAGTTTCTTTACAGCAAGATTTCTTAGAGCCTTTAATAACTAATCTATACATGACTTCTGGGGACAGGAATGTAAAATGCTGCTTTTCATAGACATGTTTCTTCATGGAGCCTATTTTTTATGGAGTACATTTTAGGAAGGCTGGGTATAATGGGTAAGCTTTTTATACTTATGAATGATTTAGAGAATGAATTGGAGGGAGAGAGGATGAATTGAACAGAGTACTATCATTCCTATGTTGCAGGGGTTAAGACTGGCTCAGGTGTCAGTGACATGCCTATCCTGGATTGAAGGCAGATCTTCAGGCTCTTTATCATATGAAAAGATTTGAAGTCATAAGAAATCTGAAAAGAATTTAGTAAAAATATCAGTTTCTATGTCTAATGCAAGATTTTCCTAGCCTCACTGCTGCTGCTGCTGCTAAGTCGCTTCGGTTGTGTCCGACTGTGCGATCCCATAGACGGCAGCCCACCAGGCTCCCCCATCCCTGGGATTTGCTAGGCAAGAACACTGGAGTGGGCTGCCATTTCCTTCTCCAATGCATGGCAGTGAAAAGTGAAAGTGAAGTTGCTTAGTTGTGTCCGACTCTTAGTGACCCTATGGACTGCAGCCCACCAGGCTCCTCCGTCCATGGGATTTTCCAGGCAAGAGTACTGGAGTGGGGTGCCATTTCCTTCTCTGCCTAGCCTCACTAGGACTTTTTTATTGTAAAACATTTTCTAGGCCATGTATACTTTCAGTAGGAATGGGATTGAGATTGTCACTGCATTTCCTCTTTCTGTACAGAATTTTAGATGTATGTCACAGAGTCGGACACGACTGAAGAGACTTAATAGTAGTAGTAGTATAGACATCAGATGGTGGTTCCTTTGCTTCCAAAGCCTTGTAATCAAAATCCTGATAGGCAGGTATATCCTGTTTTCGATTTAGCAGAAATAAGGAATTACTTTGATCCTTCAGTTACTTTTTTCACTCTGATGTTTCTCATTTCCTTATTTTTTCTCCCGACCAGAGTAAAGCGAGCTATCCTTCATGTGACAGTGGAAGAGAAGCCACAGTTATTTTTTGTATACAACCTTCTGTACATCACATCACTTTTTTTTTTAGATTTATTTTTTATTCATTTATTTTTAAATATAAATTTATTTATTTTATTTTTCTTATTTAATTTTATTTTATTTTTAAACTTTACATAATTGTATTAGTTTTGCCAAATTTCAAAATGAATCCACCACAGGTATACATGTGTTCCCCATCCTGAACCCTCCTCCCTCCTCCCTCCCCATTCCATCCCTCTGGGTCGTCCCAGTGCACCAGCCCCAAGCATCCAGTATCGTGCATCGAACCTGGACTGGCAACTCGTTTCATACATGATATTTTACATGTTTCAATGCCATTCTCCCAAATCTTCCCACCCTCTCCCTCTCTCACAGAGTCCATAAGACTGTTCTATACATCAGTGTCTCTTTTGCTGTCTTGTACACAGGGTTATTGTTACCATCTTTCTAAATTCCATATATATGCGTTAGTATACTGTATTGGTGTTTTTCTTTCTGGCTTACTTCACTCTGTATAATAGGCTCCAGTTTCATCCACCTCATTAGAACTGATTCAAATGTATTCTTTTTAATGGCTGAGTAATACTCCATTGTGTATATGTACCATAGCTTTCTTATCCATTCATCTGCTGATGGACATCTAGGTTGCTTCCATGTCCTGGCTATTATAAACAGTGCTGCGATGAACACTGGGGTACACGTGTCTCTTTCCCTTCTGGTTTCCTCAGTGTGTATGCCCAGCAGTGGGATTGTACATCACATCACTTTTGACCTTTTTCTGTTTAGGGGGAATGATATTAATTGCCTGCTGCCTTCTCACCAAGTTCCTTAACTTCTGATGTTGAGTTGTTACAGAAGCAAATTTGAAATTTTGTTGACTTGTTTTCCTTGATTTAGGTGACAGAGTTTTAATGTGGCTTCTATCTGGCCTATTCATGCCAACTATTCCATCTTGGAATTTTCTTTTCATAGAATACACATTTAAGTCTATTTAAAGAGGTTCCATTATTTTGTATAACTGAATCACACTGCTGCACAGCAGAAATTAACACAATGCTGTAAATCAATTGCACTTCAATACAGAATATATATTTAAAAAGAGATTTCAAAAAAACATTCAATGATTAGATGCAGTTGGATTTAGATGAATTGAATAATAAATGAATGACAATTCTTACCCTGATATATTTACAGTGTATCAATGAAGGAGTCACTGGCTTTGTTTTGTCATTCACAGCATGGTCATGAATTTTAGCTGGTGTTTGAGAACTTTCTGATGCTGAGACCAAGAGTAATTCGTCTTCCTAAAGACCTACTGTCTTTAGGAAGGTGATAGTCCTGTCTGACTTCTCTGATGGTTCCTACAGCTTAATTATATTTGGCATGTCCCATTGCTTACTTCATTGTATAGGTCCAAACTAGAAAGTCAGATTGATTTTTGTCTGTCTTATCAAACTTAGAAAACATAATTGTTTTAGAGTGTAATTTAAAGATTTTCATAAACACAGTAATTTTCTACTAGATAGCATCATTAGAAATTATATTTTTCTTGCAGCATGGTTGAGCATTGCATTCTGTGTGGGATCTAAATTGCTTTGGCAGCAGGCATTTTTGTATATTGTCATCACTGTACCTTTGGGGAGCAACCAGAGCACAGGAAAAGCAGTATTTTAGGCAGCTGATAGAGGGTTGTACCACTTGGAATGATGGGTACCCGTGGCATCACCAATGGAGACCCAAAGGTCTCTACACCAAAAGGTGTATAGGCTGCGTATAGGCAGCAGCCAGTGCTGGAGTGGCTGATCCTTCTTCATGTCCCTTTCTCACTTGCTTTGACTGGGCTGAGGAGTAGCGAATACTACCTGATGCTAATTCTGTCCTTTCATTCTGTCCTCCAAAGTTTTGGATCCCGGAAATACTAGTAACTAAAAGACTTTCCTCAAGTGGAAGGAAGGAAGATGAAAGACATTTAGGAGGCAGAGAAGGTGATCATAGTGTTTTAATAGCCTTCCACTCTTTGTTTGGTTATTGAATGTGTATGTACAAATGCAACATTCTGCAATCATATGATGATGATAATAGTAGTAATTATCATTTACTGGGCACTTCTCATGTGCCTGACACAGTGTGATTCCTTTATATCATTATTGCAGTGAAGTTCCTTAACTGTTCTGTAAAATAAGTGCATTGTTATTGTCTGTAGAGCTTAGAGAGTTTAGTGGAGCAACTTTGCCACATTTACACAGTTAGTGCACTGAAGAGGCAAAATTCTAAACAGCATTTTCTAGTCTTTTTCTTCTGCATTGGCCCAGAAGGGAGGGTAGGTACCTTTACATGAGTTAGTGAATGTGGTAACGAAGAACACATGCTTCCCCTGTTCACAGGGCTCATGGATTTGCCAGGTTTCTTTATTTGGCTACATTTCACATTTTATTCATAATTGGTAAGCCTCATAAAAACATCAGTTTCTTAAAAATGTATCCAAAATGTTTAAACAGAATCCCATACATCAGACCTTTGTTGCTTTAGTCATGTAATGTTAAATATTTTCTAATTTTTGTGATTGCATTATTATTCAATTTTTTTAATTATAATTTGGTTTTAACATGGTGAACCAAGAGAATGATTTTGAACTTGGTCATCTCATATGTTGGGGGTATCAGAATCTTTTGAATAAGTGGACATTTAGTTTAAAACAACATTTTCAGTATTAAAATTGGTTGTTTTAAATTATGATGTCTACTTTATTTAGAAATATCAGTAACATTAAAGGAAGGGGTGAGGTTTTCTATTTATTAACTATAAGGATTAACCATCCAGTGATTCTTTTCATCTCCTCTTGGACATCATTTTTGGTTTTACGTTTTTGTTATTCATATATATGTCTTGTTACTGCCTATTGAATTGGAGGCTCTTTGAAGTTTTGTTTTGTTTTCATTTCATCAGTTCAGTTCAGTCGCTCAGTCATGTCTAACTCTTTGCAATCCCATGGACTGCAGCACACCATGGTCACTTCCCTGTCCATCACCAACGCCCGGAGCTTACTCAAACTCCTGATCATCGAGTCAGTGATGCCATCCAACCATCTCAACCTCTGTCAGCCCCTTCCCTCCTGCCTTCAATCTTTCCCAGCATCAGGGTCTTTTCTAGTGAGGCAGTTCTTCTCATCAGGTGGCCAAAGTATTGGAGTTTCAGCTTCAACATCATTCCTTCCAATGAATATTCAGGACTGATTTCCTTTAGGATAGAGTGCTTGGATCTCCTTGCAGTCCAAGGGACTCTCAAAAGTCTCCTCCAACACCACAGTTCAAAAGCATCAATTCTTCAGTGCTCAGCTTTCTTTATAGTCCAACTCTCACATACATACATGACCACTGGAAAAACCGTAGCTTTGACTAGCCGGACCTTTGTTGGCAAAGTAATGTCTCTGCTTTTTAATATGCTGTCTAGGTTGATCATAGCTTTCCTTCCAAGGAGCAGTGTCTTTTAATTTCATGTCTGTAGTCACTATGTGCAGTGATTTTGGAGCCCAGAAAACATAAAGTCTGTAACTGTTTTCATTGTTTCCCCATCTATTTGCCATAAAGTGATTAGACCAGATGCCATGATCTTAGTTTTCTGAATGTTGAGCTTTAAGCCAACTTTTTCACTCTCCTCTTTCACTTTCATCAAGAGGCTTTTGAGTTCCTCTTCACTTTCTGCCATAAAAGTGGTGTCATCTGCGTATCTGAGGTTATTGATATTTCTCCCAGCAATCTTGATTCCAGCTTGTGCTTCATCCAGCCCAGCGTTTCTCATGATGTACTCTGCATAGAAGTTAAATAAGCAGGGTGACAGTATACAGCCTTGATGTACTCCTTTTCCTATTTGGAACCAGTCTGTTGTTCCATGTCCAGTTCTAACTGTTGCTTCTTGACCTGATTTCTCAGGAGGCAGGTCAGGTGGTCTGGTATTCCCATCTCTTTAAGAATTTTCCACAGTTTTTTGAGATTTCATAGGCCCTCAAAAAATGTTTATGTCACAAATGATTGAATATTTAACTTATTATTAATTTTTTGCCTCTCAATATGCTGGGTGATAATCAGAAACTGATAATTACTGTCTCAGGAATAATTTGAGAGCACAAATCCCATAGCACTGTTATGTAAAGACATTACCTATACATGTAGGTTATCTTTCATGTTGGGGGCATGTAGGATGAATCTGTTAAATTCAGGGGAGTGAAGCTTATTTCTGCATGTGTATTTAGAGAGACATAAAATATTGATTCTCTTCCTTGGGAAAAAAGAAGAGTTAATGACTAAAAATTTCTTTGTGATCTCTATGACAGTTTTATCACATATGTCTCCAAAAAACTAATCATTTTCTAAGAACAAATCTGTCTGTGTGCTAACAGATTGTGAAAATCTATCAGTTGCTTTTCTTTTTTGTTTTTCTTTAAACTACAAGCCAAAAGAAGTCAGCCTTTAAATATTTGGACATTTTTCTCTGAGAAGCAAACACACTGGCATTAACATTTCTAAAGCAAGCTCAAAGTAAATGAGATTGAAAAAATTCAAACTCCTTCCAATCCCTATGTTAATTGTTGTTTTAATTAAAGCCACTGTCATCAGTGGCAGAAGATTGCCTCAGAAAGATAAAGTAGGACCATGTCTAGCTTTGGCTTTTATGAAGGCAAAGGAGTAGGCAAGAAACCAAATAACCAGATAAGTTTGCTATTATATTAAAATAAATAATTTGCTAGGCATCAGGTGAATCACATTATTAGTTGATTAACATCATTTTCTTTAGATTATTGCATTTCCTAATCTAACTTATTGGATTTCCTGGTTTGGGGGCTTAAACGAGTATGCTAGCTTCTTCCAACACCAACTGTTTTTTGGAGATAAAGGAATTTGGAAGCGAAAAACACTTTTTTTCCCCCAATGGCTTTTGATTTGAAAAATTATTTATTCAAGTCACTACAAGTTTGTGAGATCAAATAAGAACATACTTGAAAGAGATTTATAAAATGCAAAATATTACTCGTTATCATCAACTATTATTATTAGGACAACAAAGTAAGTGCCTGTGTTTATTCAAACCTTCTTTCCAACCTACACTGCTCTGTTGGGAAACTGGGAATTGTCTTTGGAATATCTGCTTAAATGCTAAGAACTGGGTCTTGGGATTTTGCTGCTCAAGGATCCTTGCCCAAGTGTCCTAAACTTTACAAAATCAAATAAATTCTAGAGCCATCAGGCAGCATGCAAAGAACAGTGTCATCATTCCTCTCAACTTCTGGGCCACACTGAAAATGTATTTTATTGTAAAATAGGTAAAATTTGATTCTCACTAATGGAGAACAAAAGAAAAATTATAACAATGAAGACAAATCTAGAATCTGAACCTCAAAGATAAAATATAATCAGAGAAGCACTGAAAACTGTTCAGTGCACTTAGTACACAAAAGTACCAGGAGAAGCACGGACATCTTTCTAAGGTCTTATCTTAATTAAACCTGTTCTAAGTGTTAAGTTACTTCAGTTGTGTCTGACTCTGCGACCCTATGGACTGTAGCCTGACGGGCTTGTCTGTCCATGGGATTCTCCAGGCAAGAATACTGGAGTGGGTTGCCATTTACTCCTCCAGGGAATCTTCCCCACCTAGGGATCAACAGGTGTCTCTTAAGTCTCCTGCATTGGCAGGCAGCTTCTTTTCCACTAGTGCCACCTGGGAACCTGATTAAACCTACTCATCTGAAACAACTTTGGTGAGTGCAGGATCTCCCCACAAAAGCTCTCATTCCCTGTTGCAAGGAGAGTCACAGTTTCCAAAGAATTGTCCATTCACCTGATGGAACCCAGATAGAGGGACCTGGGACTAACTGGCTTCAAGAAGGCTCCACTGGAGATGGAGATTTGGAGATATCAGATGTTCTCAAGTGAGATAGATTTTACTCGTACTGTTTTCCATTGGAGCCAGTACAATGTAAGCCCCTTGACGTCAGCATCTGAGTTTCTGTATTTCCATGATGCATACCCACCCTTCATATACTTACAACATCCGTGTGGTTGAATGAGTACCCTTATGCCCAAACTGCTAAAGCCTATGTCTCTCTTTTTTTTTTAATTTACTTTTTTAAAAATATGCATGTGTGCTAAGTTGCTTCAGTTGTGTCTGACTCTCTGCGACGCTATGGACTGAAGCCCACCAGGTTCCTCTGTCCTTGAGATTCTCCAGGCAAGAATGCTGAAGCGGGTTGCCATGCCCTCCTCCAGGGGATCTTCCTGACCCAGGGATCGAACCCACGTCTCTTATGTCTCCTGCCCTGGCAGGTGGGTTCTTTTACCACTAATACGACCTAGAAAGCCCTATTGAAGTTTAGTTGAATAAGAATATTGCGTTAATCACTTCTGTACAGCAAAGTGAATCAATTATACATATGTATTATTTTTCATGGGGCTTCCCTGGTGGCTCAGAGGTTAAAGTGTCTGCCTGGAATGCGGGAGACCCAGGTTCGATCCCTGGGTCGGGAAGATCCCCTGGAGAGGGAAATGGCAACCCACTCCAGTACTCTTGCCTGGAGAATCCCATGGAGGGAGGAGCCTGGTGGGCTACAGTCCATGGGGTCGCAAAGAGTCGGACACGACTGAGCGACTTCACTCACTCACTCATTATTTTTCATATTTTTTTCTGTTATGGTTTATCACAGATCATTGAATATAGCTCCCTGGCTATTCTGTAAGACCTTGTTGTTTATCCATTCTATATATACTGGTTTGAATCTGCCTAATCCCAAACTCCCACTCTGTGTCTGCCTTTGTAGCTAACCACCAGCTTATTCTCTATGTTGCTGATTTTGTTTCAGTTTCACAGACAGGTACCCTTGTATCATATTTTGTTGTTGTTGTTGTTCAGTCCCTAAGTCATTTCTGATTCTTTGCCATCCCATGAACTGTAGCACACCAGGCTCCTCTGTCCTCCATTGTCTCCTGGAGTTTGCTCAAATATATGTTCATTGAGTCAGTGATGCCATCCAACCATCTCATTCTCTGTTGCCGCCTTCTCTTCTTGCCTTCAATCTTTCCCAGCATCAAGGTCTTTTCCAATGGGTTAACTTCTTTGCATCAGGTGGCCAAAGTATTGGAGCTTCAGCTTCAGCATCAGTCCTTCTAATGAATATTCAGGGTTGATTTCCTTTCAGATTGACTGGTTTGATCTCCTTGCAGTCCAAGAAACTCTTAAGAGTCTTCTCCAACCCCACAGTTCAAAAGCATCAATTCTTTGGTGTTCAGCCTTCCTGTGATCCAACTCTCACACCTGTACATGACTATTGGGAAAATCATGGCTTTGACTATATGGACCTTTATTGGCAAAGTGATGTCTCTGCTTTTTAATACGCTGTCTAGGTGTGTCATAGCTTTTCTTCCAATGAGCAAGGTTCTTTTAATTTCATGGGTGCAGTCACCATCCACAATCAGTCACAGTGATTTTGGAGCCCAATAAAATAGAATCTGTCACTTTCCACTTTCCCCTTCTATTTGCCATGAAGTGATGGAACCTGATGACATGATCTTAGTTTTTTTTAATGCTGAGTTTCAAACCAGCTTTTTCACTCTCCTCTTTCACCTTCATCAGGAGATTCTTTAGGTCCTCTTTGTTTTCTGCCATAAGGGTAATGTCATCTGCATTCTTAGGTTATCGATGTTTCTCCTGGCAATCCTGATTCCAGTTTGTGCTTCATCCAGCCCAGCATTTCGTATGATGTACTCTGCATATAAGTTACATAAGCAGAGTGACAATATATAGCCTTGATGTACTCTTTTCCCAATTTTGTACCAGTCTGTTGTTTCATATCTGGTCATGTTTTAGATTCCACCAAAACCTATTGCTCTTTATCCAACCTCATCTTGTTTACTTTTGTGCAACACTAAAAAATCACCCATCTCTCCTCCTGTTTGACTGTCTTTTTTTTAACCTTTCCGATTCTCCTTTAATATGATTTATTGCTACTTCTTTTATATTTCTAAGTCCCAGACTCCACCCACTCAAGCTTCCTATGGTTCTGTCCTCAGCCCTCTTCTTTATATTTTTTGTCTGGCTGGCCATACATCAGAATCACCTGGCAGCCTCTACTCCACACTCCCCCCAATCCCATAATGACACGTATGTGGAATATGCTTTCCTGAAATGTTCCCAAGTAAGTTACAGACTTACTGTCCTTTTATATCTCCATGTATATTTCTAAAAACAAGAATGTTCTCTTATATAACTACAAGACAATGATCAAAATAAAAATTAACATTAATAATACTATTATCTAACTTAAAAACTTCATTCAGATTTTGCCAATTGTTCCACTACTAACCATTATAACAAAGGGAAAAAAGAAAACAATTTTTGTGGTCTAGGAGTTCAATCCAGGATCACAAGTTGCCTTTTGCTCTCATTTTCTGTAGTCTCTTTTAACTTGGAGCAGTTTTTCATGATTTCTTTGTTTTTCATGACCTTGACATTTTTGAAGTGTACAGGCCAGTTATTTTGGGTTCTCTGATGTTTCCTAATGATTAGATTTAGATTATATATTTTTGGCAGGAATACCACAGAAATGATGTTATGCCCTATTTAATGTCTCATAGCAGGGGCACAAGATAACTTGTGGTATTATTTGTGGTCACATAGTTAATGAGGTGTCTGTCATACTTCTGTGCTGAAAAATTATTTTTTCCTCTGATAATTAATAACTATTTTATGGGGAGATACTTTGAGATTTATGAAAATAAATACATCTGTTATGTATGAGGGTCAGGTTTCTCATTGTTGGAGAAAGGAATTATAAATATGGAAATGAGCCTAAAATGAACCCATGGGTAATGGATTGGGGGTGGAGATATTAATGTGAACTCATGGTTTTTATAACTATATATACATAGACGTCTGTCTATCTTTTATCTGTGTTTTATCTACCCATCCTCCTAGCTCTATCCATTTTGATGATAAGGAAACAATGATAATAGTAACAGTGAGCACAATTAGTATCATATCTTGTTTTCTAAACACCATTCTTCAGTAAGAATCAGTCAAATCTTACTGGCTGGGGTAGAAAAAGAACATGATGAGCCTGGAACAGCTTGTTTTGCCAGAAAATAAGGAAGTGAGCAAAGAATGGTGGAGACATGTCAAAAGGACTCAGGGCCAGCTTGAAGGGCTAAATTCCTACTGAATATAGAAATAAACAGTAGTAACAGATAGAGTAAGAATCAAACCCAGGTCTCCTGCATTGTAGGTAGACTCTTCATCAGCTGAGCCACAAGGGAAGCCCAAGAATACTGGAGTAGGTAGCCTATCCCTTCTCCAGGGGATCTTCCCAACACAGGAATCTAACCAGGGTCTCCTGCATTGCAGGTGGATTCTTTACCAGCTGAGCTATGAGGGAAGCCTGACTGAGTAAGAATCTGAATTCAAATAAATAATGTTGGAAAGTTATTATTTATAATAGAATTCCAACCAATAAATGTAAAAGGAATGATTGAATGAAAACCAGCATTTGTCAACTGCTATAGAAATGGTTGTTTAAGAAAAGAATCACCGATGGATTGTTTTCACTGTTAAAATTGTTAGATTTGCTCTTCCTGATTCCTCCCCACACAGTCAATCAGTCCACAGCTTTCAGCACATAATTATTGCAAATCTGTTCTTAAGCTGGTTTTCCTTGTGCCCATCCTGCCATGTGCCTGAGTACCTAAGATCAGGAAATACCCTCCCAGTATTGGATTAATGTCTCATCCCATCTGTTTAGATTCTCCAGACTTTTCAAGGAAACATTTAGCTTATTTTATATCAGTTTATATCAAGATGAGAGCTAGAGAAATTCCCTGGAAGCCTCTTTCCCTGTCAGATAGTGTGAGTGCATTTTTAAAATTGCTGTTTTTAAAATCCAGGTAGGTAAGAAAGGGCTCTCTGTCTGCGAAACAGGTAAAAGGGAATCTGTTGAGGGTTAATAAGACTTTGGGGCCTCCTCTTGTATCATAGGACAGATTGGTAGGTAACTTCTTCTGCCTTGAAGAGAAGTGTTGAGAATTGGTGTAAGCTGATAGTCGTGCTACCCATATCCAAGGAGCCATGGCTGCGCGGGCGCAGGAGGGCCTAGAGGAGCTATCCCAAGTTGAAGGTCAGGAAGGGCGGGGGTGAGGAGATACCCCTTGTCCAAGGTAAGGAGCAATGGCTGCGCTTTGCTGGAGCAGCCGTGAAGAGATACCCCACGCCCAAGGTAAGAGAAACCCAAGTAAGACGGTAGGTGTTGCAAGAGGGCATCAAAGGGCAAACACACTGAAACCATACTCACAGAAAACTAGTCAATCTAATCACACTAGGACCACAGCCTTGTCTAACTCAATGAAACTAAGCCATGCCCGTGGGGCAACCCAAGACGGGCAGGTCATGGTGGAGAGATCTGACAGAATGTGGTCCACTGGAGAAGGGAATGGCAAACCACGTCAGTATTCTTGCCTTGAGAACCCCATGAACAGGATGAAAAGACAAAATGATAGGATACTGAAAGAGGAACTCCCCAGGTCAGTAGGTGCGCAATATGCTACTGGAGATCAGTGGAGAAATAACTCCAGAAGGAATGAAGGGACGGAGCCAAAGCAAAAAGAATACCCAGCTGTGGATGTGACTGGTGATAGAAGCAAGGTCCGATGCTGTAAAGAGCAATATTGCATAGGAACCTGGAATGTCAGGTTCATGAATCAAGGCAAATTGGAAGTGGTCAAACAAGAGATGGCAAGAGTGAATGTCTACATTCTAGGAATCAGCAAACTGAAATGGACTGGAATGGGTGAATTTAACTCAGATGACCATTATATCTACTACTGCGGGCAGGAATCCCTCAGAAGAAATGGAGTAGCCATCACGGTCAACAAAAGAGTCTGAAATGCAGTACTTGGATGCAATCTCAAAAACGAAAGAATGATCTCTGTTCGTTTCCAAGGCAAACCATTCAATATCACAGTAATCCAAGTCTATGCCCCAACCAGTAACTCTGAAGAAGCTGAAGCTGAACGGTTCTATGAAGACCTACAAGACCTTTTAGAACTAACACCCCCAAAAAATGTCCTCTTCATTATAGGTGACTGGAATGCAAAAGTAGGAAGTCAAGAAACACCTGGAGTAACAGGCAAATTTGGCCTTGGAATACGGAATGAAGCAGGGCAAAGACTAATAGAGTTTTGCCAAGAAAATGCACTGGTCATAGCAAACACCGTCTTCCAACAACACAAGAGAAGACTCTACACATGGACATCACCAGATGGTCAACACCGAAATCAGATTGATTATATTCTTTGCAGCCAAAGATGGAGAAGCTCTATACAGTCAGCAAAAACAAGACCAGGAGCTGACTGTGGCTCAGACCATGCACTCCTTATTGCCAAATTCAGACTTAAATTGAAGAAAGTAGGGAAAACCACTAGACCATTCAGGTATGACCTAAATCAAATCCCTTATGATTATACAGTGGAAGTGAGAAATAGATTTAAGGGCCTAGATCTGATAGATAGAATGCCTGATGAACTATGGAATGAGGTTCGTGACATTGTACAGGAGACAGGGATCAAGACCATCCCCATGGAAAAGAAATGCAAAAAAGCAAAATGGCTGTCTGGGGAGGCCTTACAAATAGCTGTGAAAAGAAGAGAAGCAAAAAGCAAAGGAGGAAAGGAAAGATATAAGCATCTGAATGCAGAGTTCCAAAGAATAGCAAGAAGAGATAAGAAAGCCTTCTTCAGTGATCAATGCAAAGAAATAGAGGAAAACAACAGAATGGGAAAGACTAGAGATCTCCTCAAGAAAATCAGAGATACCAAAGGAATATTTCATGCAAAGATGGGCTTGATAAAGGGCAGAAATCGTATGGACCTAACAGAAGCCGAAATATTAAGAAGAGATGGCAAGAATACACAGAAGAACTGTATAAAAAAGATCTTCACAACCCAGATAATCATGATGGTGTGATCACTGACCTAGAGCCAGACATCCTGGAATGTGAAGTCAAGTGGGCCTTAGAAAGCATCACTAAGAACAAAGCTAGTGGAGGTGATAGAATTCCAGTTGAGCTATTCAAAATCCTGAAAGATGATGCTGTGAAAGTGTTGCACTCAATATGCCAGCAAATGTGGAAAACTCAGCAGTGGCCACAGGACTGGAAAAGGTCAGTTTTCATTCCAATCCCAAAGAAAGGCAATGCCAAAGAGTGCCCAAGCTACCGCACAATTGCACTCATCTCACACACTAGTAAAGTAATGCTCAAAATTCTCCAAGCCAGGCTTCAACAATATGTGAACCGTGAACTTCCTGATGTTCAAGCTGGATTTAGAAAAGCAGAGGAACCAGAGATCAAATTGCCAACATGCGCTGGATCATGGAAAAAGCAAGAGAGTTCCAGAAAAACATCTATTTCTGCTTTATTGACTATGCCAAAGCCTTTGACTGTGTGGATCACAATAAACTGTGGAAAATTCTTCAAGAAATGGGAATACCAGACCACCTGATCTGCCTCTTGAGAAATTTCTATGCAGGTCAGGAAGTAACAGTTAGAACTGGACATGGAACAACAGACTGGTTCCAAATAGGAAAAGGAGTACGTCAAGGCTGTGTATTGTCACCCTGTTTATTTAACTTGTATGCAGAGTACATCATGAGAAATGCTGGACTGGAAGAAACACAAGCTGGAATCAAGATTGCCAGGAGAAATATCAATAACCTCAGATATGCAGATGACACCACCCTTATGGCAGAAAGTGAAGAGGAACTGAAAAGCCTCTTGATGAAAGTGAAAGTGGAGAGTGAAAAAGTTGGCTTAAAACACAACATTCAGAAAACGAAGATCATGGCATCCGGTCCCATCACTTCATGGGAAATAGATGGGGAAACAGTGGAAACAGTGTCAGACTTTATTTTTCTGGGCTCCAAAATCACTACAGATGGTGATTGCAGCCATGAAATTAAAAAAGACGCTCTCTCCTTGGAAGGAAAGTTATGACCAACCTAGATAGCATATTCAAAAGCAGAGACATTACTTTGCCAACAAAGGTCCCTCTAGTCAAGGCTATGGTTTTTCCTGTGGTCATGTATGGATGTGAGAGTTGGACTGTGAAGAAGGCTGAGCGCTGAAGAATTGATGCTTTTGAACTGTGGTGTTGGAGAAGACTCTTGAGAGTCCCTTGGACTGCAAGGAGATCCAACCAGTCCATTCTGAAGGAGATCAGCCCTGGGATTTCTTTGAAAGGAATGATGTTAAACCTGAAACTCCAGTACTTTGACCACCTCATGCGAAGAGTTGACTCATTGGAAAAGACTCTGATGTTGGGAGGGATTGGGGGCAGGAGGAGAAGGGGACGACAGAGGATGAGATGGCTGGATGGCATCACCGACTCGATGGCGATGAGTCTGAGTGAACTCCGGGAGTTGGTGATGGACAGGGAGGCCTGGCGTGCTGTGATTCATGGGGTCGCAAAGAGTCGGACACGACTCAGCGACTGATCTGATCTGATCTGATTTGATAGTCGTGCACAGCGTTTAGGTATTTTTTTGTTTCCGTTTGTTTTGCTGTTTGCTCCCTCCCACCTTGGTTCATAATTTGGAAGAGGTTTGAAATAAGTGAGTATTATCTACTACCCCAAACTTTGCTTCTCTGATGGCTCAGACAATAAAGAATCTATCTGCAGTGCAGGAGACCCAGGTTTGATCACTGGTTTGGGAAGATCCCCTGGAGCGGGAAATTGAAACCCTCTCCAGTATTCTTGCTTGGAGACTTTCATGGACAGAAAGAGCCTGATGGGCTACTGTCCATGGGGTCGCAAAGAGTTGGACACGACTGAGTGACTAACCCTTTCCCCTTTCCTGTTAGCAAGTAAGCAGGAAAAGTTTATGTACCTTGTTTTTAGAACTTGTTAAAAAGCCTCAGTTCTTTGACCTTGCTTAATAGTTCCTTCAAGGCAGACAGGGCAGCATTCAGAGGTTGAATTCTGTTACCTTTTCCATAATTATCAGGTAACTACAAATCCTTTTAAACCAACAGATGTATTCAGGGCCATTTAGAGATCAAACATCAAGTTCACCTCCATGGGGAGAGCCTTTCTGGATTCTTATATTTGGTTCATACTATAGGGGAAAATGTCTCTAAGGTATGTTTGCTACTCTGCCCGGAGCCAGTGTGGGGAACTCCACCCGTGGCAAAGGTCATGAGGAAGGAGGTCGGCATACGCAAAGGTGGGATCGAGCCTCAGGAGTCCCCCTGGAAATTCTCGAGCACTTACCCCCAAAACCAGAGTCTGCCTACTTTACTGCTTTGTGCTCTCACCTACACCTCTGACTTTACGGGGGGCTGTCCCCCACCACCTCTCTCTGAAAAAGAGTTAACTTATAGCTCCAGTTAATAAAGTTCCTGGGCGTGACAAGAGTGTTTTAGTTCACAACCGTGAGAGGCATGAGATGTTCTAAACTGTCTGAATACAGATTCCTTTGAGCAGTTAAAAGATTGATTAGAAATTGTATTGGTGAAGGGTTTTTCACTTGTTGGGCCAATGTTTGCTGCTAAGTTTCCATATCCCTTACCTGCTGTGTCCCTGGCAGTGTATTGATTAATATAATTGGTGTAAGTAGTAGCTTTAATGTTTGTAACCTTGGACCCTTGAGTTAATTCTTTTTCTTGTTATAGCCCACCACACCTTTGCCCTATAGGAATGCAACTTTATCTAATGCTTTTGGAGGGTGGCCCCTGACTAATCACCTTTAGAGAAAAATAAGTTTTCTGAAGAAAGGGTCTTAAAATGTTAACAGGCCTCCGGGCCAGAAGATGATGCAAATCACCTAAACTTTTGCATATGATAAGTTTGCAGGAAGAAAGCCTGGCTTACTGCAGGACTCTACCCCTTCCCCCATTATCCTCTATGTATAACTTAAGGTATAAAAACTACTTTGGAAAATAAAGTGCGGGCCTTGTTTACCGAAACTTGGTCTCCCCATGTTGTTCTTTCTCTTTGGAATTTTATTAGCTTTCCACGTAAACCAAGTTATTCAGTCTTTTCTCCACTAAATTTTCTCACTGGGCTATCCTTATTTAACCACTCTTTATATCCTTAATTAACATTTAATTAAACAATTGTTTCCTGATCCTCGCCGACGCCGTCCCTCTTTGAATTCCCTGGATCCACCGGGGCTGGACCCCAGCACTACTCCACATATTCTTGACTATTTTTAATTTTGCGTATGACTGCCCTTTTCTAGATTATTCACATTAATTAGTAAGCCACTAGTTTCACCAATTAAAATACTTGCTAACATTTGTTATACTGATGATCAAAGTCTTAGGTGTTAATATGAATAATGCGAGTACTTATATTATGTATTGTAATGAGAATAGGGAGAATGGAAGTGCTTGTGATGGTTGCTTCTGGAGCATCACCTTTTGGATAAGATGTGGGTTGAATGTGGAGTTGTTTTTAGGGCAACCTCCTGCCTTTAGAGTTAAAAACTGAACCAACTAGCATGCAAAAAATATCACACTGCCCATGCTGAAGTATTAAAAAGTAAATTATAAAAGTTGCAGTGATATCGGGGGAAGAGGAAGTGGTCTATAATATCAGGCCGTGCCCAGGAATTCCAATCCCAAGAGGTTCTTGATGAAAACAAAGTATGTGATCAAATGCACTGGGAAAACTTTGCATTCTATAGTGCCATTTTGGAAACTAAAAATGCACGTTAACTATTTAGAGATCAATATCCTACAATATAGGGACCTGCTTAGCTTTGTTTAACCCTGTGTATCCCAAACTTAGTTGACCACAGAGTCCTTTCTTTTTCCATCACACTCTTGAAATTAATTTTCCTTAGGACACTTTAAAAATCACTTCTTTAGAGATTATAGAAGAAGTTTTCTTAACCAACATCCACTTAACTGACACTCAGCATTCCCTTTGTAAAACTTGGGATTGATCGTTCTTTATCTAACATTCTCTCCTGTCACTGATTCACATGCTTACAAAGAGTCAATTGAGTTTTTTCCCCCAAAGCCTGTTTATTCCATTTGTACTTGTAATTAAAAATGCATAACTTAATTAAATATTACATAATCCTGTGACTTGTGAGTACAAATTATAAAGAGCTATTGTTTCTTTGAAAAATAAATTGAATGCTTTGGAAAGACACAGTCAAGGAGAATTTCTGAAAGTGTTGTTAAATTAGGTGAGATCAGGCAAACTATTAAATATTTGGGAAAAAATAATAAAGTATTTCTTATGTAGATTGCTTTGCAAATTTCTTTTTGTCATTGATTCAATTTAGAGAAACTGCAATGTATCATTACTCAAGAAAGATGAACTGTATAACTTGAATTAGTGGATTCATTCTCAAAGTCTTACATACATTTAAATAAAATATCTAAGGTCCATATGTACCAATTTTTATGATTTCTTACTTTTACTCTACTTTCAGGCCCTGTGGGTGTCAGATAAAAGGGCTTGTGTTCTAGTGAGAGAGAACTGAAGAGGAGCCGTCACAAAGGGAAGTGTATATATTCCCTGTGGCATGTTTTTAAATATTCAGCACAGATTTTGTCTGTGTCTCTTAAGCCAGGCTATGTTGTCTTTAGAACCTTTGCCCCCCTTGACTTGCTGCCTTCATGTTTCATTACAAATCCATGGAATTGCTTAGTGCCCATAATGCTATTAAACTTTTCCTTTTTCTTTGGGAGCAATCCATCCATATACACATATATATCCTTTTGAATCCAGTCCTCTGTTTTTGGTTTTGTGGCTGGGAACAAATTTTATTTATTACTAAGGTATATTTTTCTATGTTATTTTTTAGTAAAAATTCTTAAAGACTATGCAGTACATAACATTTGATTTATGTCTAGGTTCTCTTATGTCATGGTAGTCTACAATGTAAGGTTATGTTGCTATTTAAGAATTTTTATAATCTGTACACATATGTGCTGTGTAAACAAAACAGCTACCTTGTTGTGGACCAGTTTTTTCATTTGAAATGAATAATGCAGCAATAATTTCTCAGATTTTATTTAAGGCTGTATTTGTACAGAGATCTGTAGTTTATAAAAGCGGCGAAGCAAGGAACTGCTTTTGTTATGCATAAAGCAGAACAAAAAGAGAAAATATTGCCTGATTCTTTCATTAAAAAAAAAAAAAGACAGCGAAATTTGGAATTCACTCAATTTTTACCTTGTTTTTTCCCCCACAAATGCCAGAAGCAGAGCCATAAGACAGCAATTTGTCAAACAATTAAGCTGGTATTTGAATATGAAAAGGATATTTCCACCCAGTGCAATATTTCTTTTTTTGAAATGTTGAAAACCCTTCTATTAGAGTAGTAATTGAGTGAATGCTTAAAAAACAGCTTGGTTCATTTTGACAGATCCTTTGTATGCTTTTTGGAGGGTAGAATGTAGTGGGATGTAGGGGAAAGGTTTTATTCATTTCAATTTTTCAATTCTGAGGTCAGAATGTAGTGGGATGAAGGGGGAAGGTTTATCACTGTCAAGAAGAGGAGTAGATGATGTGACTCTTTTAGAGGATCTGCCTGTAGTTGTTTTAGATTCAACATGAAAACATTATTCTAGATTCTAGTGACCTATCTGCCCATGCTTTATGCTAAGCAGCATGGATTGTTTGCTGTCAATGCCCATAGAAATTTTAGGGAGACTTCTTGATGTTATGTTGACATCTTATTCCTCTAGTTAGTGAAATTATTTTCTATCACACACCTTGTGGAATTGATACATAGTTACCTTAACAGGATTTGTTTATTATAGCAGGAATGAAATCTTTTCTTGTTTCTTGGTATATCTGCATGGACTGTTTTACTTTCTTTTTTAAAAAATAAACTTATTTACTTTTACCTGGAGGATAATTGTTTTACAGTATTGTGTTGGCTTCTGCCATACATCAACATGAATCAGCCATGGGTATACATATATCCCCTCTCTCTTGAAACTTCTTCCCACTTCCCACCCCATCCCATCCCTCTAGGTTGTCGTAGAGCTCTGGATTTGAGTTCCCTACCTCTTAACAGCACATTCCTATTGGGCATCTATTTAACATATGGTAATGTATATGTTAAAAGACGCTTACTCTTTGGAAGGAAAGTTATGACCAACCTAGATAGCATATTCAAAAGCAGAGACATTACTTTGCCAACAAAGGTCCCTCTAGTCAAGGCTATGGTTTTTCCAGTGGTCATGTATGGATGTGAGAGTTGGACTGTGAAGAAAGCTGAGCGCCGAAGAATTGATGCTTTTGAACTGTGGTGTTGGAGAAGACTCTTGAGAGTCCCTTAGACTGCAAGGAGATCCAACCAGTCCATTCTAAAGGAGATCAGTCCTGGGATTTCTTTGGAAGGAATGATTCTAAAGCTGAAACTCTAGTACTTTGGCCACCTCATGCAAAGAGTTGACTCATTGGAAAAGACCCTGATACTGGGAGGAGTTGGGGGCAGGAGGAGAAGGGGATGACAGAGGATGAGATGGCTGGATGGCATCACCGACTCGATGGCAATGAGTCTGAGTGAACTCCAGGTGCTGGTGATGGACAGGGAGGCCTGGTGTGCTGCGATTCATGGGGTCGCAAAGAGTCGGACATGACTGAGCAACTGAACTGAACTGAACTGAATGTATATGTTTCAATGCTACTCTCCCAATTCATCCCATCCTCTCCTTCTCCCACTGTGTCCACAAGTCTGTTCACTATGTGTGTGTTTCCATTGCTGCCCCACATACATGTTCATCAGTGCCATCTTTCTAGATTCCATATATTTGTTAGTATATGATATTCACTTTTCTCTTCCTGACTTCACTGTGTATAATAGGCTCTAGGTTCATCTACCTCAGAACTGACTCAAATGTGTTCTTTTTTATGGCTGAGTAATATACCAATGTGTATATGTATCACAACTTCTTTATCCTTTCACCTGTCGATGGACATCTAGGCTGCTCCCATGTCCTAGCTATTGTAAACAGTGCTGCAGTGAACACTAGGGTACATGTGTTTTTTTCAGTTATGGTTTCCTCAGTATATATGCCTGACAGTAGAACTCCTGGGTCATATGGTAGTTTTATTTCTAGTTTTTAAAGAAATTTCCATACTGTTGTCCATAGTGGCTGTATCAATTTACATTCCTACCAGCAGCGCAAGAGGGTTCCCTTTTTTCCATACCTTCTCCAGCATTTATTGATCATGGCATCTGGTCCTATCACTTCATAACAAATAATAGATAAGGAAACAATGGAAACAGTGACAGACTGTATTTTGGGGGGCTCTAAAATCACTGCAGATGGTGACTGCATCCATGAAATTAAAAGATGCTTGCTCCTTGGAAGAAAAGTTATGGACAAACTCGACAGCATATTAAAAAGCAGAGACATTATTTTGCCAACAAAGGTCCATCTAGTCAAAGCTATGGTTTTTCCAGTGATCATGTATGGATGTGAGTTGGACTATAAAGAAAGCTGAGCACTGAAGAATTGATGCTTTTGAACTGTGGTTTGGAGAAGATTCTTGAGAGTCCCTTGGACTGCAAGGAGATTCAACCAGTCCATCCTAAAGGAAATCAGTTCTGAACGTTCATTGGAAGGACTGATGCTGAAGCTGAAACTCCAATACTTTGGCCACCTGATGTGAAGAACTGACTCATTGGAACAGACCCTGATGCTGGGAAAGATTGAAGGCGGGAGGAGAAGGGGATGACAGAGGATGAGATGGTTGGATGGCATCACCGACTCGATGGACATGAGTTTGAGTAAGCTCCGGGAGTTGGTAATAGACAGAGAAGCCTGGCATGCTGCAGTCCATGGGGTTTCAAAGAATTGGACATGACTGATCAACTGAACTGAACTGAAGTCTCATGAAGGCAGTATGACTTCTATTTTTGTTTTATTGTAATTGAATTCTTAAACATCTTTCTTGGGGGCTTTTCATGTTTCTGATTGTTTTTCATGTTTCTGATTGTTGCTGATTCTTTTTTGCTTCTTTAGGGTCAATTTATAGGATCTCGGTATAGCACTTTCAATGTGCTATATTGTGGGAACTTCTGTTATTTAGTAAGAATAGATGTTTTAAATGTGCAACCACATCACTCACTTAGTAAACATCTATGGGTCAGATAACTGCTAAGAAATAGAGATATTAAGATAAATGAGAGAATTTTTTGAAAGTTTTTTCAGTATTCCTTTTTGAGTTACTACTTTAAAATGTATAGTATACTATAAAAACTTGTAATTGAAATGGAGAACCTATGTTATTTGTTAGAATGGGCAAACATATCTCTTGGTCCACATGAAAAACATTAGGGTGACATTTAAATTGGAGTTAGGAACAGGGAATGGATCAGGCATGAACAGTGTCCTAAATAGGACAAAATTGTGTCTTAAATAGTACTCAGTATCCAAATTCAAGAGTAATATTTGCAATAGTATTTCTTGCTGGTGTACTTACTTTTTTGAGTCTTATTTCATAGTAGAAGTCACAAAGCATCCTGATGTTCCCAGTATAGGTAGCTAGTTGAGGAATTTAGGGGAAAATACAAGCAAAATGTGACAGAATTTTATCAGGTGAGCATGGGCTCATTTGAAAAACTGGCTTTTGGGCTTCACATTTTGGGCAATCAGCATGGTGGTCCCTTTAGTGATTATTTCACAGAAGTTAATATTTGCAGCTTTTGCTCCCTTTGAGAATGCAACCACTGTAATACTATCACATGTTGTTGAGAGCAAAGGAAGTAGGGAAAAGAGGCCTCTTTTTAGCTTTGCTCTAAATCCCATCATTGGTCTTCTTTGTCCTGGTGGAGACAGAGCAGATGCAGAGAGAAACCTAGCGCCCAGCAATAGTGCAGTGCGTCCAGGCTACTGCTCCCTGGGAATGGGATTTCAGCTTCTGGCAAGGACCTGAGGAAGTTTATGAGCTTTCCTACAAGCTATTTTCTCTTCTCTGAGAGGCTGTCCTCTTCAGGTCCAAGAATAGTGAGGCTGCACTGCTGTCTATTCTGCAGACTCCATAATAAGTTGTGAGAAAACATGTCCCCATATATTTTAAGTTATCTATGTGGCCAATTGGACAATGAAAGGGCAATAAGCAAATTGTAAGGACTGTTTAAGAACCTGGTCAGTGTGAAGTTGGGGAGTTAAGTCTCTTGCTTAAGTTGCTCCCAGTTTGAAATCTTCTTAGTACGCTGGCTGACAGCAGTGTTAGTTGGAGATCTCTTAATCCCTGTATAGATCTACATCTCTCTAAAGTAAATCACTTGACCTTTTTTTCTGTCTAACATTGCAGGGGATGGCTTAGGAGATTAACCTTTAGATCTGAAAAGTCTGCAAACGGCTTCTCTACTTGATAATTTTGAATTTTATTTAGCTTTGTTGGTCTTTTGAGCTTTCCAAAGGAAATAAATTCACCATTGAAATGCAAATATAATCATTATTTTCTTGTCTTGTGGAGTATATTTTTGCTGAAATAAGTAATGTACTGTTTTTAAAATCCCAACTACAGTGTTTTTATTTTTTTTTTTAATTTAGTAATTCATGTATTATTCTTTCTAGGTAATTATAGAATTTTTCAGTCAGTAATTTACTAAGCATATATCATATTTTCAGTGTTGTGTAAAGATTGGGAGCATACAAAAGAAATCTGAGGCACAGTTCATGTTTTTATGTTGGATATAATATTGTAGAGAAGTTAAGCCAAATCAGAGGAAATGTTCTAAAGAACAAGAATTAAATGTTCAACTGTGTAGTACTCACATGTAAGTCAATAGTAAATATGGATGGATGAATGAGTGAATGAATGAATAAAAGTGTTCTTTCAAGAAAGAAATCATTGTGAATTCTGTGTGTAGTGGAATAGATGGAATATGAGCAGAACCCATGAAGAATGAATAGGATTTGGCAAGTAGACAGAAATGGAAGAAAAATGGTCCTAATACAGGGAACAAAGGTGAAACGGTAAAGGTGAGCGTGCCATGTTTGGGACCCTGAGAGAAGAGGCCAAGGTGACCAGAGGATAGGCTTAGTATGCAGGAGGAATGAAAAAATAAAGTTGGGCAGCCCCCCTTCTTCTTTGATGTTGTTCAGTTGCCAAGTTGTGTCTGACTCTTTGAGACCCCATGGATTGTAGAGCACCAGGCTTCCCTGTCCTTCACTATCTCCCGGAGTTTGCTCAAATGCATGTCTACTGAGTTGGTGTTGCTATCTAACTAACTCATCCTCTGCTGCCCCCTTCTCGTTTTGCCTTCAATCTTTTCCAGCATCAGGGTCTTTTCTAGTGTGTTGGCTCTTCTCATCAGGTGGCTACCTTATGATGATTCAGCTTCAGCATCCAGTCTTCTTTGATAAGTGAATCTCAGTTCTGGGCCTGTCCTCAAATGATGGCTCATGATTGGTTTAATCCACTCATGACAGTCTATTTCCCAGCCTCCTTTGCAAATAGAACAGCCCTGTGACCTCATTCTGGCCAACGTGAAGACAGTTGATGGCACTTATGGAAAAGCTTTTTAAATTTGATAACATGTTTATGATAACATGCAGGAACTTCCCTTTCCCCTTTTCCTTGCCTTGAATGAAAATGTAAAGCCTAGAGCCATATGGCAACTTTGCTACAACTAGGAAAAGGCTAAGAGGTGTTGTCTCTAACACCACTGAACTGCTTTACCTATACCAAGAGAAGCCTGGACTTCCTGTTATGTGAGAAAAATCAAACAGTTTATATTTTATGTTATATAGCACTCTAAGTCAGTTTTTAAAAGTTACTTGCGGTGTTTTGACATTATTTTAAGATGACTAACCTGTAATAGTGTGCAAGGTGAATTGAAAGGGGTAAAAATTAAGGTGGTTGTCATAGCAAAATAGGCCTGGGATGAAGAGGTTTTTGTACAAGACTTATGGCAAGGGGAATAGGAGGGAAGCAGACATCTCTGGAAGTTGGGAGCTCCCCAGGTTGCAGTAGTGGTAAAGAACCCACCTGCCAATGAAGGAGATGGAAGAGATGAAGTTTCAAGCCCTGGGTCGGAAATATCCCCTGGAGGAGGAAATGGCAACCCACTCCAGTATTCTTGCCTGGAGAATCCCATGGACAGAGGAGTCTCCTCTACAGTCTGTGGGGTCAAAAGAGTCAGACACAACTGAAGAGACAACACGCAGGCATTTCTAAGAGAAAGCCACATAACTTCAGGGTTTCTAAACAAGAAAATTAGTGGGATAGCCATACCACTTTAACAATATGCAGATATGATAAAAATGAATCCTCTTTTAAGGCATATTGAGGCTTGGATGATGATGGGACATCCAGGTAGAAATGTTCAGTAAACAGTTTAGAAACAGAGCATTTAAATTCAGATGGTCTGTAGGTTGCTTATGACCTTGGATGTGGACAGAGAGAAAAGTATTAAATAATATCTCTGGTTATAAGTTGAGAGGAAGAACAGAGGTCGGTAGTATAAACATGGAGACAGAGAAAGGAGATAAGACAGGGTTGAAGATTAAATAGGGTTCAACGCCATCGAAGCAAAAGGCATTGGTAGGGTGCTTAAGAAAGGCATGTTGCCAGGATGAATGTGGTCTTCATCAGTATCCAATGCTCTAGAGAAATCAAGGAAAGTGAAGACTGAGGAGAGAAGTGAATCTGGTAAAAGCAGAATGATTTCCAGGAAAGGAATCTCTGCCGACTTGAGAGCCACACACATTAGCTGCCCAGATTTGGGAAGAAGATGGAGGGTTGTGAGTGGGAAGGGAAGGGAGTAGAAACTGAGGGTGGTAGAGAAAGATCATTCATTGAGAATATTGGAGATTGAGAAGGCTGATTCTTACAGAGGTGGTAGACTTACCAAAAGATGGCTTTAAAAAGATGAAAAACCAGGAAGGAAGTAGTAGAAAGTTTCAAACCCAGCAAAATAAGGTTATTGGTGATGTTCGAGAAATATTTTATTTCTTTATTATTATTTTTTAAAATTAATTTATTTTTAATTGAAGGATAATTGCTTCACAGAATTTTGCTGTTTTCTGTCAAACCTCAACATGAGTCAGCCATAAGTATACATATATCCTCTCCCTTTTGAAACTCCCATCTCCCTCCCCATCCAACCCGTCTAGGTTGATTCAGAGCCTCTGTTTGAGTTTCCTGAGACATACAGCAAATTCCTGTTGGCTATCTATTTTTACATATGGTAATGTAAGTTTCCATGTTACTCTTTCCATACATCTCACCCTCTCCTCCCCTTTCCCCATGTCCATAAGTCTATTCTGTCTGTTTCTCCATTGTTGCCCTTGAATAAATTCTTCAGTACCATTTTTCTAGATTCTATATATATGTGTTAGAATATGATATTTATCTTTCTGTTTTTTACTTACTTCACTCTGTATAATGGGTTCTAGGTTCATCCACCTTATTAGAATTGACTCAAAGGCATTCCTTTTTATGGCCGAGTAATATTCCAGTGTGCTGTCTACAAGAAAGCCACTTCAGACCTAAAGACACATATAGACTGAAAGTGAGGGGATGGAAAAATATATTCCATGCAAATGGGAAGCAAAAGAAAGCTGAAGTAGCAATCCTCATATCAGACAAAATAGACATTAAAGAAGATTATAAGAGATAAGGAAGGACACTACATAATGATCAAGGGATCAATCCAAGAGGAAGACATAACAATTGTAAATATCTTTGCACCCAATATAGGAGCTCCTCAGTACATGAGACAAACACTAACAGGCATAACAAGAGAAAATGACAGTAATGCAATAGTAGTAGGAGACTTTAACACCCCACTCACACCAATGGCTGATCATCAAAACAGAAGTATTTTGTTTTTAGGGAGATTCAGACACTCCTCTGAAGTTGGAGGCCAGGACAACCATGGAGTTGTAGAAACTAGTGTTAATAGCTGTAAGCAAATATACTTGGTTGTGTCTGTCTCCACAGGGTAGGTGACATCAGGTGTTGGGAGCTGGGAGGGTGGTGAGGAGAAGTGATGAGGGAACTTGGGAGGGACTAACTCTGAAGCAGCTATTGTGAGGATGTGTGTGAATGAGGCATCTGTTCAAAGATCAGCAGGCCTACCCTAAGTGAGACGGCAGCCATCCTTGTCAAGGGCAAGGCTGCCTGATACTGTGTCTTCTTTCTCAGGTGGGTCCTTAGCAGAGAACTAGAAACTGAGAAGGAGACCCAGCACTGGGTGGAGATTTCATGCAGAGTAGCAAAGGTGAGAGAGTCTAGAACAATGTTCCTGGGGAGGGAAGAGGGTGAGAAGTCCTGTGTGCCAGGAAGAGGGAAGACCTTCCAGAGGTCAAAGAACAGATGTGGAGGGTGTGATGGGGGGAAGTGGCCAAGAAAGGACCTGAGGAGAATAAATGTGGATCTCAAATGCCAAGCGGGACTGCCAGGTGGCTAGGGGTAAATATTGCCTTTAGTACTTGGACACAGTAGCTTGTTAGGAATAGAAGTTTTTGTTTTTTTTTTCAAAGAAAAAAAGTCACTTGGATGAAATTACATGTTTCAAAATGTACTGGTGTATTATTTACTTAGAAATACAATTTAGGCTGAGTATAAGTTAGGCACAAATCTAATAAGCTTTATGTCACTTAGGTTAGACATCCTAAATATGAAATAAAGAGCATTGACATGCCAATTCCAGCAGTATTTTACCTTTCCATGTATTCAACTATACCCTTGGTGGACTCAGCCTGGGGTTTCTGACAATGTGGCTGAAACCTGCCATCCTTTCCAGTGTGTCTTCTACTAATCTCTGTGAAGCACAATTTTTAATAAGGTTCTTAAAAAGCACACTAAGGAATTAGCAGATGGCATATGGCATGAGTTCCTGGTGTTACCTCCACACTGTAACTGAAATATATAAGGACCTTTGCTTTCAGCTCAGGAGAAATCCTGTGAAACTCAAGTTTATATTAATTTATTAAGGGATCATTTCTGTATATTGGGACTGATTTTCATGTATGTGTTATGCATGCGTGTTCAGTTGTTCAGTCATGTCTGACTCTTTGCAACCCCTCAGACTGCAGCCTGCTAGGCTCCTCTGTCCATGGGATTCTCCAGGCAAGATGGAGTGGATTGCCATTTCTTCGTCTAGATATGTATTAGAGCACCAGTTTTATTATATAAAAACTGTATGTAAAAACTATATATACACAGTAAGGAATAGAAATGATAGATGCAACTCATGAGGACCTTAGTAGGTCCTTAGACTCTTATTTTCTTCTGATTTGTGGAAGTGAAGCATTATCATGGCAGAAAATTTGAAAAATAGAGAAAAAGTAAAAATTGCTCCAGCTTCCTGGAGAATACCACAATTTGCTTATTTTTTGGTAGGTGAAGGGTTTTTGAAACTGAAATCATGTTAAACATATCTTTGTTTCCTACTTCAGTCGGTCAGTTCACTTCTAATATGTAGTTTCATTTTCTGAAAACTCTAAAATCAGCAAGAAAGGGTGTTAGAAGAAAGAGTACGCAACATAAGAGGTGGCAGAAAGCTGAATTTCTGTGTGAGATGGAAAGGCTGACTAGCTCGCAACCCCTACTGTCTACTCGGAAAAAAGTGATTGCAGTGAGTATAGTCCCCATTGCCCCCCAACCTTTGGATGATGATTTAACTCCATTATGATTTATACTAAGTTCCTTTTAGGATTAACTCTATGTATAGATAAGATTTAGTTTTCTACCCTGGTTATACTTACAGCCTCTTTACTTTCTACCCTGTTTACTTACAGCCCAAAATATAG
Organism: Bubalus kerabau; assembly: GCF_029407905.1. Taxonomy (NCBI): domain Eukaryota; kingdom Metazoa; phylum Chordata; class Mammalia; order Artiodactyla; family Bovidae; genus Bubalus; species Bubalus kerabau. The sequence continues at coordinate 140,444,520 of NC_073626.1, forward strand.
GAATTAATTTTGGGTAATGAGTTCTTTCATGTTGTCAGATTATTTTCCTTTGTGTCTGTTTTTTTGCAATATGTTTTCTAGTGCAAATCAGAAGTCTGTTAAAGTGAATCAACTGACTATTCAAGTCAGATTTGGTTTAATTTACCAGTTTTTACTGAGTCTTATTTAGTATTCCAGTTTTTTGAGGGCTAGGAATACTAGGCAGTAGAGAATATGAAACATATTGTATTATTTTAGGTGGAAATTTGGGGTATTTTGTTTTAATTAGTATTACATAGGATATTTTCACTGTTGTTTTAACTCTGGAAATATTTTGTCTGTCAGTTCATTTTGCTTTATAGAATTTCCATTTTGAAATTGAGGATGAAAAGGAATATCATTTTGCATTGACTTATATTTAATATAAGTACTTGAGAAGTAACTAGGAGTGGGAGAGAAAGGGGAATATACTCATGGCTGTGCATTCTGGAGTAATGAATTTTAGTCAGAAACTAATGAGTCTGCCGAAGATGCAAATTTAATTTTTAATACATAGACATTTGCTTAGGAATTGATTTATTTGGACTCAAGTGAAACATAAAAACAGATTAAACATTGTCAGTAATAGTACATAACTGCCTAATTGAGTTTAGTTACAATTATTTCTGGAATAAAATACTCAGGGATGAAGTGGGATGTAAGGAAGTGAGCACAAATGTATCAGGGCACAAATGTACCACTTAATTTGATAGAGAGCTTCCCTGAGGTATATATGTATATCTTACTACTCTTAATTTCAATTTAATTAGAAACTTCTTGTGGAGTTGAGTTTGAATTACAGTGTTTACTGGTGGAGTGCTAGCATATATCATTTGTCTTTTGCGATGTTTTCACAAGTTTCGGTTTGAGGTTGACAGACTATGGCTTGCAGACCTAGTGTGATCTACCCTGTTTTTATAAAGTTTTATTGGGACACAGCCACATTCATTTATTTATGTATTATTTATGATTGCTTTCATACTACAATGGCAGAGTTAAATAGTTTCAACAGAAGTTATATGCACCAAAAGCTTAAAATACTGACTAGCTTTTTTCTGAAAAAGTTTGTCAACTCCAAGTTTAAGTCAAACTAAGACCTTCCCTTCTAGCATTTTTTAAACCTGACAGCATACAATTTCTTTAGAATCAGATTACCAAGATGCTAAGAAAGACAGAAAAGAAGTGAAAAGCCTGTTCACTTCCTTGGAGAATTCTTCAGACAAGACATATATAAATGAAATAACCAGAGAAAAATAAAACACTTTATAACCAAGTGTGATGGTAGCAAAAAAAACCCCAAAAACAAAAACTTGCCCTTCTATATTCTGTATCATAAATGTATGTGAATTGAAAATTATTTCAATCTGGTCAGAGCCAGAGTTCTCAAAAGTACAATGTGAGCACACTAATATACTAGAAACTTTTTTGACTTTATGGCTTAGAAATGGGAGTAACAGCCTTTTGCACATAGTTATGTGATTAGATACAGGTTAGCCCGAGTTCTAAATGAGTCTGGGACTTTTCCAGAAGTTGTAGAGTCAGAGAGTGTGATTAACTAGGTTTTCTTGACTCTGAGCTTGGAAAGGGCAGTTAGGATATTTTTGTGATTTATATATAGGGATGCCCCCACAACTGCTCCTAGGAACCTAATTTGAATATCACAGATAAGGAGACTTGGGCTCAAAACCTAGTGAATTTCTATCTTCAAGGACTAAATGGAGTTAAGAAAAATAACCATACGTGGGGAAAAGGGTGAACTTGGAAGGAACACTAGAAGCAATTATAAAGTTACATGCAAGCATGAGCAACACAAGATGTTGTATCTGTAATTTGTGACATTTGCATTTAGTTTTGTACCTTAACTTTCTTGCATTATAATAAAATGGGTTCCAGCTTTAAACAGTGGGGATCTTTCTATTCTATATCGAAAGGTCTGTTACAGAGCAGGGAGGTGGAAATCAGAGAGTGAAGTACCCGTTCACTTTACATAAGTTTTTCATGAGCATATTAGTAGGTTAAGAACCTTTCAGAGTAGAAGCATTTTGTCACACTGTACCATCTACCAATGCCATAGGAATCAAAAGTGGTGACCTGGATTAACTGGGAAAAACTTTGTGGAGAACATTATATTTTGTCTCAGTTTCTGAGAAGAGTATGCATTTGGTTTGATGGCGAAATAAGAGGGCAACTCTGGGACTTGAATAAGTGTGGTTCATGTGGAAGAAGAGCCTGGATGGAGTGAATGGCTTATGTGTGCAGTTGGTACATTAGTTGAGCAGCGAAAAGCATGGGCAAAGGGAGCGGGTGGGTGGATGGCAGAACAGAAAGGAACTAAGGCAGCCTTCTGGTCAGCTTGGCTGCTGTGATTCCATTACCTTTACCTGAGGTGGTATGAGCAGATCTGCATGGTTTGGGAGTCTCCAGGATTGTTTCGTTTGCTCCTAGTTGGGACTGGTGACAAATCACATTCTTGGAGGGAAGGGACATCAAGTGCCTAAAATACAACAGCGTAAATCTTCTCTCTAAACAAACAGCACCTGTCGCTTTCTGGCTCTTTCCTCTAAACTTTTTGTAGAAGAAGATAGGATATAAAATTACCTCCTGATTTTATTTCACTGTAAGGCTAGTTGGGAATCTGTTGAGAGCAGTCATAGAGCAAAAGAGAAAAAGCAAAGATAGGACTCCTTCTCTTGTTTCCCCAAATGGACTTTCCCGAAGAGTGTTGTCTTTTTAAGAAAAGTGGATGGCACACAGGAAGGCTTCCAGTGTAGTTTAACCATAAATTCTCCTAAGGGGGAAGGGAGTGCTGTCCAAGAGCCCAGGATGTGGCAGTAGATTTGGCAGACGCTGTGGAAGCAGCAGGTGCTTACGGGTCCAGAAATCTCCAACTCATTAGGATGGCTGTAAATCACAGCATCTTTCACGCTTTTTGAGTGAAACTTGGCACCTCCAGTTTACTACTGTGTGGTGGTCACACCATCCCAGACTTCAACAATATTAATAGATGGCACCTTCTATTGAACAATGAAAGTGGGTGAGGCTGTGCCAGTAATGATGGATTGGGAGTCTGAAAGATTCTGCAGAGAAGAGAGTAAGAGGATGCCAAGAAAGCCTGTCTTTTTGTAACTGAACTAGTAAATATGAAGAGTTGCTGGGCACATCTATCACCCAGTGTCACTGTGTCCTGGAAGAGCTTGTAAGAAAACTGTAAAACTATCTTTGACAAGGATGAATACCCTGGCACCTGGGTGGGTGCGGGCCTCACAGGCTGGGCCGTTTAGGGAGGGGTGAGGAGGTGAGGTTTGTGATTTGAGAATTGCCTCCTGTCGTGTTCAGTCCGATACGGAAAGACTTCTGGTTCACACTTGCCTCATCAGGCCATGTAAATGGCTTCAGCTTAATATTCAGGGCTTCTGTCTGCCAAGGCCTGTGTTTTTCTCTCTCTTTTTTTTTTTTTTTTCATGGTTATTATCATATGTAGACAATGGTAGGTGAGATTTGGAAGAAATTAAAGACTGGTGGAAAAACAGACTTTACCAGAAAAGGAAAAATAACTCTTTTCATTAGCCAGTAACATGACTAATATGTAGATGCTTAAAGATCCTTTATGTCTCTAGCATCTCTGGGAGGTGCTGGGTTGTAGGGAGCAGGGAGTGCGGAGAAAAGAAAAAAAAAGTTATCTTCTATTTAAGTGTATAAAATGAATATCTAAGCAAAGGTACTATTTTGGGAACCTTAGGAGTAATAAAAAGACAAGAAGAAAATAGTTGATAGAACTCTCTTAGTTTAAAGCAGAGTGTTAAAAGATTGTTTTGTCTGGTGTGTGCCATGAGAATATTTTAAAATATAGGCCTCATAATATTCCTTTGACTTAGATGGTGGTATTTAAATTAAGACTTAACATCTACCAGGTATTATTCATTTGGCAATTTGGCTTATATGAAATGAACTGGCATTAAAAATTCCTTTCTAGCCTTCCTCCTTCCAAAGTCTTTGTCTTCTTAATATCATTTTGCTCTCCTCACCTCTCCTTTTCTAATTCTTCCTTTATTTTCTCTCATATGCTAAAGAACATCTGGAAACTCTCTTTAGAGGCTTCATGATCCTAGATTAAGCAATTGTTACAAAGGTGTGCCACCTTTGTGGGCTATTTTTGATTTTCTAAAATTGGTTTTCTTCAAGTAGTTATGTTTGAAAGTGCTATGTGGTATAATTATTTGAAAGGGAAACATTTTAATATGATACAACCATAGAGAGTGGGAACTAAACTAAGTGAGATCTGTCTCTTCCAAATTCAAATTGCAAAGTTTCCTGGCTTGAACATAAAATGAAGTCAATTTGAGGGATTAGGGATGACAAGAAAGCTATGAACAATGAACAAAGTCATTGGAAAGGGAATTGAAAAATGGATAACAAGAGGAACAAACAAATCTTCCATATCTATGGAGATATTAAACATTCAGTGGGTCTTAACAAATAAACTTTTTATTTTGCAATAATTTTTATAGAAAAATTGTAAAGATAGTATAGATAGAGCCTGTATACCCTTTACCCAGCTCTTGCTAATGTTAACATTTTATAGTTTTATATTTTAAGTGTTTATGAGTCTATGGTTTAGATGTTACTACTTTCTTATTTAATTAGGAAAAATCATAAATAATGAATTTTCTGTTCAAAACTTCACATGCTTGTTTACACTTTAAGACTATATCCCATTATGGTGTAAATATTATAGCTGAAGAGTTACTGGCAAGAGAAAGCAGTCAAGAGAGGGGGGAAAGGAAAAGGATTTTAGAGTTGGGGAGATTGAGGTTCAAATCTTGATTGCCCCATTTGACTCCCAGTGTGTTATTTACCCTCTTGAGACTTAATTTTCTAGAATATAGAGTGAGGATGGCTTCCCTGGTGGCTCAGGTGGTAAGGAGTCTACCTTCAATACAGGAGACGTGAGTTTGATCCCTGGGTTGGGAAGATCCCCTGGAGAAGGAAATGGCAACCCACTCCAGTATTGTTGCCTGGGAAGTCCCAAGGACAGAGGAGCCCAGCAGGCTACAGTCTAAGGGGCTGCAAGAGTTGGACATGACTTAGTGACTAAACCACCACCAGAATGAGGGTTCAGTTCAGTTCAGTTCAGTTCAGTTGCTCAGTCATGTCCAACTCTTTGCAACCCGATGAATTGCAGCACACCAGACCTCCCTGTCCATCACCAACTCCTGGAGTTCACTCAAACTCATGTCCATCAAGTCGGTGATGCCATCCAGCCTTCTCATCCTCTGTCGTCCCCTTCTCCTTCCCCTAATCCCTCCCAGCATCAGAGTCTTTTCCAATGAGTCAACTCTTCACATGAGGTGGCCAAAGTATTGGAGTTTCAGCTTTAGCATCAGTCCTTGCAAAGAACACCCAGGACTGATGTCCTTTAGAATGGACTGGTTGGATCTCCTTGCAATCCAAGGGACTCTCAAGAGTCTTCTCCAACACCACAGTTCAAAAGCATCAATTCTTCAGTGCTCAGCTTTCTTCACAGTCCAACTCTCACATCCATACATGACCACTGGAAAAACCATAGCCTTGACTAGACGGACCTTTGTTGGCAAAGTAATGTCTCTGCTTTTGAATATGCTATCCAGGTTGGTCATAACTTTCCTTCCAAGGAGTAAGTGTCTTTTAATTTCATGGCTGCAGTCACCATCTACAGTGATTTTGGAGCCCCCCAAAATAAAGTCTGCCACTGTTTCCATTGTTTCCCCATCTATTTCCCGTGAAGTGAGGGTATCAGTTATTAACTGTGGGAACTAAATAGAGTGTATTTAACTTATGAGTTGGTTCTTAGACTTTTTGCTATCAGATCTGCTCTTTGTCTCCCACTCCCCTTCTCTGCATGGCAGAGGATTCAACCCCTGCTGGCTGATTTGACAGCTCCCATTCTGGCCAGTGGGAGGTACTGTTAGCAGAGTCTACAGCTATGTTGTTTGCTTTGTGGCTCCAGCTTCTGCAAGACGAGCCCTCCATGGTTCTAGCTCTTCTGTGACTCTGGCCCTTGGGTTCTGGTAACACCACTTCCTCCTTTTCTGGGAGTGGAATAACTGCCTACTGTGCTAATCTCTGTGTTGCCTCATTGTTCACTCTTGGTTTCTCAACTCTTCCAGCACTTGTATATATGAAGTCCCGTGTTAAATTCCCTCTCTTTTGGACACTTGGAGTCTTTCCTATTTTTCCCCTCAGTGGACTTATATTGATTCAATCCATTTCAACAATTTAACTGTGAACAACAATCAACTTCAACTAAGTTGAAGAACAATGGTCAGGAGAAATCAGGCAGTTCAACTAGTGGTAACTGCTACTGATTGAGATAGGCCTTGAAAGAGGAGCTGGCTTTTGGGAAAAAGCTATAGGTTTGGTGTAGAGCATGTCAAAGAAGCAACTTCATAATTTCACTCATAGGAATATGAGGGAGAAAGGGAAAGGGAAGAAGTTCAGAGGGAAGAGAGGAGAGCAGTGAATGGCTCAGAAGGGAAAGAACTCTGGTGCCTTGAGCACCCTGGACCCATCTCTCCAACTTCATTGACTCCAGCCCTGTCACTCTAACCTTTCTGGGGAGTAGAATAGGAGGGTGGCTGCTCAGAACCCATTCTTTGCCAGTTGGGCTGCAGCTCCTCACCAAAGGGACTGAGATAAGCAGGCTGTTCCTCTTGCTTGTGTAGCATTTGTGAGAAGAGTGCTGTGGGAGGAGATAAAAATTGACTTCCAAATGGCCTGCAGGAATCGAGAGGCATTTTTGGGACCAGCTTTTACATCCAGACTTAATAAACAAAAAACAACAGACACTTGAAGTTTTAATTTCCTCATGGGTTAAGATAGTTCACGGTGGGGATGGTCAGCATTGCTACAGCAGGCTGGAATCCACTTCCTCACTGTGTTGGGACATTATGGAAAATGGTCCTGAGGGACAGAAACAAGCTTGTGTCTTCAGCAACAACGTCTAGATATATTAAGAAATGACCTCAGATGGAAAACAAACATAAAATCATCCTGGCAAATCAGTCAGCACATTATGTGGCATTCATGATGTGTTTTATTTGTGTGTGTTGGAAAAGAGAAGAGTCTAATAAATGAAGACAAACAGGAAGTCCTTCCCAAACTGTCTTCCCAGCTACTTTTCAGTCACGTTGTATAGGTCGAAGGTTCTGGGAAGAAACAGTTAGTGCTCTGACCTGCCTTTTGCAACTATATTGTTTCCTGTTTTGTAGGAACTAGGGACTGAAAAATGCACAAACCAGTGAATTTAAACTCTTAAACTCATAATATTCATGAACCTCAAGAACTACTGGTTGAAGCCTCTGTATGTGTGTGTGTGTGTGTGTGTGTGAGAGAGAGAGAGGAAGAGAGAGATTCCAGATGTCCTTGGAATGTCATATTATATGTAACTTCCAGATAACCTCCAGTTAATTAAATAATTGGTTCCATTGAATTGAATGTTAAATGCATCAATATTCTATAATTTCCCAAACTAATCTTTTGTTTTCTATGGTCTTTTCCAATTCTGAGTGAATTAGATTTGGCTGGAGAAAACTATTTATGATATGTCCTCTAAAATATAGTAAGATGGAGCATGGTTTTCCTTGGATTGATGCTTCCATTAATAAAACTTTGTATTCACAACATAAATAATATAAAATTTAGTCAACTGCCGACCTCAGGGAGCAAGCAGATTCCTTGATAAGAATTGTATAGCCACTTTTACATTTCTTCCTTTCCGTTTTAATAAATGATGAAAGCTCCAGTGTTGTCATAAGATCACATTTATTTATAGTGATAAGGATGAAGCTAATACTTGTTTCATTACTGTGATCAGCAGTCACACAAACACAATGGAACCTGACATGCTGTCAGCCTCTGCTCATTACAGCTTTCCAACCAACCTCCAAGCTCATGGCTGGAAGTCAAATGGGATGCGCTAATTCCAAGTAGGAAAGAAAAATAATTGGCTTTGGAGAGAAAGGGACTATTAAAATTTCCATATGAAATTTCCACCACTTCTTGGCTTCAGATGGAGTGGTAGTTACACTAAGATGTCTCTGCTGAAATTTTAAAATTAGAAGTGTTCACAGAAATGGAGAAGACTATTACAGACAATACCACTTCAATAACATTTTCCTGTCTTCATGTTGTTTATCTCATTACTAATTAAAAACAAAATAACTAGAAAAATTCTACAACAAAACTTTTCATCAGAGAAGTCTTTGGGTTAAGGTAGTTTTTCCTATCCTTACAAAATCGAAGTGTTTTTCCCACCCCCAAAGGGATGGATTCATTTTTTAAAAAATTGCTGTAGACATCAGGCAGAGTGTAACACTTTGTATGAAAAATCAAGGTGGACAAAGGCAACTTTTTTGGCCATCTGGCTTTTAGAGACAAAAACTTTGGAGTCCAACAGACCCAGGCTTAAATGCTCAAGTCTCTGCTTGGCCTTGGCTTGATCTCCTGTCATCTCTGCTGTGTGATCTTGGACAGGTAACTTCATCTGTCTAAGCCTCCATTTTTCCACCTGCAAAACAGAGATAAGGAAACCTCTGCAAAGACCTGCTGTGAGGGAAAAATAAAGTGATAGTGTGCAAAGAACTTACATGACAGAGAGCCTGGCACATAGTAAGATTCAAACCTTAGTAGCTGTTAATTTTTTTAAAAGCTTTTATGCTGTCTGTTTGCCTTTGTCACTATGAGCATTTGACAGTCTGCTTTCTGCATTACTAAATGTTGTCATCACAGAGTAGACCCTGAGTGATGGTTGAAGCCTCACAGATAAGACAGAATGGTGGAATTGTCGGGTGTTGCTCTCATTTGGACTTGAGTACACTGCATTCAACCTTGGATTGCTTTAGCAGCAATGGCAAAAAATAAGCTCAGTTTCATTCATTGCTACCCACTATCCTTATTTTTGACTTTTTGAATAAAACAACATTTTGTGCTTGAGAATATGACACACTCAGATCTACTGAGTAAGGCTGCACCTGGCTTGTGTGGGTGCCTTGGTGAAACCCAGGGTGCTTTGCTTTTCATTATATTTTTAATAATACTTAGCAAGTAGCAGAATTAAACTTGCGAGTCATTCTAACAACTACTTTTCTTAATGGAGATGAGCTTCTTTATCTCCTACTGGTTAATACCTTGTGGTGCTAAATTAGGATCCTTGATGTGATTGTATTCCTCACGAACATTATTAAGAACTCATTTTGCAATGGAGAGACTTGTAATTCAAGCAGTCAGGAGAGCAAGGTGTTCCAGGCTTTTGATGGCTTTAGGTTAAAGGAGAGAATGAGCTGGTTGGGAATATGGCTGGAACATGCTTCCTATCTTGGGGAGAGATGGGGAGGAAACTGTCATTTATTTACTGGGTACTAGAAGCTTTGTATACATTTTGCCTAGTGTACATTTGTATGCATTTAGTATCTTTAAGGCAGGTATTATCATGCCCCATTTAGGCTCAGACAGATGATTTCTTCAAGATTACGCGGTGAATAGAAAAGCAGTTTTAAAAGGAGAAGAAAATAACAGTTTTGACTGCACAGTGTATTCTGTGAAAATCCATCAAGATGTATATTTAGAATTCATGCACTTTTCTGTGTATATGCTATACTGCAATAAAAGTTACTTATCAAACAAAAAAAAATAGGTCTGCCTGGCTCAAAGTCTATGCCTGTTTCTCTCTATTGTGCTGCCTCCCAAGAAGCATATGATGGATGGAACTCGATGGAATTTCCTCCATCAGTCACAGCCGGTGTAGTCAGGAATAGTGCTACTTTTATTAACCAGACCTGGCTTTGAAAGACTTGGACATTTCCAAGGAAAAAGGCGCTCAGCGCAGTACAGTTGCTTAACACTGAGAATGTATATTTGCATATGACAAGAATTCTGAAATGCTGTTCTGAAAATGCATTGAGCTTGTTGCAGTGTTATTCATAATCATGAAAAATCAGGGGAAAAAACCCCCAAAATACCTGTCAAAGAGGTATTTAAATAAATATTATGTGGTTTAAAAAACTGCTTATTTTGAATGATTTTTATGGTATGTTGTGGAAAAAAAAATGGTAATGAAACCACATATATAGTAGGGTGGCATTTTTGTGATTTTTTTTGTTTACATGTTTGCATAAATATGTGTCTAGAAAGATAGTTGCTAAAATATTAATAGTGATATCTTTATAATTTGTGATATTCATTGAATTTTACTTTCTTTTCTATGCCTTTCCATAGTTTGACATTGTTTTCCTGTAATTCTACTAACAAATTTTGCTTTACTATTAATTAAAAAAATGCCTTTAGGCAGAGACTGCATCCTGAATTAAGTATATTCCTTTTCAAGCTATCTACTGTGAAGGAGGAAACACTCATTTTACCATATGAATTCTGACACATTTAAGCAATGTAATCTTGTAGTCAAACCACAGGGGAGCACTTCAGAAATAAAATGAACCATTTTGCAAACTTAAGCACATTCAGTTACCAAATTGGCCTCTTTAAGTATTTAAAAAATTATTTTAAGGAAATAGTTTAAAATATTAAAAGTTAAATATCTTAATTATACTCTGTATAAGCGGATGGTCTACATTTCTGTACCAGATGTCCTAACAATCTGAAAAAATGGTTGTTTTACTACCCCAATATATTTTTGTATGGCTCACTTAAAAAAATTCTCTATTCTCTTTAGTTTTAGTATGTAACATGACAATATCTCCTACCATATTAATAAAAAAGAAATGTCACAGCCATCAGGGATTCCTGGCCTCCAAATGTGAATGAGGGCTCCCAGTACTATGATCAGTGGCTGCTGCCACCCCCCACAGTGACTGCTGAGGAGCTGGGGGCATGCGAGAAGCAAGGTGAACAAGGAAACAAGATTGGCCCAGATAGCTGAGGTGCATATGAAAGGAATAAATTCAGTGAGCCCAGAGGCTTGCATCTTCCCATACAGAGAACGCTAAATTCCTTAACTTGATACCTGATGTTTGATGTTCAGACTGCCTGCTCTCTTTGTTGCAAACTTGTATAAAGCCCAACTTCCCCTTGTGCCTCCTTGGAACAGTTTTCTCAGAGCTACTGAGATGCTGTTTCCTGGGCTCGGAGTCCTAAACTCAGAGTCCCACCAAATAAAATAACTGTACTTTCAGGTTGTGACTATATTTTTCAGTTGACAAATACAATGACTAAGACATGTGATTGCTTTATTTTGCTTTATTCCATTTAATTTCATTCTAGTAACTATTCCTTCTATCAGGCTAACTAAAGACAGGATTAAAATCATACGAATTACATACTCATGCAAAAACAGATGATAGAGCAGGACATGACTTTAAAAAATCTTTTTCTTGAAGATTTTCAAGGACTAACATAACAGAATCCTGAGTATATTAATATGTACATTTCATCACCTGTAACCTCCAACACCAATTAATTGTGAGCTCTAGCTCAGTTCTTCCAATTACTACTACTGAACAATCTGAACAGCATTTCTCCCTTTTGGATAAGCAGGTCTCCGATTTGGAATGCTGTCCCCGACAGTTACCTGAATTTGGCCAGCTCAAACCTGAGGCCACAGGTTTGGGCACAGCAAGGTCTCTCCTTTGAATATATTAACTATGAAAATGGACAATGTAGCCTAACAAAATTTTTTTCTGTTGAGAATTGATATGTATGAAAAGACAGAATGTGTGAAAAGAAAACCAGAAGTTTGTATTTAACAAATCTCATTTGTTAAAAAGAATGTATGAAGAATCAAGATTTTTTTCTGGAAAACCTAGCTGTTTATTTTGTGTATAATACCAGTAAAATTGATTTTTATTTGTATGTTTTATGTATTATGAGGTGGGAAAAGTCTTTAGATTAACCATGTCTGACAGATATATGTTCTTTTACCAAAGCAAGGCATTGTGTTTGGGAAGAAAGGTGTAGTTTGCTTACCAGAGAAAGAAAAGACCCAAAGGGCCTGGGTACATAGTTGGAAGAAAGTTTTAGCTTTCAGAGAGGAAACATTGAGAGAGGACATTGAGAACGGGGTTGGAGCCAGTGAAATGTCTATCAGAGACTATCCCTGCCTTTTTGGCCCAGCATGCATACACTCAGGATCTGAAGTAAGTCGCAAAGTTTATTTATGTGTGATTTTGGAGGAAATTGGGACTGGTTATGAATTCTATGTTTTGCATGCAGAGACCTTCCGCAATAGATAAAACTCAGGCAGGACAAAAGGAGGTGTAAGGGCATTCATGTTGCAAGAGCTCCAAAAATGTGTATGGTCAGGGGAGCTGTGGTCTGTTATAATCTGTAGAAATGGTTTGGGCCATGCTAAAGGCTAATAGAGTTTTGCCAAGAGAATGCACTGGTCATAGCAAACACCCTCTTCCTACAACACAAGAGAAGACTCTACACATGGACATCACCAGATGGTCAACACTGAAATCAGACTGATTATATTCTTTAGAGCCAAAGATGGAGAAGCTCTATACAGTCAGCAAAAACAAGACCGAGAGCTGACTGTGGCTCAGATAATGAACTCCTTATTGCCAAATTCAGACTTATATTGAAGAAAGTAGGAAAAACCACTAGACCATTCAGGCATGACCTCAATCAAATCACTTATGATTATACAGTAGAAGTGAGAAATAGATTTAAGAGACTAGATCTGATAGAGTGCCTGATGAACTATGGACGGAGGTTCGTGACATTGTACATGAGACAGAGATCAAGACCATCCCCATGGAAAAGAAATGCAAAAAAGCAAAATGGCTGTCTGGGGAGGCCTTACACACAGCTGTGAAAAGAAGATAAGCAAAAAGCAAAGGAGAAAAGGAAAGATATAAGCATCTGAATGCAGAGTTCCAAAGAATAGCAAGAAGAGATAAGAAAGCCTTCCTCAGAGATCAATGCAAAGAAATAGAGGAAAACTACAGAATGGGAAAGACTAGAGATCGCTTCAAGAAAATTAGAGATACCAAGGGAACATTTCATGCAAAGATGGGCTCGATAAAGGACAGAAATGGTATGGACCTAACAGAAGCAGAAGATATTAAGAGGTGGCAAGAATACACAGAAGAACTGTACAAAAAAGATCTTCACGATCAAGATAATCACGATGGTGCGATCACTCACCTAGAGCCAGACATCCTGGAATGTGAAGTCAAGTGGGCCTTAGAAAGCATCACTACAAACAAAGCTAGTGGAGGTGATGGAATTCCAGTTAAGCTATTTCAAATTCTGAAAGATGATGCTGTGAAAGGGCTGCACTCAATATGCCAGCAAATGTGGAAAACTCAGCAGTGGCCACAGGACTGGAAAAGGTCAGTTTTCATTCCAATCCCAAAGAAAGGCAATGCCAAAGAATGCTCAACCTATCGCACAATTGCACTCATCTCACACGCTAGTAAAGTAATGCTCAAAATTCTCCAAGCCAGGCTTCAGCAATATGTGAACCGTGAACTTCCAGATGTTCAAGCTGATTTTAGAAAAGGCGGAGGAACCAGAGATCAAATTGCCAACATGCGCTGGATCATGGAAAAAGCAAGAGAGTTCCAGAAAAACATCTATTTCTGCTTTACTGACTATGCCAAAGCCTTTGACTGTGTGGATCACAAGAAACTGTGGAAAATTCTGAAAGAGATGGGAATCCCAGACCACCTGACCTGCCTCTTGAGAAACCTATATGCAGGTCAGGAAGCAACAGTTAGAACTGGACATGGAACAACAGACTGGTTCCAAATAGGAAAAGGAGTACTTCAAGGCTGTATATTGTCACCCTGCTTATTTAACTTATATGTAGAGTACGTCATGAGAAACGCTGGACTGGAAGGAGCACAAGCTGGAATCAAGATTGCTGGGAAAAATATCAATAACCTCAGATATGCAGATGACACCACCCTTATGGCAGAAAGTGAAGAGGAACTAAAAAGCCTCTTGATGAAAGTGAAAGAGGAGATTGAAAATGTTAGTTTAAAGCTCAACATTCAGAAAACGAAGATCATGGCATCCGATCCCATCACTTCGTGGGACATAGATGGGGAAACAGTGGAAACAGTGTCAGACTTTATTTTTTTGGGCTCCAAAATCACTGCAGATGGTGACTGCAGCCCTGAAATTAAAAGATGCTTACTCCTTGGAAGGAAAGTTATGACCAACCTAGATAGCATATTCAAAAGCAGAGACATTACTTTGCCAACAAAGATCCAGCTAGTCAAGGCTATGGTTTTTCCAGTGGTCATGTATGGATGTGAGAGTTGGACTGTGAAGAAAGCTGAGAGCCCAAGAATTGATGCTTTTGAACTGTAGTGTTGGAGAAGACTCTTGAGAGTCCCATGGACTGCAAGGAGATCCAAGCAGTCCATTCTAAAGGAGATCAGTCCTGGGTGTTCATTAGAAGGACTGATGCTAAAGCTGAAACTCCAATACTTTGGCTGCTCATGTGAAGAATTGACTTACTGGAAAGTCTCTAATGCTGGGAGGGATTGGGGGCAGGAGGAGAAGGGGACGACAGAGGATGAGTTGGCTGGATGGCGTCACCGACTCGATGGACGTGAGTTTGAGTGAACTCCGGGAGTTGGTGATGGACAGGGATGCCTGGCATGCTGTGATTCATAGGGTCATAAAGCGTCAGACACAACTGAGTGGCTGAACTGAACTGAACCCCAATATGTGAAAATGTCAGTTTAGCAGGACTGGGCAAGGGTGTCTGGCTACATGTAACATTCCCAGCAGATGTGCCCTCTCCACGTACGAGTGCAGGAGTGATTTGCAGCTGACAGCTGACAGCTCATATGCTTCTAATATCCTACTGGATTTTAGTCCTTTAAAAAAAGACCATTAGTCAGCTTTTCTCACCTCTGTTTCCTTAAAAGTAAAGAAATCAGAAGTTACCTTTCCACTTAAAATGTCTTTCTATTCATGTCTTCACAACAGAAAAATATAGTTACTTTGAACAACTAAGGTAAGGGCAATCACCATACTTTGGGAACCAAGGAAGAAAGAATGCAAATTTGAAACCAGATACACCTGGGTTCTAATCCTATTTGTTATCTGGGAAGCTTTGTTGTTGTTCAGTTGCTAAGTCTTGTCCGACTTAGTCGCCATGTTTAGTCACTCAGTTGTGTCTGACTCTTTGTGACCCCATGGACTGTAGCCTGCAAGGCTCCTCTGTCCATGGGGATTCTCCAGGCAAGCATACAGGAGTGGATTGCCATGCCCTTCTGCAGGGGATCTTCCCAACCCAGGGATAGAACCTAGACCTCCCACATTGCAGGTGGATTCTTTACCATCTGAGGTACCAGGGAAGCCCATGAATGCTGGAGTGGGTAGCCTATCCCTTCTCCAGGGAAACTTCCTAACCCAGGAATCGAAGCAGGATCTCCTGCATTGTAGGCAGATTCTTTACTGACTTAGATACTAGGGAAGCCCATTTGTTATCTGGGAAGCTTTGTTATTGTTCAGTTGCTAAATCATGTCCAATTCTTTGTGACCCCATGGACTGCAGCATGCCAGTTTCTCTGTCCTTCACCATCTCCTAGAGTTTGCTAAAACTCATGTCCATTGAGTCAATGGTGCTATTCAACCATCTCATTCTCTGTCATTCCCTTCTCCTCCTGCCTTCAATCTTTCCTAGCATGAAAGTCTTTTCCAATAAGTTGGCTGTTTGCATCAGGTGGCCAAAGTATTGGAGCTTCAGCTTGGCATCAGTCCTTCCAGTGAATATTCAGAGTTGATTTCCTTTAGGACTGACTTGTTTGATCTCCTTGCTCTCCAAGGAGATTCTCAAGAGTCTTCTCCAACACCACAACTTGAAAGCATCAGTGCTTCAGTGCTCAGCATTCTTTATCATTTTTAGTAGCCCTTAGCTGTATTCTCTTCTTTATCTTTTTATAATTTTCTTGTGCATATTTAAATAAGTTTTTGCATACGTTATGCATAAATATATGTATATGTATTTTGCTTGTACAATATATGCTACCATGTTTAGACATGAAATACAGATGGAAACTGAGAAGGAGACAGCAGAAACAAAAGAAAGAGAGTAGGTCAATAAGAGGGTAGGGAGGGGTGAGCAGTCAGCAAAGTAATAACTTGGCTGGAATAGCTGCATCTTAGTAAAACACAGCATCTGAATTCAACTCAAGAATACAAAGTGAATCTATTAAAACAAGCTGTTAACTGTGTGAGAAGAGAAAGGTCACTTGGATGCATGAGTTTGATAGCATTGATTAATCTGCATGCTTTGTCTGAATCATTACTGTCAAGATTCTGTAAGTTTAGATACTGAAGAGAAGCAAATAACGTTGAAATGGAGAAACCAATCATCTGAGAGCTGTTTCCCATGTCAGTTGAGGATAAAACCACTGCTACCTGCTCTCCTTACATATGTGACTAATGTGATAATTGTAAATTGAGTTGAGTCCCAAGAAAGAAATATGGTCATCTCATTAAACATGGGTACTTTTTTCCATAGCCTTCTCTGGTGGCTCAGATGGTAAAGCATCTGCCTACAATGCATGAGACCCGGGTTCAATCCCTGTGTCAGAAAGATCTCCAGAAGGAGGAAATGGCAACCCACTCCAGTATTCTTGCCTGGAAAAATCCCATGGACAGAGGAGCCTGGTAGACTACAGTCCAGGGGGTCACAAAGAGTCAGACACGACTTCACTTTCACTTTGTTCCATAGTTTCTCATGAAGTAGTATTTTTTTTTCTCATGATATGAGAAAAAAAGAAAAGCCAATTCGAATGCAAAAATTCAATGATTATGTAGAAAGTATATATTATATGGAGATAGTAGTCTCATGGAATTGAACTCCAGGAGTAGCTGTTAAAGAGAAAGAACCCCAGGCATCAAATGCCTGGGTTCAAATCTTGCTTCTACCCCTTAGGCAGGGCCCTTAGTACAGGGCCTGCAGTATAGTAAATGCCTAGTAAGCTAATAATAATAATCATAGCATAAAGCTATGGCTTCCCTGGTGGTCCAGTGATAAACAATCCACCTGCCAATGCAGGAGATGTGAGTTCAGTCCCTGGGTGAGGACGATCCCTTGGAGAAGGAAATGGCAACCTACCCAAATATTCTAACCTGGAAAATCCCATGGACAGAGGAGCCTGGTGGACTACAGTCCATGGGGTCACAAAAGAGTTGGAGATGACTTAGCAACTAAACAACAACAAAGGAACTTCTACAAGCTTTTATTTAGTATTTATTGAGTGACTACAACATGCCAGGCATGGTCCTAGGTACGAGGGACATCTACTCTCAGGGAGCTCTGGGAGACAGGCAATGAACTTGAGAATAAGGAAGTTACTATGATAATATTAGATACTAAAGACGGAGCAATGAGCAAAACAAAAACAAAATCCTTATCTTTGTGAGCTCCCATTACAGTACCTTATATTTTTTTTGTTCATGTTATTCTGGCTCATTACATCTAGTTTGTAATTTAGATTTCCTGACTAGAGTTTTCTGCTTTAACCAGCAGACTGAATTCCTTAATTCAATGATTTAGAGGTTAGTTTGCAACTTAAAATTTGTCCATTTTATCCTCTTTTGGATGTAAATAGATTTTGTCCATATTACAGTGTAAATAACAATGAACTTTCTGTGTGTTTACTCTCTATTTGATGACTTAGCCACAATTTAAGACATAGCTACAATTAAAATATTTTAACTATAATTTTGACTACCAAATCTAGGAAGCTGTTGATTCCTACTAACCCCATTGCTTTCATAGTCTTATGGTTGAAAATTTAAGCAAAATTTGCTTCCTGCCCACAGGGAGACTACTATCTTAGTCTTGTCAAAATATACCAAAGTTGTATTATTACTGGTGACTCATTTAAGACTGTACTTCCTTCTGTAAGATAGTAACTAATTTAAAGCAAAGACTGAATGAAAGTCTTTATGTTTTACAGACAAAAGAGCACCCATTTGTCCTCAGGTGTACGAACTGTTGGAACAAATGACTGCAGGGGATTGTGTGGCATGGGGAAGGTTATGGAGGTAGAATCATTGATAGGCTGGGCAGATATCTTTCTGGCCCAGGAACCAACATCAGTTTCTGTATGACACCTAGAAGATACTGCAACATTGTTCTGCTCTAGTCTACCTGTACTCATTGTATGCTCAGTCACTCAGTTGTGTCCAACTAGTTTACCCACCTGGAGAATATTTGGCATGACCAGTAGCATATGTTAGATGGATAGATTTGCTTATGGCTGTGAATATTGAAAATTCACAGAGCCCCACAGAAGTCTCCAGATCAGGGGGCAAAACAGCATAGTGACAGCAAGAAGACATAAGACTAGAAACTACAAATGCAAAATAAAAGACTAGGGAGGCAGCAAAGATTTCTTTTTTAAGAATGCAGATGCATATATTATGTATACTCTGCCACTGTGGGACTAGTGGAATACTCAAAATCCTCTAAGATTAGTACAGAGTGAAGTACTCTTTCATCATTTGAAGGAATGAGGGACAATTTTTAGGATGTAACACTAGTATATAGAGAAATTTTGCTTCTTCTGAGATAGTCTTCTCTGGACTGGTTTAGGTATCACCTTGCCAGAAAGCCTTTATAAAAGGAAAGTTCTCTAGGAAACTTCGTTTTTCAGTTTAGAAAATTTCTTTAGTCTGAGCATATTTTCAACCCAGGATTGGTAACACTAGTCACTTTTCCAGTCCACATGGTTAAGAAAGTCAGAAAAAGCTATTTCAAATCTTTTTCTCACAGAGTTCTGTCCAATGATTTCTTGATAAATGTCAATTCAATGAAGTGAGTTTTACATTTAGAATCTTAGTAAAATTTTCCCCATATTCTTCAGATTGATTCTTTAAAAAACCTCTTCAAATATCCGGAGAATAATGACTCATTATTTTGTCACTCTATTTATGTATGTTTCCTTTGTCATTCATAAAAGAGTTGTATTGTTTGGTTTTATGCAAAGATGCTGATGGAGCACCTGTGAATGTTTGCTTTCTTGGCACCAAGAAAGAAGAGAGAAAATTATTTGTTTCACTGACAATGAATTATTGCATCTGTTTGTGGCTGTTAAATAATTTAATAGAATTTATAGGGATTGTTTTCCCTTGGTTAAACTACAGACAAATATCAGTCTCTGCCTCATGTTGGACACAAACATAGAAGAAAACCATTTCCTTAATTTACCTTTTGCTGGTTAGATGGTATTAAGACACTGAGTGATCTCATATTATATACTTTTTACATTTAAGTTGAATTTCTTTAAACTTTAGACAAGGGAAATACTGTTAAAATTAAACAGCAAATTAAAAGGAATATTCAGTGATTTCCCATATACAGTGTAGTGTTTTCACATTGACTTCTTTCACTTAGCAATATGCATTTTAGAGGTTAAGAATCTGCCTGCAAATGCAGGATACATAAGAGATTCGGGTTTGATCTCTGGGTAGGAAAGATCCCCTGGAGAAGGAAATGGCGGCTCACTCCAGTAGTTTTGCCTGGAGAATCCCATGGACAGAGGAGCTTGGAGTCCATGGGATTGCAAAGAGTCAGATATGACTGAGCAACTGAACACACACACACACATGTCTTTTCAAGGCTTGATAGCACATGTCTTTTCATTCCTTTTTAGCACTGAATAATATTCCATTGTCTGGATGTATCATAGTTTATTCAACTATTTACCAAGGACATCTTGGTCAGTTTGCAGTTTGGGCAACCATGAGTAAAGCTAATATAAATATTCTTGTGTAGGTTTTAGTGTAGACAGAAGTTTTCAGGTCCTTTGGATAAGTACCAAAGATGCGATTGCTGGACCATATGGTAAAGCTTGTGCTTCCCTGATAGCTCAGTTGGTAAAGAATCCGCCTGCAATGCAGGAGACGATTCCTGGGTTGGGAAGATCCACTGGAGAAGGGATAGGCTATCCACTCCAGTACTCTTGGGCTTACCTTGTGGCTTAGCTGGTAAAGAATCCACCTGCAATGCGGGATACCTGGGTTTGATCCCTGGATTGGGAAGGTCCCCTGGAAAAGGGAAAGGCTACCCACTCCAGGCCAGCCTGGAGAATTCCATGGACTGTACAGTCCATGGGTTTGCAAAGAGTCGGACATGACTGAGTGCCTTTCCCTGTCATGGTAATACTATGTTTAGTTTTTTAAGAAAGCACCAAACAGTCTTCCAACGTGGTTGTACCATTTTGCGTTCCACCATCAATGAGTGAAAGTTTCTGTTGCTCCATATCCTTGCCAGCATTTCATGTTGTCAGTGTTCTGCACTTTGACCATTCTGATAGGTGTGTTATCTCATTGTTCTTTAATTTGCATTTCTCTGATGATATATGATGTGGAACATCTTATTTTTCATCTGTATATCTTCTCTGATGAGATGTCTGTGAAGGTCTTTGGCCCATTTTTTAATTGAGTTTTTGTTTTCTTATTATTGACTTTAAAGTGTTTCTTTAAACATTTTGTTTAACAGTCCTTTATCAAACATGTCTATGCAAATATTTTCTCCCAATCTTACCTTTTCATTCTCTTATATTACTTTTGTTTTTAAATAGCTTATTTGTTTTTAGTATATAACGGTCATGATCATATCAAATTGCTAATTGTATTAAGTATCAGTGGGTTGGTATTATGACAAAAATTTTCAAGAAATTTGATTTATCTAGTGGAAATCCTTTCCCACATGGTTCTAGTGGTAAAGAACCCACCTGCCAATGCAGGGGACATAAGAGATATGGGTTTGATCCCTGGATCAGGAAGATCCCCTGGAAGAGGGCACGGCAACCCACTCCAGTATGCTTACCTGGAGAGTTCCATGGACAGAGGAGCCTGGTGGGCTATACAGTCCATGGGGTCACAAAGAGTCAGACACAATGGAAATGACTTAGCACGTAGTGGGAATCCTAAGGTTACTGATATCACCACAAATTCATGACAACCAGAAGCCAAATGGAACCTCAGCAATGCCTGACAATCATTTTTCTCATAGGTTACTCTCTCACTCACCACGGGAATTAATATCACTCTATATGAATTGGGATGCCTTTGCTTGCACATGTCAACAATTCAAACCATATATGCATATTCTCTCAAGCAGAGAGGGATATTGGCTCAGATACTGATGGCTGGGAGTATCTAGCTCTTTTTCTCTCTCTTTTTAGTTCTCTGTTCCTCAGATTTGCTTCCCAGATGGGATAAAGATGGTTGTCAAACTTGCATCCCACCGTGTTAGAAGCCCCAAAGGAAAAAGTGTGCTTCTTTCCTAGTGATCTCATCAAAAGTTCTGCAGTTGGGTTTCACTGGGTTGAAACAATGAATAATGCAAGAGTGGTGAATGCGTCAGTTGAGCAGACCTGGTCAAGCCCACCTTAGGATCTAGGTTGAAAGGGAGGGGAGTGAAATGTCAGTTCCCTCTCTAGACCATAGATTGCAAATGGGGAAAGGTGATTTCTCCTAGTCCAGTGTTCTTGCCTGGAGAATCCCAGGGACAGGGGAGCCTGGTGTGCTGCCGTCTATGGGGTCGCACAGAGTCAGACATGACCAAAGCGACGCAGCAGCAGCAGCAGCAGGAAGGTGAATGGAGGATGAGCAAGCAAAAATAACCCAAGACTGCATCCACTCTTGTAAAATCTCTGACTTTCCCTACCTCCTAATCACCATCCTCAGTGAATGACTTTGTCTTATTCTTTAGAGATAAAGTGGGAGGCACCAAGTGGGACATCTCATATTTTGCCACCACTCATTTCTTTCCCCTACTTATTTCAGCACTCATCTTTTTCTTTCCTGTTATAATTTCTGCTATTAAAGCTATTTCCTCCACTTGAGCTCTGGATCTCTTTCTATCCCTCTACTCATTTATCTTCCACATACCTCGTTGTACATATCTTCTGTTACTCTCTTTTCCCCCCTGGTACAAGAGCAAAACCAAATTAAAAACCTCTTTGATTCCTATCTCTCTTCCAGCCATTGCTTTCTCTCAACACCTTTCCTCAGGCAAACTTTGTGTTCTTTACACATTAATTCTTCAATCTACTCCTTTCTATTCTCTATATCCACTGTTCCACTACTCTCCTGACACTGCCCACTCTAAGACCACCAAGAGCATTCATGTTATTAAATCTAGTGGACAGTTCTTTCCATCTTACTGTTAGGGGAAGCACACTGAATGAAACCATCCACCCTGGTCAGGCACCATAGTAACCATTTGCATGAGCTGTTTTGTGACAGGAGATCCTGATAAGGAATATGGAACTAATAAGCCACCACCAACTGAAAGAGTTCAGAAAAGATCGAAAGGAGACACCGCGTGTCCGTCCATTTCCCAGAATCCCTCTCGCTAGCATCCATCTTGGTTGAGCAATGCATGCACTACCAGGAAAGACTCTGAATTAGAATGATTGGTTAATGACCACCCAGAAACTAATCCCATCACCATAAAACCTGAGACTGCCAGCCGCGCGGCAGAGCAGTTCTCCTGGGTTCCCTTACCCTACTGCTCTCCACCCGGGTGCCCTTTCCCAATAAAATCTCTTGCTTTGTCAGCACATGTGTCTCCTCAGACAATTCATTTCCTAGTGTTAGATAAAAACGCAGTTTCGGGCCCTGGAAGTGGTCCCCCTTCCTGCAACATTACTAGACGTCTTACTAGCATTCACCACAGCTGACCACGCCTTCCTTCTTAGAATGTCCTCTTTTCTTGGCTGTCATGACAACATACTCTTCTGGCTTCCTCCTACTGCTTTGGCTTTCATTATCCATCTCCTTTGTAAGTGATCTCAAAATATACTTTCCCAAAGGTCAGTGCTAGATATGCTTCTCTTTTTATTTTGCCCTTTTCCCCCTAAAGTTATTTCACCCAGTCCTATGGCTTCAGATACCACAAATAACCTGACAGTTCCCAAATTTATGTTGAACCCATATGTCTGTCCTGAGGTCTAGTCCTCTTTTTGCAACTTTATTCTCAGCACTTCCAGAGCCACTCACAAATCTGCTCCTTCTCTAGTCTTAACTACTCCAACCTCCCCATTGCTCAAACCAGAGATCTGGGGGTCACCTGTGGTACCCCTTCTTCTTTTTCTCATTTTCCATTCCAGTTCCAGTAAATCCTCAAAAACCCCACTTCTCTCTCATTCCCACCCCACTTAGTATACTTGGATCTCCTGCAATCACCATCTAAGGGATTGCTTCCTTGATAGTTCTGTATCCCCAAATTCATTATCCAGCAGTTAGAGATATTTTTAATGTATGAACTTTCACCTTTCTGACTTAAAATCTACATGGCGTAAACTCCAGATTTTTCAGAAATGGCTTTCACAGCCTCATCTGACTTGCCTTCTGCCTGCTCCTCCAGCTTTATTTTTTTCCCCTTCTCTCACCACACATTTGCTACACTGGTCTGCAGTACTTTAGTTCCTTTAGGACCTTCCCATGTTGTTTCTTCTGCATAGAATACTCTTCCCACACTATTTGTCTGGCAGGTTGCCTAGTTTAAATGTCAGTTCCTCAGGGGAATGGTAGGAACCCACTCCAATCTAAATTAGCCCCTGTACCTAAATTACTTTCTTTCAGGCATTTAAAAAATAATTTTGATTATATGTTTGTTTGATTATTTTTAACATATCTTTCTACTACAAGTGGCATTACAGTACACCTATTCCCAAGCTGAGTGCCTACCTATTCACTTGAATGAGTCCCTGACACTAAGCTGCATGTGTGCGTGCTCAGCCATGTCCGACTCTTTGTGACTGCTGGGCTCTTCTGTCCACAGGATTTTCCAGGCACGAATGCTGGAGTGGGTTGCTATTTCCTTCTCCAGGGAATCTTCCTGACCCAGGGATTGAACCCGAGTTTCCTGTGTCTCCTGCAGAGGTTCCATAAATTTATCTTGAAAGGATTAAAAATACCCCAAAATTACTTTCCATACATATCCTTTTTTTGTGGTCCTTCTTCTTGAGGGACATTTTTACCAAGTAAAATAGCACAGTTAGGAGGAGATAACTAGTTAAAATGACAGTCAGTTCCCATTATTTAGCATTGGGTGAGAGAAAATAGCTGGAGTTGTAAATTTTGCATTCCTTACCAAGGTGAAGGGATGAGAAAATACACTGGGAACTAGAAAAGTAGAGCAGTAAAATGCAGAGGTAATGTGAGCTTATAGGAAAAAATTCAATCAGGAATAGGAATATCCGGGTTTAGCATTCACTCTGCCAGCTGCAAGTCATTCAGTCTTTTTGTGTCTTGGATTTTCTCACCTTTAAAATCTTGTGGCGATTTCATAAGCAGACAAATGTGGAAGCCCTTTGCAAAGTATAAAACTTCTTAAAAATGTGAGATGCTCTTACACTCTTTATTTTGGTTTTCATTTATAAACATAAAGTGGTTTTACTTGGAAAATAATGAACTTAGTCACTCTCATAGGTAGGGCTAGCTGTTACTGTCATTCAATATATAAAATTACTATTAAGAAATCACCTAGGGATGATATTATGAAAGTAAATGTAGTGAATTCATTGTGGATTTACTTTTTAATTCTTTACAAGCTTTCCTGATAGCAATACTAATTAACTTTAAATATGCTGTCAAGTCCCTTTTTCTAAAGAGATTAGAGATTAATCTCTAAGCTATTTGTAAATTACTATGCTTTTTCATTGTGAAGTGTTTAGTAGAAATGCTGTTTTAAGAAAAGGGTTATAGATTATAAATGGCTTCATTAATTGTTTGATTTCCCTGTCATTCTACCAGTTTTATAGTAATACGTGACTTTAATTTTCTTTTTACTGGCACTATAAATGAGATCTAAGAGATGAAGCATTATTTTGAAACAAATTTAATTTAACTGACCCAGCATGACTTGGAATCCATGCTGCCCATAATCCTTTTATGATTAAGTACTAAAGAAGAATCTGTAATGTGAATATTTTTCTTTTATTTCTTCACCATGGGATTCACTCTCCTTGTGATAAAATCTCATCCTTTTCAGAGAACATTAGTAGTCGTTTAAGAAATTTATCCTCTCAGAGGTGTGCCAGTCAGTTTCATCAACAAATGGGAATGCAAAGCTTTTTAGTAAAACTAATGACCTTATATAACAACAACAAAAACCCCACACAATTCAAATTGTGTTTTAAATATCTTTGTGTTCAGAGAAATTGATAGCCTAGAGATCAGTATGTGCTAATTTACAGTCCTGTAAAAGGCTGTGATGTTCATCCCATTTTTAAAACTGCTAAGATGAGCAAGTCTAACTATTTCAAATTTCATAGGGTTTTGTAAACTTCTCTCAGTGCCAAGAAAGCAAGCCACCTGGCAGTTTTTTAAAACAGTGAGACAATGCTTAGGAATATGCACCATAATTGTTTGTATTTCAACTGAAACTGGCTCACATTTACATGGGATGAGAGCATTTTTATCCTAGTTACATTGCTTTTTGTTTCTTATGATTATATTCTCATACTGCAGATTATATTCTCATGCGGCAACCATCCTGGTGGTTATTAAGCAGATGTAGTGTATTTTAACATATTGACAAATACTATTTTTCTTGAAAGTTTAAAATGATTCAGAGAAATATTTGCTATTTTAGGTAGCATTCAAGTTAGACTATTAGGTTCATTAGCTGAATTTCCTAAGATTCACAAGTTAAATGTAGAAAGTTAAGTGTAGTTAGTAGAAGAGTGTTTTAAGTGGCAAAGATGTACAGAAACAACTTTGTGAATTTGGGTCAGTTGAGTTTAGGTAAGAAACCTATATTAAAGAAGGGACTCTTGCTATAATTAAAGCAATAAAGAAATATGGATTCAGTTCGGTCGGTCACTCATGTCTGACTCTTTGCAACCCCATGGACTGCCGCACACCAGGCTTCCCTGTCCATCACCAACTCCCGGAGCTTACTCAACTCATGTCCATGAAGTCGGTGATGCCATCCAGCCATCTCATCCTCTGTCGTCCCCTTCTCCTCCTGCCTTCAATCTTTCCCAGCAGCAGGGTCTTTTCCAATGAATCAGTTCTTCACATCAGGTGGCCAAAGTATTGGGGTTTCATCTTTAGCATCAGTCCTTCCAATGAACATTTAAGACTGATTTCCTTTAGGATGGACTGGTTTGATCTCTTTGCAGTCCAAGAGACTCTTAAGAGTCTTCTCCAACACCACAGTTCAAAAGCATCAATTCTTTGGCACTCAGCTTTCTTTATAGTCCAACTCTCACATCCATACATGACTACTGGAAATATGGATTAGGAAACGATAAAAGATACTTTTGTGTACTATGTCTTCCAAAGGAGAAAAAAAAAGGAGAGCGAATGCGTTGAGTATAAAACACAAAGGCAAGTTTGAAATGCATATCTAGATGTGAAAATAGAGGATTAGGTCAAAGCTACAAGAAAACTTGTAGGGCTACAAGTATTTAATGTATTTAATGAAAATTATTGAAAAGGATGTGTTCTCTGAAAGATTAAATTTCTTGTAACCTACATGGAATTTTTACTGATTCCAATTTCTCTGAAGCATGTTTAATTCCTAATTTAATACAGCAGATTTGAATCTCATTATCAGTGGAGTGCATTTAATTGAAATCAATTGATTTAAGCAACTAGTCAGGAAATCTCAGTTTAATCTCCTTTTCTTCCTCTGGGAACATTCATCTACTTATATTTATTCTCAAAGGTAGCAAAAGTCTGATTCAAAAGGAGATATACTACACATTTTCATTAAATTGATTGTTTAAGTACTAATGAGGTTAATTTTACAGATACACTGTAAAATTGCATTGTGCCTTGAACACTGCTTTCACCAAGGCTAATTAAAGTCAGTTCAGTCACTTAGTCGTGTCTGACTCTTTGCGATCCCATGGACTGCAGCACACCAGGCCTCCCTGTCCATCACCAATTCCCCGAGTTTGCTCAAACTCATGTTCATCAAGTTGGTGATGCCATCCAACCATCTCATCTTCTGTCATCCCCTTTTCTTTCTGCCTTCAATCTCCCAGCAACAGGGTCATTTCCAATAAGTCAGTTCTTCGCATCAGGTGGCCAAAATATTGGAGCTTCAGCTTCAGCATCAGTCCTTCCAGTGAATATTTAGGACTGATTTCCTTTAGGATTGTCTGGTTTGAGCTCTTTGCAGTCCAAGGGACTTTCAAGAATCTTCTCCAACACCACAGTTCCAAAGCATCAGTTCTTCGGTGCTCAGCTTTCTTTATGGTTCAACTCCCCATTCATACATGAATTAAAGTCAGTAGTTCTAAAGTGTAAGATTCTAAAATAATTTTCAAATCAAAGATTTATCATATTTAGGGGATATTTTGTCATACTGTAATAGAAACACATCGACCAGTCCTAAGAATAATAAATATATGAAGTTTTATATTTAACTAAAATAATATTGGTATAATTATTTTCATAAATGTAAGGTGTGTGTGTGTCTCTGTGTGTGTGCTTAGTCGCTCAGTCATCTCTGACTCTTTGTGACCCCATGGGCTGTAGCCCGGCAGGCTCCTTTGTCCATGGGGATTCTCCAGGCAAGAATACTAGAGTGTGTTGCCATGCCCTTCTGCAGGGGATCTTCCCAACCCAGGGATCAAACCCAGGTCTCCTGCATTGCAGGCAGATTCTTTACCATCTGAGCCACCAGGGAAAACCAAGAATACTGGAGTGGGTAGCCTATTGCTTCTCCAGGGGAACTTTCTGACCCAGGAATCAAACTGGGTTCTCCTGTATTGCAGGCGGATTCTTTACCAGCTGAGCTACCAGGGAAGTCCTAAAAATAAGGTAATGTACTTTATTATGCCTCAAGTTAACTCTTTATATATATATCATTATCTCTACAAAGTACAACTTGCTGATAATTAATGAGGTAATTATGGGACTATGTGTGCTTAGTCGCTCAGTCATGTCTTTATGTGACCCTGTGGACTGGAGCCCCACAGGCTGCTCTGTCTGTCCATGGGGATTCTCTATGCAAGAATATTGGAGTGGGTTGTAATGCCCTCCTCCAGAGGATCTTCCCAACCCAGGGATCAAACCCAGGTCTCCCGCACTGCAGGTGGATTCTTTACCAGCTGAGCTACCAGGGAACCCAATGCTATGGAAACATCTTTAATATTTTTTTTTAATACTGTATGCTAATATATGTTAATTGTGAATAATTTGAACAAAACAGAGAAAACTATTTTCATAATTCTCCTTCATTTCCCCTAGAGATAACCAATATTACCACTTGGAATAGAGCCTTTCAGATTTGTTATATATTAGTGATGTGATCTCATAATATATGTACTCTTTTATATTATCTATTTTTTAAGGACACATCCACACACATCCACACACAGATTATCCCTTTTAAGATTTATGGATCTATGTCACCCTTATAAGAACTACATAGAATCTTTTTGCATGAATGTGTTATAATTTATTTTGGCAGTCCTTACTAGGAATGAGTGTTCAGTTTATTAGTTTATTTCTAATTTCCTTAATATTATTCACAGAGTAGCATTGAATTTCCATGTACTTAAATCTTTGCCTCTTTGTTCAAATATTTCCTTAAGATAAAGTCTCAAAAGTGATATTGCTAGATCAAAGTAGACACATCTTTAACATTTTAAAACATTTATCACATTGCCTTCTGGAAAAATTGGTCCATTTTATACTAACCTAACATTATACAAAAATTCCCTTTTCTCTATAACCTGACATCTTTTTTAACCTTTAATAATCTGGTATGCAAATTAATAAAGTTATTTGTGTATCTATAGTACATATAAGTATTTGTGTTTGAGCATCTTTTCATTAATTTTGAAACAGTTGTATAATTTTGTGAATTTATCTTTTCCAAAATTAGCTTGTGAGCAAATTTTATAAATTAAGAAACATATATCAAATATTTTTCAGTTTGAGAATTAAAAAAAACCTGGACACAGTTTTAAGCTTTTTTGTGCTCATATCTACCAGTCTTTTCTTCTGTGGCTTATGTGGCCTTGATTTATTTAAGAAGAGATCTTCCCCACCCCAAACTATAGAAATATATGGTTACATCTTTTCTAGTACTTCTAAACCCTATTGTATCTTTAATCCATCTAAAATTATTATTAGGTCTGGCATGAAAGAGAAATTTACTTATATTTTTGTTCAAATGAATAGTGAATTTTTCAACACTAATACTTGACTAATATATTGTTTCCTTTGTTATTTTAAATGCCACTTCCACCCTACCCCTTGAAACAATTCCACTGGACTTTTCATTAGAATTTTATTGTATTTATCTACTAATTAGTATAGCACTTGAATTTTACCAACATTATCTTTCCAGTAAGTAATTTCTTTAATGTTTTCATTTATTTGATTCTCTTTTTCAACTTCATATGAAATAAAATTTTATGCATAATTTTTGCATGTATCTTGTTAAATTTATTCTTGGCTTGTTTACAATATCTGTTGTTAATTTTAATGGGTTTCTCTCACTTCTACTCATCCCTGCCATTACATTTAGAAGCAAATTGTTGTATAAGAAAGCTATTAATTTTTTATATTTATACTTTATTTTGCCACCGTCTCTTTTATTATTTCTAATAATTTTCAGTTGATTCTTTTGAATTTTCTAGGTAAATAATTATCACCTCTGTGACTAGTAATGATCTTTCATTTCCTTTATCATATATTATGCTTAATTTCTTATGCTTGTTTTATGCTTTGATGGAAGTACCCAGAGTCATGTTAAAATGTAGAATAAATAGTAGCCTTTTGTTTTGTTACTTTTAAAATTTTAATGAGAATTCTTCTAAATCTTTACCAGTTGGTATGACCTTTTCTTTAGGATTCTGAAATAGGATTTTGATCATGTAAAGGAAGTTACCTTCTTTTTCAGTTTACTGAGTGTTTTCTTTGGAATTAATATTGTATTACCTTGGAGGAATTTATAGGTAGGATCATATTGTTTTTCTCTTTTAGCTTATTTATTTATTGGGTTACATTGATGGCTTTCTTAGTGCTGATACATTTTTATATTTCTGGAATAAACCTGATTTTTTAAAAACTTGATTACTTTTTAAAATATTGCTATATTTTACTTTCATAAGTAAGATGGATCTATAATTCACTCCTTTGGAGTTTTATGTTTTTCAGAGGAATTTAGCATGCTTTATTTCCTTTGATCCTTGAGATAACTCTATGAATTAGACCAGAAATTATTACATTATTCTAATAAATAAAAACAACAGATATAGAACTTTTTGCCTGTCATAAAGTCATGAAAGTAGGTGGTGATGGTAACTAAAATCGGTTAGTCCCCAATACAATGCTTTGGGGAGAACACAGTAATTTCTATAAGTAAGGTATTTGAATTTTTAGGACTTTGAATTTTATTATCTCAAATAAAAACTGTCCCTATATAGTTTCCTTTCACATTTTTCTAAATTAAGACAATAGACTTGGTTTTGTTTTGACTATGGAGCCTTCACTGGGTATCAGGAAGCCTTCACCCTAAAGGAGTCTCTGTGCTGAAAATATACATTCTCTGAGATCTGCCATCTGTTTGTTGCACATGGACAGATGCTAATGTTCAGTTAAACTGAGGTAATACAATAAGGATTAAAGTGTTAGATGCTACTAACCCATTCAGAAGTTATGGATAAAACTTGAAACCTTTAATCAGATTCATCTTGATGTTCAAGTCAAGTTCACATATTTCATTATTATCATAACAGAAAAATATTAAGGATGCATTTTTACATTGCATTAGGTCTATTTTATATGTGGTTCAGGAATCTGCCTTATAGAAAGTTTAGAGATTGCACTTCAGAATCTATTACAGAAGAAATATTCAACTAGGAAATTTTAAAATAACTTAAGTATAAATTTTAGAACCTATAAAACTTAATGCAAATGCAAGAATGGCCCATTTGTTGATATACATTCATTTATTAAATGAAGGCTAGACTTCTCCAAGTGTAGAGAAAAATGGATTTAGACTATAAATGAATTGTATTTTAGCTTTGAATAGAATTATGCTGTTATATTGACATTTAATCTTTATGTTCAGAGTCACACACATTTACAAAATGATTCATAAAGTAAATTTATTGTTTTTAAATCTCTTGTAATATATTTTTCTCTTAATGAAAAACCTAAACATGTTAATTTCTATATAGTCCAATGGCACTTATCTACCTCTAAAACATGCCACCAGTAGTTATATATTTTATATTTATCCCAATTGAAATTTATAAATGATGTATAAAGTCTTAAATCTGTTCTTATCAAATGTTGCATGGAAAAATCATGAATTCTTGGAATATGATCATTTTTCAAATTCTATTTCATTAATTCAACTTTATGCTCTGAAGCAATATAACCTTATTTCCACTTAAGCTAATATAGCTCTGAATGAGATTCTGTTTTAAATTGAGATTTAATTGATAAATTCATTGTATTGGTTTTGGATGTGCAACATAATGATTTGATGTATGTATATGTTGTGAAATGATTACCACAATAAGTTTAGTTAACATCTATCACTGTGCATATTTAAAATTTGTTTTTCTTGTGATGAGAACTGTTAAGATCTACTCTCCTAGCAAATTTCAAGTTTTACATGATTTTATTTTTAAAAACCACATCTGTTTCTGAAACTCAGCTCCAATAACACCCTATGGTAACAAATGGTAGAACTCACATAGTATTGAAACATATTGGGTATTTCCTTTTCAGTTTTAAATTTGTTTTATTCAGATTTGGATGACTGGAGACTATGTTTAAATTCCACATTGACTGAAATCAATGTAAATAATATAATAGTGTCTCATATTTGATGGTAAATATTACCATTAAAAATTGAAAAGTCAAAATGAAGCAGAAACTATTCTGTGAGCTGGTTGTTTAGCACATAAAGGAAAATGGGAATTTTTTTCAGCAACATTTTTGAAATGAACTTAATAATGTTCCATTCCTATTGAATTTTAATTTTTCAGAAAATTTAGTTTAAGTATATGCAACATTAGTTTGGAATGAAAAAACAAAATTATGCATAGATTTTAATGCCTCTCCTGGAAGAAGCACAAGCTGGAATCAAGATTGCCAGGAGAAATATTAATAACCTCAGATATGCAGATGACACCACCCTTATGGCAGAAAGTGAAGAGGAACTCAAAAGCCTCTTGATGAAAGTGAAAGAGGAGAGTTAAAAAGTTGGCTTAAAGCTCAACATTCAGAAAACGAAGATCATGACATCTGATCCCATCACTTCATGGGAAATAGATGGGGAAACAGTGGAAACAGTGTCAGACTTTATTTTTCTGGGCTTCAAACTCACTGCAGATGGTGACTGCAACCATGAAATTAAAAGACGTTTACTCTTTGGAAGAAAAGTTATGACCAACCTAGATAGCATATTGAAAAGCAGAAACATTACTTTGCCAACAAAGGTCCTTCTAGTCAAGGCTATGGTTTTTCCAGTGGTCATGTATGGATATGAGAGTTGGACTGTGAAGAAGGCTGAGTACTGAAGAACTGATGCTTTTGAACTGTGGTGTTGGAGAAGACTCTTGAGAGTCCCTTGGACTGCAAGGAGATCCAACCAGTCCATTCTAAAGGAGATCAGCCCTGGGTGTTCTTTGGTAGGAATGATGCTAAAGCTAAAACTCCAGTACTTTGGCCACCTCATGGGAAGAGTTGACTCATTGGAAAAGACTCTGATGCTGGGAGGGATTGGGGGCAGGAGGAGAAGGGGACAACAGAGGATGAGATGGCTCGATGGCATCACCGACTTGATGGACGTGAGTTTGAGTGAACTCCGGGAGATGATGAAGGACAGGGAGGCCTGGCGTGCTGCAATTCATGGGGTTGCAAAGAGTTGGACACGACTGAGCGACTGAACTGAACTGAATTAAATATCAATTTCTTGATGGATGCCCGAATTAAGCATCAATATATGGTTACACCTATGAAATAATTAGGGCAATCTTTTGGGTTGGTGAAAAGGTTCATTTGGGTGTTTCGGTGAGATGTTACAGAAAAACCTGAACGAGCCTTTTGGCCAACCCAATATTTGATCACTGCAATAGGACCTTGAAAGAGATGTGTTAGCAATATAGTTGTTAAAACCATATTTTACATATTCTTCATTACAGACTTTCTTATTATAGGGACCATGACATGCTGCCTTCTCTAAAGAGCACCTCTGATTAATCCTCATACCAGAAACAATGGAGTTGGCTCTGGCATAAGTTCAGCCAGGATTCCTGGGCCTGCTGTGTAGGGAGTCTCGTGAAGAAGGACAGAATCCTATCTTGGTTTCCAGGCCCACTAGGTTCTTGGCACCTCTGTTGAGAGTTGCACAGGCTACCAATGAATTTTAAATGTAGTGTTTGAGTGTGAGGTGGACATCTGTCTTAGAGGAATAGGACTGGTAGCAGCATGTCCTTCTTCAGAAGCCATTGAATAATTGTCAGATGACCTTTATTGGTGTCCCCTTCATTTCATTCTTATGGGTGCTGCCAAGACACAGTAGGGTAACAAAGTCCCCTGGGACTTATAATAAGCAAAAACATATACTTCATTTAGCAGTTGGATTAGTTCAAAACAGTCAAGTTTTTTTTTTTTTTTTTTAATCATTTTGAGGGCAAGACACCCTGCCCCCCCTCCCCCGCCCCCCCAATCCTGATAGAGGTTATGTGAAAACAGTCATGTTTTTTACTAGAAAAATGGGATCATTGATGTACCTTGTAACTATATATGAAGTAGTGGATTGTGAAGGATGCAAGAGGAGATTGGCAAGATTTAAGTGAGAAACAAGGCCTTTCCCATGAAGGCAGTTTACACTATACAGGAACATCTATACTTGTGTCCTTGCAGGGAAATAAGAGTTGAAAATAGAAAGTCCATCATATAGTGAGGTTTGATAATAAATAATCACAGGGTTTGTGCCCTTATTCTGTGGGGGAAACAGAGATGGCAGGAATCAATGGAATAATAGAATGATCGGACATCTAGAGACATAGGCTTCCAGCCTTTATTGACCTGCAGCCATATCTCCTCACCCATATGGGTTTAATTTCTGTACAAGTGAAAAAATAATTTCAAACAGGTGAATGATCTTTGATTTTATCTATGTGCATTGATCTGCAATGAAAAGTCAGAGAGTTTTAATTAGGTTTATAATTTTGCCTCTTGAATGAATCACAGAGATGAAGGTATATAGAATAAAGTTCAAGAAGAGGTAATTCATCTTTAGTCCACTGTTGTTGAACAAACATCATACATAATATTTAAAATATATAAATCAGGTTATAATGTTCTTGAAGTTGTGATCTGGAAAGGATTGTTGTTGTTCAGTTACTAAGTTATGTGTGACTCTTGGTGGCACCATGGACTACAGTGCTTGGGTTTCCCAAGTGACGCAGTGGTAAAGAATCTGCCTGCTAATGCAGGACATACAAGAGACGCAGGTTTGATCCCTGGGTTGGGAAGATCTCCTGCATGGCAACCCACTCCAGTATTCTTGCCTGGAGAATCCCATGGACAGAGGAATCCGGCGGGCTATCATCTATAGGGTCACAGAGTTGGACATGACTGAACATGCAGCACACACGGACTGGACAACATACCAGGTTTCTCTGTCCTTCACTGTCTCCTGGAGTTTCTCAGACTCATATCCATTGAGTCAGCTGAAAAGGATATTTTGGTATTATTTACTGTTATTCTTACCATTTCTTTGAGTTGGTTTCTTCCTAATTTTGTTGAAAATTTCAAACCAAAGCCTTTTTAGTCTAGAGATGGTCTACAGAATGGTCTAGAGAGTAAGGAAGCCTCTTTTCTCAAAATGAAACTAATAGAATATGACTCTATAATCTTGCTTCTGCTGCTCCAGTTATTTTAGGAGGCATTATAAAAATGTTAGCCTATTAAAAATCCAGTACTATTGCGGTTGATAAAGTGCTTTGCAGTCTATTAGCAGTTACTATGAGAACATGGCAACAGGGCTTTGGTGTGACTAAACCCACCGATGCCATCTTCTGGGTTCCTGCAGCAAACTCTTACAAGCCGCACAGTTAGTGGCCAGGTCTTTCTCGGAATGATGGAGTCACAGGTAGGGTTGTGTTATTTAAGACTTTTCCCTATGGCATGAAGTTATAGTGTAGCTCCATGTGAAAGTTGTATTTGTTTTCTTGTAAAATGGCAGTGATTTTAAAAACTATTTTACCTAACACTTTTATAGATTTTGAACACTTTAAAGCTTAGTTATTTTCTTGTCCAGTTTTAAGTATCTCAATAAATGCCCTAGTGGTAAAGATATAATTTAAGTATACTTAATAACTGGTACTTCTTTTTAAATACTGCCTCATCAGCTCTTGTGCTGCTTTATGGTCTTGGTTCTCAAACATCCTCAATGTTGTTTAAAGCTGCTTTTATTTATTTAAAAGCATTTGTTACATGTTTTGTTTGACTTATTA
Organism: Bubalus kerabau; assembly: GCF_029407905.1. Taxonomy (NCBI): domain Eukaryota; kingdom Metazoa; phylum Chordata; class Mammalia; order Artiodactyla; family Bovidae; genus Bubalus; species Bubalus kerabau. The sequence goes on from NC_073626.1 coordinate 140,479,976, forward strand.
CATTTGATGATCTTGTCATTATTCTACTTACAAATTTCATCAGTTATAAAAGCTATACTTTAAAAGTATGATGGAAAGAGAGCATTTATTCAAGGTGCCATTAGTGTTCGGATTAATAAATTTTAAAGAACTAATCACTGGGATGGTGCTAGCACATAGTAGGTGCTCAGTTAATCTTTGCGAAAATGAGTACTGTATTTTCAACTAATTCATGGAACATGCATAATGAGCATCATATCTGTAGAAAAGCCCTAACTGGGTAGAAACCTTGCCATCAGTAGAGCCTGAGATAATCACTTTTACTTAGAGTCATGTCATAATGAATTCTAGAGTGAATGATGGCAGTGAGATATAGCACAACAGAAAGCTTCCTCTGTTCAACAAAACAAATAAAAGGTACTAAGAACCCACACTGAAATGGACTCTTTCTACATTTTATTCCATCTTTGCCTTTAGAAAATCAACATTTTTGCTTTCAGATTAGGAGAGTCATTTAAGATGTGTCGTTAAAAAAACTGTATAGAGGATCACTGCCTTCCTGTAACTCAGTGCATTTCTTACCACCACCACCACATGTACACTGTGGAGCAGTCTTCTTAAAGGGGATGACTTCAGTGCATTTTGTTAAAGGGATCACCTTTTACAAATGAAATGTAGCGTTAAATACAGACATAAAACTTAATTTGGTGATAGATATGTGCACGCATAACTTCGCATTGCCTTTAGTTAATTCTCTTGAATTATAAGATGGTGTAGAGAATGAACACTTTCTTAATGGATAATAAAATTCAGCTTCTTAGCAACGAGGCTTAGTGAAAGCCACCAGGCTGAGCCCGTGGTTCACAGACCTTGGTCAGACTTCAACCGCTTCTCAGCAGTGTGTCTCAGGACCTCATTATCCCACACAGTGACATTAGGTGGGTCACAGGGTGCTCATCATAAGGAAGTGATGTCACCTGTTTGTGACTTTGCATTAAGTAGTTTGAGTTTACTGTGAGAAAATAGCTTTGGAAATGTTAATGTGAAAAGAATGATGTGATTCTACAGTTGCAATCTTCCTTTATTTGAAACTTGAAGGCAACAGACGTAGTGAGGACACCAGCTTTGCCTCTTGAGTTCTGTGTGAAGAGTTAGGCCTGGTGTAGGGGGCTGGGTTTTTTTCTAGACTACCTAACTGCCAGGCCTGGTTGTGGATTTGGGCATAGGCCCATTGGACAGGATACTCTAGATATAAGTATACATTACATACAATACGTACACCGAATGCATACACTACACTTGGAATCCATTTCTTAAACTGTCACCAATATAAATCAATAAAACCAGTAATATGAGGGTAGCCTTCTCTTGACTTATTACTCTCAATCTCTGCCTGCTTTTTCATTCTCATCTGTGGCCACACTGCCCCTCACTTATTGTGCTATAGTTATCCTGATCCTCTTTCCCACCGATGGAACTTTGCATCTGCTCTTCTTTCCTGGAACTCTTTGCTTCCAGCTGTTTTCAGGTTGCAGTTTGGTTGTCACCCCTATCACCATCCTCACCATTTTGAAGACAACATGAACCATTCTCTTATTAAAGTTACCAGTAAATATCTTAATGACTGAATCCAGTAAGCCATTTTAACATCTTATTTTCCAGACCTGCTTCTTCAAATCTGTTGCTTGCTTTTCTGTGAGACTCATGCTCCTGGTTCTTTTACCCCTTAGCCTGTTGTTTTTTTTTTTTTTTTTTGCTTTAGGTCTTCTCCTTTTCCCAGCCTCTTGACCTAGGTGGCCTGTGGTCATCTGAAATCCACCATAACACAAAGTAAACTTACTTCCTTTTCAACCTTACCTCTCCTTGTATTTCCTATCTGTTAGCAGTATTTCCATTCACTTTTCATTCAAGCCAGAAACCTAGGAGTCATCCTAGATTGAGTCAAGAACTTCTGATTTACCTCCTGTTTCTCGAGACTTCTCCCTTCCCTCCATTCCTTTTGTTAGTGATCTACCTCAGGACATCACATCTCTTTCCTCTAATGCTGTAGTACTCACCTACTGTACCATCTTCAGTTTCGTCTGTATCAAATCCTTCAAGTGCACATCTAAAGTGATCTGTGTAAGATAAAAATGAGACTTTATCAGTTGCTCCAAAAAACTCTTAAATGTGCTGATCCTTAGCATGAAGGATTGTTTGCTGAATGAATAAATGAAGAAAGGGACCAGTGTCCATTCTTGGGGCTGATTTGGGTCCTAGATTATATTGTCTACAATCCCTTGAAGGTTTCATGTATCAACTAAACCTTTTCTGAATTTTGCTTGGAAGTTCATAAAACTGGGATGAATATCATTAGTATGGGATTATAGTTCATAGGTTATCTGTAAGAACAAGAGAGGCTTCCTGTGGTGAAAATAAGGTTTATGTACCTATATTTTTCTTTGTCTTTTAGTTATAGTCTATTCAATTTTTATTTGGAGACTTTCTTAGGAGAACTATTCAGAAATAAATGTTTTTCCCCCTCTTTTACTAAAAAAGAAAAGTGAATGTCACTTTAGTGTACCTGCATTTATGTAGCTGAATTTCTGTATTATGAAACAAGATTCGAATAACAGTTTGACAACTGGTGTTTTGATTGCTATTGATTAAAGGTTTTGTAAATTTGTTTTATTTTAATGAAGAATCATCATTCTCTTAACAGCTTACCAAAAAAAATGGAAAGAATATATTGCATTACCATTAGTTGCTTAAATATGCTTATCAGGTCAGAGGTAGGAAAACATGGGTATTTTCCTTTAGTCTTAAATTTTTGTACAATGCCTCAATATGCTCTTTTTTGTGTGTGATAAAATAAACATAACATGTTTACCATTTTAAAATGTACAGTTCTATAGCATTGTGTGCCTTCACATTTTTGTACTGCTTTAGTATACTTTTAAAAAATTATTATATTGAAATAATTCATTATTGAGACCCAAAACTATACTTATATTAAATAAGCAAAGTTCCCTATGGGGCTTATCAATGTGTTCTGATGAAAAATGATTTTGTTTGCTGAGTTTTGTTAAGGAACTTGCAGCATATCTGGCCTTATTGGATTCAGAGAGCAAATGCCAATGGGAATTTATGGAAACAGGTTTATTAATTTGATTTATTTAAACATTTTCCCCCCATTTCAGTGTAATAAAACACATTTAAAGAGCTATAAATAATTTATTCTTTTCTGTAATATATATATGTATTTATTTGCTCATTTGGAGGCTTGTAATAACTTTGCATTTTGTCGTTTGTGAGATGACAACCTAAGATCATATCTTTTCCACTAGTTCTAAGTTTTAAGCCATTTTAGGTTAAGTTTTATAATTATGTAAAAGTTACAGGTCAAGGCAAGAAATAAGCATTATGAGGCAGATGGATCCTTTTGTAGGGTAGATATAAAACATTTATTTCTTGAAGACTTCACTTCCTAGGACAGAAAATTTTGATATAAGAAGATATCACCATAAAGAAGAGAGGCTTATACGAGAAAGCTTTTCTGATAGCCATAGTTTTGTTCTCATAAACAAATAGTGGCTGAAGTCAAGAATGGTGCTTAGACAGTTGGGAAGAATGGTATAATACCATGTGTAGGGTACAGGAGCTATAGATGTACATTCAGAGGAACACTGATTTTTCCATTTAGGCTTTGTTAGAAACTATTATAGGTTTTATAACTCTATTGACAATCATCTTATTTGGAACATGATATGCTTATATAAATATAATTTTTAATGTGAAATCTCTCATTACTTAAAGGTCTAGTGAAATAGTAGTTTTGAAAACTGAGTCACAGTTTAACTTACCATCACAATTCACAGCTTCTCTCAGTATTTTACTTGGTAGATTAATCCCATCTCAGCAGTACCATTAGGTTCCTGCCTTGAAAGTGAGGGAAAATACAAACATCTGATTTTTCTGAGTGTGTGGGCTGTGATGAATTTAAATGTGTTCAAATGTGTTTTAATAGTGCATCTGTGTATAAGCAGCTGAAAATTTATGGTTGTTTTTTAACATAAAAATGAGGAAATTGACCGCTGTTGGGTAATTAAAAATAACAACTCTATAGAGAAATAGGAGTAAGTTTTTAAATGCCAGAGCACCAAGGGACAATATTGTCTAATCTAAATTGACTAATATATCTTTGTCACTTAAAGATCAGATATATATTTGAGTTAATGAATCATCCTCCCAACATCCCATAACTAAAGCAAATTCTGTTTCCTTTTTCCAGGCAAAGTTTTAGTCAACTGAATAATAAACCATCCTGCCTTTTTCTGAATCACAAGATAGGGAGACTCTTACAGGCAAAAGTGCAATTAAAAGAGATCCTAGAGGAGAGATTCTATCATGTTTTAAAAGAATGCCAGTGAAGGAAACAGCCTAGACTACTTTGGCTACACTTTTCAGTGTTTAAAATAGTAATATCATATGGCTGTTTTTAAACATTTTCATTTTATCATTGAAGATTTGTTTTAAATGCTCATAGATCAGGAGTGAATCAACTTCTGGATAACCACCAATATTCTGGTTGGTGTGTAATGACAGTCCTACAGAGACCAGATATATGAGGAAATGTTCCTCTCCCTTCAAAAAGGTTAACCTTACAAAAAATATTCATGAACATTTTCTCTTTTGAGTCTTACAATAATGCTCTATCATACTTAATGATCATTAGTTCCTACTTAAAAGCAGAAATTAAGATTCAGAGAGCCTAAGTCACTTACCCAAGGTCACCAGTGAATGGAATAAAACCAACTTGAGACTAGTCATTTTTGCCGTAAGGACTGTGCCTTTGGCTGTCTATACTTCACTGCCTCTTTGATATGCTTTATAAAATTGGCCACTATAAACATGCACGAAGGTCCTTTTGGGAAATTTGTTCCTGGGAAAATTGTCTGAATTGATAATGTGATTGGGAACATTATTAATTTGAGTCTTTGGTTGGAACAGAAGAACCTCAAAAATTAGTGAAGTCATTCATAGTTCTGTTTGGTTCTAAGCAGTGTCTGTTAACAGTTTTATACTGAAATGTAGGCCTGAATCTCGTAATGTTCATTTATTTTTATTTTCTTTTTGAAGTATAGTTGATTTATAATGTTGTCTTAGTTTCTGGTGTACAGCAAATGATTCAGATACACATATACACACATAATATATATTCTTTTTCATAGCGATTTATTATAGGAGTTTGAATATAGTTCCCTATGCTATACAGTAGGATCTTTTTGTTTATCTATTTTATATATAGTAGTTTGTATCTTCTAATCCTCAAATTCTAATTTATCTTTCCCCATCCCCTTAATCCTTTGGTAACCGTAAGTTGGTTTTCTGTCCGTGAGTCTGTTTCTGTTTTGTAAATAAGTTCATTTGTATCGGGCTTCCCTTGTGGCTCAACTGGTGAAGTATCTGCCTGCAATGCAGGAGACCTGGGTTCGATCCCTGGGTTAGAAAGATCCCCTGGAGAAGGGAATGGCTACCCACTCCAGTATTCTGGTCTGGAGAATTCCATGGACTGTATAGTCCATGGGGTCGCAAAGAGTCAGACATGACTGAGCCACTTTCACTTCACACTTCATTTGTATCATATTTTAGATTTCACATATAAGTGATATCATATGGTATTTGTCTTTTCTTTCTGACTTAACTTCACTCAGTATGATAATCTCTAGGTCTACGCATGTTGCTACAAATGGCATTATTTTATTAATACTGAGTAGTATTCCAGTGTATATATTTATATATACCAACTCTTCTTTATCCATTCCTCTGTCTATGGACACGTGGGTTACTACTCTATCTTGGCTGTTGTAAATAGTGCTACTCGGACCATTGGGGTGCATGTATCATTTTGAATTATAGTTTTCTTTGGATATATACCCAGGAAGTGGGATTGCCAAATCATATGGAAACTCTATCATAATGTTCATTTTAATCATTTACTCTATTATAATGTTATTGAAAGATTGCTCAAGTGAGAGTTATTGTTTACTGTTCATTCTGAATCTGACTTTCAAGATGCCTTTATTCTTTAAAATAGTTTGAGGGAAAAAAAGTGATTTTTTTTTTGTTGTTGTTAAGCTATATTGTAAGGACTTTTTGATGTAATGTATGGTAAGGTAAAACATTTTTTATTTGAACTAATTTTAAGTATAAAAATTAAACTGTAACAAAGTGTAAACGAAGACAACTTTTTAAGGAAATTTAGCTTTATTTGTTTCATATATCTATAGGGACTGAGCAAGGTTATTTAAGTACCAACAGGTAGAGGATCTTAGGAAATCTGCTCTAACAACAAATAAGAGTGATTTGTAGTTAATTTCATTTCAAAGAACACACAGACATTGAAAAAATAGGTTTTTCCTGAACCTAATATACACAATTTTGGGGAAAATTTCTTCTTTCTGAAACAATACAGAAGTAAAGTTTAGGCTAGCTTTTGTCCAAATAATCGTAATATCTGAATGGAATCTAAGGAGTTCATAGAGTGTTACCGAATTTGTTTATTTTGTAAAGTAAATTGATTCATTATTTTCAAATTGTTTTACAGGATCCTGCAAACCAAAAATGTGGTGGAAGAAAGAAAACCGTGTCTTTCAGCAGCATGCCGTCGGAAAAGAAAATCAGCAGCGCAAGCGACTGCATCACTTTCATGCAGGCTGGCTGTGAACTGAAGAAAGTGCGGCCGAATTCGCGCATTTACAACAGGTTCTTCACTCTGGACACAGACCTGCAGGCTCTTCGCTGGGAACCTTCCAAGAAAGACCTCGAGAAAGCTAAGCTTGATATTTCTGCCATAAAAGAGATCCGACTGGGGAAAAACACGGAAACATTTAGAAACAATGGCCTTGCTGACCAGATTTGTGAGGATTGTGCCTTTTCCATACTCCACGGGGAAAACTACGAGTCTCTGGACTTAGTGGCCAATTCAGCGGACGTAGCAAACATCTGGGTGTCAGGATTGCGGTATCTGGTTTCTCGAAGTAAGCAACCCCTCGATTTTATGGAGGGCAACCAGAACACACCAAGGTTCATGTGGTTGAAGACAGTGTTTGAAGCAGCAGATATCGATGGGAATGGGATTATGTTGGAAGACACCTCTGTAGAGTTAATAAAACAACTCAACCCTACCCTGAAGGAGTCCAAGATTAGGCTAAAATTTAAAGAAATCCAGAAGAGCAAAGAAAAACTGACAACTCGAGTGACGGAAGAGGAGTTTTGCGAAGCTTTTTGTGAACTTTGCACCAGGCCGGAAGTGTATTTCTTACTTGTGCAGATATCAAAAAACAAAGAATATTTGGATGCCAATGATCTTATGCTTTTTTTGGAAGCTGAGCAAGGAGTCACCCATATCACTGAGGACATGTGCTTAGACATTATTCGGAGATATGAACTTTCCGAAGAAGGACGTCAGAAAGGGTTTCTTGCAATTGATGGCTTTACCCAGTATTTGTTGTCACCAGAATGTAACATTTTTGATCCTGAACAAAATAAGGTTGTCCAAGACATGACCCAGCCTTTATCTCACTATTACATCAATGCCTCTCACAACACCTATCTCATTGAAGACCAGTTCAGAGGACCAGCTGATATTAATGGGTATGTCAGAGCTTTGAAAATGGGCTGTCGCAGCATTGAACTTGATGTAAATGATGGCTCAGACAACGAACCGATCCTTTGTAATCGAAACAACATGACAACACACCTTTCCTTTCGCAGTGTCATAGAGGTGATAAATAAATTTGCCTTTGTGGCTTCTGAATACCCACTCATTCTTTGTTTGGGGAATCACTGCTCCCTACCACAGCAGAAGGTAATGGTCCAACAGATGAAAAAGGTCTTTGGCAGTAAACTCTATACTGAAGCACCTTTGCTGTCAGAATCCTACCTCCCATCACCAGAAAAATTAAAAAGAATGATCATTGTGAAAGGAAAGAAATTGCCTTCTGATACAGATATTTTAGAAGGAGAAGTTACAGATGAAGATGAAGAAGCCGAAATGTCTCGAAGGATGTCAGTAGATTACAATGGTGAGCAGAAACAGATCTTGCTGTGTAGGGAGCTCTCTGACTTGGTATCTATCTGTAAATCTGTTCAGTACAGGGATTTTGAATTATCTATGAAAAGCCAAAACTATTGGGAAATTTGTTCATTTAGTGAAACAGAGGCCAGCCGAATTGCAAATGAATACCCAGAGGATTTTGTAAATTATAATAAGAAGTTCTTATCACGAATCTATCCAAGCGCCATGAGAATTGATTCCAGTAACCTGAATCCACAGGACTTTTGGAATTGTGGCTGTCAGATTGTGGCAATGAATTTTCAGACTCCAGGTCCAATGATGGACCTCCACACAGGCTGGTTTCTTCAGAATGGAGGCTGTGGTTATGTTCTAAGGCCGTCTATCATGCGAGATGAAGTTTCTTACTTCAGTGCAAACACAAAGGGCATTGTACCTGGGGTGTCTCCTCTAGTGCTTCATATTAAGATTATCAGTGGTCAGAACTTCCCAAAGCCCAAGGGAGCTTGTGCCAAAGGGGATGTCATAGATCCCTATGTGTGTATAGAGATACATGGAATTCCAGCGGACTGTTCAGAACAAAGAACTAAAACTGTACAACAAAACAGTGATAATCCTATTTTTGATGAGACATTTGAGTTTCAAGTGAACCTGCCTGAACTGGCCATGATCCGTTTTGTGGTTCTTGATGATGACTACATTGGGGATGAGTTTATAGGGCAATATACAATACCGTTTGAATGCTTGCAGCCTGGATATCGGCATGTTCCCCTCCGTTCCTTTGTGGGTGACATCATGGAGCATGTAACTCTTTTTGTCCACATAGCAATAACTAATAGAAGTGGAGGAGGAAAGCCACAGAAGCGCAGCCTTTCAGTGAGAATGGGGAAGAAAGTTCGGGAGTGTACCATGCTCAGGAATATTGGTCTTAAAAACATAGATGACATCTTTAAGATAGCTGTTCATCCCTTACGAGAAGCCATAGATATGAGAGAAAATATGCAGGTAGGAAACGTCCCATACTGTTCTTCCCTACCCCTCCTTCTTCTGATCTTTCTCTCACCAGTGAATGTTGAACATTGTGTTTTTACTAATAATCTGATTCCTCAAAAAATTATCACAGAGGATGTATAAACCCATGTACTGCTGAATTAAGTTCAGTATTGCCTGTGATAAAATATATATTTTAAAAAAACTTTTCTTGGAGTATAGTTGATTTACAGTGTTGTTTTAGATTCAGATGTATAGCAAAGTGAATCAGTTATAAATATATGTATATTCATTCTTTTTTAGATCCTTTTTATATATAGGCCATCAAACAGTATTGAGTAGAGTTCCCTGTGCTATTCAGTAGGTCCTTATTAGTTACCTATTTTATATATAGTAGTATGTAGTCAATTCCAATCTTCCAATTTAGCTCTCCCCTCTTACTCCACCCTGTAACCATAAGTTTTTTCCCTACATTTGTAACTCTGCAAAACAGATATGTTTTATGTTTCTAATTGTGAATGCTTTGTTAAACCTGGTCTGAACTAAATCAACTAATAGAGAATCAATGTAGCAAAATGTTTTATATATCCACTAAATGTCCTTAGTACACAGTAAATTGATATATGGGAATATGTATTTGAAACAATGAAAAAAAGAATATAAAATAGTATATGTGCATGTAATATACAAAATTTTGTATATACAGACACATGCATACTAATTATAAGTATATATAAAAATATTTACAGATAAGAACATAGAAGGGTATTTAAAGACATATAAAACATGTAATGCCTGTTAGATCATTTTTTGGTTGTTTAAGTGTACAATAATAATAAATTATCTTCCATGAAACAAGTAAAAAACTAATAAACAAAATTCAGCACTTGAACTTGTTGAAAACTATTTAGTCGTCTCTCAGTGTTGTGCTTTAATTGAAAGGACATGGATTCTGGATTAAATTCTATTACTGTGTAATTTTTGAGCAAATTATTTCGGATATATGGTCATCAGTTTTCTCCTCATAAAATGAGAAAAATAGTAATAATTACATCATAGGATTATTATGAGAATTAAATGAGAGAGAATGTAAATTACCCAGTTTTAGCATATAGGAATTCAATTCAGTTTTCTTGCCTTCATTAATACTTAGAGATGGCTGAAAACTTTTTCTTTAATACTAGTTAGTATACTTATTCTAGGCTCATGTTACTGAGAAACAACAAATGCTTAATAAGTTCCTACAAGGTACAAGGAGGTCTTGTTTAGCAGAAGCAGCAGCAGTCTGTGTATGAGAACAAAAAAGGAGAGGAATATTTTTCAATGCACTTTATTTGATCCTTTAGTTAACATTTTTATAGTAACTGCCAAAAATCCCTACATTCAAAATAGAAAACAAGCTTGAAGAGGTTAAGTAATTTTCCCAATATTGCATTTAATAAATGGGAATGTTGAGCTTTAAATACAGAATTAGCCACCCCCAAAACCCAATACTCATTCATGATTCTCAGTCACCTAATGTGGAACAGCACACCATGACTTGGTGAAAACTTTATTTTTACATTATTTCACAGAGAAATTCTGGAATGGGCTTAAAATCAATTTTAAATTGCTATAATGGAAAATACTATGTTACATACAAATACTTAGATTGTAAACGTATGATTGGCAGTGGGTTGCCTTAACCACTATTATAAAAATAGGTTCCAAATATTAGTGTTATCTATCTGGCTTTTTCTGACATAATTCTGCAACCATTATAACCCCCTGTGTTAGATTAGTTGTAAGTCATTTCTTTAACTTTATATATTTGAAGTAGATTTTATACAGTTCCATATAATTCTTGAAATATCTCCTTTGCATGTATTATATGTTTAAAATACATATTAAGGAGATTTGGCTATGGATAAAGTTTTTTCTGTTAGCATAACTTATCTCATTTCAACATAAAGGATTATTTAGAGCCTAATTAGTATAAAAATGAATGCCTTCATTGTCACTAAATTCATGAGGCATGCTAGGTTAGGTATTGTTCATTGTTAATAGGCATAGTTGCTATTTCAATCTTCTTTTAAAAACCTGTCACATGGACAAATGTAGCTTTACATAAAGTGTGTTTTATGCACGTCTGTCAGGTGCGTTTCTGATGGAGTGACAAAGGGATACCATTGATGGTTATGTGAAAAGAGGGTGATGAGCAGTAGCAGCCTGCTACCTTGTGGGAAAAATCTCAAAGGAGATGCACTCCAGTGTACAATCAGTGACATGCTTTTGTGATCATCATGATATGGATTTAATAATATATTCATGATCAATGTTAACTTGTCAAGTTTAATACTAGTTAGTATACTTATTCTAGGCTCATGTTACTGAGAAACAACAAATGCTTAATAAGTTCCTACAAGGTACAAGGAGGTCTTGTTTAGCAGAAGCAGCAGCAGTCTGTGTATGAGAACAAAAAAGGAGAGGAATATTTTTCAATGCACTTTATTTGATCCTTTAGTTAACATTTTTATAGTAACTGCCAAAAATCCCTACATTCAAAATAGAAAACAAGCTTGAAGAGGTTAAGTAATTTTCATGATCAATTTAACATGATCAATGTTAACATTGATCAATGTTAACTATGCATTGTCCAGAATATTTCAGATATTCCAGAATATTCCAAAGCCCTGCTTTGAAAAGTACTGTGTAACTTTAGGTCATAATCTCCTTTGCTTTGTGGCATATTTGTAGCAGTTGTTAAAAGTTGGGAAAGATGAAATGTAATTGTGAATTAGCTCTGCGTGTTATCTCCATGTATATTATAGTATTTTGGGTTGGTTATATCCAGTTTGCTTCAAATAACATATGTATTTAAGGGTATACTTGTAATGAATGTACTTTTGTGCACTGGAAGTGCTCAGGGTGGTGTCCTATGGCCAGAAGTGTAATTCTATGTTTTCTCCCACACAGAATGCCATAGTGTCTGTTAAGGAATTGTGTGGACTTCCTCCAATTGCCAGTCTGAAGCAGTGCCTGTTGACCCTGTCTTCTCGGCTCATCACCAGTGACAATACTCCCTCCGTCTCTCTTGTGATGAAAGACAACTTTCCTTATCTAGAGCCTCTGGGGGCAATTCCAGATATGCAGAAAAAGATGCTAGCTGCTTATGATCTGGTAGGAAACTGTTACTCTCTGTTTCTTGTCTGTGTGGGAGGAAATCATATTGCAGGACCTCTTTTATGAAACTTCAGTAAGTAACACAGAGTGACTGCCTTTAAAACCTTGACTGGGGGTGCCAGGCAGAAGTGGCCCACTCAGCTCCACCTAAGCCCTAGTGGAGACCTCTGAGACAAAGTTTTGAACCCAGAGCTCCACGGATTAAAACTGGAAAATCTCTGCTTTAGCAAAGAATAAATTTTGACTAAGACCTCAAAAGTATACACAATTTCTCATTATCTAAATAACTTTAGCCTGCAATATGACCATTTAATCACATGCCTAGAGGAAGTAAAATTATGCCTCAGTACTGCCTTATGATGGTTGAGACAAAATAATTCTCTGGAATTTATATTTCTAGGCTAATACTATTATCTGCTTTTTCTGAATATATAATGGAATTTAAATATCAAGTAAATTTAAGAATAATGATAGTTTTGCAAATCCTAACTCCATAATAAAATTAAGACCAAATGAAGAATTGGGAAAATTTGTCACATGTGCACCAGATGAAGTGTAAATAATCTTAAAATAGAAAGAGCATTTAAAAATCAATAAGAAAAAAATGAGAAAAAAAATCTTGTATCAGCCCGGGTTAAGTTCAGCTTCTCGAAACTAAAAATGCAAACCAATCATGCTTTAACAGTACAGTCTCTCACATCAAAATCTCACAGCCATTCATGGTGACACTTCTAGAAAATTCTTAGGAATCTAGTCTCCCTCTAGTTTTCTGTTCCACCATCTCTAGACCATCCTCAGGGTCCAAATGGCTGTTGAAGCTCCAGCCATAATACCTGCATTCCAACCATCAGGAATGATGAAGAGGAAAAAGAGGGCACTATTCTTTCCCTTTAAGGACATGAAAAAATGTACATCACATTTTATTTTATCAACCTGGAGTTGACACATAGACACATATACCTGCAAATACGAATGGGAAATATCTTTATTTTGTGTATTTTTTAATTTTTAAAAAAATTATTTAATTACTTTATTTATGACTAGACCGGGTCTTCATTGCTGGGTGTGCTTTTCTCTAGTTGCAGCGTGCAGGGGGCTACTCTCTACTTGCACTGTGTAGGCTACTCATTGTGATGGCTTTTCTTGTTGCACAGCAGCAAGAGTGCACGGGCTTCAGTAGTTGCGGCACTTGGGCTCAGTAGTTGTGGCTCCTCGGCTCTAGAGCATAGGTTCAATAGGTGTGGTGCCTGGGCTCAATTGCTCTGCAGCATGTGGGATCTTCTTGAATCAGGGATTGAACCTGATGTCTCCTGAATTGGCAGGGGATTTTTTTTTTTTACCAGTGAGCCACCAGGGAAGCCCAGAAATATCTCTATTTTAAAGGGCTATGTGCTCAACTAAAAATCATTTCTTCTGTTACTAAAAAATAGAGAATGGATGTTAGGGGACAACAAGTAGTCTTTGCTTCAGAGGTGAACAGGCAATTTATGTATCTCCCCTCCCTCAAAAATAATGAAAATTTAAAAACATGCTGTGCTGTGTGCTAAGTTGTGTCCGACTCTGCGACCTTATGGACTGTAGCCCACCACGCTCCTCTGTCTATGGGGAGAATAGGCAAGAATATTCCAGGCAAGAATATTGGAGTGAGTTGCCATGCCCTCCTCCAGGGGATCTCCCCTACCAGGGATCGAACTGAAGCTCTTATGTCTCCTGCATTGGCAGGCAGATTCATTACCACTGGTGCCACCTGGGAAGCCCCCAAAACATGTTTAACCTTAAAATAAGTTTTAAATTTAAGATATTAAAGAAATGTAATGAGATACTTCCCCTCTCCATCAAATTGGCACCTTTTTTTCTTTTTAAAATAGTACCTCTTAAGTACATGAATACTGTCATCCATCTACCTCTAGTGGGAAAATAAATTGGTAAATTTGGAGGGGATTTGGCAATATAATTTAAAATGATTATCCTATTTGATCCATATATTTCATATCCAGGGATTTACTCTAAGCCAAGAGATGTGTACATAAACATCTGTGGTTAATAATGTCAACATAGAGGGATAAATGGGGCTTCCCTTGTGGCTCAGCTGATAAAGAATCTGCCTGCAATGAGGGAGACCTGGCTTCAATCCCTGGGTTGGGAAGATCCCCTGGAGAAGGAAAAGGCTACCCACTCCAGTATTCTGGCCTGAGAATTCCATGGACCATATAGTCCATGGGGTCGCAAAGAGTCGGACGTGATTGAATGACTTTCACTTCACTTCAGAGGGATAAGTTAAATAAAATATAGTAAGCCATATTATGGACTTCCTTAAAACCATTAAAATTGTGTTAGAAGAATATTTGATGATGTGAAGAACTCCTCATAGTATGTTTTGTGAGAGAGTCTGGTTGCAAAAAAAAATATACACTATAGCATTTAAATTGTATTTGTATGTATATGCATCTAAAATGTTAGCAGGGTATTAATAGTGATTATTTTTAAATAAGGAGAGGGAGTTTTATTTTCTTGCACATGCTTTTCTGTGTTTTTTCTGTATTTACCAAACTCTTAACAATGAACCTGACTAATTTTCATAATTGAATAAAAATAGGTGTTAAGGAAGAAAATGATACTATTTTATCATTCAAAAACAACTAGAAGAGAGATATTGGGAATAAATACCCTGCACTTGAAAAAGAAAAGCCCACAGAGTATATTCTGCTTATGAATGATCATACCTCTTACAAACTGTACTTCATGGTTGCTGGGGAAGAAGTTTGCTTGTTACCTAAATCTCGTTTTTCATGAAATAATTTTTTTCTATCATAATAGTAGGGACTGAAAGCTATTCAGTGAATAGGTATAGTTGCCATCTAAGAGGTGACATTAGGGTACCTATTGCCATAGAGACAGACAGTGGAAGCACTTACTGCTCCAATCCCCTTTGTAAGCTAAGAAAGAAAAATCACTCACTGAGAGGGGAGCCTGGTTCCCTGGAGCTGGGCCTGCAATAAGCAGTAAAGCACCTGGACTGTGGTTAGCCAGTTTTCATTTCATATCCCCAAGTGTCCCATGGTATTGGAACCACACCTGCTGGCCAAATCTCATTCATATTTTTAAAATGTAATTTCTAATTGCAGGTACACCATGGTTTTCCAAAGTTTAAAACAAAAGACTTTAGTGGAAAGCAGAAATACTTCTTTTTAACTTAATTTTATTTTTTGGCTGTGCTATGCAGCTTGTGGGATCTTAGTTCCCTGACTGAAGATTGAACCCCGGCCCTGGGCAGTGAAAGTGTCATGTCCTAATCACTGGAACCACCAGAGAATTCCCATGGAAAGCAGAACTACTTCTAATGATGTGTTCGTTTATAGTTCCCTTTGGAAAAGATTTTTCGTTTTGGTAGGGAGTTGAGAGTAACTATCCCTATAGCTAGCATAGGCTGTCCATAACATGTAAGTGTTAGTCGCTCAGTCGTATCCGACTCTTTGTGACCCCATGGATTGTAGCCTGCCAGGTTCCTCTGTCCATGGAACTCTCCAGGCAAGAAGTGGATAACCATTCCCTTCTTCAGAGGATCTTTCTAACTCAGGGATTGAACCTGGGTCTTCTCCATTGAAGGCAGATTCTTTACCATCTGGCCTTACCAAGTGTTAAACTTGGCCAGTTGTGGACATGACCAAAAATACTGTTGATGTCTCAGTTGGTTATTTCTTTAAGGAGGTGCTGTAGATATGGGCCAGACACATGCTATGATGATCTCAAAAACCATTTTTACTTTAGGATTTGCATTGTATAGGTTGACATCTTTAGTGCTCTTATGTATTCATGTTGGTATTTATTTTAAGATAAATGTCTTTTAAGATACTCTGCAGATCCAGTGATCATTTAAAAACATAAATCAGATCATATCACTTTCTTGCTTCCAGGGGCTTCCTATGAAAACAGAACTAAAACTCCTCTCTGTGGCTTACAGGGCTATTTATGACCTGGCCTTGCCTTCCCATCTCACTTGCTGCTCCCAGCCTCACCTTTGTACACTCTCTTCTGTTCACTTCACTCAGCCCTGTGGGCTTGCTTTCTTCAGTCAGACTCAGCTTGCTCCTATATCCAGGCCATTTTACTTGCAGTTCTCTCTGCCTGGAATGTTCTTCTCTTCGGTTGCTTCTCATCTCTTAATTCTTAGCTCAAGTGTCATATCCTCAGAGAAAAGCGAAAGTGAAAGTTGTTCAGTCATGTCCAACTCTTTGCTACCCCATGGACTATACAGTCCTTGGAATTCTCCAGATGGGAACACTGGAGTGGGTAGCCTTTCCCTTCTCCAGGGGATCATCCTAACCCAGGGAACAAACCCAGGTCTCGCGCTTCCCTAACCGCTCTCTCCAGCTGCCACTCTATTACATAACCCTATTTGATTTCCATGATCTTATTCAGCAGTGTTGAAAAATGCCTGACTTTTGTCCTTTTCCTTTTACTCTCGATTTGATTATATATTCCAAGAGGCCAGAGACTGTCTGCCTTGCTTATTGTTGGTAACCCTAGCATCTAAAACACTGCTGACACATAGTATGTTATCAATTAATGTCAGTTGGATAAAATGTAAATGAATTCATCTATATAGTTGGTGAAATAATGTAGTTCCCATACTATCTCTGAATGTGTTTTATGGAAAACCTTTAAATGCCTTGTGTTTTATCTCTATGATACTATCCTAGCCAAATTGTTCCCTGCCTTACACATATAGTTGGAAACCTATAGACTAAGGCAAAGGGCTTTGCAGATGGCCCAGTGGTAAAGAATCCACTTGCAATGTAGGAGATACAGGTTTGATTCCTGGGTCAGGAAAATCCCCTGGAGAAGGACATGGCAACCCACTCCAATATGCTTGCCTGGAAAATTCCATAGTATCCTGGTAGGCTACAGTCCATGGGATTGAAAACAGACACTCTGAGCACACACACACACACACACACACACACACACAGATACACACACACACACATTCTAAGGCAAAACTATGGAGACAGGAAAAAGATCAGTAGCTTCAAGGGCTGGGGGCAGGATAGGGTGAGTGAGGGATGAACAGGTGGATCACAGGGCTTTTTTAGGGCAGTTTAACTATTCTGCATAATAATATAATAGTGGATTGCACCATTATACGTTAGTCAAAACCCATAGAATGTAAAACACAAAGAGTTAACCCTAATGTGAACTATGAACTTTAGTTGATAATAAAGTATCAATATTGGCACATCAATTGTAGTAAATGTACCACACTAATGCAAGATGTTAACAGTGGGGAAAACTGGGGGTGAGGTGGAGTGAGAGAGTTCATGGGAACTCTCTGTACTTTTTGCTCAACTTTGATGCAAGCCTAAAATTTCTAAAAATAAAGCCTAAAAAGCCCCATACAGACTATTAATAAAAACTTATTTGGATGACTAACGCAAAAGACAAATCTAGAGTTTATTGCCTAGTGGTGGTGGTGGTTCAGTTCAATTCAGTTCAGTCGCTCAGTCGTGTCCAACTCTTTGCGACCCCATGAATCACAGCACGCCAGGCCTCCCTGTCCATCACCAACTCCCGGAGTTCACTGAGACTCACGTCCATCGAGTCAGTGATGCCATCCAGCCATCTCATCCTCTGTCGTCCCCTTCTCCTCCTGCCCCCAATCCCTCCCAGCATCAGAGTCTTTTCCAATGAGTCAACTCTTCGCATGAGGGGGCCAAAGTACTGGAGTTTCAGCTTTAGCATCATTCATTCCAAAGAAATCCCAGGGCTGATCTCCTTCAGAATGGACTGGTTGGACCTCCTTGCAGTTCAAGGGACTCTCAAGAGTCTTCTCCAACACCACAGTTCAAAAGCATCAATTCTTCAGCGCTCAGCCTTCTTCACAGTCCAACTCTCACATCCATACATGACCACAGGAAAAACCTTAGCCTCAGGGGGCAGGTATTCCAAAATGAACAGCTTGTGTGTTCAACTTAGACTTAAGTTGCTTAAAAATGTCTCAAAAGTGGTAATAAACTGTATGTACTCAGTCAGTCATGTCTGTCTCTTTGCAACCTCATGGACTGTAGCCCACCAGGCTCTTCTGTCTGTGGGATTCTCCAAGCAAGAATACTGGAGTGGGTTGCCATTTCCTCCTCCAGGGGATCTTCCTGACCCAGGGATTGAACCTGAGTCTCCTGTATTGGCAGGTGGATTCTTTACCACTAGTGCTACCTGGGAAGCCCAGCTGTATAGATGCCATCTAAGAAGAAATGTTGTAACCACTAAAAAAATACAGATTATGTTTAGAATAGAAAAACAACCTGAAATCATTTCTGAACAGATATAAATGTTTGGCTTATTTCAGTATCAAAAGAAACAAATCAGGCAGCCGGGTACCCTACATTTATTGAAAGTCAACCCAAATGCATCAAACTTTACTACTTATCATCAGGAAGTAAAGTCAAATACTCTCAAAAACATTGACCTTGAGCTCATCTGCACAATTTTTCTCCCCCTAAATTTGGCTTTTCCCTAATGACCTGAGGTGGTCCTATTCCTTACTGAACATTGATTAATTTAATATTTGGAAATATTTCCTCTTGAGGGTTTTAGAAATTCAGCCTTAGAAGTCATCTTATATTGCTACTAAAATTACATTATAGCATATGTATTGATATCAAGGAATCAAAAGCCAAATATATCCATAATAGAGTGGGTTTATTTGCATGGCACAATTTCAGAAGACACCCCATCCCCATTTCATATCTTATTTAAGACATATGTTTTCTACCTGCTCACTGGTACTTAAAATTTCAAAATTATAACCAATTCTTTGATTAAAGGTTAAGACTTTAATCTCTTAAAATGCAAGAAAATCTTAGTAAGTAGTAACACATTGAGTTATCAGTAATTTGTACCTTTGGATGAATTTAACATATCCTGTCCTACAGGCAGTTTTTCACCTGGAGAAAGGAAGAGATCCTAATGACCGAGTGTTCCCCAAGTCGGTAGGGGTGAGATTGCTCAAACAATTGCAATTTTACTTAAGGGCAGCTCTGTCTACAATCTCCCTCAGTGCTGTGAGTAGGCATGTAGCTATGTAAATTCCTGGCTGATAGTTAGGGCAACAAAAGTAGAGGTGACTTTCCTGATATCAAACACATGTCACAGCCAGAGGTGAGAAGTGACAGCCTCTGAAAAGCACTAAAGCAAACTGGCAACATTATTAATCAATAACTCAAGCAAGTAGAAGAGGGCCTAAACACTGAAGGTGGCACTGATGTCTCCTTCCCAGGCCAGTGACACACGGAGGCGACTGGTGGGGTCAGACTCCTTGCTGCACTGCCATTTTGGTGGCTCTGTATCATCATGACAAGTTTTCAGAAACTCCCAGAGCCTTAATTTAAAATCAGAATGTCATTTCTAACCGACTTGTCCCTTTATTGTACTGATCTATGGGAGGTTGGATCCACACAGTCAAAGGCTTTGGCATAGTCAATAAAGCAGAAATAGATATTTTTCTGGAACTCTCTTGCTTTTTCCATGATCCAGCGGATGTTGGCAATTTGGTCTCTGGTTCCTCTACCTTTTCTAAAACCAGCTTGAACATCTGGAAGTTCACGGTTCACGTATTGCTGAAGCCTGGCTTGGAGAATTTTGAGCATTGCTTTACTAGTGTGTGAGATGAGTGCAATTGTGCGGTAGTTTGAGCATTCTTTGGCATTGCCTTTCTTTGGAATTGGAATGAAAACTGACCTTTCCCAGTCCTGTGGCCACTGCTGAGTTTTCCAAATTTGCTGGCATATTGAATGCAGCACTTTCACAGCATCATCTTTTAGGATTTGTAATAGCTCTTCTGGAATTTCATCACCTCCACTACCTTTGTTCATAGTGATGCTTCCTAAGGCCCGCTTGACTTCACATTCCAGGATGTCTGACTCTAGGTGAGTGTGAGTGATCACACCATTGTGATTATCTGCATCATGAAGATCTTTTTTATACAGTTCTTCTATGTATTCTTGCCACCTTTTCTTAATATCTTCTGCTTCTGTTAGGTCCATACCATTTCTGACCTTTATTGAGCCCATCTGTGTATGAAATGTTCCCTTGGTATCTCTAATTTTCTTGAAGAGATCCCTAGGCTTTCCCATTCTATTGGTCTCCTCTATTTCTTTGCATTGATCGCTGAGGAAGGCTTTCTTATTGCTTCTTGTTATTCTTTGGAACTCTGCATTCAAATGGGTATGTCTTTCCTTTTCTCCTTTGCTTTTCGCTTCTTTTCTTTTCACAGCTATTTGTAAGGCCTCCTCAGGCAGCTATTTTGCTTTTTTATATAACTTTTTCTTGGGGATGGTCTTGATCTCTGTCTCCTGTACAATGTCACAAACCTCTGTCCATAGTTCATCAGGTACTCTGTCTATCAGATCTAGTTCCTTAAATCTATTTCTCACTTCCACTGTATAGTCATAAGGGATATGATATAGATCATACCTGAATGGTCTCGTGGTTTTCCCACTTTCTTCAATTTAAGTCTGAATTTGGCAATAAGGAGCTCATGATCTGAGCCACAGTCAGCTCCTGGTCTTGTTTTTGCTGACTGTCTAGAGCTTCTCCATCTTTGCCTGCAAAAAATATAATCAATCTGATTTCAGTGTTGGCCATCTGGTGAGATCCATGTGTAGAGTTTTCTCTTGTGTTGTTGGAAGAGCAGTGGGAATAATCATCCTCAAATTCTATTTCTGATAGGCTTGAGAAGCTTTCATCCACCTGTGCTGCCTGTTTTGCCACCCTAATCCCCCATTTCCTTCTGTTTGAACCCTCTCCTTCAGTCAAGCTATTTGGTTTGCCAGGTATTTTTCATTTTCCATCCTTTGTTTTTCTGTTGTACTCTACCTCAAATGACTTCCTAGCCTTAATTCCTTCTGCATCAATCTAAGGCCAGCCCTTTGTCCTAATCTCTTGCAAAACTGACTTTAAGAAAAACTTCATTTATTGATTTTATTCATGAATTCAACACATGTAAACTTTAAAGAACTTTAGTAGATTATGTGCAAAATAGAGGTGAATAAATAGAGACATGGTTTTCAGAACAAGTAGCCATAGTATGAAGCATGACAGCTCTTTGAGTCAAGAGAAATATAAGTAAAATGAGATAAGTGTGTATATTTGCCAGTTGTAACAACACTTCTTTCGATGTATCATTTTGTCTATGTCTTTAGTCTTTTGATTTGTTAATTTAACAAAAAAACTGTGCACACATGTTACTATGCAAGTTGCTGGGGGAAAGAAATGGTATGAAGCAAAATTTCTGTCCTTGAGGAATGGGAAATACTGATATGAAGGCAAGATTTACACCTGAAAAGGGGAAGGAGCAGAAACACATAGTGTCCCGGCAGTGAAACAGATGATATTTTATGTCCCGAGATGGATGGAGTCTAAGGATCTTGAGTGCTTATGGTGGATTTTTCACAGTGACTTGTAATATACCCCCTCTATGACTTTTACCCTGTCTCACCCCCGTGCTCAGCAGAAAATAATTTGCAAATGGTTTTGATAGAAAAATACTATCTAACCTTTGTAAATTGTTTTCTTTAGATACCTGAATTTTTACTTTTCTATTGTTCTTACCTGTCTAATTTTCCATGCATAGTCAAGAAGTATTGCCTAACATATTTTGTTTTTTTTTAAATGTTTTAAATTAATCTGAACACTTCTGAGTAGTGTTTTAAATATAGAAATCAGAGGTGGAAGAGTTGCAGGGAATTACAAGTGTAAAAAATGCAACCAAAGCATTCTCCAAAGGTGACTTCTGTGCTCAATAACATTAACATAAAAGTTGAAACTTTGCTATGAATACAGCAACAGATTTTCTGAACATAAAATCAAATCAATCTAGAGAACAAAAGTCAAGAATTATTTAATCTTTTTCATAGTCGTGTGATTTGGAGAGCAGTTGATTGTGTTAACATAGCTAGGAATCTAGCAAAGAGAGCCAATCACTATCTTTTATCACTCTTGGGGTAGAATCAATGTACGGGCTGGTATCACGCTGAAGCCAAACAATGGATTCAATTGAATACATTTTCTGCTCTTAGTATTATCAGTATACGTTGAGCTGAAGAATGGGAAAAAGTTGTAAGTATGTCAACAGCCCTCCAATGCAGCTTTAGTTTTAGTTATTGAAATCAATTTAAATTGAAATTAAGTCAAAAGTATTCTCCATTCATTGCTCTCTCTTGTTGTGAAGTTTGTATAGAACTTTATATTAGTTTGCATTTTAAAAAGCATGTTGGGTTGTGTAGTGATGAAACCCAGGGAAAAAAAAACCCATTGGCATGTATTTAACCAGAGCTGGTTATTTAAAAACAAAATGTGTAGTCAGTGCATTGAAACTGCTTACTCTTGGGTGTGGCAATGTTTTCTATACATTTTCTATATATATTGCGGGAATTGTCAGCATATGAGGGTTAGCAGCATTTTCACTTGGTACAAAGGTCCCAAGAACACAGGGTATCAGAGATGTATCAATAAGCAAGTATTTTGGGGAGCTTCTTTGTGAAATATTGTGCATGAATGCTCAGGATTTGCTTTGCATTCCTGAATACTCAAGTTCTTGCAACAGTTGTAATTTAAGAGAGTGTAAGATTGTCACATTGGTCTGAAAAATTCTGGAGAAGGTTCATGAAGTTTCAGTTCAGTTCAGTTCAGTCTCTCAATTGGGTCCAACTCTTTTCGACCCCATGAATCGCAGCATGCCAGGCCTCCCTGTCCATCACCAACTCCCGGAGTTCACGCAAACTCATGTCCATTGAGTCGGTGATGCCTTCCAGCCATCTCATCCTCTGTCGTCCCCTTCTCCTCCTGCCCCCAATCCCTCCCAGCATCAGAGTCTTTTCCAATGAGTCAACTTTTCGCATGAGGTGGCCAAAGAATTGGAGTTTCACCTTTAGCATCAGACCTTCCAATGAGCACCCAGGACTGATCTCCTTTAGAATGGTTTAGTCACTAGGAAATAGTATGAATGAACTAAATTTTAATCATAGTGAGATAAAAACAAACATTTCTAATGATTACTCAAGGTATAGCTGACAATTATATCTTAGAATCAGAACAACTGGAGAAAAGAAAAGGTAAAATTATCCATTTATGCAGGAAGCTGCTCATGTGGTATTGATAGATTCTGTTGCTACCATGAATGTGAAGACAGAGGTCCTTTGACCTGCTCTGTGTGAGTTCCCCTTTCCTGCTCCATTGTAATTCAGACTAGGAAACATCATTCAGAGCTGGCTCCAGGACAGAGAATACTAACTTCATCACATACACCAAAGGCAGTAGACTTCCAGTAAGCTGGTAAATGTTAGATGTGTTCCTGTATCACTGAAAATTAGCAGTCTTATAATATTGAATTTGCTTAAAACCCAAAGATGCCCATCTATCAAGAGTGCTTTTTATCCCTCTGATTTAAAATGTTTAAGTAAATTAAAAATTAAAGAAAATTATATTCATTCTAGTTAGCAAATGTATTTGTAACAACAATCAGATATTAAAGTGTACCAAGTTTAATAAAATTCAAGTCTTATTTTAAACAATCTGAATAGATGAGCCACTATTGAACTAAAAACTAAAGCCCAGTGTTTTGATTAGAAAGAGGATAAGAGATAGATTATTTTGGTCTTCTTAGAAGGTCTAGAGAACAGATTGGCTTTTTATAGATTCACATATTCTTAAGCGATTGCCTTTTCAAATTTGATAACTCCTTCCTGAAAAAACAATGGACACAAGTAAGTATATTTCTTCCTAGATTTCATAGGAAGAATATCTATATCGGTTCATGTGTGCTGCTTGACTTGAAGGGGGAAGCAGTCATGGAAAAAAGGTATTTTCATGTTCCTTTGCTTGGTGAATTCTAATTTATAAAATGCTAATCACCAACTTGCACTTGCAGTAGAAATTCTACACTCTAATATAATATTAGCATTGCAGAACAGTTTATAAGGTCTGCACCTCAGGAATGCTTGAGTTCTAGTGTAAAGTTTTTTACCAGCTAGCAGTATGGCTTAAGGCAAGTTAGTTTGGGACTGAATTTTTTTATCTGTAAAATGGGGTTGTCTGTGATAGATGGTCATTAAGGTTACTTCTAGATATAAACTTCTGTGGTTCTAAGAATGTAGATGTAATTCAGGATAAAATTATAATCTATGGATGGTGATGAGTAATATTTTGATGAAATCTCATCTTTCCAGTACCATTAAATAGTTACATTGACTCTGCAATGATCCTAGGCAATTAGTCAAATCCCTACTGAGCTGGGAAGACAGTTTTTTTCACACAGATTAGACAATTTAATCCATCTTTGAGTAAAAGCGTTACTGTCCCCTTCAGTAAAGTTTTTGTTTTAAATAAATGATTTTGATCTTAACTGACAACTTTACACACCCCTGTTCAGGTCACATGTAATGCTTAAAGTGACATCAACCTTTATCTGGGTAAGTCCTCTGTTCTTTTAGATTCAAAGCCATGGCAAGGAATTAAGATCTTTTTGGAGATATTCATGTAACAGAACCAAAAAAAAGCTCTTTGTATCACTCCAACAGCAAAGGCAACTGGGAGCTGAGGCTGAGACATCAGATATGTAAATCAGGCTGCTGCCAGATTCTATCTGAGTTCAACCCAGCTTTGGCTGTCTAAGTCTACCTACTGCCCTGCTGGGGGATTATTTGAGGACATGCGTCTCACCTTCACTCCTTGGCTTTGTATTTCATTTCCATCAGGATCTGTAGAGACATAGTTTTCATCTCAAGTCAACCATTTTTCCTTTCTAACAACTTACATAAATTACTTATCTAAACTGGGGGGAAAGGAGATGAAACTCAAGTCAACCATTTTTCCTTTCTAACAACTTACATAAATTACTTATCTAAACTGGGGGGAAAGGTTTGAAATTGTTGATTTAAGTATGGTTTGGCTTTGTTGGTACATTTCAGTTATCTAGTTTTATTTGTTTTCTCTACAACTGCTAATAATTGAAAGTTGACTGCAGAAAACAGAATAAAATAATTTTTATAAATACAATGGAAGCTGTTATCTTAGAAAAGAGGATCAAAATGCTTTTATAAAAAAGTTTGTATAAACAATGATTTTAAGTTCTGAGAGTATTAATAACAAGGTGTTTTAGAGTAAAAGTTCTGACTTTTATGACTAGAGTCTTTCAAATTATCCTCAGGGATACTCTTCTATGTTGAAGGTTAAATCACACTTGACTATCTCTTTATGAAGTGATCTATTCAGGTCTTCCCTGTAGCTCAAAGGGTTAAGAGTTCTCCTGCAATGCAGGAGACCACGGTTCGATTCCTGGATCAGGAAGATCCTCTGGAGAAGGGAATGGCAATCCACTCCAGTATTCTTGCCTGTAAAA
The DNA here is from genome assembly GCF_029407905.1 of Bubalus kerabau. Lineage (NCBI taxonomy): Eukaryota > Metazoa > Chordata > Mammalia > Artiodactyla > Bovidae > Bubalus > Bubalus kerabau. The sequence goes on from NC_073626.1 coordinate 140,505,556, forward strand.
TCCCATGGACAGAGGAGACTGGCGGGGTCTGTGGGGTCGCAAAGAGTCGGATACGACTGAGCAACTACTACTACTACTATTCAGTTCCGTTCAGTTCAGTCGCCCAGTCATGTCCGACTTTTCGACCCCATGAACTGCAGCATGCCAGGCCTCCCTGTCTATCACCAACTCCCAGAGTTTACCCAAACTCATGTCCATCGAGTTGGTGATGCCATCCAGCCATCTCTTCCTCTGTCGTCCCCTTCTACTCTGCCACCAATCCCTCCCAGCATCAGGTGAGTCAACTCTTCACATGAGGTGGCCAAAGTATTGGAGTTTCAGCTTCAGCATCAGTCCTTCCAATGAATACCCAGAACTGATCTCCTTTAGGATGGACTGGTTGGATCTCCTTGCAGTTCAAGGGACTCTCAAGAGTCTTCTCCAACACCACAATTCAAAAGCATCAATTCTTCGGTGCTCAGCTTTCTTTATAGTCCAATTCTCACATCCATACATGACCACTGGAAAATCCATAGCCTTGACTAGACGGATCTTTGTTGGCAAAGTAATGTCTCTACTTTTTAATATGCTATCTAGGTTGGTCATAACTTTCCTTCCAAGGAGTAAGTGTCTTTTAATTTCTTGGCTGCAATCACCATCTGCAGTGATTTTGGAGCCCCCCAAAATAAAGTCTGACACTGTTTCCATTGTTTCCCCATCTATTTCCCATGTGGGAAAAACAAATTTCTTATACTATGGGATTAACAAATATTTACTTGGGAGATTTTGAAGAGAACTTGAATCATAGGGTTTATTGTATGTTTTGGTCCTGAATTTGTTTTGCCTCAAAGAAGTAATACAGTTTTAAGATTTATTTTCTGATACTTGAGTATTACATTTTCTATAGGTATAATCCTACTAAAAACTTTATTTTTCAGTACTCAATTTAAAAGAGAATTAAGAACATGTAAGATTATAGAAAAATGGAGAACCTAGGAAAAAGACTAGAGACCAAAAGAGATTATATTTCAAAAAATACAATCATAAGTTTGAAGTGATCAATAATAAATAAAATGCATATTGTCTACATGTGTGGGTAATTGATATGTAGAAGAAATCAGTATCACAGGTAAGATAAGGAAAAGGTGATGTAAATGGATAGATACCTAAATGGATCCCCAACCCAGGGATCAAACCCAGGTCTCCTGCACTGCAGACAGATTCGTTACTGACTGAGCTACAAGGGAAGCCTGTAGGGTAATAAAGTGGTGTCAACTGTTGAACTGACAAGAATGAGATCTGGGGATAGGCCAAGGGGTACTCTGTGATGAGACCACACTTTGGGGGTCTCAGTGGAATCTTTGCAGGCAAGAGTCAAAGCATTGGGATAGTTTTTTAAGGAAAGGTTGACAAGGACAAACACTCAAAGGCCAATCGAGTATTTTGTTATTGATTTTACTTGCTTACTTTACGATAGGAGATACTGTATGGAAAAGGGAAAAACCAGGGAAGGAGCAGAAATTGTAGATGAAAAAATGATTCGTTAGGAATGAATTCCTCAAAGAAGCGGGGAAAGGTGAGATTGGAAGTCGGGGTTGGAAGAGTTAGCCTTGGCAAAGAGGGCACTTCCTTCTCAGGTTGTCACAAAGAGGCTGTGGCATCTTTGGAGGTAGGAAGTATATTCCTTTCATACTCAACACTGAGGAGATACTTACTTGCAGTACAGTACTGTGAAGAAAACTGGCCACATACAATAAAGAGTTTCTTTTTCGTTTAGTCAGAGAATATGTTTTCCACTGAGAGCAAAACCAAGAGAAATGAATGTCAGTCAAGATTTTGTCAAAGGAAATTACCAATCTTGTCCCTTTTGAAGTGTTTCCTTAAAAGGAAACATTTGAACATGGTTGCAGTAGTTCAGTTATGGGCATGGCCTCATGTTTTTACTGATGGGCTGAATCTGATAACTTTGGAAAGCTACATTTCAGGTTCAAAACATGGCATGTGTGAAGGCCAGACAAATCAGAGGGAGTCTGAAATTTTAATTCCAGTTTAATCATTAATTAGTTCTATTTTTTTAGATGAGAATCTTAATTATTATAAGTCTTAGTTTCCTTTTTTCACAAAATTAAGGGGGTGGTCCTGATAGTTAAGATTCTTTTAGCCTTAAAATGATTCTAAAAATGTATAGTATATTAGGTCTTGCTCACGGTAAAGTCACCGAAAGTACTTTTCTCTTTATGAATATTTCCCTTGCTTGAATTTCATGAAAACATTTTAGATGCTATTTAACTAATTGGAACATCTGATAACTTTGAAAAATCCTAAAAATTCAGTTGATGTTGCATGTGTAGATGCTAAACTTAGAAAAGACTAAATCAAATTGCCTTCATATTAAATTTTTCTTTGATGGTGAGTTTCATTCACTTGTAACCTGCTATAAACTAGGCTACTCTTAGCCATTTGATAAATGGTTATTCAGAAGCATTCCACTTCCTCTTGGCAGTTAAAAGAGTTAATGCAGTTAAACAGTTTGGTGCAACTTAGACCTTCTTGAGTGTCTAGTTTATGGTTTTAATAGTCAATTTAGCCCTCCAAATAAGTCACTTCAAGTGAAAAGTGAAAGTGAAGTAGCTTAGTCGTGTCCGACTCTTTGTGACCCCATGGACTGTAGCCCGCCAGGCTTCTCAGTCCATGGGATTTTCCAGGCAAGAGTACTGGAGTGGGTTGCCATTCCCTTCTCCAGGGGATCTTCCCGACCCAGGGATCGAACCTGGGTCTCCTGCATTGTAGGCAGACACTTTACCCTCTGAGCCACCAGGGAAGCCCAAGTCATTTCAAACTATTATCTTATGCAGAAATATAAGTAATTAAAGTTTGATTGAATTACATATCATATTTCATTCATTCATTTTAGCAGACTTCCCTACTAGACCATGGAGCCCCATGGAGATAGAAATGTGTCTGTTTCTGCTCCTCAGTGTATCATACCCCTTGTAGTTACTACAGTGCTTACACATAAAAGCTGCTGAGTAGATATTTTTTAAATGAATGAATGGTATGATTTTACTCTTGTGGAGTTGTTAGGCACTAAACATTTGTGATTCAAATATCCTTTTCCATTTGAAGATTTGTAATAATAAATCACTTCATATTTGAAAGTGATTGTATAAAATTACAATCTGTTCAACAACATTTCATTATGAAGAATATGTGTCTTAAGACCTTTTGTGTCCACTTTGGATTCTGCCTTGAGCTCTCTTTAGATCATTGAGCCAGACAGAGAAATCATGGAATAGCCAGATTAAAAGGGACATTTATTAGGAGTAGAAATGAAGAGGAACTGAAGAGCCTCTTGATGAAAGTGGAAGAGGAGAGTGAAAAAGCTGGCTTAAAACTCAACATTCAGAAAATTAAGATCATGGGATCTGGTCCCATCACTTCATGGCAAATAGATGGGGAAACAATGGAAACTGTGAGAGGCTTTATTTTCTTGGGCTCCAAAATCACTGCAGATGGTGACTGCAGCCACGAAATTAAAAGACACTCCTTGGAAGAAAAGCTATGACCAACCTAGACAGCAGAGACATTACTTTGCTGACAAAGGTCTGTCTAGTCAAAGCTGTGGTTTTTCCAGTGGTCATGTATGGATGTGAGAGTTGGACTATAAAGAAAGCTGAGCACTGAAGAATTGATGCTTTTGAACTATGGTGTTGGAGAAGACTCTTGAGAGTCCCTTGGACTGCAAGGAGATCAAACCAGTCAATCCTAAAGGAGATCAATCCTGAATATTCATTGGAAGGACTGATGCTGAAGCTGAAACTCCAATACTTTGGCCACCTGATGTGAAGAACTGACTCATTGGAAAAGACCCTGATACTGGGAAAGATTGAAGGCGGGAGGAGAAGGGGACGACAGAGGATGAGATGGTTGGATGGTATCATCGACTTGATGGACATGAATTTGAGCAAGCTCCAGGAGTTGGTGATGGCCAGGGAAGCCTGGGATGCTGCCATCCACGGGGTCTCAAAGAGTCAGACACGACTGAGTGACTGAACTGAATTCAACTGAACTGATTAGGAATAGAAGAGTGACTGGACATTCAGGGAGTGTTCATTTGCTTATTGGTGCCTTTCTTTGGCTATTTCTTTAGAAGAGCCCCAATTCCTTATGTTTCTGATCACAACTTCTGTAACTATTTCTGTCTTCCCCCTTCTTCACATACATATTTTTCTTTTCTCTTTATCTCCAACAGCTGTCCTATTTCCCCTACTTCACTCAGTATATTAATCACCTCTTGGTCTTTTTCCTTTCTACCGAAATGTGAAGGGCAGGGACGCCATTTCAATGTTGTTGCCTACAAGCTGTGTGGAATCAGTGGTGATTATGACTCACAGCTCATTCTTGCCAATGGAGCCGCAGCCCTTCTCGAGGGAGGATCAGACCTCTGCCACCTTTGTGCCACTCAGATCCAAGTTTCCAACTTCACCGATGCTTTCAGTAGTCTTTTAAGCTCATCAATGGGTGATTACCTGTTCTAATTCTCATTACTGTTGTTCCAGTACCGTTAGTCTTGATGTTGCAGTAACTTGGGGTGAGGGAATTAAAAGAAAAGGTGTTCATGAATGTGACCTGGGACTTAAAGTGTGTATGCATATATTCAACAGTTGTTGATTTGGCACTCATGGTGTGCAGGCATGTTACATAACTGGAGCAGCCATAAGGTAAGTGGCTCTAGATGACGTGAGAGTGGATGGGGGTTGGAGCAGAGATCATCCTTCCCTCTCTCATTTCCTATGGTTACTCCATGGTGCCCCGTTACCGGCAGTATCATGTGGGTCTTTTTGAATATCATCTTTACAATGCGCCAGTTTAAGGATTCCTGACAACCACCTTCTAATGTTTGTTTTGTGACAGATGATCCAAGAGAGCCGATTTCTCATAGAAATGGCAGACACAGTCCAGGAAAAGATTGTGCAGTGTCAAAAAGCAGGTAATCTTCCCGCTTGCCCCTATTTTGCTTAGAAAGCGTAATGATGATTCTTGCAGACTTTACTTTTTACTCTTAAAATTAAAAGATTTTATGTGATAGTTTAATGATACTTTGAGTTGCACTGAAGCCTTTGTTTAGTACAGAAGAGATCTAGATGATAGTAAGTGGGTTGTCTGTGTGTATATAGAGATGGTATCTGAAGATATCTAGAGAGGTGAGGGTTTCTGAACTTACTGTTGTGATTTGGGAACCTATCAAAGCTGTTTACTACTGATATGGAAACTGTGGTTTTACATTGCCGCTTAAGAACCACTTTAGTTTTACCATTTGAACCATAATCCTGTTTACCTTCTAGGCTTTTGCCCCATTTACTAATCCTCATTTTAGGTCTGTTCTTTCTTCAAGGGTGCGATGGGTCCCATGTCTCTTACGTCTCATTGTTTGTTTATTTTCACCTTCATCCACGCCCCTGTACTTTTCCTCTCTCTTGGATCCATGTTCTCCCTAATCTATACACACACTAGTGATTATGATAAGGAAGGTGACACTGACAATTGCTTGATGTATATGCATATGATATATATGTTTAGTAAATATATATCATATATAAAAAATATATACTAAACATATATATCATGCGCATATACATCATATGCTATGTTATTTCGAAGAAGGCAATGGCACCCCACTCCAGTACTCTTGCCTGGAAAATCCCATGGATGGAGGAGCCTGGTGGGCTGCAGTCCATGGGGTCGCTAAGAGTCAGACACGACTGAGTGACTTCACTTTCACCTTTCACTTTCATACATTGGAGAAGGAAATGGCAACCCACTCCAGTGTTCTTGCCTGGAGAATCCCAGGGACGGGGGAGCCTGGTGGGCTGCCGTCCATGGGGTCGCACAGAGTCGGACACGACTGAAGCGACTTAGCAGCAGCAGCAGCAGCATGCTATGTTATTTAGTCCTCATAACAACTCTGCAAGGTAATCATCATTATGTCCAATCTACAGATGAGGCATTTTAGATTCTGAGAGACTGAATGAATTATCCCAAATACCATATTAACATGTGGCAGAGGTGACCTTTGAACCTAGACCAAAATTTGAAAATGGTGCTTTTCACTACTGATCTGGAAGCTTAAATGTTTCTGTTGAAAGGAAGCATGAAAATAATAACAATACCAAATACTTACATTATGTTCCTATGTACCTGGCATTACTTTGAGAGCTTTGTATTTGTAGACTTATTTAATCTTCACCCAATTCCATGAGGTCAATACTCTTTGTTAAGAGCTTGGTATTTGTAGACTTATTTAATCTTCACCCAATTCCATGAGGTCAATACTCTTTGTTATTGCCATTGCACCGCTGAGGAGACTGAATGCAGAGAGTTTCAGGGATTCATTCATGCTTACGAGCTTGTCAGTGGTAGGGCCAGGGGATAGATCTAGCCTCTGCAGCCATGCTTTTACTATGTATTGTGCTTATGATGTTAACACCAGTCAAGTTAATGTGGTTTAAGCTGCATTAATACAAACCTAGCTGGTAGAACAAGAAAGTGGTGGTAAAATCCTACCTCATGTGGGCTACTTCAATCCTATTTTAAGTACAGTGTTCCTGGATGTCATCCTTAAAGAGAGACATTATAATAAGCTGAAACATGTTAGAATGTTTAATCTGGAGAAGGGAAAGCTCTGGTAGACTTTAATCCAGTATCTTCAAATATTTAAAGGGCTGCACTGTGGAACAGAGATTAGACCTTGTTGGTGAGTCCAGCTAGAACCAAGGGGTAGAAGTTCCAGGGAAAAAGACTGGCTTGATATCAATCATAGCTTTCCAAAGATGGAATGAGCTTACCAGAAAAAAGTGTGATTCCCAATTTTGAGGTGCTAAGACAAAGGCTAGAGAAACAGATGATGGTGATGTTTTTCATAGTATTCAAGCTCAGGAGAATGGTTTAGCTATAAATAACGAGGGCCATTCCCAAATCTGAAACATTTGGGTGTTTCCAGGAATGCTATTTTTTCTTAAACCTTTTTAGTTTTACTCAACATTTAGTAATTACCATTGTTGTGTTTGTAGGCTCCAGGCCTACTGTCAAGCCATATGGATGGTTCATAAGAAAAAGTAAGATATGTGCATCCTTCACATATGGTAGCCATTCACACATTACACCATTTTATATAAAAACCAGGTAGAAGACAGGCAAGATGGATGCAACCTGTTGGAAAAATTTGCTTCTTAACTTCTCATGTTTTTGTCTATGTATTCTTGCTGTTTAAAATTTAATCTAATGCATTGATTATTTTTAGTTTTCCTTTAAGGATAGCCATTGGGTGGTGATGAACAGAATGAGAAGAGAATTCAATTTGGGGATTTATAAATTATGAGAGGACAGAAATGAGAAATTATATTTTTACTGATAATATTTTCACTATAAAATGCCTAAATTTCTGAAATTTATACAGAGAATTCTCTTATGTTCTCTTTTCAAAGGCATGGAGTTCCATGAGGAGCTTCATAATCTGGGGGCAAAAGAAGGCTTGAAAGGGAGAAAACTCAACAAAGCAACTGAGAGCTTTGCTTGGAACATTACAGTATTGAAGGTGAGTGAAGTACTCAGGTGCCCATTTGTCTTTATTTTTCTCTTCATTTCTCTAATTGGTCTCCTCATCAGTGGTTGAAAACAGTGACTTGAAGTTTTTATTAAAGCTTGCTCTAATTAATTCATACTCTTAAGAGATGGGGAGATGCATACACGGATTGACGCACTTTTGTCCATAATAAGGCAATGAGTTTTGTGGTGGAGGCAGAAGACAGCAAGACCTAATTCCATTACCTGGGGTGAGTGGGTGTGTGTGGTTTACTCAAGTCAGTATGGCTATTCTTGTTTGTGGAAGGAATAACAAAATGTTACTGGAGAAGGATCCAACACAAGTTATTTGGGAAAGCCTTAAACTACAGACGATTTGGAGCCATTTAGGATTATTTTATTATAGGGACAGTCTTCTATAAATAGGTTTATTTTTGCAGAAATTTTGGAAGTCAGCTTTTTGAGATTACGATTTGCTCTGCTGAAAATTAATTTTAGGACTTTGAAGTAAAGACATCACTTTTCATATTTTGTTACATGAATGGAGAAATGATTTAGGCAGTTGGAATGATTTATTCTTAACATTGTGATGGAGAAAAACAGCTACAAGCAAAATTACTAATTACTGACATTTAAAGAACACTCGTGAGCCAGGCACTGTTTTATAAGGTTTATATGAATTAACATTGTAATACTTTCATTAACCCAATACTGTTATTATTCTCATTTTACAAGTGAGAAAACCAAGGCATTGAAAACTTATGTCTATTACCCAAGATCACTCAGCTAGTGAATGGTGGCGCTGGAGTCTGAACTCATGCAATGTAGTTCCAGACCAGAGCCTGGTCTACAGAGAGATACTACACGTATTTATGTGAATGTGCTAAATGAATCATAATACATATCACAAATGCTTATTAAAAATTAAGCCCACAAATATTTGGTAAGCTCCTATTATGTATTGAGCTCTCTGCTGTGCATTGGGGACCTATAAAGAACAAAATCTTTTTTTTTTAATTTTTCTTCAACATACAAATATTTTATTAACAAAATTTATGGCATTTATTTTACATTTAATTATGCATGACAATATTGTGTGTTCTAGAGACCATGGTTTTAAAAACACTTTTTAAAAATTATTATTATTATTTTTTTTTTACTTTACAATATTGTATTGGTTTTGCCATACATCAACATGTATCCACCATGGGTGTACACGTGTTCCCCATCCTGAAACCCCCTCCCACCTCCCTCCCCATACCATCCCTCTGGGTCTTCCCAGTACACCAGCCCCAAGCTTCCTGTATCCTGCATCAAACCTGGACTGGCGATTCAGTTCTTATATGATATTATACATGTTTTAATGCCATTCTCCCAAATCATCCCACCCTCTCCCTCTCCCACAGAGTCCAAAAGACTGTTCTATACATCTGTGTCTCTTTTGCTGTCTCGCATACAGGATTGTCGTTACCATCTTTCTAAATTCCATATATATGCATTAGTATACTGTATTGGTATTTTTCTTTCTGGCTTACTTCAGTCTGTATAATAGGCTCCAGTTTCATCCACCTCATTAGAACTGATTCAAATGTATTCTTCTTAATGGCTGAGTAATACTCCATTGTGTATATGTACCACAGCTTTCTCATCCATTCATCTGCTGATGGACATCTAGGTTGCTTCCATGTCCTGGCTATTATAAACAGTGCTGCGATGAACATTGGGGTACACGTGTCTCTTTCAATTCTGGTTTCCTCAGTGTGTATGCCCAGCAGTGGGATTGCTGGGTCATATGGCAGTTCTATTTCCAGTTTTTTAAGGAATCTCCACACTGTTTTCCATAGTGGCTGTACTAGTTTGCATTCCCACCAACAGTGTAAGAGGGTTCCCTTTTCTCCACATCCTCTCCAGCATTTATTGCTTTTAGACTTTTGGATCGCAGCCATTCTGACTGGCATGAAATGGTACCTCATTGTGGTTTTGGTTTGCACTTCTCTGATAATGAGTGATGTTGAGCATCTTTTCATGTGTTTGTTAGCCATCTGTATGTCTTCTTTGGAGAAATGTCTATTTAGTTCTTTGGCCCATTTTTTGATTGAGTCATTTATTTTTCTGGAATTGAGCTGCAGGAGTTGCTTGTATATTTTTGAGATTAGTTGTTTGTCAGTTGCTTCATTTGCTATTATTTTCTCCCATTCTGAAGGCTGTCTTTTCACCTTGCTTATAGTTTCTTTTGTTGTGCAGAAGCTTTTAATTTTAGACCCCTATATATGTTGTCTACAAGAGACCCACCTCAAAATAGGGGACACATACAGACTGAAAGTGAAGGGCTGGAAAAAGATATTCCATGCAAATAGAGATCAAAAGAAAGCAGGAGTAGCAATACTCATATCAGATAAAATAGACTTTAAAACAAAGGTTGTAAAAAGAGACAAAGAAGGACACTACATAATGATAAAAGGATCAATCCAAGAAGAAGATATAACAATTATAAATATATATGCACCCAACATAGGAGCACCGCAATATGTAAGACAAATGCTAACAAGTATGAAAGGGGAAATTAACAATAACACAATAATAGTGGGAGACTTTAATACCCCACTCATACCTATGGATAGATCAACTAAACAGAAAATTAACAAAGAAACACAAACTTTAAATGATACAATAGACCAGTTAGACCTAATTGATATCTATAGGACATTTCACCCAGAAACAATGAATTTCACCTTTTTCTCAAGCACACATGGAACCTTCTCCAGGATAGATCACATCCTGCGCCATAAATCTAGCCTTGGTAAATTCAAGAAAATTGAAATCATTCCAAGCATCTTTTCTGACCACAATGCAGTAAGATTAGATCTCAATTACAGGAGAACAAAATATTAAAAATTCCAACATATGGAGGCTGAACAACACACTTCTGAATAACCAACAAATCACAGAATAACAAAATCTATATAGACCCTAACCTCATGAGTTGACAGTCAGGGGGCAGGAGGTGAGGTGGGGGGAAATAGGCATCATTTGCTTAAGAGGCAGGAACTATAGTGTTACTATAAAGAGGAACTTATTTTATAATACTTGAGTACAATGTGGCAGTAACAACCCTGAAACATGCTTTCTGTTCATCATATATTTATGTGGGCTTGTTAATGCACTGATCGCTGAGAAAAGAGCTATGGACACAGGTATCAAAAAGTAGTACCTGGGTCTCTAAGATTAGTGCGCCAGGGGAGACAGACATATGACTAATAGCAGCCACTGGTTATTCAACAATTCATATGTGATTAAGCATTCATGACTAAATAGTTTATGTGTGTTTCCTCCTTTCCACTTTGCAACAGCTGTGTGACATTCAGCAACTCATGCTGACCCACATATGACCCTCTCCATCTCACAGATGAGGAAATTGAGGCTCAGGGAGGTTTCAGTTTCTTCCCTTCAGCTGGTAGATGGCAGAGCTGAGATTTTAACTCATGTTCATGGTTCTTCCCACAACCTGTCCTCCTGTGTCCTGTGAGATTTCATCCATGGAGCTGAGTCCAAGCAGCCTAGTACAGGGTTGAGGGCACAGCCTCCGGGTATAGGCTACCTGGTAGCTGTGAGGCTTTAGTCAAATTATGTAATCTCTCTGTGGGTGGCAACATTAATAATACCTCTGCCCTGGGTTTTGTGAGAATGAAATGAGATAAAGTATACAAAATACCTAAGTCACAGTGATGAAACTTGACACTGTATAATACATCTCTACCTGTACTATTATCGTATAGATGTGCTATTACTTTTGCTAGGGTGAGGATGACTATTGGAATATAAGGCTTTTGGTTTTTTTTAATTTAAAAAATTGAGATATAATTGTTCATTTCTTTGTTAAGGCTCACTGTTTTCTGAGGTTTGTGTCTCTGGTTTAGTGACAGGAGCTGATTGCTAGATGCGTGCATGCTTAGTTGCTTTAGTTGTGTCTGAATCTTTGTCACTCTGTGGATGGTAGACTGCCAGTCCATTGGGTTCTTCAGGTAAGAATACTGGAGTGGGTTGCCTTGCCCTTCTCCAGGGGATCTTCCCGACTCAGGGATCGAACCCGAGTCTCCTGCATTGCAGACAGATTCTTTACTGTCTGAGCCACCAGGGAAACCCTTGATGGCTAGATGAGGCCTATCAAATGCTGTACAAATTATTCTAAGAGAGCTGTTTTGAAATAGAATCAATCTTCTATTATTTTAGCTCATGTACCAGCTACTAGTATTTCAGCTTGAGCACTAGGAACTTAAACAAAGATAGTGAACTTTTCCAAACTTCTGACATTTCTTTGGCCTCCCCATTGTGTTTAGTGGACCTGTTAATCACCTACCCTTTCCTCAAGGGCTAAACAAATGACTTCCTTGGAATTTGACTTTTTAGGTGAGGGACAAAGAGCCCAGACATGTTTTTTTGGAGACTGTGTTCTCTACTGGTGACTTTCTGAGAAGAACCTCCTCTTTTTTATTTCTTGCATCTTGGGTCTGAAGTTCTTAGTTTTAGCTTTTTTCTCTAGTCTTCCTACTGATTTTCCAAGCTCCTAAAAATGCTTTTCTTAAGTTTACTAGAGTCAATTTTCACTGCATACAACTGGTTGAATTAGTAATAGCCACACTGCTAAGACACAATCACTAAAATAGTAGGATCTGTCAAAGCTCATCTAAAAATTCTGCATTTTTTACTGAAAAGTTTTCTGTACACATAATTTTTACGAGTTTTTATTGATATCTAGGGGAAGGGAATGATTGAGTAATGTTTGTTGAATGTGTGGATTCAAGTAGTTAAAATATTTAATTTCAGTGGAATGTCCAATAAGTAAGAGATAATCTGGGGAAAAACAAAGGTATGTGCTCTCAGATAGATTGTGGGTTGGCAGCTTGGAGTGGTGTAAAGGGGCATCAATAAAGCAAATTGAGCTGAGACTAAAAACTAACTTCTTTAGTTTGTGTTTTATGCAATTCAATATTAATATGTGACAGAGAAGCTGCAGAAAAATTTGTAGAAAATAAGATGAATAGCTTTACAATATAACAAACATGAATTACACTTACAGAGTCCAATTTTTCCAAGCTATAAATGAGGACTTAGAATCCAGCAAGGAGGCTGACTCACGATGATCTGGAAGCTTCCTTACATGTGTTTTACTTTCATTCGTATTCCCTGGTGGCTCAGACGGTAAAGCATCTGCCTATAAGGCGGGAGACCTGGGTTTGATCCCTGGGTCGGAAAGATCCCCTGGAGAAGGAAATGGGAACCCACTCCAGTACTCTTGCCTGGAAGATTCTATGGACTGAGGAGCCTGGTAGGTTACAGTCCGTAGGGTCGCAAAGAGTCGGACACAACTGAGTGACTTCACTTTCACTTTCTTTTTCACTTTCATATTTTATTTTTTTTTAATTTATTTATTTTAATTGGAGGTTAATTACTTTACAATATTGTATTGGTTTTGCCATACATCAACATGAATCCACCGCGGCTATACACGTGTTCCCCATCACTTTCATATTTTAGTGGGGATTTGCTTAGTAGAACTTTCACATTTCCTCATACTTTTGTCACATGCCATTAGGCAACTATTACAGTTGTTTTCCTCCCTGTCTTTCTTTCACTTCTGAGCATAAAACTCAACTCTCTAAATAGCTTCTGTCTTCATTTGGGATGATATGATGATGCAGGTCTTCATGACTCAGTCTGAAGTATCTTTTCCAGATAATCATTGGACTGAGATAGCGTCCTCTCATCCCACCCACACATGCCAACCATTCTTTCCATATGTCTTTTGTGCATGCTGTCCTTCAGAAAAGAGTTGTTTGATTACTAGCATAATATTAAAATCTTACAGTGAAAGTCTTTCCTGTTCTTTTTGTCTTCCAGAAAGAGACACTACATCACTTGCACAGCCAGCTTATTGTCCTAAATAGTTTTCCATTTTGGAAGGATTTTGTTTATGAGAATTATGAAGGTTTCTTAGAAAGAGATAGGAATTTATATTACTCACAGATAAAACATAATGTATTATGAAGTGGAATTCATTTAAAATTTTGGACTCTACCCAAAATGATTTGATTTTTTAAGTACAAAAAGAACTTCATTGAAAGGTGGTCACACCTACAAAACTGAAATTAGCAAGAACCTGAGAGTAACATTTTAGTCAGTTTCCCAATTATTTATTTTTCTGACTTGCCCTGTCTTTTTGAAGGAAATAAATTCCATTATCTTTACAATTTTAGTAGTTTGATGAAAAAATCAGTTTTATCAGATTGGAGAAGTGTCAAGTAGAGATACATGAAAATATTGAAATATAATTAGTAAGCATTTTATTATAAAGGAAAAGTTATGAAGTATAGATCCCTAGAGTTTATAAATAAAACATTTAAGAAGTAGCTGGCTTATTACTTGTTCATGAATTTCATTGCTTACTAGTTGAATGCCATGTGTCAAATAAATTATGAATAAATGATTACTTCATCAATGAGCACTTCTATTACTTGATATATATCTATACTTTCCCTAGATAGATTTTTAGTTTATAATTTAAAGCTTTACATTGTATATCATAAAAAAACTGAGTCTCTTTTATAGATTAATGTTTAGTAGATATGACTAATCTTTTTCCACTTAACTTTTTGGTTTTCTGTCACTGCTTAAGCTTTGCTCCTTCTGTTTTTATCTTGATAACATTTTAATTGTCTTTGGGAAGAGCAGAGGCTTAAACTTCTCACCTTACCTCTCCTTGAGTACTTGGGTCTCCAAATTTCAGGCTCTCAATCTCTGGGAAATTTTGCTACATAAGGGAAATTCCATGGATGTCACTAATATGCTTTCTAATAGAGCTCATTTGAAGTCTTTGCTCATTGTTTGGAGACAGGAAAAGAAGGGAAACAGGATGATGGGTGAATGGGAAGAGAAGTATGAAGAGGCATCCATCTGTGAAAGACTGAGTAACAGAAGGAATGGGGTCACCCTGAACAGAATGACCATAGATACTTTAAATCTTTCTCTGAGATCTTGTGTGTTGAGGGGATTCAACCAGGCTCTATTGGCAGCCATAGTTATTGTGCCCCTGGGTGCTGCTCTGAGGTTATATAAAGAAGGAACATGTCCAGGGTCCTCCATGTTGTCCATTGAGAAATTCTCTAATGGTGTTCTGTCAGCTGCTGGCTGTTTTTGTAATAGAGGCTTGAGAAAGGCTAGGTTTCCTCCTGAGCCAACTCATTCAGAAAAGAACAGCTATTCATGAAGTCTAGAAAGAGACCTCCACTGATAACAATGCATTAATAATACACTATTCTTCATATTGATATTACCATCAATTATTAAGAAATATAAAGTGGGCAAGAGTATAGACTCGAGCCAGATCCTTTTTAGCTGTGTCATCTTGGGAAAATTTCCTTTTGTCTCTATGCTTTTGAATCAATTGGAATATACCAGATTGTATGATGATAACAAAAATGAAAATCTCAGTGGCTTAAAAAACAATAGCTTATTTCTTGCTCACACTGTTTGTCCACCAGGGTCAGCCAGGGTCACTTAGAAACTTGGGCTGATGGAGTGGCGGGGAGCTCTACCTCAACTAATCCATCTGTAATCTTAGAGGTAGGAAAGCACAAATTGGTTTTAAAATTTTCTGCAGAGTAGTTTAAATGTTTACATGTCCCTTCTATTTAAATTTGACTGGCCAAAGAAAGTCAGATGGTCATATCTGACTTCAGGGAGTTGGGCAAGTGTATACACACACACACACACACACACACACACACACACACACACTTCCTTGAGGAAAGGGGGCAGATATTGGTGAATATAATCTACCAGTGACAGGTTCCTCAGCCATATTCACCTCATAGGGTCATGATGAGGACTAAATGAATTAATGTATATATAAAGCAATATCTGAGATATAAAAATGCTATCTAAGTTTGAAAGCATTCAGTGCTTACAGTGAGCAGTTAAGTGATTGTCATACAACATATTAAGTAATTTTAAAGGTCACTCTGTAAAGTTATTATTATTATACTCCTTTTTACAGATAGGAGAAGTGAGACTTGAAAGGTTAAGTAACCTTCCTTTGGGCATATAGGTAGTGAGTGATGGAGTAGGGATCTAATTCCACAGTGCATGCTGTCAGCCCATTATGCTAAACTGCCAGACAATATATAGCCCCATAATATTGATGGCTTGTATAAACTGAAAACTTTATGTATATCAGATATTTTACTAAGTGCTTTATTATCTTCTTCCTAGAGAGTGAGTGTCCTGTTCAGCTGACATGAATATTCTAGACACCTTGATAGTGTATTCCTACTATTCAGAGCAGTACATTGAGATAGTGTAGCTTGGCACCACCAATTCTCCTTATTCTGACATTCCATTCACCAAGCAACTCTGTTCTCAACTTGGCTTCCCAAGTATACTTTTCTAGTGGAGATGGAATAAGTTGATCCAGTGACATAACTAGTCCCATCTGCCTGGCTGTCTCTGTGTATGAGTCAGTTAACTTCCTTTTTTTTTTTTTTTAATCAGTCTATCTCTGATGAGCTTGGTCAGCATGAATCAGCTCCCCAGGGCCTGGCCACTGCTGAATAATTGGATGCAGTTGAGCCCCTGGACAGATACCATTGAGATTAAGAAAGCAAAACAAAATAACAACAAAAATACCAAAGCAGAAGCTGGACCCTAGACTCACCCTAAGAATCCAGCCAGCCCCCTGTTTCTCTTTACTCTTCATGGGCTTTTAGTTTAGCCATTGCCATCTCCACATCCTTAACAGAGGAAGCTTAAGAGCCATGCCTCCAGCAGAAACTTTGCAGAGACCATCAGTTCAGTTCAGTCGCTCAGTCATGTCCGACTCTTTGCGACCCCATGAATCTCAGCATGCCAGGCCTCCCTGTCCATCACTAACTCCCAGAGTTCACTCAGACTCACGTCCATCGAGTCAGTGATGCCATCCAGCCATCTCATCCTCTGTCGTCCCCTTCTCCTCCTGCCCCCAATCCCTCCCAGCCTCAGTCTTTTCCAATGAGTCAACTCTTCCCATGAGGTGGCCAAAGTACTGGAGTTTCAGCTTTAGCATCATTCCTTCCAAAGAAATCCCAGGGCTGATCTCCTTCAGAATGGACTGGTTGGATCTCCTTGCAGTCCAAGGGACTCTCAAGAGTCTTCTCCAACACCACAGTTCAAAAGCATCAATTCTTCAGCACTCAGCTTTCTTCACAGTCCAACTCTCACATCCATATGTGACCACTGGAAAAACCATAGCCTTGACTAGACCAACCTTTGTTGGCAAAGTAATGTCTCTGCTTTTGAATATGCTATCTAGGTTGGTCATAACTTTCCTTCCAAGGAGTAAGCGTCTTTTAATTTCATGGCTGCAGTCACCATCTGCAGTGATTTTGGAGCCCAAAAAAATAAAGTCTGACACTGTTTCCACTGTTTCCCTATCTATTTCCCATGAAGTGATGGGACCAGATGCCATGATCTTAGTTTTCCTAATGTTGAGCTTTAAGCCAACTTTTTCACTCTCCACTTTCACTTTCATCAAGAGGCTTTTTAGTTCCTCTTCACTTTCTGCCATAAAGGTGGTGTCATCTGCATATCTGAGGTTATTGATATTTCTCCCGGCAATCTTGATTCCATGCTCCCATTCATATTTCTTCCTTCCTCCACAGCTTTAGTTCTGCCTTTCACATCCTCTTTCTTTTATTATTTAAGCTGTTAGATCAGAAATTCTGGAATATTTTTCCTTTGAATAATGAACCTGAGTTGATTTAGAAATGAGGTAAAGTCCCTATAGGTAAATTCCTCAGGCTTCACTAAGGAAGGGAGCCTTCTGTGAGGTGAAATTGAGGAGCTTCTGAGTTATCCATCTGGAGAAGCAAGGTTCCAAGGGTTTGAGCAAAGCTTTAAATTCTGTTACATGTAAGGAAAATACTTTCCAGTAATACATACAAAATAACAAACTCTTGGGCTGTGAATTCCTGTCTGTGTTTTCTTAGAATTATCTAAGTGTTTAACATATAGAAAGTTGGACTAGGAGTCTAGAAATCTGTAACTAATTAATATAATTTAAAAAATTATCTTATCTTCTCTGGGGCTAGATTTCCTCAATTAAAAATATGATCCAGTCCAAGTTCGATACAGGATGCTTGGGGCTGGTGCATTGGGATGACCCGGATGGAGGGTAAGGGCAGGGAGGTGGGAGGTGGGGTTCAGGATGGGGAACACGTGTGCACCCATGGCGGATTCATGTTGATGTGTGGCAGAACCAATACAATATTGTAAAGTAATTAGCCTCCAATTAAAGTAAATAAATTTAAATTAAAAAATAAAAGAAAAAAATATGATCAGACTTTATATCCTTATAGGTCTTTACATTTTTTGATTATATGTTATTTTCAATTTTTTTCTGTGACTTAACTACATTATGTTACTTAAATACATAGATCCCTTTGTAACTAAACTTATCAATAGCATATATCTCTCTGTTATGTCTTGCTCCCCCCACCTTTTGTTTAAACCCCTGACACTATAAACCCAAATAATACTCAGTTTCTATCCTTACTTCCCACAGTCTCCCATTGTGATCTCTCCTACTGTTACCCAACTCAGGTTTGGCTGCTTGTTGCTCAAAAGCCAAGAATTTGAGAGGCAAGTGTCAATGAAAAGGAAATGTGCTTTAATCAGAAAAGCCAGCATTCTGGGGAGAAGGTGGGCTCCTGTCCTGAGACCAAAGATTCCTCTGGGCCACAGCAGTTTTTAAAGGCAAAAATGGATGGGAGAAGAATCTCAGTGAATCATTGAAACTGGAGGTTGGGTCATCATTTTTCATTGTGTGCAAACTGACTGACTGTTCAAATGTTATCTTGGCTGAGTGATCTGCCTGCAGGATTGCGTAACAGGACTACTAGGGGTCGAGAGCTAACCACTCTTTAACTACTTAATTCTTCATTCTTACTTCTTTTTATCTACGAAAGGGTCAACAGGTTAGGCAGGGGATGGTATGCATTCAGGAAAGCATAAGTCAGGAGCTGGTTTCAATTGCTTAATGATTTCATTCCTATAATTAGCTTCTATTACAGTTAGAAGGGAAAAGAAATGGGCAAACAGGAAAGGGGCAAGAGAGCTGCTTTTTAACCCCCCACCCTCAAACATCATTTCATTTCTGTGGGATTGGGGTGAAGGTCCAGCTATTGTAATTTCTTTGACATAGGGTGATGTATTCTCCGAATGAAAAATGTCAACATGGGTTTGAGCATCTCTTTGCTGACAATTTTTTTGCCTGCTTACATATACAGGCAGAACAAGCTACGATTTTTTTGATGCCCACAAAGATATAGGTTATTATGAGCAATAATGTTAATTCTATTCTCTTGAGGCTAGTTCTTGGAATTGTGCTAGCCATAGATTCAGTATTGCTCAAGATGGAGCAGCTTATGTCATGCTCTCTGGTGGAAGTTACAATATCCGTAAAATAACTCAGGAATGTGCATCAGACACTAAGTCCCTGACTCTATTTATCCTAATCACTAACTGCTCAAACCTGCTATTTTGTGACTCTGGGAGACTTCAGCCTTTCTACCACCAAGAGGCAGGGGACATAGTGGGGCTTCTGTACTTGGTGGTGGGGAGCCTGCAGGGTTCTACTTGTTTCCACAGTTGCTATTGTCTCCTTTCCTGACCACTTTTCCAAATAAGATGGTCTCTACTTACCATCTTGCTAGGAATTTTTTTTTCTGATTTTTTTTATTGTGGTAAAATACATAAAACATAAAATTTGCCATCTTAACTATTTTTTAAGTTCATGGTACTAAATATATTAATAATGTTGTACAACCGTCACCACCATCCATCCTCAGAACTCTCCTCATCTTGTAAAGCTGAAACTCTGTACTCATTAAACTATAACTCCCCATTCCCCCCTCCCCTAGCCCCTGGAATCCACCATTCTACTATCTGTCTGTATGATTTTTGACTATTTTAAGTATATAAGTTCAATAGTGTAGTACTTGTCCTTTTGTGACTGCCTCATTTCACTTAGTGTAATGTCTTGAATGTTCATCCATGTTGTGATATGTCAGAATTCCCTTCCTTTTTAAGGCTGGATAATATTCTTTTGTACACATATTTTGCTTATCCATTCATCTGTTGACAAGCACTTGGACACTTCTACATTTTAGCTTTTGTAAGTAATGCTGCTATGAATGTGAGTGTACAAATATCTCTTTGAGGCCCTGATTGCTGAAGAATTGATGCTTTTGAACTGTGGTGTTGGAGAAGACTCTTGAAAGTCCCTTGGACTGCAAGGAGATCCAAGCAGTCCATCCTAAAGATCAGTCCTGGGTGTTCATTGGAAGGACTGATGCTAAAGCTGAAACTCCAATACTTTGGCCACCTGATGAGAAGAGCTGACTCATTTGAAAAGACCCTGATGCTTTGAAAAATTGAGGGCAGGAGGAGAAGGGGACGACAGAGGATGAGATGGTTGGATGGCATCACCGACTCAATGGACATGGGTTTAGGTGGACTCCGGGAGTTGGTGATGGACAGGGAGGCCTGGCATGCTGTGGTTCATGTGGTTTCAAAGAGTCGGACACGACTGAGCGACTGAACTGAACTGTGATACTTACAGATATATACGCAGAAGTGAAGTTGTTGGAACATGTGGTAATTCTATGTTGAATTTTTTTTGAGGAACCACCATACTCTTTTTCACATCAGTGGTCCCATTTTATGTTCCTGTGAACAGTACACAAGGGTTTCAATTTCTCCGCATTCTCACCAACAATTATCTTCTGGTTTTTTGATGGTGGCCACTCTAAAGGGTATGAGGTGGTATCTCACTGTAGTTTAGATTTGCATTTCTCTTATGATTAGCGATATTAAACATCTTTTCAAGTGCTTATTGGCCATTTGTATATCTTCTTTGGAGAAATGTCTATTCAAGTTCTTTGCCTGTTTTTGAATTGGGTTATTTGGGGTTTTTTGTTATTGAGTTGTATAAGTTCTCTATATATTCTGGATTCTCATATATCTGGATCCTTTACCAGATATATGATTGGCAAATATTTTATCCTGTTCTGTGGTTTGCCTTTTTACTCTAATGATACTGTCTTTTGATGCACAAAGTTTAAAGTTTTCGTGAAGCCTAATTTGTCTATTTTTTTCTTTTGTTGCCTGTGCCTTTGGCATCTTATCCGAGAAATTGTCACTAAATCCAGTGTCATGAAGTTTTGCCCTATGTTATCTTGTTCGAAGTTTAGTTTTAAGTCTTATATCTTTGGTCTATTTTGAGTCAATTGTTATATGTTTTATTAGGTAAGGATCCAACTTCATTCTTTCGCTTGTAGATATCCAGTTTTCTCAGCATCATTTGTTGAAAAGACTGTTCTTTCCCCATCGAATGGTCTAGGAACCCTTGTCAAAAATCATTTGACCATATTTATATAACAGTTTGTTTCTGGGTTATCTATTTTATTAATATTCTATTCAGCTTGATGTATCTAAGTTTATGCCGGTATCACACTTTTTTGATTACTGTAGCTATGTAAGTTTTAAAATCATGAAGTATGCATCTTCTAGCTTTGTTCTTCTGCTTTCAAGATTGTTTTGGCTATTCAGGGTCTCTTGGGATTCCAAGTGAATTTTAGGATGGGTTTTTCTATTTCTGCAAAAATATCATGGGGATTTTGATAGCGTTTGCACTGGATATATAAATTGCTTTTGGTAATATTGGCATCTTAAACAATATTGCCTTCCTGTTGTAAATTTTTGCAAACAGAGTGATCTTTTATTCTTTCTTTTGTTCTTCAAGGCCTCCCAGAAGTGAAATACTCAAAAAACTGTATAGAAGTTCTGATAATTAAATTCAGTTTATAATGCACAAAAGTTCTTGTACTCTAGAAATATAGATTATAGTCTGTTAAACTCTGTAGATTAAGTGCTCTATAGTTAAAAGAAAATTGTACAGAGTGGACCATATAAGTAGTCACTGCTTAAGACATTCTCATCTGTTCACCTACCTAGCCAGCTATCTACTAAAAGACTTACCTACCAACCTAAAGAATTTCCTATATTTTTAGGTTAGTGTGTCTAATAGCTAGTGGACAGAGTGTTGTCTGTTGACCTAGTATATATCTTCTCTAGGTTACATTTATTTTAAAATGTATATTCATTCTTTGACCTATTAAATGTTTTAAAAATAATATTTGAATTTTGGTGAGCAATTATGGTACTTGTTGTGCCAGAAATGTTTGGTAACTGAAATTGGGAAAAGCAAAACAGTGATGATACCAAAATTGAAGATGTGATTCTAGTGGCAGCCGGGTTAGTCTCGCTCAATCTAGCAAGCCTAGACTCACCTGTAATATCAGCCAGCTGCCTTACATTGCATGTCATTTATCACCAGGAAGAAGGTGGCAGGTGAGAGAGAATGGATGGATAAGAATTAGAAAAACAACTCTGATCTCATGTGTCCATACCATTCATTATCTTACACACAAAAGAAAATATTATTAGGCTTTATGAAGTAAAGAGTATACATTTAGAAGGCATAGCATCCACTCCAGAGTTTTATAAGCTGTTTGATGTATTTATACTCAGACTAGGTGTTTGAAAGGGTACTCCTAAACATATTTTTAGAACCTTGTTATTGGTTTGACTTAGTATAGAATAAATATCGCTCCATCTCAAGAAGTTGATTTAACTTATTTGCACTTTAACATTTATAAATAAGAACGTGCACAACATAAGAGAGGTTTCTAAACCACAAATTAGCAAATAATGATTTACTTTTTTTTGCAAAACCACATTCATCCATTCAGTAAATACTTAAAAGCCCCATGCTGAGTTCTAGGTTCCATGCCTAAGAATGTACTGGTGAATAAAAACATGGTCTCATGGGGCTGACACTCTGGTGGGAGAGGTAGTTACTAATAATCACACACTGTATTAAGTTTGTCTCTGTGATGAGTTCTGTGAAAGAGAAGTGTGAGAATGTGCAGTGGGATTTGATCTAATGAGAGGTCAGTAAAGTCTTCCTTGAGGAGGTACCAGTTGAGCAGAGAGCAAATATTTTAGCCTTTTATTGATTTCAAAACCCTGCCTTGTATCTTGATACTTGAGTATGGTTGCCAAAACAATCTGAAAATAATGGTGAAAAGAAAACAAATCAAAATAAGATGTGTAAGACATCCTCAACTTGATCTGGGGAGTTCTAAAATGTCTGCCTTACTCATTTAATTATCACCATTAGCATTATAGATAATTTGTTATTATATTGGATCCAGTCACGAGTCATATTGTTAATTACATGTGAATTTAATAATGTCTTCTAAAAATAATCTGTAGCAACATTCTTTGTCCATATGCATCCATAAAATTCATTTGACAGCTTGTAGTTGTAGAGAAGGATGTTAAAAGTTTTGCTTTGGAGAGATTTCTGGAATTTAAAGCTGAAAAAATGCAGAGAATTATAGGATATACAATATGAACTGTATTAGTGTTAGAAAACGTAAATTATTTTTTTAAAAGAGTATAATTAATGCACATATAAAAATAAAAATGTCACAAATCTAAAGTGTTATTCCAAATAGCCCTTGTCCAACAACATAGGATGGTTCAGATGGAATGTTAATGCTTCTTAAGCAATAAGCAGCCTGGTTACATGGTATCCAGGTTTCTGCCTAGGGTGGCTGCATCCCAGCTGTGCTGCCCAGGAGTTTAGAAGAGATAAAAGCCAGGCTGTTGACATGATGATGGAAGCATAGACTACTTTATTTTATCTTCAGTAGAACTAGGTACATTTGCTTTTTCAGATGAAAACTGCATTTTATAATGGTCTTGAATAATTCAAAAGGGGCAGAATCTAAATGAATAGACACATCATAAACTAGAGGACCTGGCTGTAACTTGTGAGGTTATGGAAGGTCTTGCTTTTCTTACAAGAAAACTTTCTTTAGAGAAAATATGTTTCTTACACGGAGTCTTAGTCTAAGGTAAGTTTAATGCCCTTACTCTGTTAACTATTCTTCAATGATATGTGGAAACAAAACATTGATAGCCAAAGTATTTTGTTCTAATTTGTTATAGCCTTTTAGGTTTCTCAGACACAGGCTTCTCTTCTTTCCTTGTTCTCTAAGGAAAAGATGGGATATATCTATCTAACTTCCTTACTCTTAACCCAAATCAGAGCAACATAAGCTCACTATTCTGAATGTGTATGTAAGTGTGGTGTGTACACTGTCACATAAAAACAAACCCATATTTAGGTAAAGAAAGATTTTATTCAAAAGAGTTATTGCATTGTGGGGAAGGGGACCATTGCGATAAATAAGGAGAATGATCCTTTCATAAAATCTGTTACCTTCTTAAAGGTC
Source organism: Bubalus kerabau (assembly GCF_029407905.1). Taxonomy (NCBI): domain Eukaryota; kingdom Metazoa; phylum Chordata; class Mammalia; order Artiodactyla; family Bovidae; genus Bubalus; species Bubalus kerabau. Next base: position 140,529,513 of record NC_073626.1, read on the forward strand.
AAGTAGAAACAATTTATCTTTTACTAGAAGGATCTTTGGAGAAGGCAATGTCACCCTACTCCAGTACTTTTGCCTGGAAAATCCCATGGACGGAGGAGCCTGGTAGGCTGCAGTCCATGGGGTCGCTAGAGTCGGACACGACTGAGCGACTTCACTTTCACTTTTCACTTTCATGCATTGGAAAAGGAAATGGCAACCCACTCCAGTGTTCTTGCCTGGAGAATCCCAGGGACGGGGAAGCCTGGTGGGCTGCCATCTATGGGGTTGCACAGAGTCGGACACGACTGAAGCGACTTAGCAGCAGCAGCAGAAGGATCTTTTACTACAAGGCTAGAAGAGCCAGGTATGGGGAGCAGGTGGCTGGGTGGTATGATACTGAGAGGCCATTAAGGGGCTGAATGCTGGCCCAGGCTGGGGAGTGGTCAGAGTTCAGGTCTTGAAGAAAGAAGAGAAGCTTAAGTTTGGCTGAGTCAACAGTTCAGCCAGTCATTTCTGAAAGGTAACTTGGAGTGTCTCTGTCCAGAATCAGTTAACGAGGAGGGCACCTGTGAGTCTTATCTAGGTCATATGGTGAAGGATGGCTCTTGACTGTGAGCTATTTCCTGGAATGCAATATGTTGGGGTTTCCTAAACATCCCTGTCTTCCAGGAGCACAGGGCTTAGGTAAAGTTTAACGTTGTCAACATACACGCATACATATATAAATATGAATGTAAACAATGTTATATATGTGTGTGCATATATATATATATATGTGTATACATGTGTGTATATGTATACATGTGGGTGTACATATGTAAATATAAATGTTTAAAGAACATTTTAAGTTAAGAGTAATAAAATTAGATGTTACTCTTTTAAAACCATATTGAAAAGATCATAATTTTCCTCAATCTGGAAGTGGTTATCTTCCAATTTAGTTAAGAGTTCTCTTATTTTAAGTCGATACATTGTGCTCAAATACACAGTGTGTATGAGATTGCATACTCATGGTAACAGACCAGAGTTGGAGTCGGGGGATTCTTTTCTCCCTTATTTCCCGCTTCTTGTAGGATGTTTTAGTGTTGTTAATCATTCCCCATATATCAGTGATACTTCAAGCATCTGTAATAAGAGAAAGTACCTGTTCACCAATGCAGAATAAGTAGGAACTGAATTTCCCATTTAAGGAAAAATCTATGGCTTTATGAGAAGATTAATTATAGATATTTTGAAAAAGAAATCTCTTTGGATTTTTAAAAGTAAGTTTCGTTTATTTAGGTTCATTAAAAATTTACACACAACTATTCAGAAAAGTGTTGGAATAAGAAAGAATCATCATCATTATTGTCATTATGACTATCATATTAATGTTTTGAAAGAAGGTAATTTCAGAAGGGAAAACACTCCCTGTCACAGAACTATGACTTAGAATGGAGTCTTAAACTTTTGAATTATCATATGATTTTATGGAAAGGTTATCAAATTATTAGGTAGAAGCCATTTGCTTTCAGAGACAAAGAAAAATCTAGGTTTCTTTCTAGCTAGAGAATCATTCAGTCTGCTGCAAAATAGACTAACCCCTTCTGATTTGGTTTGTAAATCTGCCAGAAGGAAGCTATGTGTTCTAAAAATAGCCAAACTCTTTGAGTGTTTATTTAAAAGATAGTATTCTCAATGGAGTCTTGAGTCAATGGATTCAGAGATGGAAAGTTCTTAAATTACTTCACAATGTATTCCAGGATAAAAAGATGATTATTTACACTTTTTAAAAATATTGAAGGAGACAGGCTTGTTTATTGTGGATTTGATATCAACTGAGAAACCAATATCCAGGAGTGCTAATATATGAAGCTGGCATGTAAATGCTCATGTATGAAAGGTGTGTTTAATAGTAGCTACACCTTAATATTAAATCTGAATAAATGAGACTAATGATTCTTAACAATGTATACTGTGTATCCTCTGAGTCAGTTCATAAAGTCTTTTTGTGTAATCTGAAACCAGAGAGGGAAAAAAACCAGCAACTTCCTTCCTCTTCTATCTATAATACATTTTTGTCTGGGAGAGGAAGAATAGCATGGAAAGAAACAATGATGTGTATATATAGTGTGTGCTTCTTGTGTGCATGTATGTGTGTTATAATATGGCCCTCTGAGTACTTTCTTAGCTACTAAATTACAGTTATATCACCCAGATTGAATCATTTCTGTCACCCTTCACTTAAGAACCACTGCCTTACTGATTATTGAGTTGTCTCAGAAGCAGTTTGTTCTTGAACTTCCTCTCTGGTCAGAGGGAAAGGGAGCAAATAGTAAAGTGATTACCCCTGTTTTTACTCCTTAAATAACTGCTCCTGGGAAGGTCATTTCCTTTAGCTCCTTTGTCAAGGATACCCAGGAAGACTTTTCACAGAGACCCTGAACTATAGCTGGCCTTGATAATTAATCACACGAGACTTTATGAATTACATTGAAGTTAAATATCAGTGCAACCAAAATTAGCTTCCTGGTGCTCTTGATTAAACATTTCTATACCAGTGTAATTTCCTTTTTGCAACCTGAAGTTTAAAAATCTGATCCTTGAATGGGTCAGAGCTGCTATGCAGTAATATTACCCTGTAAATTGTGTACTACACAGCTCTAGGGGATGCCATTCCCTTTGAGTCTATGTGAATGGTGCCCTCTGGATCTGTCACATAGCTACCTTGAAATTGTCAATCTAATCATTTTTCTGTTTTCCATAAAGTTGTCCTTTATTGAAAACATAAAACAAAGTCTTCTGTTTTCCATAAAGTTTTAGGGGAGTGTCTTTTCTTATTGCTTATATTAATTTTAATTATTGCCTACCACAGTGATTTTTCCTACTAAGATTTACATTTAGGAAAAGTAATTTCAAAGTATCCATGTGCAATATGTGTCTTTTTATGAACCTGCCACTTCTTATCTGTCTATTGAAGTACATTAGAGAAGCTCAGTAATCTAGAGTATTGTATACATCAGATGAGGAAATTTCATTTGTAGCTTAGCTAGATCTTAGCTTTAATTGGTTTTGACAGTCAGACTTGGCTGTTCCATTTGTAACTCCAGATGACAGAAACAAGAGGCATTGGAAAAATAATATCCGATTCTCTTTTCAAGTCTAATATGAGCTTGTGAGAGAACATTTAATTAATGTTTTTTTAATCTTCAGGGAAAAAAAGTTCTAAATTCATTTAAGAGGATTGAAAAACAACATTTTTTTTTTTTTAACAGCCCAATTAAACTTGAGTAGGAGGAATGTGTTTTGATGTTTGTCTGTCAGCCATAGGAAAGAATTCTAAGTTCTTGGCTGGATAGAAGGTGCTGTGTGATGGGGCCTCTGCATCTCTCTGCACCTCCACTTCATGCTTCAACTTTCCCATAGTTTTGTGGTTCCTGGGCCTACCGGGCAGTTTCAGGACTCTGTGGCTTCACACTTGATGTTCCAGCCCATTGTAGCGTTTTTTCTGTCCTCAGTCACCTGACCAGCTCCTCCTCAGTCCAGCTCAGGGTCAACTGTTACTTTTCTAGGGAAGCTTTCCCCGCTCTTTGCTCTCTATGTCCCCATTCTTTGATTTCCATCAAAACCACCTAATCTTCCTGTTAGTGCTGTATCTGTAGCTTGTATATGATTTCACTCCTATATTGCAAAGATTTGTTCCCATGTCTTTTCTCGTGCGAGGTTGCACTCCTTCAGGGTTGGGGCTGTGCCTCACCACGGTGCTGAGTTTAAGCTGAGAACACAGGATTCCAGAAGCTAAGCAGCTTGTTCAAGAGAACATAACTGACGTGGAAGCAGCAGCGCTCGACACGGACCTCTATCTGTGTGACTCCAAAGCTTGTTCTTCACGTCCACAGTCATGGTGTCCAAGGTGACCACTCAGTGCCTGCGTGCCCGTTGGGGAGACAGGTGTTTCTGCAGTTCTTGGCAGCTCCATTCCTCATGGGGCTGGCATTTTGTTCTCTTCCTTCCTCCTCCTACCACTGGGAGGTGTCATTTTCCCTGGCCTATTCCTCCCCAGGCTCATCTTTTCTAACCAGGGCATTCTGTCTTCACAGAACACAGGCACACGGCAATGGGCGTTAGATTGATAATTTGGCGTTAGCTTTTTCTTTCCGGAAGCTCACGGTCCACTTTTATTTTTCTCATCCTCCAGATACTTGTCTTCTATCTGTCTGGCAACTAGTGACTATTCTCAGGTTGTTTGTAGAGTTGCACAGTTTTCCAGATCATTCTTTCAGCTCCTTTCAGCCGTTTCCCTCAGTTCATGCCCTGTAAATGCAGTGTGCACACACATACAAAATAGTCTAAGTATGCAATACAGACACTTTTTGGTGGCCCTATTCTACATTTTACAACTAGTTCCTGCATTCAATTTTTTGTTATAGCAATGGAAGCAGCAGATGGTATGTGCTCAAAATATGTTTGTTGAATGGAATTATTTGAATATAAACCCCAAATGATATTAAAAATTGCCCTAGTGCAATAAGACTTTAGTCACTATTGCCTGTAGTTGCTCATAAGAGGATTAAAAAAGATACTTTACTTATCTTTGATTTTTTTTTTTTTGTCTTTTTCCAGCATGGTTCAGATACCATTAACAATCTAAGTGAGAATTTTTTATATGATCTTTTGTAAAATCTGGGTAACTTATCTTTTGAGTTCCTTCTTCCCTTTGTGAATCATCACCCTCTTCATCACTGTCACTCTTTAAATATTTATCAAGAGTTCATCATATACCTGGTGCTATAAATATATGAAAATGCCTTGAGAGTTTGCTCTCCTTCTTGGATTTACTTATACCTCAAATAGGCAGACCTTCTCCCGCTGGTCTTTGTTATACCTGTGGAAAAGTCCTCTAATCTTGAGACCATCATTATTTTTATTCAGCAACTTAGAGGTTTATTGGAAAACAGCCCTTGTGTACACCAGAAAGAAATGGGACATTTTCGGGAATACTCACTGTAAAACTGGAATCAAGCAGATGACTGGCTGAAATTGATGAATTTGATTCTCTTAGAAATATTTTTTTTAATACAGAATGCACTTTAGCAACAACAACAAATCATAATAATGGTTAATGGTTATAAGATGATTATTCTCTGCTAGACAGTGTTCCAAGTGCTTCATATTTATTAAACCATTCAATTCCAAAACAACTAGATGATGTAGGTACTACTAATATTTATGACTTACACATGAGGAAACTTAAGAGAGAAGTTAGGTGGTGGCTAGGTCAACTAGTTAATGAGTGGCAGAGCCAGAATTGAAATCCAGGCTGCCTGGACCCAGAATTCTTGTCTGTCTACGACAAGACTGTCCCACCGGTTTCTTGTCTGTTTCACATATAGCACATGAAAAAACATATCAACAATAGTAAAGCCATACTTTATAATAATAATTAAACCCTAAACTAGCAAATCTATAACTGCAGAGGGAGTCTTCAGATGGGCAGAGAAGGGCTCTTTGTTCATAGCACAATAGGCAAACTATCCCCCCAATTTTTTAAACATGGGTTTCCAGTGTGATTGGATGTATATAAGAAGTCATCATTTTTTTTTAAATTTTATTTTATTTAACTTTACAATATTGTATTGGTTTTGCCATATATCAAAATGAATCTGCCACAGGTATACATGTGTTCCCCATCCTGAACCTTGAGTCACAGAATACATATGTTGAAGTCTTAATGCACATAACCTCAGATGTGACCTTATTTGGAGATAGTGCCTTTAAAGAGGTAGCTAAGTTAAAATGAAAAGTCACTGGGGAGGGGTGTCCCTAATCCCATATGATTAGCATCCTTATAGGAAGGTGATATTAAACATAGACACCCAGAAGAAAGACCTGTGAGGACCCAGGGAGAGGTGGCCATCAATAAGCCAAGGAAAGAGGCCTCAGAAGAAACCAGCCCTGCTCACACATTGGTATCTGACTTCCAGCCTCCAGAACTGTGAGAAAATAAATTTCTATTGTTTAATCCAGCCACTCAGTCTGTTTCTTTCTTTTTTTTTTTTTTAATTTTTTAAATATTTGATTTTATTTATTTATTTGGCTGCACTGGGCATTAGTTGCGGCTTGTGAACTCTTAATTGCAACATGTAGAATCTAGTTCTCCCACCAGGGACTGAACCTGGGCCTCCTGCACTGGGAGTGTGGAGTTTAGCCACTAAGCCAGCAGGGAAGTCCCTGGTCTGTGTTTCTTTGTTTCGGTAGCCCTAGAAACTAATACAGTAGTTGTCTTTATCAGTTTGGGCTGCTATTACAAGAATACTGGGTGGCTTAAACAGATATTTATTTCTCATGGTTCTGGAGGCTGGGAAGTCTGAGATGAGTGTCAGCAGGTCTATTTCTGGTGAGAACTCTCTTTCTGGTTTCCTCACATGGTGGAGAGAGAGAGAATTTAAATTTTTTATTCAGTTGATAAGTTGTGTCTGACTCTTCACCCTTTTATAAGGACACCAGTCTCATCATGGGGACTAATTATTTCATTCAAACCTATTTACCTCCCCAAAGTTTTACCTCCAAATACCATCATGTTGGGGATTAAGGCTTCAACAGATGAAAGTCCATAGCAGTAACCCAGGAAGAAAAAGATTGTAAAATTCAAGGAGTTTTCTAATATAAAACCCAGTAGGAAAAAACATGTCACAGTTTTCTATTGATCATTGGCCCAAACTATAATTTACTTAGAATGCATTTTAATGTGATGTGGGGGTGTGTATAGTCACATGACTTGTTCTGGATATGGGTAGATAGGACAGTCTTCTTGGTGGTGATTAGAAGAATTCCACTGGCTCATGTCTCCCACCAAATATATAAGTATATCTGTTAGTATGCCATTGGCTCCTGCCTCCCTGGAGAGGTGGAGTGATAATAGGTATATACAGGGCTTCCGTGGTTGCTCAGACGGTAAAGAATCGGCCTGCAATGTGGGAGACCTGGGTTTGATCCCTGGGTTGGGAAGATACCCTGGAGGAGGGCATGGCAACCTACTCCAGTATTTTTGCCTGGAGAATCCCCATGGACAGAGGAACCTGGTGAGCTACAGTCCATGGGGTTGCCATGAATTGGACACAACTGAGCGACTAAGCACAGCACAGGTATTAACATATCACTGATATACCTATTACTGCCGGCAAAGTTCCATCTAGTCAAAGCTGTGGTTTTTCCAGTAGTCATATATGGATGCGAAAGTTGAACCATAAAGAAAGCTGAGGACCAAAGAATTGATGCCTTTGAACTGTGGTGTTGGAGAACACTCTTGAGAGTCCCTTGGATTGCAAGGAGATCAAACCAGTTAATCCTAAAGGAAATCAGTTCTGAATATTCATTGGAAGGACTGATGCTGAAGCTGAGGCTCCAATACTTTGGCCACCTGATGTTAAGAACTGACTCACTGGAAAAGACCCTGATGCTGGGAAAGATTGAAGGCAGGAGGAGAAGGGGCCGACAGAGGATGAGATGGTTGGATTGCATCACCTACTCAATGGACATGAGTTTGAGCAAGTTCCAGAAGTTGGTGATGAACAGGGAAGCCTGGCATGCTGCAGTCCATGGGACAGCAAAGAGTTGGACATGACTGAGCACCTGAACTGAACTGATCACCTATTATCACTCCACCTGACCTTGAAATTGCTATTGGTATCATGGTCATCCTCTAGAAGATTCTTGTTAAAAAGGGCCTGAGTAAAAGGTAGGGGACAATATATTTGTTATGAAAGGATGGGCTAGTTTTTGGGTGAACTGATTATTCCTTGCTAGAATTCAAAAGTTGGGAAATGAGATTTTGTGGGAGGTAGATGTCAACAGTCCTGGGAAATACTAAGTTGAGATGAATGTGTAGTCAATGGCACCAATCTATTCCTTCATTTGAGAAATACTTTGGAGGCTTACTTTGAGCAAGGCTCTGTGCTGCCTGCTGAGGATACAGCTGTGCCCATGACAGAGGCAGCCACTGCACTCAAAAAGTGTGCATTCTCATCATTGATGCAAATGCTAAAAAGTGCAAGCCATGAAAGTGAAAGTCACTCAGTTGTTTCCGTGGAATTCTCCAGGCCAGAATACTGGAGTGGGTAGCCTTTCCCTTCTCCAGGGGTTCTTCCAAACCCAGATCTCCCATATTGCAAGCAGATTCTTTACCAGCTGAACCACAAGGGAAGCCCGTGCAAGCCATAGTTGGTTATTTAATTTTAACTGTGGCCAGTCCTATGTCAGGAAAGAGGCTGGAGAGAGTGAAAAATAATTTTACTTAATTCATTGTATTGCTGAAGGTTGGGATCATCTTTTAGCTCATTTTGTCCAGTGTGAAAAACACTAGCCACAAATATCTATTGAAGTGGAAATAAATAAAATTAAAGAAGATTATGTATTCCATCTTCATGGTACTAGTCACATTTCAGTTGCTCAGTAGCCACATGTGCTTTGTAACTGTTATATTGGACAGTAGAGATATAGAATATTTCCATCATTGCAGAAAGGTACTTTAGCAAACATTGTCTGGGCTACAGAGTTATACCAGAATTAAAAAATAAAGTAAGAGAGTCCCTCACTGTTAATTCCTTAGAGAATAGAAGATATCTGTATCTATTTCTTCACATATATATGGACAAAAGATACCTATCTGGAACAAAATAGCCCACTTTTGGCTGTGGGGCAAGGTACAAATCTCAGGTTAGTCTGGTCTTCAAAATGAGGAATGGGGCTTGGTTTTAAACTAGAGATAGATTTCCTTTTCCTTTAGTATTATGAATGTTGAGGTTTAGCATTCTTAGAGTTTTCATTTTTATATTTATGAGCAATTTGTCTGCAGTAACTACAGGCTTTTGATATTTTTTCCTTTTTATTAAAAAAAAACCTGACTATATAATATAAACCTTCTGTGGTTTATAGAGATGAGAAATGTTGGAAACTATTCCTTTAAAATAATCTAGCAGCGCTTGGACCCTCCACAGCCGGGAGAACTAATGTCAACTTCACCGCAGCCAAGCTCCACTTTTCCAAGTACAAGGGGAAAAAGAAGAGACTGAAATGTGGGTAAAGAGGAAGGAAATCCGCTGTGATGGTTCAGTACCCTTGAAGTTGACATTAGGGGAAGACTTTATTAAAAACTATGCAACCTGAAACTGAGGATTAAAAAAAATAATATGTCATGGTGGAGGATATGGTTCTGTTGCCGCTCCTAAAGGTCATCCTTTAAAGGGAGCCGAGACGGCTGCCAGGACCCATTGATTTCTCTCAGTGCTGAAACATCGTCTGGCAGGTGTCAGCCTGGCTGCTCCAACATGTAAATATGGAAAGTTGAAGGACAAGGAAGAATGGCTCAGGGGATAGTGCTAGGAGATGGCTAGAATGTGTTGGTGTTTGTTCTGAATAGATATGACATACATTTTTACATAAGCAGAACAATGAACATGCCTCTATGAAATAAACAAATATTTTCCTTAGAGGAATGCAGCTTCTCAAGTATCCAGGGTAACAAAGTTTTAAAGCCCTGACTAGGTATATACAGTTCCTTTAATTTGTCTCTGATGAGGTTTTTTTGCCTTGTTAAGTAGGTCATTTCCTTAATGACCATAACACTGCTTTATTTTTCTTGTATTCATCTTCACTTTCCCCTGTACTCCAGCCATGAACAACCCTCTGCAATTCTCCAAATATCGTATGGTTGTTCCTGCTTCCTGAGGGTGATTTTACTCAGAGGCTAACCTTTATGATTTTTTTCAAGTTACTCAGAAAACAAAGAAAGAGGGGTAAAGAAGGAGTAACACAACGTGTTGTCCCCAGGGACAGTCATGGGGATTTTCCAAGGTGCCATGTGGAGGGAGCCATCCCTATCTTGGTGCTTCTCTCATTTCCATTTGGGTTCCAAATCTGAGGTGCTAACATTCATGCTGCACTATTAACAAGTTAAAAATGATAAACTGTTTCCTAAAAAGATAGGCAACTGAGGAAAACTGGTTTTAGCTAGTATGGTGTGTGTGTGTGTGTGTGTGTGTGGTGGTGTGTTCTTAACCCCTTTGTACACTGGTAGTTATAAAACTAACATTTGCCCTCCCCTGTCCCGTGTTATTTCTAGTGTTGGTGTTTCAGGCACAGCAGGATGGGAGAAGGGCAACGAGGAGTGTCCATGGGGTTGTTGTTCAGTCACTAAGTCTTGTCCGACTCTTTGTGACCCCATGAACTGTAGCATGCCAGGCTTCCCTGTCCTTCACTATCTCCCAGAGTTTGCTCAAACTCATGTCCATTGAGCCAGTGATACCATCCAACTATCTCATCCTCTGTTGCCCGCTTCTCCTCTTGCCCTCATTTTTTTCCCTAGCATCAGTCTTTTCCAATGAGTCAGCTCTTCTCATCAGGTGGCCAAACTATTGGAGTTTCAGCATCAGTCCTTCCAATGAGTATTCTGGGTTGATTTCCTTTAGGATCGACTGGTTTGATCTCCTTCAACCCATATCGTAAATGCATAATGATAATATGTCCTGAATGCTGAATCATGCTAATAACTCCTTTCAAGTAGAGGAAAAATCTTTATGTCTTAGAGCTATCAACAAATTATTTAAACTTGAGAGCTTTACACCATATTAGGTTAAGTTATGCATGTTAAAATCCAAACAGCAAGTATAAAGTTACTGCCTTATACATGAAAGAGACATTTATATTTTAACCTATTTATTGTTATGTGAAACAAATTTATTGAACATTTTACAATTAGTTTTTTCTCCTTTCACCAAATTGATAAAGCTGATAGCTTTTTAAAATTTTTTTGCTTTGAAGAGCCAAGACTGTTATGATATTGTAAGTTCTCAGAACTTATTTGAAGTCACTCTTACATACTTAGAATGATTGAGGTCCGAATCCACAAAAAAGCAGAGGAATTAACCAAATGGTGTTAGAAGGCCGCTACTAACCATTGAAACAGACTTTGTGGACAGACAGAAGCTTCCTACCTAAGCCCCAAACAGGGGAGCCACCTGGTGGACAATGTGAGAACACTTCATTTTTCAGGAGTAGTTGAATGCATAGGCCATATGCAATCCCTGCTTTTTTAAGTTTTTAGGTAGATTTATTGATATATTTAAATTAGTATGCTTTACATGTTTAATTGCTGAGTAACTTTTTCACTTCATACAAATAACAGGCTCTGAAATAAGGACAAGGAACATTATTAGGACACTATGAAAATCAAATGAGAACAACAATCAGTCCAAGAAGGAGAGGCTTTTAGTTATTCCATTTCACGTTTTGTCTGTGTTCTCTCACAGTTCATTGTTCAGTTTGACTGTGTTTATGCATAAAAAATGGCTTCTATACATACTTTAAGCTCCCCTCTGGCTACTTGACTTCCTATCTCTCTCTTCGCCTACACTGCCAAACTTCTTAACAAGGTTGTTTATACTTGCTGTATGCACTTCCTTACCTCCCACGCACTCCTTAGTCAACTTTAATCTGTCTTCTCCCCCTGACACTCCATTAAATTGTTCTCACCAGAGTCACCAGTCACCTTCTTGTCACGAGATCTCGTGGATGTGTGTCAGCTTTTATCTCCCTTCACTACTTGGGAACATTCTGAGGGCTGATCACTCCCTCCTTCTTGCCTCACTGCTTTCCTTGATTTAGGGGATATCCTCTGGACATTCCTGGCCTTCCTCTTACATCTCTGGCTTTTCATCTCAGGATTTTTGCAGGTTACCTTTCCTCTACTCTTCTATTAAATTCTGGTGTTTCTTAGGGTTCTAGGCTAGGCTTTCTCACTCCATCCTCTCTTTCTGGGTCATACTGTCCATGCAAGTGGTTTCTATTGCCCCCTCTATGCTATTGAATCCAAAGTGTATATCTTTGGTCCAAGTGTCTCTTCCTACCCTTTTAGATGACCGCCACTCCCCACCCATCCCTCCCAACTACCTATCAGGTATTGCACTCTGGAGGTCTCTCAGCCATGGAGAGGTCAGCTCAAACTGTGCTCATCTCCACCCACGTCTCCTGCCTGCCCTCCACGACACCTCTGCTATTCCTACTTGAATGAGTGAATGACAACTCTCAGCAAGCCAAATAAAAGTCCTGGGGTAATCCTTGATCTTTTCCCCAAACCTCCACTTCTAAGCAGTTACCAAGCGTCACTGGTCAGCCTCCTAAGAGGTCTCCATTCCCATAGCTATTGCCTTAATTATTTATCACTCTGGTTAGTGAAGAACCTTTCCTTCCCCATCTACCCTTGTCCTACTCCAGAACACAAAACCTGGGAGACCTTTCTAAAGGTCTGGTCATGGCCATTCTGCCTTCTTAAAGCCCCACCATGGTTTTCCATGGCTCCTCCTGCAAACTTCTTACCTTCCCCTGTGGAGCTCTTTGTGACCTCCTCCGTTCCAGCTTTGCCTCTCATCACCTTCCTCTTCTGAGCGCTACCCCAGCCACACTGGACTTTCCCCTTGGAGGTACCAGTTACACTGTCCTGCTGAGCAGTTATAAGGCCGTCCCTCTGCTGTTATTACTGCCCCCTGGGAGCCTTTGTTCACACACTTGCATTGGGCACTTCACCCGCGCCCCCTCTGTGAGCTAAGGTGCTAAGTCTTCAGGAGATGTTTTCTGATACGGCGACTTCACCCCCCCGCCCCCCGCCCCCTGCCATCAGGGTTAGGATCTTTGTCACGTGTTTTCCACAGTCCTCTGTTCTTTCCCTAACAGAACACTTTTATTGCTTCCTTATTTCTTTCCCACTGGATGACAGTCTGTCTTATTTAAAATAATGAGGTAATGAATTTTAACACAGTGATTTTGAATTGAGCCCTAATTAGTAAATGATAGACACTGGGTATATAAGGTGAACTCAGAGAACATCTCATCCCATTCAATGTTTAATAGAGCAGGAACCGGCCCCTCACAGGAGTGAATGATATTCCCAAGGTCACACAGCTGATTCATGACGTGTTGCTCGTCTTTGCACTGCACTGCACAGCACTGCATCAGCTATAATCCCTGTCCTTTCTTTTTGACCGATTCTGGTTTTCTCTACAAGAAGCTTAAGAAAGCCTTAGCTTGGGCAGAAGTGTGCTTTTAACTTTGTTTCAGTAGTTTTTTTTTTTTTTTTGGCTTGAGTTACAGGGAACCAGGGACTCATTCAGGCTTTTTCAGGTGAGACTGTGACAATGTGGGCAACTCATCTCCTGGGAAGAAGGGGAGCCACAGAATGGGCAGCCTCACCGAACCGTGGCTAGAAGATCATGACAGTGCGAGCAGGCTTTAGGGCATTGTGTTATCTTTTCCTCTCTTAGGAATAAGAATTTAGGAATTTTCACTCTAGTTCTGTGGCCTTAGGTTCAGATCTCTCTCCTTCTTTCCTCTATTTTCTAGCACCTCTTTTTGTGAGCAACTAAGGCTCACAAAAGTCATACCTTTGACTATACAATGACGGTCCGTATAGTCAAAGTTATGGTTTTTCCAGTAGTCATGTATGGATGTGAGAGTTGGACCATAAAGAAGGCTGAGTGTCAAAGAATTGATGCTTTTGAACTGTGGTGTTGGAGAAGACTCTTGAGAGTTCCTTGGACTGCAAGGAGATCAAAACCAGTCAATCCTAAAGGAAATCAGTCCAGAATATTCATTGAAAGGATTGATGCTGAAGTTGAAGCTCCAATACTTTGGTCATCTGATGCAAAAAGCCGACTCATTGGAAAAGACCCTGATGCTGGGAAAGACTGAAGGCAGGAAGAGAAGGGGAAGACAGAGGACGAGATGGTTGGATGGCATCACTGACTCAAAGGACATGAGTTTGAGCAAGCTTTGGGTTGATGGTGAAGGACGATGATGCCTGGTGTGCTGCAGTCCTTGGGGTCGCAAAGGACTGAATGAACAACAACAACAACAGCTAAGGCTTTTCCAGTTTTCCTGGCTCAATTTCTGAGAGAGTTCATCTAATTGGTTTGACTAATTATTGTCACTGCTGCCTGGAGTCAGGCCAGTTCATCAGTCACTGATCCCCTGTTGATGGGCCACTCTTGGCCCAGTGTGATGCTTGGTTTAACCAGTCACGGCTGGGAGGTGGGCTTTTTCTTTTTCCAATCTTTTTCTAAATTTATTTTTAATTGAAGGATAATTACAATATTGTGTTGGTTTCTGCCATACATCAACATGGATCAGTCATAGGTATATATATGTCTCCTCCCTCTTAAGCCTCCCTTCCACCTCCCACCCCATCACACCCCTCTAGGTTATCATAGAGCCCCAGTTTGAATTCCCTGAGTTATACAGCAAATTGCCACTGGCTATCTATTTTACATATGTTAGTGTATATGTTTCCATGCTACTCTTGGGAGATGGGTTTTAAAGCACAGAGCAAAGCCATCCAGCTCAAGGTCAGCCTGGTGCTGTTTTTTTAGAAGGAGTCTGTGGTCTTGGACAAGGTCATGCAAGGCTTGTCAAATGGAGTTCTGGATCCTTAATTTGGGGATAATTTAAAGTTCCTCTAAAAATGTGGAAGAATTTTTTGGTTTGTATAGCTAAGGCCTAAAAATATACCAGCTACTGAAATATTGAAATTGAAGTTTCTGATAGTTTGATTTTCAGAGTCATCTATTCTTGGAAGAAATCTGAGGCTTGCCTAGGAAGAACAGCATGACATTCATAAAACTGAATGGGCTTAGTGAATGTACAGTGAACTTTTCCAGGCGTCTGTATTTATAAAGTTGATTTAAAAATAAGAATATAAGAGTGATGGTATTTGACATTCAGAAGAAATGTTTTGACAAGTGTATGTGATGATTTAGTGGTGCATATTCTGGGGAGTGGACAGGAGTGAAGCTGTGGAGATAAATGTATGTCTTTAAGGAAGTGGTACTTATTGCTGTGAACTTGCCTGTTAAGTTTCCCCAGGCACTCTCCCGTCACTCATGCTTTTGCTCTAACTCACATAGCTGGATCATTATTTTCAAGATACTAAGAATGTGAAACTTGAATGGATTCTGGATTTTTTTAAACATCTGTAAAAGATGTTTTGGTACATTTGAGCAAATTTAAGTGCATCGCTTTCAAATTAAATGACTGAATGAATGCTAGCTTTGTTGGGGGCTATGATAGTATTGTGGTTACACAGAATCCTTATTTTCATGACATGCCTACTGAGGTATACAGGATGAAGTATACACAGATAGATGGATAGCAATAGATAAGTTGATTACGCCAACATGACATAATATGGACAACTGAGAAATTTAGATGCTATTATGTTAACTTGCGAGTAGCATGATTTTTGAAATAAACATTAAAAAGCATGAAGAAAATGTGTTGCTAATAGTTTGGTATTGTGGATGGCTTGAGTTTGAGATCTGAAACTTGAGAAAGTCTCAGATGAGCAAACGCAGGTCTTGACATTTTCTTGGAGTAACAGTAATCTGGTCTTTAACCAAATGTGCTACTGGATTTGGGCCATCAACAGTGAATACCTCATTAATGACTAAATCTCTAAACAGTCACTGTGGAGGGAGCTGAGTTGGCTGCAGCTCGATTTAACTGTTAATAAAAAGTAGCCCAATTCATTTAATAAAGAAATGGGTGGAGCGTACAAGGTGGTTGACTTTTGACAGTGTCTTGCTGATATCTCTTTGGCCGCTGTAACCAACACCGAACCTAGGAGTCATGCCCATGTAAATGGGTGCCCATAGAGCCACTGGATAGGCCAGTTGGCCCACGCCATGATGCACTCCTAAAGGGGACAGTTTCAGCCTTTGTAAAAGCATTATGGTTTGGCAGAGAATAAAGAATAAGTGTCCTTGGTAGAGGGCAGGTCTAGACCAGATGTAGTACGTCTGTCATTGGGCTGCAGGGGATGCTGTTCACACAAACAGTGTGAAAGGTGCCCCTGGAGTGGTGCAATGCAGGGCCAGATGTCACAAGAAGCCACTTGCTTACTGAACGTCTCAGCACTGTGACCGCTAAGCAGTTGAAACCATTTTGTGATCTGATGTTCACTCTTTTATTAATGTAGCTACACTCTTATTCTGGCATTTTTGAGATTTATCTTTTGGGTGAATAAAAAAGCCAATACTTTAAGCAATGCTATCAGTAATTTCTTAAACTAAAATGTTACCAAGTGAACTCCAGAATGAATTTTAAAAAATATCCTTCTAATATTAGTAACTACCTTTCTAGGCTTTGTCTGTTCTGAGGTTTGAGGCATCCTACATCTTTCAGGCCATTGTGGATAATCTTTTTAAAGTGAAAATTGAAAGATGCTCAACATCACTCATTATCAGAGAAATGCAAATCAAAACCACTATGAGGTACCATTTCACACCAGTCAGAATGGCTGCAATCCAAAAGTCTACAAGTAATAAATGCTGGAGAGGGTGTGGAGAAAAGGGAAACCTCTTACACGGTTGGTGGGAATGCAAACTAGTACAGCCACTATGGAGAACAGTGTGGAGATTCCTTAAAAAACTGGAAATAGAACTGCCTTATGATCCAGCAATCCCACTGCTGGGCATACACACTGAGGAAACCAGAAGGGAAAGAGACACATGTACCCCAATGTTCATCGCAGCACTGTTTATAATAGCCAGGACATGGAAGCAACCTAGATGTCCATCAGCAGATGAATGGATAAGAAAGCTGTGGTACATATACACAATGGAGTATTACTCAGCCATTAAAAAGAATAGATTGGAATCAGTTCTAATGAGGTGGATGAAACTGGAGCCTATTATACAAAGTGAAGTAAGCCAGAAAGAAAAACACCAATACAGTATACTAACACATATATATGGAATTTAGAAAGATGGTAACAATAACCCTGTGTACGAGACAGCAAAAGAGACACTGATGTATAGAACAGTCTTATGGACTCTGTGGGAGAGGGAGAGGGTGGGAAGATTTGGGAGAATGGCATTGAAACATGTAAAATATCATGTATGAAACGAGTTGCCAGTCCAGGTTCGATGCACGATACTGGATGCTTGGGGCTGGTGCACTGGGACGACCCAGAGGGATGGTATGGGGAGGGAGGAGGGAGGAGGGTTCAGGATGGGGAACACATGTATACCTGTGGTGGATTCATTTCGATATTTGGCAAAACTAATACAATTATGTAAAGTTTAAAAATAAAATAAAATTAAAAAAAAATAAAGTGAAAATTGCATGAATTGGCAAAACAGAGGTTTTTATATTAAGAGAAGCTCACGCTGTGTTTGGCTTGCAGCACTCAAGATAGTCATTCATTATACAAGGAAAGTTAATTTGAGATATTATGATATATTTTTTGTGATGATGACCATCTATTACTAAAGTTTCATTTAAAGTACAATTAATAGCCTTTGTCACCTTGCTAAAGGTTGATGTTACTCTTTTGTCCTTTCTAACTAGAGCTGTTGACAAAAGGCAGATGATCACAATAATGGGAAGCAAAGAGCAGGGAAATCAACAGGCAGTGGCTTCTTATTGTTTTATTGAATGGTTCTTTGTCAAAATGCCTGCAAGAGAATTCTCAGGATATCAGTATCACCGCACAAACATAAATTCATAAAGCTTTCTGCAGTGGAATCGTACTTTTAAGGTTTAGCTTGGGGTTTTCTATTATTCAGCTCGGTGGTGTTGAAGCAATTTTGTTGACATTTTCTGTAAGTGGATTAGGCTCACAGTCATTTGCCCAAAGCAGACAGATGGCTTCTTAAACAGAGTACCCTTGCAGAAATCTATCTTCTGGTATCTTCAGAAATATAACAGGTCTGTCACAAAAGATAATGCTTGTCATTAATTTTTTTTTGGTGACAGATGATTTCAGTTCATTTTAAATTTCTCATCTGGCTTAAATGAAACAGCTGTTTTTTTAATCTCAGTAGTGAGCAGCGCTTCCACATTTTACACTGAACAATGTTGTAACTTCTAAACTACAAAAAATAAACTTTCATAGGAGGGAGGATTATAGGGTCTAGGATTCTCCAAGGTAAGTTCCCACATGAATGCAATTGTTACTCTTTTTATTTTAAACATTATGAGATTTTTCATGGGGCTAAGGGTGATCAATCCTGAATTTTATTCTCAATAATGGTTTATTCCCCCTGACTTTACCAACTTGCTTTTTTTAAGCTTCAAATTACTTTATGTTTCCTTACATTTTAGAAGGTAAATACAGTAGACATCTATAACATCTATAGATGTTTATAATGGTACGGATAGTGAAACATTGCATTTACTGAAAGCTTTAAATTTTCAGTTTGTAGACTAATAGTAATAGCTAACAACCTGTAGAGTTTACCATGTATGCCAGGCATTGTTCTAAACAATTCACATGTATTATCTCTCTTAATCTTGCTTTTAACCCTGGAGATGGGTACAATTATCATAGTCATTTTATGGATGAGAAAACTGAGGCCTCAAATGACCTTGCTAATACTTGGTGGGTTTTTGTTCAAGGAGTCTAACAGGTGGCACAGTGTTCTCTAAAATGAAAACCAATCATCTTCTCCACACTTTCCCTACTCATGAATCTTCTATCATTGCTTCTGTATTGCAAATTTCTGAAAATTTGGCTCAGATTAAAATTATTGTATTATTCCAAACTTTGTACCCATGTTGAAGGAAAAGGTCAGATATCAAAGTATGAGCACCAATGTAGTATTTATGCTAAAGACATTCACAAGGTTCTCCCAAAGGACTTTTTATTCTTTTTTAAATCAAAAAGTCTTAAGCTATTTTCTCCTTCTCTACATTTCTAAAATCTATTAGATGACATGTGCAGCATAGCATGTAATGTACCTAAATACAAAGAAAAATAATGCAGTGAAGAAAAACCATCTGTTGTTCTGGGAAGCAGACATTATTAGTTATTTCCCTCATGCTTGTTTTTGTGCGAACCTGGGAAATATATTTATTTAGCTATCTTGAGTCCATTTCTTCATCTATGTAGTTATGAAAACATTATAACTATTCTTCAAAAATTTTAAATACTGACTGAGAGCTCTTACTTGGTGGAACAAAATGATGCTGTAACTAAATTAAACTTTATTGAGTATTTTCCACTTTCAATGTTTTTTTCCCAGTTTAAATTTCAAGGAAACAAATAAATTCTAAGTAATGAAATATAAGGAAAAATGGGATGTGTCAGACAATTTTGGTGCTGTGTCATAGAGGCAGTATACTTCTAGACCAATCACCTCCCATGCTATCTGTATCTGTAAGACTGTAGGAGGATTAAAGATTCAAGGTGATCATCAAAAGACCCTCACATCGTATTTCACTGATTGTAAGATGCCAGGAAAGAAATGAAGATGCCGCTCCATATTTCAAGCTGTTGTTCAGTTGTCGCTTTCACAGGGAAGCCTTGGCTAATACCCTAGACTACCTGTTCCTGCAGCATCCCGTTCCTTTAAGCACGTAGCTCAACTTGCAATTAGGCATAAATTTGTTTTTGTGACTTTTTGGTTTATGCCTATATCCCTTACTAAAGATTTATGTGGCCGGGGGTCATCTGTGCTCAACACGGTATCCCCAGATTCTAGCCTGATGGTTCTTAATAGGCACAGTACTGCCCCCTAGAGGGTGTTTAGGAACATTGTAGAGGTGACTTCCGGAGGGAGGGGGATTCTCCTGCCATTTAGTGGGAGAGGCCAGGAATGTTGGCTTTCCTACACTGTGCAGGATGGTGCAAAACAATGAAGAATTGCTCCATGTCCTTCAGGACTTTCTAGAGTCTTGCCTGACTGCACATTCTAAAATACAAATCAGAGGACTTTTGTAAATGATTGTTTAACAAGAAGTTATGTGAAAGGCCCAGTACCTGAGAAGGAGTTACTGAGAGGTAAGCCGAAATGAATAAAGATATTGTTTCCAAATTACTGAATAACGTATTCACTCTGGGCATTCTGTCTACCTGATTGTATAATTTCTATAATTGTAATATTGGAACAACCTGAAGTGAGATATTGGTTTTGATTTGATACTTTGTTATTATTGATAATCCATGATAAGCCTTCCACAGTATCCTGTGAAGTAGAAGCTGATATTATCAACCACAAGGAAAATGTCCTTTGAGGTTCTTTTGAAGATTTGGCAAATTTGATGAGATGTGCTGCTGCGGCTGCTGCTAAGTCGCTTCAGTCGTGTCCGACTCTGTGCGACCCTATAGACGGCAGCCCACCAGGCTCCCCTGTCCCTGGGATTCTCCAGGCAAGAACACTGGAGTGGGCTGCCATTTCCTTCTCCAGTGCATGAAAGTGAAAAGTGAAAGTGAAGTCGCTCAGTCGTGTCCAACTCTCTGCGACCCCATGGACTGCAGCCCACCAGGCTCCTCCGTCCATGGGATTTTCCAGGCTAGATGCTGGAGTGAGTTGCCATTGCCTTCTCAGCGATGAGCTGTATGGAACATTATTTACTTCTTAACTTGTGGGATTATCACATTTTTCTCTATGGTGAGATTCTGTACTTGTCTTGACATATTATCCCTATCTTAATTAAGATTATTTCCTTCCTTCTTTTATTATATGTAAGCAAGTCTGGTCTGTTGCCATTATTTGTTTATATACTGGTATCTATGTGGTACATCAGCATTGTCATTTCCTGTATTTTATGTGTGTAGAAAGGCATCTGGTCCTGTTATCTCTCTTTTAAATATTAATGAATCATATTAAGTAAGTAAAAGTATCTATCTACCTCATTATGGTTTCCTGAATGCCTGCTTGGGTGTTTACATGTTGAAATACAAATTATTTTATTTTAAATGACCATTCTTATTTTGGGCGGTGTGTATAGCTCAGTTGGTAAAGAATCCGCCTGCAATGCCGGAGACCCCGGTTCAATTCCTGGGTTGGGAATATCCTCTGGAGAAGGGATAGGCTACCCACTCCAGTATTCTTAGGCTTTCCTGTGGCTCAGCTGGTAAAGAATCTGCCTGCACTGTGGGAAACCTGGGTCTATGGAGTCGCAAAAAAGAGTTGGACATGACTGAGCAACTGAACAACAGTAATATATTATTAGTCTTTTATTTGGAGGAGGGCATGGCAACCCACTCCAGTATTCTTGCCTGGAGAATTCCCATGGACAGAGGCTCTTGGTGGATTTCAGTCCATGGGGTCACAAAGAGTCAGACACAACTGAGCGACTAAGCAGACAAGCAGAGTCTTTTATTTCTAGACTCTCAGTTTCGTTCCGTTGGTCTATGTGTCTTTTTATGACAGAACCATACTGTTTTGATTAGCTTTGTAACAGAGTTTGAAATCAGATGTATGATGCCTCCAACTTTGTTCTCTCTCAGGATTGCTTTGGTTATTTCGGATCTTTTTTGTTCTGTATGAATTTTTGTGTTATTTTTCTCTTCTTGTGAAAAATGCCACTGGAATTTTGGTAGGGATCACATTGAATCTATGGATGGTTTTGGGTAATATGACCATCTTAATAATTGTAATTCTGATCCATGATCATGGGATAGCTTCCCATTTATTTGTATTATCTTCAGTTTCTTTTATCAGTGCCTTTAGTTTTCAGTGTACAGATCTTTCACCTCCTATGTTAATTTTATTCCTAAGTATTTTATTATTTTTGATGCTATTGTAAATGGAATTATTTTATTTCTTTTGCTTTCTGATAGTTTGTTGTAGGTGTATAGAAATACAACTGATTATATTTTTATGTTGATTTTGTATCCTGCACCTTTACTGAATTCACTAATCAGTTCTAACAGTATTTTTATGGAGTCTTTAGGAGTTTCTATATAAAACATCAGGTCATCATTTTACTTCTTCCTTTCCAATCTGGATATCTTTTATTCCTTTTTCTTGCCTAATTGTTCTGGTTAAGTCTTCCAATATTATGCTGAATAGAAATAGTGAGAGTGGGCACTCTTGTCTTGTTCCTGATCTTAGAAGAAAAGCTTTCAACCTTTTACTATTGACAGTTAGAACCAGACATGGAACAATGGACTGGTTCCAAAATGGGAAAGGATTATGTCAAGATTGTATACTGTCACTCTGCTTATTTAACTTATATGCAGAGTGCATCATGCAAAATGCTGGGCTGAATGTAGCACAAACTGGAACCAAGATTTCAGGGAGAAATATCAATAACCTAGATATACAGATGACACCACGCTTATGGCAGAAAGCGAAGAGGAACTGAAAAGCCTCTTGATGAAAGTGAA
The DNA here is from genome assembly GCF_029407905.1 of Bubalus kerabau. Lineage (NCBI taxonomy): Eukaryota > Metazoa > Chordata > Mammalia > Artiodactyla > Bovidae > Bubalus > Bubalus kerabau. The sequence continues at coordinate 140,551,633 of NC_073626.1, forward strand.
AGAGGAGAGTGAAAAAGCTGGCTTAAAACTCAACATTCAAAAAACTAAGATCATGGCATCTGGTCCCATCACTTCATGGCAAGTAGATGGGGAATCAGTGACAGACTTTATTTTCTTGGGCTCCAAAATTACTGCAGAAGGTGATAGTAGCCATGAAATTAAAAGACACTTGTTCCTTGGAAGAAAAGCTATGACCAACCTAGACAGCATATTAAAAAGCAGAGACACTACTTTGCTGACAAAGGTCTGTCTAGTCAAAGCTATGGTTTTTCCAGTAGTCAGGTATGGATGTGAGAGTTGGACCATAAAGAAAGCTGAGTGCCAAAGAATTGATGCTTTTGAACTGTAGTGTTGAAGAACACTCTTGAGAGTCCCTTGGACTGCAAGGAGATCCTATCAATCAATCCTAAAGGAAATCAGCCCTGAATATTCATTGGAAGGACTGATGCTGAAGCTGAAGCTCCAATACTTTGGTCACCTGATGTGAAGAACTGACTCATTGGAAAAGACCCTGATGCTGGGAAAGATTGAAGGCAGGAGAAAGGGACAACAGAGGATAAGATGGTTGGATGGCATCATCGACTGGATGGACATGAGTTTGAGCAAGTTCCGGGAGTTGGTGATGGACAGGGAAGCCTGGTGTGCTGCAGTCCATGGGGTCACAAAGAGTCGGACATGATTGAGCGACTGAACTGAACTGAACTGATGGTGTTACCTGTGGGCTTGTCACATATGTCCTTTTGTATATTGAAGTACATTCCATATATACTCAATTTATTGAGAGTTTTGTCATGAAATGATGTAGAATTTTGTCAAATGATTTTTAGGCATCTGTTGAAATGATCATATAATTTTTATATTTCATTGTGTTAAAGTGATGCAATTATGTTATTATTAGGGAGTAGTATTTAAATAATGTTAAACTACTTCATTTACATATAGGACTGTATATGTTTAAGTGTATTAGTCAACTCAGTTGTGTCTGACTCTTTGTGACCCCATGGAGCCTACCAGGCTCCTCCATCCATGGAATTCTCCAGGCAAGAATACTGGAGTGAGTAAGCCATTCCTTTCTCTAGGGGATCTTCCTGACCCAAGGCTCAAACCCAGGTCTTTTGCACCACAAACAGATTCTTTACTGCCTGAGCCGCCAGGGAAGCCCAGTACTCTCTCTCTCTCTCTATATATATATGCATACTCACACAATGACACAATAGTTGTCTACTCTATATTGAAAACTAATTAAAAAAAACATGGTTAATACAAAGGTTGTTATTTGAGAAAGACGTGTGGAAAAAGAAAATCTTATTTACCAGGTCTTAAAAGATATGTCATCAAATTTAACTTTCAAACATAATTTTTATTATGTTGAATATTAATAGAGTATGACTTCATATTTTTTAGAACCTTTTGTATGGTTGTTATTAAACAAGTCTTTCTGTTTTATTCTTTAATGTTTTGTGGCATTGAATTATTCTAAAATTTTTTTTGAAATATCTTCTACATTTTGTAAATTATTCTTCTTTCAGATCTAAGTTCTCAGATACTAAAAATACTTACTTAGGTTCTGTTTCCATAATCTTCAGAGATATTTGATTAATTGGAGTTCTGACAAATACTAAAATGTGTCATAAGGATAATTTAAAAAACTGAACTGTATAAAAATTATAAAATCTAATGGCTCAGGTAAACATGTCCAGTGTAGTTCACTTTTTTCTTCCTATAAAAAGGAAATAGTTTAATGCTTTATGTGATAAAGATTTGAAAAGCAGTGTTTTTTCTTTTTTTTTTAAGTTCAGAGTTTCAGGAGAAGAATAACACAAAAAGTTCCATTAAGTCAATACTCTTAGACCAGAACTACTCTTCAACTACTCATCTATATTTCTTGAATGTTCATAGGGTAAAAATTCCCATTCTTAAGAGGCAAGTATAATGCCTCTTGGTTGACAAGGTCTTGAAAAATAATAAATCTGAGTATTGATAACTTTCTGCAATGAGAACTTCTATTTTTGTGCAGTCGAGGTATTTTGTACGTAATTTCCCCATGGCTACATCTCTGTGCCTGTTACTCTTGCTAACATGTTGTATACATTCTATACATAACTAGGCTTTCATTCTGGAGAGCAAGAATCCCAGGCTGTCTTTGCACAGTTTTACCCAATATTTCAGTAATGTAACATCAAGAGAAATATGTCTGTTTTGACACCAACACATTTTTGATTTGCTATTTTGATTTCTCAAATAAAGGACACTGTAATGGTTGTGTGTATCTCTTTAGAGCAAAACACTTACACCTTTTAGATGATACAGAGATTCCTCAAAAGCATGCTTTTTGAACAGTTATTAACTGTGCACAGCCCTCTACAATATGGTCATGTCCAGCAAATGGAGCTGGAATAAATAAAGAGGTACTAACACCATCATACTGTCTGTGGCCGATTTTTGCTGCAGTATTATCCAGGGGTGACTCTAGCTGTGGGTGGGTAGAATTTCAGGGGAATCTGTCTGCCATTGAGTGTGTGATGACGAATAGCCACACAAGCCTGCCTGGCGACAGTGTTGCATTTGTTTATGGGTGTCGTTGTGAATACGTGAGGGCCTCTCTATTCCCAGAGTCTTGATTAACTGCTTTAAATATTTGTGGTGTACTCTGAGACAACCCAGACATTTCCTTCACACATGACAAAGACACTAGTTATAATGTTCGACTGCTCTTTCATGCACTGATATCACAAGGAATTGTGCAGTTCATGGGAAAAATGGATATTAAAGACCATGGATGTCTTTTGTAAGTTACTCTGCCAGAATGTAGCCAAAACTATTTTAGACTGTTTTCAAACACTGGAGGGAAACTGCCTTTCTTAGTATGAACAGGAATAACACAAATTCTAAACGTCTTTTGGTAGATGATAAAATGTATTGTTATATAGCTAATAGCTGACTTGCATTTAGAATTCTAGCCTCTTTTATGGTTTTGAGATAATGGGTACAAATTGGTTTATGTTTAGTATATTGTGCTCAATAAGTATTAGCTTCTGTTTAGTATCGCAATAGCATTTTAAAGTTTTTAAATTTTTTTTATTGTGGTAAATGTCACATAATATAAAACATACTATTTTAACCATATTTAACTGTACAGTTCAGCAGCTTTAAGTACATTCACATTATTTTGCACCTCTCACCATCATCCATCTCCCGAATTTTTCACTTCCCTAAACTGAAACTCTGTCCCCATTAAACACTAACTCCCCATCCCCCTCCCCACTCACCCTACCTCCTGGGCCCTGACATCTACCAATGTACTTTCTGACTCTATGAATTTGTCTATTCTAGGTACCTCGTGTAAGTGGAATCAAACAGTATTTTCATCTAATGTATATTGGAATGCATTTTTAAGGTTAGCTTAATATGTGTCCTACAAATAGAGTGTGCCTTCTTCCCCTCCGCCCACCCCCCATGCTACACAGTAGGTTCTCATTAGTTATCTCTCTTATGCTAAGTTGCTTCAGTTGTGTCTGACTCTTTGTGACACTATGAACCGTAGCCTGCCAGGCTCCTCTGTCCCTGGGATTCTCCAGGCATGAATACTGGACTGGATTGTCATGCCCTCCTCCAGAGGATCTTCCAAACCCAGGAATCGAAGCCTGGTCTCTTACTTACAGCTCTGGCATTGACAGGTGGGTTCTTTACCACTATCACCACCTGGGAAGCCCATAGTAATATATAATCATTCCCAATCTGCCAATTCATCCCATCTTCTTTTTCCCCCCTTGGTGTCCATACATTTGTTCTCTACATCTGTGTGTATATTTCTGCTTTTTATTGTCAGTAATAATTTTAGTAGTAATAAAAATTGTGGTGGCATGGTAGTATATCAGTCCCATTTGCAATCTAAATGCATCACATATTTCTTGATTTCTAGATAATGTATTTTAACTGCAATTTAATGATATTGGAAAGATTTGGTTATGAATGCTTAATGTATCTTTTTTTAAAAAAACTCATTAATCATTACTAATTTTTAGATTCAAATTTCTGTAGTGATTTATGGTTTTCTATGATTCTAAGTGTTACTCTTTAAGTGTGTTGGGATTTCCATGGACTCTGACATTTGGAAGCCAAATAACCGTGGAGGTCATTGTTGGGGCTTTTGATAGTCCTCTTGTCTCAGCATCAGTCATCAGCATCAGTCTGCCTGAGATGCCCTTTATTACTTTTACTTTTCTTCAGATTGAAGCAGTCCTCATGTTTTCCCCTGAAGTGTCCCTAGTACTAGAGGAGAGATGCTAAACATTCCCTTGAGATCACTCATATATTGAAATGTTGGCAACAGCTTGACATTTCTTTCAAGTTGAGTATTCACTGGTCAGATTGTCCATTAATTGTTCATTCCAGGCCATTACAATCTCAGATTTATTTTCCCAAGAGATGTTACGCTTCATATACCACCAAGTAAAATGAATTCTCTTGGGCTTCTCTCCTTTCTGCCTTTCTCCCAAGACCTCTGTTGGAGGAGAATTTCTAAGTATACTCTTTAGAAATGCCCAGTTATAATACTCCTTAAATGAATACTACACACTAGTATCTTTAATTGGCTTAGCTAAGTGATCTAAATACCTAATATATCTTGTGGGAAATGATACACAGGACAGAGCTATTTCAAGGGAAGAGATATGGTCTAAGCTGCCTAGTTAGGGAGTTTGAGAGGAAGTGTGATGGAATAGAGAAAGGGTGCTAGTTGGTCAATAGAAATCACTGCACATATAGTGGGAAGAAGTCAGCCCTGAAAAGGAATGACAAGATGGGGGTTGTTAACAATAAACGTCACCCTCTGCACAGTTTTGCCTAGAATGAGTCTTTTCTGCTTCTGCTTATTTAATCAAGAGGACTCAAGGAGTTTAGTCACAGAACAGAAAGATGACCTCTCTGCTTTCTTCTTTAAAAAATTGAAAACAGCATTTTTACATCAGTATTTAAATGTAAATCTTAATAATGTAGTCTTTCAATTTTTCTTGTTCTATTAGTTAATAGATTAATTTTTCTTTTAACATTTTTTACCTGCCTATATCATGTACCCAGGACGTGTTGTCTCTTAGTTATCCAGAGATGATGTCCTTGTGTTTTTGTGTACTGGCACAAGCTGTCTTCTCCAACTGGCCTTTGTTTTCTAGAGAGAGTGACTTCTGTTTACCAGAACTGGCACAGTCCGGCTTTTAGGCCTGGATGACGCTTCTCAGAACCGATGAGATGACATTCTGGCTGATTAATTAGATGTGTTTCATAACCTGCTGCCAGAAAAGAGACATGAGAGCATCATGCATTAGTAGTATCAAGCTTGATATTTTTGTGTATTTCACTGCTCTCTTGCAATTAGGAAAGATGCCAGCTTAGCTTTTGTCATGCTTTAAAAATGCTTGATGAAAATTTCAACACCAAGAGCAAAGGGAGCACTTAAAACTAATACTCTGAAAATGAGTGTGGGTATAATCTGTTTGTTAATACAGTTTGTTTTTTTAAAGGGATGTTTGCATTTGTAAAAGCAGTAGCAGTATACATATCTCAGTAAAAACAAACCCTTATGGATGCATTTTAAACAAGTTGGTAAAATTTATATTAAAATGTGCACACATCAAGACATTTATTTAGTAGTGGTGGTGGTGGTTTAGTCACTAAGTCATGTCCAACTCTTGCGACCCCATGGACAGAAGAGCCTGACAGGCTACAGTCTGTGGGATTCTCCAGGCAAGAATACTGGAGTGGGTTGCCATTTCCCACTATTTAGTAGTTGACTATGTCAATTGCTTTTCATATCGCCTAATAGCATATTTACTTGTGATTATTTAAATCACAAACAGCTTTTCAACATATTTTCTTTAATCTTTAAAAGTATGAGGAAGGCAGAAGAATGTTTTCATCATTTTTACAAGAGATAGAATGGTACATGGAGAAATTGTTGGAGCTAAAAGCACAACGAAGATCCTCTGACTTTTGTCCCTGCCAACATATCTTGGTGCATCTTATCTTCCTGACTGTAGATCCCATCTCTAAGTTCTGTGCCACCTGGGCAATGATTGTCTTTTTATCTGTCTTGTTTCCAAGGGTAACGATGACTGGGAGGCTTTAATGTGCTTTGTAGAGTGCACAACTTGCCTTGAAGAGATGTCATATCATGCTGTGATTAAGACTACAGACTCTGGAGTCAACTGCAAGACTTTATTTCAACCCCAGCTCTACCACTTAGCAGCTGTGTGACTCTGGGAATGAGAACCATTCTGGGCCTCTATTTGTTTTTTTACTCTAAACTTAAAATAAGAAAAATGCCTATTTTGTGGGGATGTTGTGACAATTGAATAATGAACATATATAAAGCATGAAGAAGGATGACCACAGAGAGCAATCACTTTGTATGTTATATTATTATTATTGCTTAAGGACTGCATTTTCAAGGTGGATATGACCTTCTTTTTAACTTTCAAAGGGAGCTTATTATTGTCTATACTCCCCAAGTTCTGTTGGTGTAGTGCATATTTTTCCCTTTGAAGGTCCCTCTATATCCTAGAGTGTTCAGTCTCTAGTCTAGTCTTCGTCTAAATTCTAAGTGTGGTGTGTGAAATACGGTAGGCTTCCCAGGTGGTGCTAGTGGTAAAGAACCTGCCTGCCAATGCAGGAGACATAAGAGATGCAGGTTTGATCCCTGGGATGGAAAGATCCCCTGGAGGAGGGTATGACAACCCACTCCATATTCTTGCCTGGAGAATCCCATGGACAGAGGAGCCTGGCAGTCTACAGTCCATTGGGTCACACAAAGTCAGACATGACTGAATTTACTTAGCACACAGGCACACCATAACAAAAATATTAGACAAAGCCTTACTCATCCTGTGTTTAAAAGTGTTGTTTGAAGGACTGAGCTATTATGACATAAGATGGAACTGGCAAGTGCTTCTACAGATTTTGAGGAAATATTCCAAAGCATTTTAATACAAGCTTTCTCATATACCCTGAGGTGAAAGCCTTCATCAAATTAAAGAGAGCAAACAGCATATCATGCATAAAATAGATGACTTATCTTTTCTTGGAGTCTCTGCTTTATACAGAAACTCTCCAGCAGCTCGTGTAACCTCCAGTTTCAAGGTCATACTCTCATGCATTGTCGTGAGAATGAAGCTAGGAGACAGAACTGCTTCCTCTTTTGTCTGTACCCTGTGGAGACATGTTCTGGCTTCCCCATACTTACTTCTTCCGCCCCCTGGGCCAGTGTCAGCATACATTCTTGATCATCACAACAATGAACTAAAATAAGAAAAAAGATAATGGAAAAAGATCACTCAGGCTCTGATATAACTGACAATGGATGATATTCTGTGATCCTTGTTTGCTTTTTTGTTTTGATTGACACACTAAGCCTCCAGAGCCTCTCCTCCATCAACGAGATGGGAACATTGTTTTGAGGATAATGGAAGAGATAGAAGGAATGTGGGTAACCTGGAACTTATCAGACTGCAAACTGCAGTGATGATGCAGTGTATTAAAAACAAACAAACAAAACAAAACAGCAGCTCACCAAGCATAAGGGTGTGTGATTTACTTTATGGAAGATATTTTGCTTAATAAGACCTTGTACACCAAGGAGCTGATTTAATTTTTGGTTTTTTGAGGAAGAGCTTCTTTCCTTGTTTTCTCCCAAGCTTAGGAATGCTGGGCTGGGTGGGACAGGAGTTGTAGCAATGTGCAAAGTCTCAAACCCTGGTGATGGAAGGGCTGAGTGTCCTCGATACATTCAGAGGAGGGTGTTTCCTCCCACAGGAATCTCAAGGGGGCTGCCGGCAATCACAGAACCAATGGTGAAAGCTCAGGTTGAGGTCCTTGAGTTAAATTACAAAGACCCTCAATAATGCAAGAAAAAAATGCGGCCTAAACCTGGCAAAAGTGGGCTCTCAAGTCCAAGTCTGTTTCCTCGCTGAGCAATAGCAGGAAGCATATAGAATGATGTCACTTAGGATCTTCCTGGCCCGTAACTTTTTTCTTTGATGTTTATTTCTGCTTGTTTGTAGGGCCAGGGAGACCTGTTGAAGAACGCCAAGAATGAAGCCATAGAAAACATGAAGCAGATCCAGCTGGCGTGCTTGTCTTGCGGCCTCAGTAAAGCTCCCAGCAGTGGTGCTGAGGTGAAGAGTAAGCGCAGCCTGGAGGCCATAGAGGAGAAGGAGAGCTGTGAGGACAATGGGAGGCTGTGACCCCGAGCCGCAGCAATGCCTTCACCTAGCCTGCCTGCCAAGGACTCTGGTTTTCCCTTCTGATTTGCTTTCTTTAATAAGATTTTTAGAAGTTCACAAGAAGATGCCCTCTATGGGATATTGGACATAAACAGATATTTTCACAGCGTCAGTATTTTAAGGTAGTTAATTTATCTAAGTTAAAACCTCTAGTAGCAGTGTTTTAAAATTCTGAGATATGTGTACACACTCATGTATGGATGTGGGTGGAAGTGTGTGTATGTGTGTGTGTGTGAGAGAGTGAGAGACAGAGATAGAGAGGTAGAGAGCAAAAAAGAATGATTGAGAGAGATAGGTGGGAAGGGGAGAGAGAGGTTGAGATTCTGTTAAAATCTATTCTGTGTTGCATTATTCATTTGGTAAGTTATTACTTATCATTTTGGGACAAATTTGTTAATCTGAAATTCTAAAGAGCACTTACTATAACCTGTTGCTGTGCTTAATTTTATTTCTCTACCTTTGTCATTTAATTTAGAGATCTTAACATAGCTTATTGTGGAAGGAAGCCAAAGTTACCAATGCATAGATATTTTAATAGATTAAATATAGATTAGACACATTCCTAAGAATCACAGTAGAAATAAAAGTGAATGAAAGCTAAACAGTTGATCAGAATTTCTGGAGGATCAGTTAGTGAACTCTTTAAAATATTTATTAAATAAAAGCAATTTTTAGAAAGCTTTTTGTAGTTTACTAAACAGATGTGATTTCATTGGGAAAGCTGATCATAAGTGAATTTATACCCACCCACTCTGAAACACAGTGAAAACTCTGTTGAGATTAGAATTTTGATGTGACAACAATATTCAGTTATGAAATTTCAAGGTTGAGATTTGTAAGAATGTCTCATTCTTCCAAACTGGGGATCTAGAGCTCATTTTCTCTAACAAACATGGGCAGAGAGGAGGTCTTGGCTTTCATTGCATTTAATTTATAGTACTAAATTTAAAGACATCATCCAAACAATATCATATCATCATCTTGAGATGATATAAATTCTGTGCATCAGATAACATTGTGATGATTTAAGGACTAACTGATTACAAAAATCTATTATATAATTTTAACACATGCAGAAAAACAAACACGCCAAAAAAGCAAATGACTAATTCGGGTACATTTATAATTGCATCCAGATAATTTTTATCCTAATATCTTCATAAAGTACTTGAGTATAATATGTTTGTTACCTCCAACAGAACTAAATGTTCTATGGTTATGAAAATTTATTTATTTAAAACATTGCTTTTATTTTGAAAAGCTTCTTAATTAATTTGGTTAACAAATATGCTAATTTGGGGGAAGCTAGGGAAGATCATTATTGAAATTTTGCAAATATAAACATCTTCTATGGCTACTGTGTTAAGTTATTTCTGACTTCTTAACACTATTATGTTTATGTTGCACATTACTGAGACAGTAAAGATATAAAACAACACTTTTATTGTTCTCTTTTATTGGAAATTAATTGAAAAAGGAGTGATAATGAAAATAAGTTATTATATCAAAAATATCTTACAGAATATACATCCATGGACCAGATATGATGATATTTCTCCCTAGGTTTAAAACTGGGTGCTTAGAAAGCACACAAGCTCATTTGAAGGTAGGTTTCCAATGGTATACAGTAACCAGAAAGTGTCCTTACCCTCCATTGTAAAAAATACTTACCCTGCACGGTAGTTACAAGGAATAGTGGAACATGGATATCTAAGTCCTTTATGATGAAAAAGAGGCGATATAAATAGAAACAAAACCTTCCTGATATCAGCCAATTGGTTGGTTTCACCTGTGGACTGCTTCACCTCCCTGAATTCCTTGTGGAAAAATCCATGCCTTTACCAGAGAGACAAGAAGACAAGCTCAAGAGTGGCAGACTTTCAAAGGATATTTATTCATGTATTTATTTTAGGGTCAAATCCAATTTCCAGAGTGGCTTCTCTGGTTTATTCCATGTGTCCTGAGGCTCCACGCACACTTAGGCTCTACCCAGACATTCTTGAGAATGTGATACCACTCTACCTCATCTAATGCTACTTCTCTTGGCAGCCTCACTCTTCTCCATTGTGTTGGGTATCCCTGGTAGACAGGGAGTGACGGGTGGGGCCGGGAGTTGCAAGAGAAGAGGTCTTACCTCTTGATGGAATAACAAAAACAAACATACCAACCTTTCTTCATTATTGTATTCTACAAGTGTCTGTTTTCTTTTCAAACTTGAACAGCAGTAGAAAAAGCCCCCTTCTCTCCACTTAGATTTTGGGGATACTAGGAAGGCAGTGTGGAAAATATTAATTCTGTGTTTATTTATTAATTTTTACATTACCCAGAGGATTTGAGGTAGATTTGATGGTAGATATTATCATTGACATTTTATAGGTGAGAAAGCCCAAGGCCACTGATACATTAAATGGAAGAATTGACTTTCGATTCTGGTCTGTTTGATTTTATGTGCAAGAATATTTACTCAGTGATTTTGATTTTTTTAATTTAATTCTCAAAAATTTAAACTAAACTATTAACTCTTTCCTTTATAATCACAAATGAAAAAAACTTCACGCTATTTTCTTACAGTAAAATATTAATGATCAATATAAAAATGCAAAAATAGAGAAATGTATAAAAAATAAAAATCTCCCAATATACCTTTAGATTTATACCACTTATACCCTTTAGACACTGGTTAGCATTTCTTTATGTATATAAATATGCTTTCCATTTTAGCAAAAATGAGATCATATTATAGAAGCTGTTTTGTAACAGGCTTTTTACAGCAATAAAAGCAGTACATCCTGAATATCTTTCTGTGTCAACAATATGCATGTACATTGGTACTGTCAGCCTTTGAGTTGAAAATAGTCCATACATGACATATTTTATTTGGTCACTGAATCTTTTTCAAAAAATTTTTAAACAATAGACAACTTTTAAACATGAGGAGATTTCACATAAACTTTCAGTTTTTTTACTTCACTTAAAATATTGGCTATACTGCAACACTAGACCCTCCCCCACTTCTTACTTGGCATCAATTGATTGGAGTTGCCCTCTTCCAAAGGGGCACATGCTGTCTAAGTCTGCCAAAGAGTCTCTTCACTCATTTATGTTACATCTTGCCCCTGTGGTCATCTTAAGTGGTGATCCTTGATCCACATCATTATTTATAATGAAGACAGTGTCTTTGTATGTGGATTACCATAACATATTTTACCAATATCCTATTGTTAGACTTTTATCTCCTAATTTCTTATTATATAAGCATTGCAGTGATGAAAATCTATTTTTGCAAAGTTGTTCAGCTTTTTCTCTAGGATAAATTTCTAAAAGTGGAATTCTTGGTCAAAGAATAGATATATTTTTAGGGATTTTGTGATAATTGGCAGTTTCTGGAAAACTTATCCAATTTAATTTCCTATATAAGTTTATGAAAGTGTGCAAATCTTGGCTAATATAAAATTTAATTTTTCTCATTTTCATCTTTACCAATCTACTATGTTAAAAATCTTACTTCTCTTTATCTTTATTCTCTAGTCAGATTGAACACACTTTAATATGTTCATTGACTATAAATAATCTCATAGAGATTGTCTTTGTGGACTGTTAAATTTTTATCTTTTATTATTTATTTTTAAGAGGCATTTACTTAATAAGAATCTTTAACCCTGAGTTTGTTGTGTGTGTTGCTAATGTTTTTTGATGTATAGATCCCTAATTTAATCCATGTTATGATTTTTTTTTCTTCATGTTTAGTGTTAAAGACATTTTTGCCCTGGATGTTCATAAAGATATTCTTTAACCTGCTGGTAGCTTTTTTGATTTACTTTTCACATTTAAATTTACAAGTCCCCTAAAATTGACTTCTGTGTAGAGCATAAGCTAGAGGCCCAATTCCATCTTTTCCCAACATGGATAATCAGTTGATTGGGTCCATTTATTGTAAAGACTGTCCTTTGTCCATGACTCTATAGTGCCACCCTCATGAAAAGTGTAGCACTCAAGTATGTGTGTGTGCCTCTTTACAGAATCTCTCTTCAGTTCCATTGGTCTATGCTGGTCCTGGCAACATTGTTTTAATGTCTTTATTACTATAGTTTTACCATGTTTTGATATCAGAGAGTGTAGGCTCCTTACTTCTCTTCTTCACCATTTTCTTGGCTATTTTTGCTCTTTTCTTTTCCATATAAATTGTAGAATCAGCTTATTAATTTCCATCAGACACTTCATAGAATTTTGGTTAGTATTTTATTGAATGTATGGGGAGTCCTGACATATTTATATTATTGATTAATCCAGTCCATTCTCATGGTGTATTTCTCCATTTTTAAGGTCTTATTTACTTTCTCTTAATACTATGTTGCTGGAAAAGGCAACAGCACCCCACTCCAGTACTCTTGCCTAGAAAATCCCATGGCGGAGGAGCCTGGTGGGCTGCAGTCCATGGGTTCGCACAGAGTCGGACACAACTTAGCAGCAGCAGCAGCAATACTACATTGCTGTGTAAGGCTTTGGACTTCTTTAATTAGATTTATTCCTAGACATTTAATGTTTCTCTTGCTGTTAGAAATAGTAACATTTTAAAATTCCAAATTGCTTATTTATGGCATATAGAAAATACAATAGATTGTTTTGTGATAGCCATATATAAAGTGAGTTTACCAAATGCATTTGTTAATTGTAATTACCTCTGTATTATTTTGGTTTTCATCTGTACACAGTCATGTCATCTGAAAATAATGACAGTTTTATTTTTTTGTTTCTGATTCTTTTATATGTGTTTTATTTGTTTTTCTTGCTTTATTGAACTGGCTAAAACCTTCAGGATAATATTCAGCAGAAGTGATACCAGTGAACATACTTTCTCATTACAGTCTCAGGGGAAAGTTTCTAATATCTCATCATTATGTATGATACATACTCTAGATTTTGGTAGATTTTATTGGGAAATTAAAGTTTTTAAATGTAACTTTTGCCATTTATATAGAGATAAAAATATAGAAGTAAATTTTATGATCTTGGGTTAAGTTCATGAATTTTAGGTGTGACCCACATATAAGTGGACAAAAGGAGAAATAAGATTGAACTTCATCAAAATTAAAACTTCTGTACTTAAAAGGACACCATCAATAAAGTGAAAAGACAACTCAAGAGTGAGTTTGCAAATTACATATCTGATAAAGACTGGAATTGGAATATACAAAGAACTACTACAACATAATAAAAAGACAAACTAATTTTTTAAATGGACAAAGGATCTGAATAGACATTTTTTTCAAAGAAGATAAAGATATTCAGTATCATTAACCATCACAAAAATTTAAATAAAAACCCACAATGTGTTGCCATTTTATATCCACTGCTGCTGCTGCTACTGTTTGGTTGCTAAGTTGCTAGAATAGCTATAATAACGAATGCATTATAACACATTTTAGTGAGGAGGTAATAAAAGTTAGAACCATCATACACTGCTGGTGGAAATGTAAAATGGTACGGTTGCTTGGGACAATAGCTTGACATTTCATTGGAAGGTTAAACATAGTTACCACAGACCAGCAATTCTATTCCTAGGTATACACCTAAGAGAAATGAAAACATATGTTCACAAACAAAAGCTTGTACACAAATGTTCATAGTAGCATTATCATAATAGTAAAAAAATGGAAACAATTCAAATGTCCATCAACTGATGAAAGGATAAGCAAAAAAATATATCCATTCAACGGATTCAGTTCAGTTCAGTCAGTCATGTCCAACTCTTTTCAATCCCATGGACTGCAGCATGCCAGGCTTCCTTGTCCGTCATCAACTCCCAGAGCTTGCACAAAGTCATGTCCATCAAGTTGGTGATGCCATCCAACCATCTCATCCTGTGTCGTCCCCTTTTTTATTTAAATTGTTAAATACAATGGATCAGTTAGTAATAATAAATACCAATAAAGGCTACAACATGAATGAATCTTAAAAACATTCTAAGCAAAGAAGGCCAGATATAAAGGCCACTTAATGTATGTTTCCATTTATGTAAAATGTCGGTATTAGGCAAATCCATGGAAACAGAAAGTACACTAGTGTTTGGCAGGGGCAGGGACAGGGTAGAGTGGAGAATGATTACTAAAGGATATGGTTTCTTTTTGGGGTGATAAAAATGTCTGGAATTAGATAGTGGTGATGTTTGCACAACTTTGTGAATGTACTAAAAACTATCGTGCAGTTTAAAAGAATGAATTTTATGGTATGTAAATTATGAGTAAAATGATTATAAAAAAAGAAACAAAAAAGAACTTATATACTGAACCAAGCTAGTGAAATAACTCTAAGAAGTCTAATATATCTGAAATTGGCGAGTAGGAGGGGGACAAAGAAAAGTGAGAAAGTAATGATTCAAAAAACCCTCATTTTTGTTGAAAACTATAATGCCCCAGATCCAAGAATCTTAAAAACACCCCAAGGATCAGAGACAAAAAAACAAAAAAGGCTCATTATAGTCATCAAATTGGTCAAAAGTAGTGATAAGGAGAAAAGTTTGAAAGTAGACAATAAAATAAGGCATGTATGTATGTTTGTCTACTCTTACTTGTGGTCAAGCATGGTCCCAAAATATGGAAAATTTAATAAAAATTCATAAGTTCTTTATTGTATGTTTTTCTGAGTAGTGTGATGGAATCTCACATTGTCCTGCTTCATCCTGCCCGGATTCCCCACCACTGACATTATATTATCAGAAGGTTGGCAGTTGCCTACTGCTATGTCACAGTGCCTGTGTCATTCATTCACTTCATCTTACTATGTAGGCCTTCTGTCATTGCATGTCATCACAAGGAGGGTGAGTACAGTACAATGAGGTATTTTGAGACAGAGCTCATATTCACATAACTTAAACTATAATTGTTCTATTTTATTATTAGTTATTATTGTTAATCTCTTACTGTGTCTAATTTATGAATTAAACTTTATCATAGGTATGTATGTATAGGGGAAAACAGGGCTGGGCATGTAGCTCAGTGATAGAGCATATGCTTTGCATGCATAAGGCCCTGGGTTCAATCCCTGGCATCTCCTTGTCTTTCAATCAATGGTGTTGGTTTGTTGAGCTTCCCAGGTCATGCTAGTGATAAAAGTACCCGCCTGCCAATGCGCAGGAGACATAAGAGGTGCAGGTTTGATCTCTGGGTCGGGAAGATCCCCTTGAGTAGGAAATGACAACTCACTCCAGTATTCTTGCCTGGAGAAGTCCATGGAGAGGAGCCTGGAGGGCTATAGTCCAAAGGGTTGCAAAGAGTCGGACGTGACTTTAGTGACTTAGCATGTGTGCACACATTGTTGTTAATCTCTTACTGTGTCTAATTTATAAATTAAACTTTATCATATGTATGTGTGTATAAGAAAAAACCTGGCATATATAGAGTTTGGTACTGTCTGGGACTTCAGGCATCTACTAGGGGTCTTAAAACACATCAGTCATACTTATGAGGAATGTTTTATCTTGATAGTGGTGATCAACTAATGTCATACATATGTCAAAACTTAATCAAATTGTATGCCTTAAGTGTGTGCAGTTGATTTCATGGAATTATACTTCTGCATAAACTGTGGAAAATTCTGAAAGAGATGGGAATACCAGACCACCTGACCTGCCTCTTGAGAAACCTATATGCAGGTCAGAAAGCAACAGCTAGAACTGGACTTGGAACGACAGACTGGTTCCAAATAGGAAAAGGAGTACGTCAAGGCTGTATATTGTCACCCTGCTTATTTAACTTATATGCAGAGTATATCATGAGAAACGTTGGGCTGGAAGAAGCACAAGCTGGAATCAAGATTGCTGGGAGAAATATCAATAACCTCAGATATGCAGACGACACCACCCTTATGGCTGAAAGTGAAGAGGAACTAGAAAGCCTCTTGTTGAAAGTGAAAGAGGAGAGTAGAAAAGTTGGCTTAAAGCTCAACATTCAGAAAATGAAGATCATGGCATCTGGTCCCATCACTTCATGGGAAATAGATGGGGAAACAGTGGAAACAGTGTCAGACTTTATCTTTCGGGGCTCCAAAATCACTGCAGATGGTGATTGCAGCCATGAAATTAAAAGACGTTTACTCCTTGGAAGGAAAGTTATTACCAACCTAGATAGCATATTCAAAAGCAGAGACATTACTTTGCCAACAAAGGTTCGTCTAGTCAAGGCTATGGTTTTTTCCAGCAGTCATGTATGGATGTGAGAGTTGGACTGTGAAGAAAGCTGAGTGCTGAAGAATTGATGCTTTTGAACTGTGGTGTTGGAGAAGACTCTTGAGAGTCCCTTGGACTGCAAGGAGATCCAACCAGTCCAATTTAAAGGAGATTAGTCCTGGGTGTTCATTGGAAGGACTGATGCTGAAGCTGAAACTCCAATCCTTTAGCCACCTCATGTGAAGAGTTGACCCATTGGAAAAGACCCTAATGCTGGGAGGGATTGAGGGCAGGAGGGGAAGGGGACGATAGAGGATGAGATGGCTGGAAGGCATCACCGACTCGATGGACATGAGTTTGGGTAGACTCCGGGAGTTGGTGATGGACAGGGAGGCCTGGCATGCTGCGATTCATGGGGTCGCAAAGAGTTGGACACAATTGAGCCACTGAACTGAACTGAAGGACTTTCCAGGTGGCACAGTGGAGGAGATGCAGGAGACATGGGTTTGATCCCTGTGTCAGGAAGATTCTGTGGAGTAGGAAGTAACAACCCACTCCAGTATTCTTGCCTGGAGAATTCCATGGACAAAGGAGCCTGGCGGGTTACAGTGCATGAGAGTTGCATGGCAAAGAGTTGGACATGACTGAGTGACTGAACATACACACATACCTCAGTAAAGCTTTTAAAATACTCAGTAGTTTCCCTGTATTAATAATATTTTTGAAGCAGGTTTATTTTTTCACTTATAAGTAAACATTTTCTCTCCCTGAAAGATTCTGGTTTTTCTTTTTCTCTGATGTACATGATATCACCTCTGTATATTTTCAAATAGTTAAGTTTTACTTTTATTTGGGAAATTGTGAGTTTAGAGAGTTGGAGTTTTTTAGCTTAAAAAGCTTTTGTTTTGTATTTTTCCTGTGTGTGTGTGTTTAGGGACATATTTGCTTTCATGTATCTGCTCTAGTCTTTTCAGGATCAGTAGTTGGCTATACCGTCATTGTATCCTTTCCTTTATCTTCTCTGTAATCATGTTATTTTTCTGCATTTTCCTTTGTATTCTGGGAGATTTTTTTGTGTGTGTGACTTTACAACAAACATTCCATTTTATATGTTGTCAGTTTTGTTGTTTTGGTATTTCACCACGTTTTTCATTGTAAATATTTCTTCATTTTATCCAGCTATTCATTTAAGTTCCCGCCTGCTTCTCAGACAGCTTTTTCCCTTATGATCTATTTTCTGATCCTATCATTAAAGTTAATAGTTACTGTGTCTTCTGTGTGTCAAATACCATGCTATGTGCTTACATGCATGATCTCATTTAGTTCTCAAAACATTCTTAGAGATCAGTGTTATCACTTTGGAGATAGGGAAAGGGAAACTGAGGCTTAGAGAATGTGTATTGCTACAAACAGATCACCCAAAATATATTGGATTAAAAAACCAAGCCTGTTTATTTTGTTGACAGATTTGTAGTTTAGGTAGGGTTTAACAGAGGTACCCAGCTCTGTTCCATTCAGTGTCAGTTGGGATGATTTGAAGGCTTGGGGCCAAAATCATTTGAAGACTTTTTCCTGCCCATGGCTGGTCATGGATGCTGGCTATTGACTGAGACTTTAACTGGATATCTACAGGTAGTCTCTGCATTGGGCCTGGTCTTCCTCACAGAATGGTGTCTGGGTCTGAAGAGTAAGTGTTCCTCAAGAGAGCGAGGCAGGGGAAAGCTGTGTCACCTCATATGACTTAGTGTTGGAAGGCACACAATGCCACTTCTATTAAATTACATCCACTGAAGCAGCACAAAGGCACACCCCGTATCAAGGAGGGGTGGGATGGATTTCTACTCTTACTGAGTGCATGCGTGTTCACCATGATGAAAATGATGTGAAGAAAGTAGCTTCATTTATGTCTGACTCTTTGCGACCCTATGTACCGTAGCATGCCAAGCTCTTGTGTTCATGGGTTTTTCCAGGCAAGAATACTGAAGTGGGCGCACATTTCCTCCTTCAGGGAATTGTCCCGACCCAGGCATTGAACACTTGTCTCCTGCCATTGCAGGCGATTCTTTACTGCTGAGCCATTGGGGAAGCCCATGTTGAAATGTGGTAAGGCTCTAAAAGACCATGTGAAACCAGAAATGTTACGCTTGTCAGTTTTGGAAACTTTAATCTTCCACAGCAAAATTATGTAATTTTCCCAAAGTCACTTGATAATAATGAAGCAAGTTTTCTTTTTTCATAAAAATCATTTCTTCTTACAGTTATACTGAGTATAAAAGAGATGCTATCTCAAATTTTCTTAAAAATTTTTAAGTATGACTTTCCATAACTCTTGTGCGATGGTCATGTTCCTTTATGGTGTAGGACTTTTATTAGCATCTTTTATGTTACAAATTTTTTTTTTTTATAAATTCATGCTTTGTAATATTTTAAGAAAATTTTCTTTCTTGAGAAATGACATGAGTTTGTTTTTTCTTTATTTCCTCTGTTTAGGATATTTTTAAAACCCTTAAAATTTAAATGAAGAACTGAATCTTTGATTATAAGCCACAGAATCTGATGTTACTTATTTAGTGATCTAGTCATCTCAGGGTTAGGGACTTGTGACTGAGCAAAGACTCAAGTGTTCCAATTCCTAATAAAAAGACAACCTTGTAATGAAAGGGAGTGATTTTACATGCTTTATTAATTTTATTCCCAAGTGATGTAGTATTTTGTTTTGTAACATTCTCACATTTTATGACAGGTTTTATAATTCTCATTCATCTGATGAAGACACCAAGGAATCTTTCTTTACCCAGCGGTCCCTAGAAGTCACACTTACTGGCTTCCAATTTGGTGACTTTTCATTTCATAGCTATTTTTAGTGCGATTTTGTCAAGAAGGTAGAGGAAACCAGAATAGTAGATCATCCAAAGTATGTTTAGGTTATAGTTTATTTAAGCTTAAACTCCCCAAAATTCCAAGGGTACAATACTGAAAATTTCTTTCTTCATGTTTTTTCATCATGGTGAACATGTTGCTGACATCCTGGTGGCATTAGCATAAATGTACTTCTAGGCTCCAAAGTCTTTCTAAATTGTTTAAATTTATCTGGGCCTTATTTGGAATATATATTAGAATACATTAGAATATATGTGAATATATATATATATATATATATATTTGTCTATTTGTAAAGTGGTAGATTGCTGCTGCTAAAATGACTCCTGAGTCTGCATTTTTCCATTTCCAAATATGCCCTGTAAATATAATCCTCTCTTCTGTAAAATCTTCTCAGAAATATAATGCATAAATGTTTAGATTTTAGGATTGCTAAAACAAATATATGACAGCTCCTGGAACACTGCTTAATAATACTTTTTATCTGTCTGTTATTTATGTAACCACAGATTTCAGCATTTCTCAACAAGGAATTCACAATTGCTTGATGGGTAAAATAAACCATTGACATAGGAAAGGATAACAATACTTTTATAAGAACCCTTTATAGCACTCCTTATCTCTGAAGAAAGCAATGAGACACAGCAGAATGGAAAAGAATGCTATTCAAATAAAATCTCGAGGGCATTGTAACTCTTCAATGATTACAATTTTGCTCAGTAGCTAATATTAATGTGCTGTATTCTTAAATTTCTCTTTATCTGCTTTGCTGCAAAGAAGTAGCTACTACTAGCACATATAGCATAAGCAATTTGACTTTGCGAGCTGGAGAGTCCAGATTTTAGATTTTCCGCAGTGTCCTTCATCGTGTAGTCATATCTGGGGCACTATGTATTCTGAGTTTTATTCATAAAATACAATCCTGCCAGGCATGTGGGGCTAAGAGAGTGCTGAAATCCCTTTGGTAAGCATTTTGATGTAGAAGGCCTACATATTAATATACTGGACTTGCAATATTCTAGCTTCCTTGCCATCATATTTAGATCAGGTTTCAGTGCATAGGACCTATAAAGACCTTTGTTCCTTTTGACAGAGCAGCAGAGGGACAGGTGAAAAACTGTCAAGGTTTATCATTATCGCTGCACTTTCCGAATTTCTTCTATCTCCTTTCATGGCAGTTTTCCCGAGGCTTTCCCACCACACTCTGCATGTTTTCTGTTTCCATAATCTGTTCATTGATTCCCTCCTGTGCGTAAAATTTCAGTTAGCCTTTTAAGTGAGAAAAATGCTGAGACTTCTAGAAAAAAATTTTAAAAATCACTCATAGGCCATCATGCAAAGAGAAATCAATGAATACTCTGAGTGCTTCTCCACCAAATCAAATCCACTTTTACCCTTGTGCCGTCTTCATTCGATTTTGACTCCTATATTCTATTTCCTTTCTAACTGGTTAATTCTTCTATTTGCTCAGGGAAGGGGTGTTTCTGAGCCTATTTTCATGGGCCAAATGTCCCTCACAGACTACCCTCCATTGTGAAAACAAAGAAAGGGCTTTGGCATTGAAAGTGTATTTTAGGAGTCATCAAATTAGGAAGTTTTCTTTTTCTGCTTCTTTTAAAAAGTGGATTTCTTTGCTATCGATTTCTCATGCCATCAGTTCAATTTAGTTGTGAGGAGGAATTTAACACAATTCAAAGGTTTGTAATTTTTCTATTTAAAATATCAAGTTGTAAGAGAACATGCTTTTAAAATTGGTTTCTATGTTCATTTGTTAATAGTGTCAGATTTTACATTATTAAAAAATAATGTCATTAAAAATACTGTCATTTTTTGGTAGAGAACATTTTGGCATCTCTGAGTTTTAAAATAAATCTCTGAGTAAAAAATATTGTTCACTAATTCTTTTCTTCTTGAAGAGTTGCTAAATAATCATGAAAAATATATGCCACAGATGGAATAAAGCTGTATGGATTATGAGCTCATTTTCCAGTCAGTGATGAATAGATTGTATTCTTTCATTTGGTATGTGCAAGGAATCATAATATGGCAATTACTCTTTGTTGCAACTTATAATGCTTTATATCCTTTTATACTCATAAACATGCCCACATTATTCCTTGCCATTATCACTACAAGAGGCTTAAAGTCAAATTATCATGTTTTTACATCTTGATTTCTCAGCCTCCCATCCCCCTTACCACCTGTTCTTCCCTAGTCTTTTTCTCTCCTACTGAACAGTAACACCATCTTCCCAAGGGCTTAGGCTCAAATCCCAGAGGGCATGTCTGTTCCACTCTTTTTCTCACACTCCTATAATCAACTCCTGTTAGCATCTTCACCCAAACAGATCTGGAATCTTCTTGCTTCCTTCTATCTATAATTCTACCACCTACGTCTGTCGCTGACTGTCCACCATTGCTTTGCCAGGATTGTTGAAGCGGTTTCTAACTAGACACTTTAGTCTATCTTTGCCCTATAGTAGTAAGAATGAATGAAAAAAAAATGTGTACATGTATGTGTGCATAACTGTGTCATTGTGTCAGTGCTTCTACTTATACCCTCAGATAGCTTCTGATTACAGTCAGTTCAGTTCAGTCGCTCAGTAGTGTCTGACTCTTTGCGACCCCATGAATTGCAGCATGCCAGGCCTCCCTGTCCATCACCAACTCCTGGATTTCACCCAGACCCACGTCCATCCAGTCAGTGATGCCATCCAGCCATCTCATCCTCTGTCGTCCCCTTCTCCTCCTGCCCCCAATCCCTCCCAGCATCAGAGTCTTTTCCAATGAGTCAACTCTTCGCATGAGGTGGCCAGAGTACTGGAGTTTCAGCTTTAGCATCATTCCTTCCAAAGAAATTCCAGGGCTGATCTCCTTCAGAATGGACTGGTTGGATCTCCTTGCAGTCCAAGGGACTCTCAAGAGTCTTCTCCAGCACCACAGTTCAAAAGCATCAATTCTTTGGCACTTAGCCTTCTTCACAGTCCAACTCTCACATCCATACACGACCACAGGAAAAACCATAGCCTTGACTAGACGGACCTTTGTTGGCAAAGTAATGTCTCTGCTTTTGAATATGCTATCTAGGTTGGTCATAACTTTCCTTCCAAGGAGTAAGTGTCTTTTAATTTCATGGCTGCAGTCACCATCTGCAGTGATTTGGAGCCCCCCAAAATAAAGTCTGACACTGCTTCCACTGTTTCTCCATCTATTTCCCATGTTCTGATTACACTTAAACCTCAAATTCCCAGATATGATCCTCATGATTTGTGAGCACTGGCCCCTATCTGTTACTGTTCTCAAAATTCATACGCATTGAAACCCTAACCTCCAATAGGATGTAGGAGGTGGATCTTTGGGAGGTAATTAGGTTTAGATGAAGTTCTTGTGCTGGAGCCCTCAAGATGGCATTAGTGCCTTTATATGAAGAGAAAGAGACTAGAGCTCGCTCTTTTCCACCATGTAAGGACATAAAGAGATGTCTGCAAACTAAGAAGAGGGCCTTCACCAGGGACAGAATAAGTAGGCACCTTGGTCTTGGACTTCCAAGCATCCAGAACTGAGAGAAATAAGCTATTGTTTAAGCCACCCAGTCCCTTGTATCTGTTATTGCAGATGGAGCTGACTAAGGTCCTGCCCTTATCTACTGCCAGCTCTCTCTCGTGGTGTTCCAGCCACAAATCCATCAAGCTCGCTCTTCCCTTGTTCTCCATCTTCTCTTCCAGTGACTGTGGGGTGTGT
The DNA here is from genome assembly GCF_029407905.1 of Bubalus kerabau. Classification (NCBI taxonomy): domain Eukaryota; kingdom Metazoa; phylum Chordata; class Mammalia; order Artiodactyla; family Bovidae; genus Bubalus; species Bubalus kerabau. The sequence continues at coordinate 140,574,693 of NC_073626.1, forward strand.
GTGTGTGTGTGTGATTCTGATTTCACATGTCAGCTTTTCAGAAAGATCTCCTCTAATATGAAGTAGTGTCTCCAAATATTCTCTATCCCCTCCCTGTTTCCTTTGAACATTGTATTTATTTGTCGATTTTTTTTGTTGTTGTTGCTTTTCATTATCAGCCTTCTCCAAGTAAAATATAAACACTATAAAAGGAGGGAACTCATCCTCCTCCACTTATTCACCATGATACCATGACTTCTATCACAGTGCCCAGAACATCAGATGTGCCCTCTACATATCTGTTTCATGAATGGTGTAAAGCAACTGGCACAACAATAAATTAGCTAACAAAAGTTGCATAAGGAAGATTATGCATACTTTACTTCAGGAAAATATTTGACTTTTACTAAACAGTTTATTCTGAAATTCTTTCATCTTCCTTGGGATATCTTTTCAGGTCCCCAAATTCACCATTTTAAAATGCAACTTCCTCCCAGACACATCTGCTGTTACTGTATATCCTATTTCCACCAACAGAGCACTGATTTCTTATTATCTAAGTTCAATACAGTAGGTTACTCCTTCTATAGCAAGGGTAGCTGGTGTTTTTTATGTTTATTTAGTAAAAATAATATGATCTCCTTTTCCTTTTCTCCAGTCTTGATACCTTGGAATAATGGCTAACACTATCAAGTTCATTTCCTGTACTTGGCTGTAAGAATTAGCTCTGGGCTTCCAGATGACTTGGGCAAAACGTGTGACAGGGTGAATAATAAAATTCCCATGTAAAGAAAGGAAAAATAATAGTTCATTGGTAGAGAAAATTTTCTCATCTTTGTGCCAAAAAAAGTCTTAATTCAATCCTGTATTCAAAAAATATTAGTTGAATACTTATTATGTACTAGGCACAATTATTTAAAACATATTATTGACCAGCTATACTCTACTATTAGGTACTGGACTTCGTTGATCTACAGCATCATGAATTATAAGGTGTACCATTATTTTATTTGAAGTTGGGAAAGACATACCAGGCTATATATTGTTATCCTGCTTATTTAACGTCTATGTAGAGTTCAGTTCAGTTCAGTTGCTCAGTCATGTTTGATTCTTTGTGACCCTATGAACTGCAGCACACCAGGCCTCCCTGTCCATCACCAACACCCAGAGTTCACCCAAACCCAAGTCCATTGAGTTGGTGATGCCATCCCACTATCTCATCCTCTGTCATCCCCTTCTCCTCCTGCCCTCAATCTTTTCCAGAGTCAGGGTCTTTTCAAATGAGTCAGCTCTTCTCATCAGGTGGCCAAAGTACTGGATTTTCAGCTTCAGCATCAGTTCTTCCAATGAACACCCAGGACTGATCTCCTTTAGGATTGACTGTTACATCTCCTTGCAGTCCAAGGGACTCTCAAGAGTCTTCTCCAACACCACAGTTCAAAAGCATCAATTCTTCAGTGCTCAGCTTTCTTTATAGTCCAACTCTCACATCCATACATGACCACTGGAAAAACCATATCCTTGAACAGATGGACCTTTTTTGGCAAAGTAATGTCTCTGCTTTTCAATATGCTATCTAGGTTGGTCATAACTTTCCTTCCAAGGAGTAAGCGTCTTTTAATTTCATGGCTGCAATCACCATCTGCAGTGATTTTGGAGCTCCCCAAAATAAAGTCAGCCACTGTTTCCACTGTTTCCCCATCTATTTGCCATGAAGTGATGGGACCGGATGCCATGATCTTCATTTTCTGAATGTTGAGCTTTAAGCCAACTTTTTCACTCTCCTCTTTCACTTTCATCAAGAGGCTCTTTAGTTCCTCTTCACTTTCTGCCATAAGGGTGGTATCATCTGCATATCTGAGGCTATTGATATTTCTCCCAGCAAACTTGATTCCAGTTTGTGCTGGATGATGTACTCTGCATATAAGTTAAATAAGAAGGGTGACAATATACAGCCTTGACGTACTCCTTTTCCTATTTGGAACCACTCTGTTGTTCCATGTCTAGTTTTAACTGTTGCTTCCTGACCTGCATACAGGTTTCTCAAGAGGCAGGTCAGATGGTCTGGTATTCCCATCTCTTTCAGAATTTTCCTCAGTTTATTGTGATCCACACAGTCAAAGACTTTGGCATAGTCAATAAAGCAGAAATAGATGTTTTTCTGGAACTCTTTTGCTTTTCCGATGATCCAGCGAATGTTTGCAATTTGATCTCTGGTTCCTCTGCCTTTTCTAAAAGCAGCTTGAACATCTGGAAGTTCATGGTTCATGTATTGCTAAAGCCTGGCTTGGAGAATTTTAAGCATTACTTTACTAGCATGTGAGATGAGTGCAATTGTGTGGTAGTTTGAGCATTCTTTGGCATTGCCTTTCTTTGGGATTGGAATGAAAACTGACCTTTTCCAGTCCTGTGGCCAATGATGAGCTGGATGAATCACAAGCTGGAATCAAGACTGCCAGCTATATCAACAACCTCAGATATGCAGATAATACCACTCTGATGGCAGAAAGTGAAGAGGAATTAAAAAGACTCTTAATGAGGTTGAAAGATGAGAGTGAAAAAGCTGGCTTGAAACTCAAAATTCAAAAAACTAAGATTATGACATCTGATCCCCTCACTTCATGGCAAATAGAAGGGGTAAAAGTGGAAGCAGTGACAGATTTTATTTTTTTGGGCTCCAAAATCTCTATGGACGGTGACTGCCGCCATGAAATTAAAAAACACTTGCTCCTTGGAAGAAAAGCTATGACAATCCTAGACAGCATATTAAAAAGCAGAGATGTCACATTGCCAACAAAGGTTCATATAGTCAAAGCTATTGTTTTTCCAGCATCATGTATGGATATGAGAGTTGGACCATAAAGAAGGCTGAGCGCTGAAGAATTTATGCTTTCAAACTGTAGTTCTGGAGAAGACTCTTGAGAGTCCATTGGGTAGCAAGAAGATCAAACCAACCAATCCTAAAGGAAATCAGTCCTGAATATTCATTGGAAGCACTGATGCTAAAGCTGAAGCCCCAATACTTTGGCCACCTAATGGTAAGAACTGCTCACTGGAAAAAACCCTGATGCTGGGAAAGATTGAAGGCAGGAGGAGAAGAGGATGACAGAGGATAAGATAGTTGGATGGCATGACCGATTCAATGGACATGAGTTTGACCAAGCTCCAGGAATTGGTGAGGGACATGGAAGCTTGGTGTGCTGCAGTGGGGTTGCAAAGAATCGGACATGACTGAGCGACTGAACTGAACTGAGCAAACACATGGAAAGATGCTCAATATAACTAGCTATCAGGGAAATGCAAATCAAAACCACAATTAAATATTCAATTATGAAGTTGAAATGTTGGGAATAGGAGATATGGAAGAATGTGGAGCCTGAGAAGAGCTCCAAATATGGAATTCTAGGAAATCTAGTGAACAGAGTCCAAGGAGGTGCTGAGTGATGTTCTGGACCAGTGTGCACGATGTTGGTAACTTGTGAATGACTGTTTCTGCCTCTAGTCCTTCCAAGGGACGATTTGGGGAGGTACTTTCTTTGTTGCTCAGGAGGTCCTGTGAAATTAAGACTTTATTGTTCACAATGACAATATCAATAGCATATATATGTATTTATTTCCCCTTCCTCATTCTTCCTGGTGATTCAGTTCTCTTCACTGGAATTGGCAACTAAATAAACTACTATAGAGAAGTAGTTATTTTAGGCACTGATTTGGGGGGAACTCTAAATAGTGATCTGGCATAAGAAATAGCTTTAGAAAGAAGACATGTAGGGTAATATTCTGGAGCAATCTCTTATCAACTAGCAACAAGGACCAATTGCTGGTAGTAAATGAGTAATTCCTGATGATAATCTGTAGCGCAGTGAAACATCACAATAAAAAAGGCTCATCTGAGGTAGGTTGGGAAGTGGTACATGTGCAAGATAAGGTAGTTGCTCAAGCACCTGAAGACTGTGAGGGTATTGATGACTTAAGTGATCGCAGCACTGGCTGTGGAAATTCCCAAGAACAAAAACAACTAGCTCAGTTCAGCTATCTGTCTGCTTGGAGTGAGGCATAAAAGCCAGAGGTCCTTCGTGGCAGCATTTAAAGAGATTCTTCTCTTGTAAGGTCACAAGGAAGATTTTCGAGTATGTTGAAAGTCAGTCTTATATGATAGAGCTAAATAAAACGGGACTGAGTGCACAGGTGTGATAAGTTTCTACTGAAAAACAAGAACCCTGATTAAAAAAAAAAGACCTGGGATGGGAACATTTGGATGGATAAAAACTTGAAATTCTAGAGTCTTCTGAGTTCTGGGCCAGCAGCAGCCACTTCTCTGGGTCAGAGGGTGAAGGAAAGCAGCTTTTCTTTCCTTGGAGCACTTTCAAAGACTTAGCCTGAGGAAGAAGCCTTGAAAGATGATGCTTTTTCTCCTCAAGATCCACCCTCACCTTATCTCATAACCCCAGACCAGTGGGTAAAATAAGAGGGAAGGTGAGTTCTCCAGAATAACATAGTTTACTTGCTGAAACAAATTGGCTAACATATACTGGGTGAAGCCAAAAGAACCCATGTGGGTTGGATCTTGAAAATATTGGGTGAGAACATCAGGTCTGACAGGATGGCATGCACTCACATGGGAGCATTTTTTGTAACCCAGGTTCCCTGAAGAGGGTAAAGGCTTGGAACTGGTATAATATGCTGCTCGATGGAACCTTGCAGCTTGGACACATCAATAATCTGTAATTTTAAAAAAAGTAGAAATGCCTGTGAGGTCAGAAGTCTCAGGGCATCCCCTCCTTTCTCTTAGTCCTCTTAGTTCTTTAAATAAAGTTTAAAACCATGTAGGATTTTTCATTAGAACATTTAATATGTGCATTCTAAGTAGAGCCTTGAAGAGTAATGACATTAGGTTGACCAGAAGAACTTGCCATTTTTATTTGTTTAAGCATGATTGGAGATTAGAAATTTTATTTGTTTCTATATGATATCTAGTGACTGATCTGATCTGATCTGATATGATATCTGGAAAAAAGAAATTTTTAGAAAGGGATTGTTGACTGAAAGTATTTACAGCCTAAAAATAGAGAGTTATTTCATTTGGTGGGAAAAATTTTGGGACTTCAAGCCCAGGAGGGAGCATCTCAGGTAGCCCTGAGAGACTGCACTGAGAAGGCAGGAGAGGGAGTCAGGGCGTATATAACAAAGGAGAATGGCAGCTACTGGGGTGCAGGCTTTGTTTTCCCTTTTGGGAGCCCTCATTTACATTTGGAGGCCTGAAATCATTGATGTTTGTCACATCCTTGTTTATTGACATGGTAGGAGATATTCTATTTCACAGGATGAACCTTTGTTAGATGCAGGCTAATGGGGGTTGGGGGGTAGTTGGCCAGTGATGCCCCACTCTTTGAGGAACAAAGCTGTAGCTTGGTGATGGTCTTTCACGCACTGTCCATGGGTTGCTGATCAGGGCCACTTTTACCTCGACTTCTGAAAGTGGGTTCCATGATAAAGAACAGTCAAAGCAAGAAAGTCAGAATGGCTTCCTGGTCCTGTTTCTGTTGCAGCAGAACCAGTCAGCTAAGTCCTAGGGAACCTTATTTGAAAGCCAGATGATGACAAAAAGAGCATGAGACAATGGTGTTGGTTGCTACACTCCTACCTGCAGATCCTGTGATTGTATGAACAGTAAAGCTTAGCGTTACTTGTTTTGGGGTAGAGTTGGAGACATGAAAATGAGAACTTTATTGTTATCCCACACATTATACTTTAGGATTTAATGGTATTGGGTGATCTGTTGTTTTCTCTCATTTTGCTTTTCTTTTGTATCTGTGTACCTGCAAAAGACAACCAATTTCAGATAGCAAGCTTGTAATGCCTGAACCACATAAATACTTTTATCTTGAGCTTTTTCTTCCCCATAGTTTCCCAGGTAAGTGTATGAACATAGGGCTGATGTCTAACAAGCATCCTTTCCTCTTAGCTCATGTGGTCCCAGGAAATGTCATAGAATCTTTAGATTCATTCCCATGGCAACAGGCAACTCTATTACCAAGAACACTTTTAGCTTTTCTCTTTGAGAAAATTTGCTCTATATTTGAGATTCAGAGCTATCTTGATTAATATTATTTTCGGATGCATTGTGAGGCACTGTGCCTACAGAGATGACTTATTTGTTACATACAGTTGAGATGGGAAGGCAATCAATGCCTCTTATCTAATGAAGCAAAATACAGACTATGTTAAAGGGCTTTGCAATGCTGTGTGATTGGAAGTTTTTGTATGATTAGGCTGAGGAGAAGCAAAAGAATGGAGATAGAAAATAATAAACTATGCACTGCTAACTGAAATTACACACATATACACAATCCTAACATATGTGCTCACATACACACATGAACAACAAAACAGAGTGGGGATTGTGGTATAACAAACTGCTACTCCATGAACTGAGTGGAAAGGTTTATTTTCAGCCATCTGGACTGGAATTTGTAATAGAGATTAAAGTAGTAATCAGTGGTGATGTTACCAACCTGGGCCCTTGGGCTCTTTAATCAATAGAAATTTGTAAGAGGCCAGATGAGAAGTTCAGCCAAGGCTTTACTGGGACTCACACTGCAGCAAAAGGGAGAGATAACAAGAAACAGGTGCCCTTGCTCCCTCTTGGTGAGCCGGTTCCTTAAATGGGGTGAGGGTAGGGGTGGATTTGCGAGTTGGGTTAGAGGGGTGTCTTAGCTAGTCTGCCCGCCCCCTTGGTGGTGCTTTGTACAGGGATGACATGGAATAGTTACCCTGCTTTAGTTTCTGTCACCTCAGAAGCAATGGTTTCTGCCCTTTTTGTGTCTTATTGCTCCAACAGCGCATGCAGTTACTTTCAGTCCCTAATAATAATTTCATTGCATTCTGTTGCTGGAGGCCACATTTGTCCTGGTTTAAGCCCTCCAGCAAAGCCTCCCAGGCCCTGTTATGTCTCTGTCTTTTTCCCTGAGTATCTGGACTATTAGGGATGTTTGCAGGGGGTTGCTATTTGGGCTATGGTGGATTTTTTGAGTCTGGACCCTCATTATTTTGTCACATTTTCTATGTTGTGACATGAGGAAAGCAAATTATTGGAGACACTACTAGATAAAATCTATTAAGGTTCTATTTCATGTTTTATGAAATGGAAACAAATGTGAAAGTCTGCACAAATGAGGGCCCTGTTAAACCAAAACTAACCAACCACCACCATCAACAATAAACCCAATGCCTCTCCCAGCCTCAGAGGCTAGTTTAGGATGGGGTTCAAATTAAAAAAAAAAATTTCCAGGTGATATCAATGTTTGACCAAGACTGATTAGCTTAATTACTTTGGAAATTATTAACATTTTGTTAAAGAAACAATTCATTTTGTGTCATATCACTCTGACGTATAGGATAGACCTGCCTTCTGGTTTCCATCAAGCTACACCAGCTTTTTTTAAGTATTTCAAGTTATATAAATATATAATTGAATTAAATGCTAGAATCATCTTATTAATAGGGAAGATACTAGTCCCCCTTAACAGAAAAGGAGACTGAAGCTTCATGCAAATGAATAACTAACAAACTGATTCTAAAGCTGATGTTCTTTTTTTACTGTTTCATATCATCTTCATCATTAGTCAGGGAGATTATAGTCTAGGAACCTGGTATCAAAAGGTAAAGGGAGGTCATGAAATGAAAAGGCAGGTTTGGGCATGTTAAGTCTGATTGTATCTCTGTGTATTCATTTGCCAAGAATGTTGTAACAAAGTGCCACAAACTGGGTGGTTTAAAACAGAAAGTTATTCTCTGGCAGTTATAGAGCTAGAAGTTTAAAGTCTAGGCTTCTAGTCATCTCTGGCATTTCTTGGCTTGGTGCTACATCACTCTAATCTTTGCCTCTGTTTTTATGTGGCTGCATCTTTGTGTTTGTCCTGTGTCTCTATTCCAAATTTCCTTTTTTCTCTGACAAAGACACAAGTCATGGGATTTAGGATCCACTATAAATCTGGGATGATATCATTTTGAGATCTCTACCTAATTACATATGTAAAGACCCTATTTTCAAGAAGGGTCACATTCTGAGGTCCTAGGTGAGTATGAATTTTGGATGGGCCCTATTCAACCCACTACACTCTACAAGTTATGTTTGGAATTGCCAGTCATTTCTTGATGAGAAAACTAGTACTCCTGTTTCTTGTGAGAAGATTTGCACAGAACAAAAGGAATAGATGAAATTAAGTGACTGAGAGGAAGCTTTTCTGGCAGCCCTGGAAGAACACAGGCAGGTCCTGAGGAGATTTTCTAGGAAACTTCTGTAGAGTTCTAAGTCAGAAAGACGAGTTATAGAAGTTTTTTGCTCTCAGAGTAATTGGCTCTTGTGTATAATAGTATAAGAACACTTGTCTTCCTGCTGGTGCAAGCTGCTTCAGTAGGAATTTATTGGTCATTTGTTTTTTGCAGCTCCCTTGAAGGAGCTGGCTATCGGAAGGAGCTAGCTATCTGAAGATGTTCTAAATGTTGACTATGAAAGGCAGGAGTACTTTGATCAATATTTTGTTTCTTTGCATTCTAATTCAGTGGAATGCCTATAGATGTTGGGATGTTTCTCCAAGCTTCCTCAACTTGTGGATACAAACGGGTGTCTCAGTGAGCAAAAGAATACTTTCTCTTTCCCTCTCAGCTGACATAGGACCTGCAGTCCTACTCTGATGAAAACCTCACCCAGTTATTTCTGAGAGTCCACAGGGAATTTTACACGTTGCTCAAAAACCTCTATCTCATACAGTCTCCCATTCTGACCCCTCTCCAAGAATTTGTTCTTTGGGAGCACCATGTGACACGGTTATTGGAACAAACAACAGCACTGTCACATTAGAACATACAGCAGGGGTTGTATCCATGTTGTGAGTTTCCATCTGAAAACCAAAACTTAGTTTGAGTGATATAAGCTATAGTATAAGCTCAGATTTCCTCATCCAAAAGTATTTTGGCTAGGTGCTAGGTGCATGTATGAATTTCTACACCTCAGTAATTGATTCAATATTTGATACTTTTACCTTTCAAATATTCAACAAAGACTTATTTGCCTTCCTTAAATTTAAAATTCAAAGAATAAGCTTGATCTTTTCATGTTGATAGTATCTGAAGCCAGTTTGAGTTTTGTATCAGCAGGAACATCATGCTGTTAATTCATGTCCCTATATTTCTTGGCTTTCCTCCTGAAGTTCAGTTAATAATATTTTCCTTTATTCTCCTCAAGGGATTTCTAGAACTGTGATGTGACTATATAATTTATTGTTATGAAGCATTTTACTTACCAGTTCAGTTGCTCAGTCGTGTCCGACTCTTTGTGACCCCATGAATTGCAGCATGCCAGGCCTCCTTGTCCATCACCAACTCTCGGAGTTCATTCAAACTCATGTCCTTCAAGTCGGTGATGCCTTCCAGCCATCTCATCCTCTGTCATCTTCTTCTCCGCCTGCCCCCAATCCCTCCCAGCATCAGAGTCTTTTCCAATGAGTCAACTCTTCGCATGAGGTGGCCAAAGTATTGGAGTTTCAGCCTTAGCATCAGTCCTTCCAATGAACACCCAGTACTGATCTCTTTTAGGATGGACTGTTATATCTCCTTGCAGTCCAAGGGACTCTCAAGAGTCTTCTCCAACACCACAGTTCAAAAGCATCAATTCTTTGGCACTCAGCTTTCTTCACAGTCCAACTCTCATATCCATACGTGACTACTGGAAAAACCATAGCCTTGACTAGACGGACCTTTGTTGGCAAAGTAATGTCTCTGCTTTTCTTTTTTTTTTTTTTTTTTTTTTTTTTTTTTTTTTTTAATTTTATTTTATTTTTAAACTTCACATAACTGTATTAGATTTGCCAAATATCAAAATGAATCCGCCACAGGTATACATGTGTTCCCCATCCTGAACCCTCCTCCCTCCCCCCTCCCCATTCCATCCCTCTGGGTCGTCCCAGTGCACCAGCCCCAAGCATCCAGTATCGTGCATCGAACCTGGACTGGCATCTCATTTCATACATGATATTTTACTGCTTTTCAATATGCTATCTAGGTTGGTCATAACTTTCCTTCCAAGGAGTGTCTTTTAATTTCATGGCTGCAATCACCATCTGCAGAGATTTTGGAGCCCCAAAAATAAAGTCTGACACTGTTTCCCCATCTATTTCCCATGAAGTGATGGGACCAGATGCCATTCATTTTCTGAATGTTGAGCTTTAAGCCAACTTTTTCACTCTCCACTTTCACTTTCATCAAGAGGCTTTTTAGTTCCTCTTCACTTTCTGCCATAAGGGTGGTATCATCTGCATATCTGAGGTTATTGATATTTCTCCCGGCAATCTTGATTCCACCTGTGCTTCTTTCAGCCAAGCTTTTCTCATGATGTGCTCTGCATAGATGTTAAATAAGCAGGGTGACAATATACAGCCTTGATGTATGTGGAACCAGTCTGTTGTTCCATGTCCAGTTCTGACTGGTGCTTCCTGGCCTGCATATAGGTTTCTCAAGAGGCAGGTCAGGTGGTCTGGTATTCCCATCTCTTTCAGAATTTTCCACAGTTTATTGTGATCCACACAGTCAAAGGCTTTGGCATAGTCAATAAAGCAGAAATAGGTATTTTTCTGGAACTCTCTTGCTTTCTCCATGATCATGCAGCTGTTGGCAATTTGATCTCTGGTTCCTCTGCCTTTTCTAAGACCAGCTTGAACATCTGGAAGTTCACAGTTCATGTATTGCTGAAGTCTGGCTTGGAGAATTTTGAGCATTACTTTACTAGCGTGTGAGATGAGTGCAATTGTGCAGTAGTTTGAGCCTTCTTAGGCATTGCCTTTCTTTGGGATTGCAATGAAAACTGACCTTTTCCAGTCCTGTGGCCACTGCTGAGTTTTCCAAATTTGCTGGCATATTGAGTTTATTTATATTTGATCCTTACTATGTTTCTCTGGAATGGAGAGAACCAGGGGTGTGGGTGTTACTTCCTTTTACACTTGAAGACCCTGAGGCTCAGAAAGGCAACTGGGTGTCCAAGATCATGCAATTTGCATGTGGCAAAGTCAAGCTTTGTAGCCAGGTCTCCTGGCTTTGTATCTGGCAGTCTCCCCTAGATGGCCTTGTGTGGTGAAAACAAGTGCCCCTTTCCCTTTGTACTCAATATCTGGGCATTCTTTCCATGGAGATGGTGAGATCTGGTTGGTCTCGATAAGACTGCCATACAAATGAGAGCATACAGCAGTCTTAGATATCTGGAGGATGAGCCTCAAGCTGCCAGGGCCCTGAGGCCGCTCTCTAGACTGTGGGAGAGACAAATGGAGGAGAGGAGATATAAGAGACCCATTCTTGGCTGTTTTACCACTTATTCCACTGCCAGCACTACTGACACTTGTCCCCTGATTTAATTTTCATGGAAATTATAGAAGTTTTGTCATCATTAAAAGTGACACATTTTATTTTCATAGACCAGCATTTCAAAGGTTCAGTGAATTCTGATTCATTATTTTTCCACAGTCTGCAAACAGTATCACCCAACAACAAAACAGTATTACTTGATTAATAAAAGCTTGCTCCTGACAGTTCATTTTTGAGAAATACCAACTCACAGTCACTTGTTTCTATTCTTGATGTCCTAGCCTACTAACTTTTTGTATTGGTATTTGGCAGAATCTTACTACTGCAGCAACTGTTCCCTGAAATTCTCCCGTTGTTAATCCCAGAGCTGGCATCCCACGCTCCTCCTGCTACTTCTGCCGACACTCATTTTAAGCTCAGAGCACCAGAAATAGGATCCTGCTGGCTGCATCATTATTGCTTTCCTTTCCCATTTCTTATAGCATCGCACCTATCTGCCTTCTTGCAATGAGTCAAGCATACCCATAATTAATGTACAGTTTCTCTCTCTGTATATAACATAAAGTTTCTTCCTGATATGGCAGGTATGTGGTTTTGCTTTTTAATTCTTAGCTAGCTCTTAAATTTGCCACCCAGCATCATCTCACAGCGTGACAAATCTTGGGAAATTTGGGCAACACATGAAAGACACAAAAGATAAACTAATGAAGTGGATCAGTTTGTTAATTAGGGGACTCAATTTCTTTTCCCATGCCTTGTGTTTACTGCCTACCACACTGGTGAAAGAGACCATATTTATATCTTGTATAAAGATCTTCATAATAGTTTTATTTTTTTTTAAAGAAGTGAGCATATGTCACAATTTTATCACCCTGACTCTACAAGGCATCCAGCCATTAGCTCCCTCAGGCTCAGCCTCAGCTGCAGAGAAAGGCTCAGCCAATGTCATACACTTTCCTGGTCAGCCTGCATCGCATGACTGAATGAGGCAGTCCTGAATGTGGATGTAAATTCCCAAGCATCTGGACCTTACTCAGGACATCCCTGTTGGGTGTGGGAGGTACTCCAGAGCTTCCCTCCAAGCTGGCCCAGGCTTTGCCAGACTTGTCTGTTTGATTATCCCTCTGCCCAATCCTGCTTGTTTCCCTTTGCTTTCACAGGTATTGATCCCTGATAAATGTCTTGCATTCGAGCATAGTCTCCATATATGCCTCCAGAAACCCCAACCTGTGACAGACACTGCTTGTTTTAAATTAATCAACACACCTCTGGCTTCTCAGAGCCTCGAAAATAGAGATGCTGAGGCTTCTCTCTGGATGTCTGAGGGACTCCACCTGAGCCAGGTGAGGCAGTCAAGGCCCCATGGGGCAGGTTGAAGCCCAACGTGGGGGTAAGGGCTGCAGGCTGGTTCGTGGGGAGGCTTGTGGCTCTGGCTCTGATGACTGCAGAAATGTTCTGTTAAGAGGCAGCTCCTGTCTTCCTAACCAGCCCCATGCCCAGGATCAGACCCTTGGGGATTAAAGGACCACAGGGTGTTATTACAGCCTGGTGTTGGAGCATGGGACTTTTCTTGAGAAAGGAAGATAGAGCATTGTGGTTAAATGTATGGACATTGAACTCAAGCAGTTCTGTGTTTTCAATAGCTTTATTGAGACATATTTACATACAATAAGTTGCCACTTAAACTGTTTAACTAGATGCACAATAGTGAAACTGTCACCACAATTTCAATATCCATCATCCCTAAAGTTTCTGCTTGTCCATTTGTGATTCCTTCCTCTCACCCTTCCTGGCCCCATCCCCCTGTTTCCAGGCAACAACTGTTTTCTACTTTGTTGTGATAGTTTTCTATTTTCTATAGCTTTATACAGTTGGAATTATTCAATATGTATTCTTTTTTTCCCTCTGGCTTCTTTCACTCAGCATAATTAGTTTGAGTCATTTATGTCATCGTGTTTGTATGTCAATTATTCATTTCTTTGCATTGTTGAGTAAAATCTCATTGTATGGATTTACCAGTTTATCTAGTCACATCAAAGGATATTAAAGTTGTTTCCAGTTTTTGTGTGTATGTGTTTGTTTTTTGGCCAGGGTAAATATAGTTGCATAGACATTTGTGAGCAAGTTTTTGTGTGAGCCTTGGTACTCATTTTTTTTCTGGGGAGAGTTCAGCAAAATTTTTTTGTAAAAGGACAACTAAAAAATGTTTCAGGTTTTGCTGGCCATGTAACCTGGTATAGCTCCTCAATTCTATCACTAAAGTATGAAAAAGCCATGCTTATTACATAAATAAGGATGGCTGTATTCCAACAAAACTCCATTTATGAAAAAGTGTGACACTTGATCTTAGATAAATATTAAAAGTGGGATTGATGGGTCACATGGAAAGTGCATGTTTATAAGAAATTGCCAAAGCTGTTTTCAAGAGCGGTTCCACTAGCTTGTAATATCACTAGGAACATATGAAAAACTAGGAACATATGAAAAATCAGTTGCTCTTACTCCTTTTGACCCTTCAGAGAGAAATTTCTTATATTAAAAAAATTTTAGTCACTCTTACGTTCACTGGTTTTTCATTGTAGGTTTTAATTTACATTTTCTATTGGCTAATGTTTTATATGTTATTTACTATCAGTTTATCTTCTTTGGTCAAATGTTCAAAGTTTTGGTGAGTTGTTAAGAAATGGACTATTTTCTATTTGAAGTTTGAGAGTTCTTCACTATGAATACAAGTCCTTTTTCAGAGATATGATTTACAAATACTTTCTTGCACTCACTAGCTTGACTTTTACTTTCCTACCATTTCTTTGTTGTGCTAAAATTCTAAATTTTCATGAAGTATAATTGATTTTTCTATGACAGACTATGCTTTTGTAGTGTCCAAGAATGTTTTTCCTCAAAGTTCATGAAGATTTAATATTTTTTTATAGATTTACATTTTGTACTTAGATTTATGATCAACTGAGTTAATTTTTGTATACATTGTGAGGTATGGGCCAAGGATCCAGCACCATTTGTTGAAAAGACTTTCCTTTCTCCATTGAGTTGCCTTTGCATCTTGGCCAATTTCCATGTCTCTACTTAACATGTTTAACCTTTTCTCTAATTAACTGAATGTATGGACTATAGTTATAATAACAGTTACAATGATAAAACAATATAATAATAACTGTTTTCCTATCCTTGTCTGCTATTTATCATCCATATAATTTCTGGGTCAAATTTGGTTGATTGGTTTTTCTTATTCTTATGGGTTGTAATTTTTTTTCCCTTGCTTCCTTGCCTGGCTGGCAACTTCTGGTGGGATGCCAGCCATTTTACCTTATACCTTTGTGGATTCTGAATATTTTGTATCCTTTTAAATATTCTGCAATATTTATTCTACAATATTGTGCAGTGCAGGTAAGTTATTTAAAGTTGTTTGACCTTTTTGTGCCTTGCCTTTAAGGTTCATTAGAGTATTTCATTTCAGTTCAGAAGCTCAGTCCTGTCTTTGCAACCCCATGGACTGCAGCACACCAGGCTTCCCTGTACATCACCAACTCATGAAGCTTGCTCAAACTCATGTCCATTGAGTCGGTGATGCCATCCAACCATCTCATCCTCTATTGCCCCCTTCTCCTCCTGCCTTCAATTTTTCCCAGCATCAGGGTCTTTTCAAATGACTCAGCTCTTCACATCAGGTGGCCAAAGTATTGGAGTTTCAGCTTCAGCATCAGTCCTCCCAATGAATATTCAGGACTGATCTCCTTTAGGATGGACTGGTTTGATCTCATTGCAGTCCAAAGGACTCTCAAGAGTCTTCTCCAACACCACAGTTTAAAAGCATCCATTTTTTGGTGCTCAGCTTTCTTGATAGTCCAACTCTCACATCCATACATGACTACTGGAAAAACCATAGCTTTTACTAGATGGACCTTTGTTGGCAAAATAATGTCTCTGCTTTTTAATATGCTGTCTAGGTTTGTATAGCTTTTTTTCCAAGGAGCAAGCATCTTTTAATTTCATGGCCGCAATCACCATCTGTAGTGATTTTGGAGCCCAAAAATATAAAGTCTGACACTATTTCCACTGTTTCCCCATCTATTTGCCATGAAGTGATGGGACCCGATGCCATGATCTTAATTTTTGAATGTTGAGTTTTAAGCCAACTTTTTCACTCTCCTATTTCAATTTAATCAAGAGGCTCTTTAGTTCTTCTTCACTTTCTGCCATAAGGTTGGTGTTATCTGAGGTTATTGATATTTCTCCCAGCAATCTTGATTTCAGCTTGTGCTTTATCTGGTCTGGCATTTTGCATGATATACTCTGCCTATAAGTTAAATAAGCAGGGTGACAATATATAACCTTGAAGTACTCCTTTTCCTATTTGGAACCAGTCTGTTGTTCCATGTCAAGTTTTAACTGTTGCTTCTTGACCTGCATATAAATTTCTTAAGAGGCAGGTCAGGTGGTCTGGTATTCTCGTCTCTTTCAGAATTTTCCAGAGTTTGTTGTGATGACACAGTCAAAGGTTTTGGTGTAGCCAATAAAGCAGAAGTAGATGTTTTTCTGGAACTCTCTTGCTTTTTTGATGATCCAACGGATGTTGGCAATTTGATCTCTGGTTCCTCTGCCTTTTTTAAACCCAGCTTGAACATCTGGAAGTTCATGATTCACATACTGTTGAAGCCTAGCTTAGAGATTTTTGAGCATTACTTTGCTAGGGTTAGAGATGAGTGTAATTGTGTGGTAGTTTGAGCATTCTTTGGCATTGCCTTTCTTTGGGATTGGAATGAAAACCGATCATTTCCAGTCCTGTGGCCACTGCTGAGTTTTCTAAATTTGCTGACATATTGAGTGCTGCACCTTAGCAGCATCATTTCTTTTAGGATTTGAAATAGCTCAACTGGGATTCCATTACCTCCACTAGCTTTGTTCGTAGTGATGCTTCCTAAGGCCCTTTGACTTCACATTCCAGGATGTCTGGCTCTAGGTGAGTAATCATATCATAGTGGTTGTCTGGGTCATGAAGATCTTTTTTATATAGTTCTGTGTATTCTTGCCACTTCTTCTTAATATCTTCTGCTTCTGTTAGGTCCATACCATTTCTGTCCTTTATTGAGCCCATCTTTGCATGAAATGTTCCCTTGGTATATCTAATTTTCTTGAAGCGATCTCTAGTCTTTCCCATTCTGTTGTTTTCCTCTATTTCTTTGCATTGATTGCTGAGGAAGGCTTTCTTATCTCTCCTGCTATTATTTGGAACTCTGCATTCAGATGGATATAGCTTTCCTTTTCTCCTTTGCCTTCCACTCCTCTTCTTTTCTCAGCTATTTCTCAGACAACCATTTTGCCTTTTTGCATTTCTTTTTCTTGGGGATGGTCTTGATCCCTGTTTCCTGTACAATGTCACAAACCTCTATCCATAGTCCATCAGGCACTCTATCAGATCTAGTCCCTTAAATCTATTTCTCATTTCCACTGTATAATTGTAGGGTTTTGATTTAGTTCATACCTGGATGGTCTAGTAGTTTCCCTACTTTCTTCAGTTTAAGTCTGAATTTGGCAATAAGGAGTTCATGATCTGAGCTACAGTTAACTCCTGGTCTTGTTTTTTGCTGACTGTATAGAGTTTCTCCATCTTTGGCTGCAAAGAATATAATCAATCTGATTCTGGTATTGACCATCTGGTGATGTCCATGTATAGAGTCTTCTCTTGTGTTGTTGGAAGAGGGTGTTTGCTATGACCAGTGCATTCTCTTGGCAAAACTCTGTTAGCCTTTGACCTGTTTCATTTTGTACTCCAAGGCCAAATTTTCCTGTTACTCCAGTTATCTCTTGACTTCCTACTTTTGCATTCCAGTGCCCTATAATGAAAAGTACATCTTTTTGAGGTGTTCTAGAAGTCTCGTAGGTCTTCATAGAACCATTCAACTTCAACTTCTTCAGCATTACTGGTTGGAGCATAGACTTGGATTACCATGATATTGAATGGTTTGCCTTGGAAACAAACAGAGATCATTCTGTCGTTTTTGAGATTGCATCCAAGTAACTGTATTTTGGACTCTTTTGTTGACTATGATGACTTTTTTTTTTTTCTCAGTGTAGCTATCACCTTTTCAGTTCTCTGTTTTATGAACTCAAGGTACCTTTTTGTGTCTTAGATTCCCAACTTTATATCCTCAACTCAGGGGGACTACTGAGCTTTGCTTGGGTTCCTCATCCCTGCAGCATGGCCTAGAAACTTTTTCTAGGCAGTAAACTCAGGTATGCATAGGGTTTATCTCATTTATTTCCCATCTTCCAGAGGTCACTGTTCTTTTTGTCTAATACACAATGTCATGGGAGATTTTGTTTCATATATTTTGTTTGTTCTTGTTGTCATTATGTGTTCGAGGATAAATATGGTCTCTGCTATTTCATATTGGTCTAAGATACAAGTTGAAGATCTGGACTCCATTCCTCCCCTATTTCCTTATCTTTTTCAACTTACAAGTCTTGAATCCTTCCATATCCCTAGATGTGGAATGAAAGGACTTTGTGGAAACGCCTTTGGTCTATAACCTCCTGGGAATGTGTGTTTGGCTGAGTTTACCAGGTGCCAACCCTCCTGCTTTTGATACCTGTCTAGTTAGGCCCGACACTCTGGGCTCTAACATGGAGCTTTAGATCTGTGGAATGGCTACCAGGTAATATTCCCATCCAAGAGGGCTAACATAAGCCTGTTTCTGTTGCTGACATCCCTGTACATGAGCTATTTCTATCATCAAGCAAATTTTATCTTTTATTGAAATATAAGGCTCTATTTTTAATTTTTGCATAAATATTTAATAATAATTCCTAATCAGAGTAGTCCAAGGATGACTTTACTGTAGTATGTCTATAAATTTGCAAGAATAAATTTTTCAAAAATTGGCCTATGGTATAAAGAGAATTAGAAGTAGAAAATATGGTGGCGCTGCCTTTGGTCTAAGGGACCCCAAACCCTGCCCTTTATAGGAACGTAAGTGATCACACTTCCTTCTCTTGGTACCAACCTGAAGGTCTCCTATAATAAACACTGGCTGTTCTGTGGCTCTGGGGCCCAGGATGACAACTGTTCTCCTGGATGTCTTTAACCATTGCTTCAGGAGAGCACATGCTGCCCATGAGCTAAACAGTGATATTTTAACCAGTGCCAAATTTACTAAAGAACTCGAACAAAATAAAAGTAGAGTAATAGAAATTGAAGAAACCAACACAGCAGCGTATTATTGTGCTAGGGTCATCATAGTAGAGTACCACAGGCTAAGTGACTTGAACCATGGCAATATATTTTCTCACAGTTCTGGAGGCTGGAAGTCCAAGATCAAGGTGCTGGCAGGCCTTTCCCCTGAGGCCCCTCTCCTTGATTTGCAAGTGGCTGTCTCTGTCTGTGCTTTCACATGTTCTTCCTCTGTGTGAGGGAATCCCTGGAGTCTTTCCCTGTGTCCTAAACTCTTCTTATAAGGACCCTAGCCAGATTAGATTGGTACACACCCCACTATTTTACCTTAATCACCCCTTTAAAGGACCTGACTCCAAATATATTCATATTCTGAGGTACTAGAGCTTAGGGCTTCAACATATGAATTTTGGAGAAGCAATTCAGTCCCTTACAAGCAGAATATTGCTCACTGTCATTCTGTATGGTGAGTACATGTGTTGCAGAGAAGAAGCCGATTCTGACTCCATGTTGGAACTGCTTGTTTGACTTGTTTTTTGTTGTTGTTGTTTTTGTTATTATAATCATACAGAAAGGCCTACCTCAGAGAATCCTGCCACTCTGCCAGACTCAGAGTACCTTTGCTCAGAACCCTGTCCACCTATATAGATAGTAGGAAGGAAGAAATGAACACATCCCTTGCCTGAGGCTTTCTAGGAGATGTTTACAAGATAAATGGCCTTTTTACTTTGCTTCTTCACCTCCCCCCATCTCTGATCTATAAAAGAACGTGGTATCCAGACCCCGGTGAGACAGTTATTTTGAGGTGCTAGCCTGCTATCTTCTCAGTCAGCCAACTCCCCGATTCAAGTCTCTTTCTTCCCTCAATCCCTTGTCTCTCACATTCATTGACCTGTTCGGACTTGGTTTGGGATTTCATTATATATTTCTCTCCACTTTTGTGTTATATTGAGAATTTTCTAAAAAAAATGTTTAAAAAATTACTACTGAAGGTAAAGATACTTGAGCTAACCTGGGGAAAA
This sequence comes from Bubalus kerabau, assembly GCF_029407905.1. Lineage (NCBI taxonomy): Eukaryota > Metazoa > Chordata > Mammalia > Artiodactyla > Bovidae > Bubalus > Bubalus kerabau. The sequence goes on from NC_073626.1 coordinate 140,594,235, forward strand.
AATTCTGCCCAACAAATATTTCTTTGTATAGTACTCCTTGAAGGCATTGTTTTCTATTTATTGTCCTCTTGTGAAATGGACACATGTGTGTACGTACACACACACACCCCCTTTGTAACTTTAGGCACTGTAAATTCTTAGGACACAAACTGTCCTGTCAAGAACTGTATCTCAGCCACTGCAAAATAACTTTGACAGTAATAAATAGCAGTGGGAATTGACAGGCTTTTGAAAAAGGATAGTGCATATTTTTTTCATACATTTCCTGAGTCTCCAGGAGGCAGGCAGTAGGAGTGATACCATCCCAAGGTGGGAGTGAGGAGAGGACCTTTGGGCCCCTGACTCACCAGATCACACAGGGTGGAGTTTGTAGTACCAGGTCAAGTCTGATTCCAGCCTCAGCGACTTCCCTGTGGATATGTTTCCTTTGTGATGGAACAAGGAGCTATAGCTCCCACAGTATTTTGTTCTCTCTGTGTTGCAAGAAACTGATTGAATAATGATACCTCTGGAAATGACCCTTTTTCAATTGCTGCCAGTTTTTCTCAAATGTTACTGCTTCAAACTGGCACTTTAATCCATCAGTACCCAAACCTACTTTCATGTTTAGCTGATCATGTTTAATTTCTGAAGTGCTGAGCTTTAAGATGTTTTTATCTTTTTGGAAAGATTGAATTTATGAAATGGACACAGAGGACAGTTTTATGCTATGTTGTATATTTTGCTTTTTAATGCAATAGGCACTTTTAAGTATCACTTTTCTTAGGAATATTGCTTTCTCAGGTCTATTAATTATTCTGATATGAATTGAATTACTGTTCATTTCAAGGGAAGGCTGGGCTATAAATAAGGAAAATCTCTTTCATGAACTTTTTACCTTCACATCTTTCCTCTGATATATCCTTTCATCATTTTACTTCAAGAAACAATTTTATATGTATTGCAAGAATTCAGAGTTTCCCCCCCATGAACTAAAATACCAATTCTTCTATTTCAAACAACCAACCATGTGCTATGGAGTGAACTATTAGAAAAAGGAAGATAAAAACTGTTTCCCTCCTTTCTGTGGACTTACTCTCTCCTCTCACTTCCCATCTCAGGAAGGAGACACCAACCTTGGTCCCTGGAGGCTAAGCTCTGTCCCTTTCTCCTGTTCCCTATCCCCACCCTGCCCTCAGTCTGCTGGGTGGAGTAAACAGCTGAAAGGTTTTTAGGTCATCAAGATGATTAGCCTGGCTTTCCCAGAGGTGAATGGACTTTTGGGTTAGATAAGGTAGAAATGGACAGACCTGGGATAGAAGGAGAAGGCAATGGCACCCCACTCCAGTACTCTTGCCTGGAGAATCCCATGGATGGAGGAGCCTGGTAGGCTGCAGTCCATGGGGTCGCTAAGAGTCGGACACGACTGAGCGACTTCACTTTCACTTTTCACTTTCATCCATTGGAGAAGGAAATGGCAACCCACTCCAGTGTTCTTGCCTGGAGAATCCCAGGGATGGGGGAGCCTGGTGGGCTGCCGTCTATGGGGTCGCACAGAGTCGGACACGACTGAAGCGATGCAGCAGCAGCAAGGGATAGAAAGTTGCCATCAGAAAATGGGGGAATACTGGGCCTAGGGGGTTCCATGAATGGCAGCCCCACATCCAACTTGAGTGACAGCCAGGCATGGGCTATGGCACTGGATGCTGAATGCTGAGGCCATCGGAGCAGTAATGAGGGACTGACTCTATGACCATGGGAGATGGCTCCTATATGAGGGAGAGCAGAGCTTGAGGGACAACGACAGGCCAGACACAACACAGTAGTGCTGGGACCAGAGAGAATGACACCAATAAGGACAACCCACATGGATGGCTGGGTCCCTGTCTGTTTACATCATGTTCATTCCATCATTTATTGTCTTCTTCTGTCTCTTGATAAACTTCTCCTTAAGTATTTATTGAATGTATAAGAAGTGATTCAATGAGGTTTTTTGGGAGCCATTAAAGCTCCCAGATCTTTAGATGATACTAGGGAGAACCCTCAGGCATGTTTAGTTCCAATGTATTGCCACCGTGAGGTTTCTGTGTGTGTCTTAAGCCTTAGCAACACCATCTCTCCTGTTACATCAGTACAGACCCTTGGAGTGGCCCTGGCCCTCTCTCCACTATGCCACCTCAACACATTTCTTCAGAAGACACACGTGTAAAAGACATTTGTTCACGGCTTCTAGATCTTTGTATCATCTGGAATGCTTTTGGCTGTGTTCTGGTTTTACATTGCTGCTTAACAAAAACCCAGAAAACTGTTCTAAGACAACTTGTCATTAGCTCTTATGGTTTTATTAGTTGACAGAGCTCACCTGGGTGGCTCTTAGGATATTTCATATGGTTGTCGGAGATGACTATAATTTACATGTAGTTCAAAGTCCTTTCCACTTCTGTTATCTCACACAGCAATAAGTTAACTATAACATGAGGTATAATTAGACAAGTAGGCAAATCTAGAAGGTGGCTAGTTTAAGAAAGACATTTACAGGAGGGGCTGTTAGAGCACAGTCTTAAAGGAAGAATATGATTTCCATGAATGTAAAAGGTGGGAGGTAGGACTCTCTACACTGGAGGAACAGCATGGACAGAGATTTTAGAACATTCAAGTACCCAGTAAGGGGAAAATGGTCTAGGAGCTAGAGTAAGGGATGAGGAAGATAGACTGGATGAAGGAGATAGTTTATGAAGCTGAAGTGAAATTTTGAGACTTACTAAGTGGAGAGAGAAATAAATTGGAGAAATTTCTTCACAATTAGAAAGTCCTGGCTAAATCTGATATGTTCAGAGATACAGATCTGACTGCAAACCATGTCTTCATACACATGACTTTTATCACATTAATAAGTTGGCAAATTTACTTCTTATTCAAAATGGTAGCACCTATACTCTGACTAGAAAAGGTTCCTTTGTGTCAGTTCATCAGGAACAGGTCTCTATAACAATGCCACACATTACTAGTGATGTGGGGTAGATACTAAGCCCAGCACAGGAGGTAAAAATTATGAAGCATGAAACAACCTTTGCAAATCCCTTAGGAAGTTGTCACGGTGGAGATCAACATACTGTTTCTAACAGGTCCCATGGAGCTTTGCAACAGATTTCTGTTTCTATAATTGAGTATCAGATAAAGAACTTGGGTTTATATGCCTTGTATACAAAACTTAAATATTTGAATGTGGGTACCAAGTGGCTAAGGGAACAAGGGACTCATACCTCCCACTTGGAGACACTTACTTCAAGGAAACCTATGTGGTTATTTCTTACTTATTCATTCATATGCTCTACCTCTCCCCTAACCTCCTCCCCCCTCCCCTCCCCCGTCCATCTCTCACCTCTTCTAGCCACTTCTCAGTTCAGTTCAGTCGCTCAGTTATGTACAACACTTTGCAACCCCATGGACCGCAGCATGCCAGGCTTCCCTGTCCATCACCAACTCCTGGAGTTTACTCAAACTCCTCTCCATTGAATCAGAGATGCTATGCAACCATCTCATCCTCAGTCATCCCCTTCTCCTCCTGCCCTCAATCTTTCCCACCATCAGGGTCTTTTCAAATGAGTCAGTTCTTCTCATCAGGTGACCAAAGTATTGGAATTTCAGCTTCTACCTCAGTCCTTCCAATGAACACTCAGGACTGATCTCCTTTAGGATGAACTGATTGGATCTCCTTGCAGTCCAAGGGACTCTCAAGATCTTCTCCAACACCACAGTTCAAAAGCATCAATTATTCAGTGCTCAGCTTTCTTTGTAGTCCAACTCTCACATCCATACATGACCACTGGAAAAACCATAGCCTTGACAAGATGGACCTTTGTTGGCAAAGTAATGTCTCTGCTCTTTAATATGCTATCTAGGCTGGTCATAACTTTCCTTCCAAGGAGTAAGTGTCCTTTAATTTCATGGCTGCAATCACCATCTGCAGTGATTTTGGAGCCCAAAAATATAAAGTCTGACACTGTTTCCACTGTTTCCCCATCTATTTCCTATGAAGTGATGGGACCGGATGCCATGATCTTAATTTTCTGAATGTTGAGCTTTAAGCCAACTTTTTCACTCTCCTCTTTCACTTTCATCAAGAGGCTCTTTAGTTCCTCTTCAATTTCTGCCATAAGGGTGGTGTCATCTGCATATCTGAGGTTATTGATATTTCTCCCAGCAATCTTGATTCCAGCTTGTACTTCATCCAACATATAGTTAAATAATCAGGGTGACAATATACAGCCTTGACGTACTCCTTTTCCTATTTGGAACCAGTCTGTTGTTCCATGTCCAGTTCTAACTGTTGCTTCCTGACCTGAATATAGGTTTCTCAAGAGGCAGGTCAGGTGGTCTGGTATTCCCATCTCTTTCAGAATTTTCCACAGTTTATTGTGAGCCACACAGTCAAAGGCTTGGCATAGTCAATAAAGCAGAAATAGATGTTTTTCTGGAACTCTCTTGCTTTTTCCATGATCCAGCAGATGTTGGCAATTTGATCTCTGGTTCCTCTGCCTTTTCTAAAACCAGCTTGAACATCTGGAAGTTCACGGTTCAAGTGTTGCTGAAGCCTGGCTTAAAGAATTTTGAGCATTACTTATTAGGCTGTGAGATGAGTGCAATTGTGCGGTAGTTTGAGCATTTGTTGGCATTGCCTTTCTTTGGGATTGGAATGAAAACTGACCTTTTCCAGTCCTGCTGCTACAGCTGAGTTTTCCAAATTTGCTGGCATATTGAGTGCAGCACTTTCACAGCATCATCTTTCAGTATTTGAAATAGCTCAACTAGAATTCCATCACCTCCACTAGCTTTGTTTGTAGTGATGCTTCCTAAGGCCCACTTGACTTCACATTCCAGGATGTCTGGCTGTAGATGAGTGATCCTACTTTCGTGATTATCTGGGTCATGAAGATCTTTTTTGTACAGTTTTTCTGTGTATTCTTGCCACCTCTTCTTAATATTTTCTACTTTTGTTAGGTCCATGCCATTTCTGTCCTTTATTGAGCCCATATTTGTATGAAATGTCCCCTTGGTATCTCTAATTTTCTTGAAGAGATTTCTGCTGCTGCTGCCATTGCCTTCTCTGGAAGAAATCTTTAGTCTTTCCCATTCTATTGTTTTCCTCTATTTCTTTGCATTGATCACTGAGGTAGGCTTTCTTATCTCTCCTTGCTTTTATTTGGAACTCTGCATTCAAATGGGTATATCTTTCCTTTTCTCCTTTGCTTTCTGCTTCCTTTCTTTTCACAGCTATTTGTAAGGCTTCCTCTGATGGCCATTTTGCTTTTTTGCATTTCTTTTTCTTGGGGATGGTCTTGATCCCTGTCTCCTGTACAATGTCACGAACCTCCATCCATAGTTCATCAGGCACTCTGTCTATCAGATCTAGTCCCTTAAATCCATTTCTCACTTCCATTGTATAGTCATAGGGATTTCATTTAGGTCATACCTGAATGGTCTCGTGGTTTTCTCCACTTTCTTCAATTTCAGTCTGAATTTGGCAATAAGGAGTTCATGACCTGAGGCGAGGTGGGGGGTGGAGGTTGCCGGTGAGGCTTAAAGCGGGCCCCTCTGGTGACTGTCCTCGCCGCGCCTCCCCCCTGCTCCACCTTGGCTCAACCGATTGATGTGGTGTGGTCGTGCTCTCCCGGGCCAGGCCTAACAGTCTTGTTTTTGCTGACTGTATAGAGCTTCTCCATCTTTGGCTACAAAGTATATAATCAATCTGATTTCAGTGTTGACCATCTGGTGATGTCCATGTGTAGAGTCTTCTTTTGTGTTGTTGGAAGAGGGTGTTTACTATGAACAGTGCGTTCTTTTGGCAGAACTCTATTAGCCTTTGCCCTGCTTCATTCTGTACTCCAAAGCCAAATTTGCCTGTTACTCCAGGTGTTTCTTGATTTCCTACTTTTGCATTCCAGTCCCCTATAATGAAAAGGACATCTTTTTCTGGGTATTAGTTCTAGAAGTTCTTGTAGGTCTTCATAGAACCGTTCAACTTCAGCTTTTTCAGTGTTATTGGTTGGGACATAGACTTGGATTACTGTGATATTGAATGGTTTGCCTTGGAAACGAACAGAGATCATTCTGTCGTTTTTGAGATTGCATCTAAGTACTGCATTTCGGACTCTTTTGTTGACTATGATGGCTACTCCATTTCTTCTAAGGGATTCCTGCCCACAGTAGTAGATATAATGGTCATCTGAGTTAAATTCACCCATTCCAGTCCATATTAGTTCTCTGATTCCTAGAATGTCGACGTTCAGTATTGTCATCTCGTTTGACCACTTCCAATTTGCCTTGATTCATGGGCCTTACATTCCAGGTTCCTATGTAATATTGCTCTTTACAGCATCGAACCCTGCTTCCATCACCAGTCCCATTCACAACTGGGTGGTGTTTTTGCTTTGGCTCCATCCCTTCATTCTTTCTGGAGTTATTTTTCCACTGGTCTCCAGTAGCATATTGGGCACATACCGACCTGGGAAGTTCATCTTTCAGTGTCCTATCATTTTGCCTTTTCATACTGCTTATGGGGTTCTCAAGGCAAGAATACTGAAGTGGTTTGCCATTCCCTTCTCCAGTGGAGCACATTCTGTCAGACCTCTCCACCATGACCCATCCATCTTGGGTGGCCCCACAGGGCATGGCTTAGTTTCATTGAGTTAGACAAGGCAGTGGTCCATGTGATCAGATTGGCTAGTTGTCTGTGATTGTAGTTTCAGTCTGTCTGCCCTCTGATCCCCTCTCTCAGCACCTACCGTTTTACTGGGGTTTCTCTTACCTTGGATGTGGGGGTCTCTCTTCACGGCTGCTCCAGCAAAGCACAGCTGCTGCTTCTTACATCTGATGCGGGGTAGCGCCTCTCGGCCACCGCCCGTGCCCTTGGGCCCAGGGTAGATCCTCTCGGCCACTGGTCATCTGAATTAAATTCACCCATTGCAGTCCATTTTAGTTCACTAATTCCTAAAATGTCAATATTCACTCTTGCCGTTTCCTGTTTGACCACTTCTAATTTACCTTGTTGATTCATGGACCTAACATTCCAGGTGCCTATGCAATATTGCTCTTTACAGCATTGGACCTTGCTTCCATCACCAGTCACATCCACAACTGGGTGTTGTTTTTGCTTTGGTTCCATCACTTCATTCTTTCTGGAGTTATTTTCCTTCTTACCTGGTAGCATATTGGGCACCTAATGACCTGGGGAGTTCATCTTTCAGTGTCCTATCTTTTTGCCTTTTCATACTGCTCATGGGGTTCTCAAGGCAAGAATACTGAAGTAGTTTGCCATTCCCTTCTCCAGTGGACCACATTTTATCAGAACTCTCCACCGTGACCCGTCCATCTTGGGTAGCCCTACATGGCATGGCTTAGTTTCATTGAGTTAGACAAAGCTGTGGTCCATGTGATTAGATTGATTAGTTTTCTGTGATTGTGGTTTCAGTCTGTCTGCCCTCGGATGCCCTCTCTCAGCACCTACCGTTTTACTGGGGTTTCTCCTACCTTGGACTTGGGGTATCTCTTCCTGGCTCTCTAGCAAAGCGCAGCTGCTGCTCCTTACCTTGGACATAGGGTGTCTCCTCCAAGCCGCTCACTACTCCAGTGCTGTGTAGCCGCTGTTCCTCCCTACCTCTCAATTCCTGCTCCCTCTCACTTTCTGTTGTGCAGTAGAAATGTGTGAATGTGTAGAAGTTGAGTATGTGTATGATGTTTGTCTCATGATTGTAGGCTCCTGCCAGACATCTTTCTTCTCTGGATAGCCTGGGCTGAATATGCTCAAGGAAAATTTTGGAAGCTTCTTTTGCTCTCTACTTGTCAGTCTGACAAGCAGCCAGCTTCTCCCTCTCTGCCCTGCTCCACTTCCTCTTAGCTCTCCAGAACCAAAAACAACTCACACACTGAAGGTATCTCCAGCCCCTAAATGCACCTCCAGCTGCCAAAATGAGCACCAGAGGTGCCAAAACAGCTTCCCGGGCCTCTTAAATCAGCTTCCCCACCTGACAAGCATTTATTGAACTCTACAAGGTGCCAAGCTCTAATAATGTGGCAAGGACACTGTGGGAAACAAGACTTAGTCACAGACCATGGTGTCTAAAAAGTAAGTCTGACTTCATGCTATCAGCCTTGATATCATATTTTATATCGAATTGTTCTGTGTATCCCTTAACTGCGTATTGCGGGTATAGATGGTATGACTACTTTTGTCTTTTAACCCCCTACCAGTTTTGTGTGTGGATAATTTCCCACCTTTCCTTTATGTTGCCTTTACCAGTGAGTTTTTCATTTCATGATTTTCTTGTTTCTAGTGGTGGCTTTTTCTTTTTCTTTCAGTTATTGTATTCTTCCTCTGAATTTCTTCTCCTGAGGTTTTTTTCTTTTTCTTTTTTGTCTTTTGGCTGCGCTGGGTCTTCTTTGCTTTGGCATGGAGTTTCTCTAGTGGCAAGTGGGGGCTGATCTTCTTTGTTGCAGGGCACAGGCTTCTCATTGCAGTGGCTTCTGTTATTGTGGAGCATGATCTCTAGGCACACAGGCTTCAGTGGCTGTGGGAGGCAGGCTCCATAGTCGTGGCACATGGGCTTAGCTGCTCTGTGGCATGTGGAATCTTCCTAGACCAGGGATTGAACTGGTGTCCCCTGCACTGGCAGGTGGATTCCTATCCACTGTACCACAAGGGTAATCCTCTCCTGAGTTTTTAAATCATCTTTACCATCTTTAGTCTGAACTTTTTATTGGTTAGATTGACTATCTCCTCTTAGATTTTCTTTAGGGTTTTATCGTGCTGCTTCATCTGGAGCATGTTCCTCTGCTGCCTCATTTTATCTGTAGTTGCTATTCATATGTATATGGTAGATTAGTTCTGTTTCTCGACCCTGGAGAAGTGGCCCTCTGTAGGGGATGTTCTACACACCCCAGCAATGCACCCTATTGAGTTCACCCAAGCTATACACTCTAAGGATTCCCTCTAAAAGGGCTGCATGGGTCCTTCTGTTGTGACAGGCTGACCATGCAGGTGGTCTGGAGGTATAGTTGGCCCCTAGTTCAGTTGGTTGCCAGGCTCTGCAACCAAACTTGTGTGGCTACTGCTGGCTGCCAGTTAGCAGGACCTGTCATGAGGTGGCTGGCTGCAGAACCCTAGGGTTCTCTGGGGCTTGGGCCGGCTCACTGGTGAGCAGGGTCAGGGTCCAGAAGACTCTGGGGCTATTGTGGGTGAAGCCAGGTCCTAGGGCTGGAGCTGGACTACCGGCAGGCAGAGCCAAGCCCTGTTTCAGGGTGCAGGGATCCTATACGTGTTTAGTTGCTCAGTTGTGTCGAACTCTTTGTGACACCATGGACTGTAGTTTGCCAGGCGCCTCTGTCCATGGAATTCTCCAGGCAACAATACTGGGGTGGGCTGCCATTTCTTCCTCCAGGGGATCTTCTCAACCCAGGAATTGAACCTGGGTCTCCAGCATTGCAGGCAGGTTCTTTACTGGGGGGAATGACACAGTTGGGTATGTAATCTGGGGTGTCCTGAAGCTTGCGTTGGCTTCTAGTGAGAAGGGCTAGGGACCAACTGGTCCCAGGTAGGGTCTGCCCTGCTATGTGATTGTGGTTTCCTTGTATCTGTTGTCTGCCCCTTGGTAGATGAGGTTGTGTCTAGAGACTTGTGTAGGGCAGGTTTCCTGGCAGAAGGGCCCATGCCTACCTATACGTGGGCTGAGGTGGATCCTGGGCCACTGGTGTACAGGGCTGCACTAGAGGTGTGCAGCCTCTTTGCCGGAGGGTGGGCCTGTGTTCCTGTCCAGTTAGTTATTTGGCCTGAGATGTCCCAGCACTGGCCCCACAGGCCGAGTCTTGGTGAACCTGCGATGGCGTTGCTGGTACTACAAAGCTCCCACATGTGGCTGCCACCAGTTTCTCTATCCTCAGGGTGAGCTGAGGCCACCCTCACCTCCACTGGAGACCCTCCATGACCAACAGGTAGGTCTGGCCCAGGTTTCTATCATATGACTGCTTTTGTCCTGCATCTAGATTTGCATCAAGTTTTGTTTGTGCCCTTTAAAAGTGAAGTCTCTATCTCCCAGGCTCCTGAAATTAGGACTCACTGGCCTTCAAAGACAATACTCTGGAGGCTCATCTTCCTGGCACAGGACCCCTGGGCTGAGAAGACTGTTGTGCACTAAGAGCTCCCATTTGTGTGGGAGAATTTCTGAACTATAATTATTCTCCAGTTTGTGGATTGTCCACCCTGAGGAGCATAGGATTTGAGTATATCGCGAGTCTCCCTCTTCTACTCTCCTGACCTGAGGGAGTTCCTTCAAGGTGGTTCCTTCTTTGTCTTTAGTTGTAGAAGATCTTTCCTGCTAGGTTCCCATCTTCTTCATTGATGGTTGCTCTGCAGACAGTTGTGACTTTGGTGTAATGGTGAGAGCTGTTGAGCCCAGGGTCTTTCTGCTCCACCATCTTGGCCCATCTCCCTGTATGCCAGCAGTCTTTGTATTTGAAGGCGCATGTAGTAAGAAACATATTTGTATCACACTCCTGCAGGGCTATATGGTAGCTTTCTGTGGACTGCTGTCCTTACATCCTTGTGAGGACCAGTCTTGTGAAGTTTAGGGAAGGAGGAAGAAAGAAGATTCATGCTAACTCAGATTTCAGGCTGGGCCTTGTCCCGAAGCCCCTTGTTGCCCATCTCAATGATGGTCTTTGGTGTTTGTTTTCATTATAAGTAAGTTGTTTACTTTTTGTTCTTTTAATCCTCTAACAGTGGGGCCAACGCAATCAGCTTAGAAACACCCAAGTCCCTTTCTCCTGCCTGCCTACACCTCCACTTCTGTCTCTTCCTCACTGCAGGGTGCCCACCCTTTCCTGTCTCGCAGGACCAGTGACCCTCATGGGTGGAACACATGCATGCTGGTGGGGAATCAAAAAACATGGGTGGGCTAATGTCTGTGGGAGTTGGAAGGAATTAGGAACAGTCAGAATCTATTATCTCCTATTTTCTTCCATGGTGATAGACGGGCATTACCACGGTTCCAAGCTAAGACTACTTCAAGGTTTTCTTCCTCCTCTCTTGTAGCACTTGTTTTTGAAAGTGAGAAAATGGTCCACATTCTCTTTTCAGCCATTCACACCCATTTCCATGGACGCTGTAGGATGAGCAATAAATAACTCTCTGGTTTTCTCTTTGTCAGCTTCCCAATATCCTCTGGCTTTTAGCATGTCTACAATTACCTCTGGTCCAAGTTACTAAAAGGAGATTTTTCTCAGCATTCTAGGTTCTCCTCCGGGCTCATTCTTATTTTAAAATTATATACCCACTGCTGCTGCTGTAGTTGAGTTTATCATATTTTATCATTTGGATTATTGCAATATTTTTCTAAATGGTCTTCTACTTCTCAAGAGTCATAACTGTCACTCCCAGCACTAAACCATCAGCTAAAACTAATTCTCAGAAAAGGAAATCAGATCAAGTTGCATCCCTGCTGATAATCTGTCAGGAACTTTTCCTGCTTTTGAGAGCAAGTCTTCCCTCCTTTAAGTTTGTGTGTAAATAAATGCCTTATCAGAAAGGTCTTCCCTTACTAGCCTGTTTCAAATAGCACTCACCTCCTGACTCTGTGTCTCCTTATATTGGTTTATTTTCCCTCTTAGCATTTATCATCATATGCTACATTATATATGCATTTCTTGCCTGTCGCCCTTCTCTAGGATGTAAGTTCCATAAAGAGCTTTTGCCTCTTTTACTCATGGCTATGTGCTGCATGTACTAGATGTTCAATACCCAGTGGTTGAATGAAAATTAAAAATATTTTTCAGTCAGTTTACCACTCACCTTGAGAGTCTCTAACCCTGCTATAGACTGCCCCTACCCCCCTTACTACCTTCTGCACATACAGAATATACCATGTACTTTCAGATATCTATAATTTGGGACAAATGTTTATCTTTGCCTGGACTTGTCTTTGCTTCCTCAACATCCCCAATCCCCAACCGAACACTTATATGGAAAATCCCTTCCCACCACCCAAGGAGAAACACAATGTCACCTCTTCTCTAGACACCATTTGCCACCTACTCCTTAGTCCCACCCACACACCTTCACTTCTCCCACCTGGGCAGAATATTCCTTCCATTCTGGTCCTTTGGCATTTGGAACAGAGTTTTCCTTTCCCAGGGAACACTGTGGTTATCTTGTTGTTTGGAAGACAGCAGAGAGCATTGGTTATATGTGGAATCTACACTTGTATTAATAAGGTCTAAATGATGGCTATACCATTTCTTGTGACTTTGGGCTTATTATGTTATCTGTTTCTCAGTGTGCTCATCTATTCGGATGAGAGGAAGAATGGTAATGATATGGAGAGGAATGCCTGGCTCATAGTAAGTGCTCAATTAATGTTTAGTGATAATGATGCTGTTATTCTGTTCTATGACTATGAGTGCATCTTGGGCAAAGATATTAGTTTCTTTCTTGGGTCTACCAAAATTTCTGTCCTCAAGGAAACCAATCAATACTCTTTCTTTCTATTTTATTTTTTTCTCTATCCCTTTTCCTTCCCATCTCTCTTTTCTAACACAAACTATGACTGAGTATCTCCCCCTGGTACACAGGGTAACAAGTAAGATGCTACTTGCATATTTATTAAAAAGAGTTCCATTATAGGCAAAAATATGTTAATAGAGGCAGTAACAAAGTATTGTCTTTGGAAATTAGAAACCATCATTATGGATGAGATACTACATGAGATAAAATTTGAAAGACAACTAGAATAGAGACTGAAGTTATTTAGAAAGTGAAAGTTATTATTTTTGTAATAATAGTTTAAAGGACATATTTAATATGAGGGGATAAAAGCACTATACACAAATAAAATTTCATTTTTAGTGTCTTCGGTCTCTAAAGAAATCTCACATGATTATAATTTGAGACCTACTGATTCTGAGCATGTGTTGGAATTTAGTTTTGATTCTAGTTAAGGCTACTTTCAGGCAACATTTCAGTAGCCAATAGATAAAATGGAACATCTGGTTCTCTTTCTTCTTCCTCTTTTCTTTGGCCTACACCCATTCTTACTCCCCATACTAGCTTTCAGCTTAATCTATCCAAGTAGTTTCAGGACCTTTAGAAATTGTGTTCTGCAATCAGTCTCCTTGTTATTAAAATCTTTAACAATTCAGTCTTTATTTCTCACACCTTTAATGAGTGGGAATATTTAAATCTACTGTAGACTTTTCCATATAGCTCAGGATCTTGTGTGTGTGTGTGTGTGTGTGTGTATGTTAGAAAAAACACAGACATGTTAGTGTGTCTGCTACATTCTAGTAACTTGCTCTTGGACAAATTCATCAACTTCTCTAAACACTGATTTCCTTATTTGAAAATTGGGGTTAATCATATTTACCTCACAGAATTAGCTTTTTGCAGAAGTAAATCTACTGATAAACAAAGTGCTTTACACAGTTCCTGACTTGAAATGCAAGCAGTTTAGGAAAGCTTGAATCCTCAGTGACAGTGGAAACTTAATTTTACAGCTCAAAATTGTGGTATCAATTGTTTATTCTCCCTAGAATAGATGACTTTGTTTTATTAACTTTCTTATCTAGCCTCTTTCCAACCTTCCTTCTTGCCAGCTGGCTTCAGTAATATTGTCAGACAAATCTAGAGACAGACCTGGAGCGGAGGAGGAGAGCATGCTCATGAAAGCCCAAGGTTCTTTGCATAAGGGATAAGCCCTAATTTTGTTCTGCCCTCATCTATGATGTTGGTTATTGTAAATTTTTGGAGAACAGTCACCAAATCCTATTTGGGTTCCTCATTAACTTCACCTCATTTTTGCACCGGGACATGCATTAGAATAGTAACTACAGTCTGCACATACACATAATGTTTTAGGGACCCTGTCATGATAAGAGTGCACCAATAGGGTATCTCAGTAGCATGGGAATCCCTTAAGCCTCTTAATCTTAGCAATGTTGGGAATGTGGTGAAATCAGGACTGGAGGGAGGGCAAAGCAATACCATTGAAGGCTGTTTCCTGCTTCTTCCTTCCTTGCTTACCAACAGATTTTATGAAGAGTGAGAATGAGGAGGAAACAAACTGAGAGATGCCAGCAGAAAATTTCTTATTCTGGGCATTTCTACAGATTCAAAAAGAGCAAATGAATAAAATTAAATAAAGCTGCTAAGAGGACAGAAACGTGTCTTTCTCCCATTACTAGTTCTGGCACTGTATCACATACTTGGATGCACACCAAAAGTAGGAAGCTTGCTCTTACATGGTCAAATCTCTTTGGTTAAAATAACCAAAATATTTGAGTATATTATACTCTCTTAGCTAATTGCTAGAATCACAAGTTCCTAATAGTTTTAATCTAATGTTAGTGGTAGAATATCAGTGATATTATACTGACTCTGATTTAGCAAGGTTATAAATGATGGAAGTTTGCTGAAGCAATTACCAAAGTTTGATCACAAACCTGTATCATTACTGTAAAAAGAGCAGCTGGGCAAGCAATGCCAAGGAGATAAGCTGGTGTGATCTGCTGTGTACATAAGCTGATCTATATCAGCAGTGCTTTCAGATCCCTAGGTATTAGTAAGACTTTATTTGGAAGGAGTAAAATGCATTCCCAGTTCTGATGCGCCAGAAACAAACATGGACAACCTAAGTATTGACACATACTTTCTCAAAATTGATCATTGCTGTGGTGGAGATGACTAATTATCCACTAAAACTGCTTTTTGCTTTTATACTGAGCACATGGCTGGACTATATTTCCCAGACTTCCTTTCAGTTAAGTGCAGCCCCATGCCAAAGATCTCATCATGGAATGTGACTTGAAGTGAATTTGCCCACTTCACCTGGGACCCAAGGCAATGGAGAAAGCCTGGCTTACTGCAATGGATGGTACTCCTTTACGTTTTCTTCTCTTCTCTTCTCTGTTGTCCTTTCTTCTGAAATGGTGTCAGTTCTATGTGTCAACCTGGCTAGGCTATAGCCCTCAGTTAGCAATACTAATCTAGGTGTTGCTCTAAAGCTATTTTGTAGATATGATTGATATCTGAGTTAACTTTAAAAGAGAGTATCCTCAGGATGGGACTGATCCAAACAGTTGAAAGGCTGTAAGAAGAATTGAGATTTCCTTGAGGAAGAAGAAATTCTACCTGGGAACTGAAACTTCAGTTTCTGCCTGCGAATTTCCAGCCCTCCCTTGTGGGGAGACTGTGCTATGGATTTTAGACTTGCCTAGCCAGCCCACATAATCTCATAGACAGGTTCCTTGCAATAAATCTCTTGATATATATTTTACTGGTTCTGTTTTTATGGTGGAATCCTTCCTGATACATCCTATAAGTTCTTTTCTTCTTTATGTACCTTCTCTCCCATATTCTCTTCTCATTTCCCACTGGCTTGAACCCATGGTGATCCCTGTAGACAGTGAAACTATCCCCAAGAGTGAAGGAACACTATGAGGGGAGGTACTTGGGTCCCCAAATGCCCATAGGGAGGAAAACTGCCCAGGCAACCTAGACCACTGACATCAGAACTATTATATGGGTGGGAAATAAATGTTTTTGTTCCTTAAGCTACTCTCCTTATGAGTCTCTTTATTATAGCTACTTACCTTTCCTCCCAACTAATATGATTACCATTTCAAAAGTACTGTTGCTTTTGGTGTTCTGTATACGGATATTAACATGGCTGAGACTCTAATATTGGTCTTTATATAGGATATTTACATAGGTTTTGTCTGTGGTCAAATCAGTGTCAGACACTCATCAACACTTGGGTGCTGATGAGTCTGGAAACAGTCTGGAAATACCACAGCACACAATTAGATGGTATCACTGCTATCACTGAGCTCACTAGTCATAAGCAGTAGCAGATAGAGTGCATAACTTGTTCAAGGAACGGGAAGATGTACAGCTTGGTAGAGGATTGAGTACCATATACGATGGACCTAGAGAGATATGCAAAGAAGAGATACTATAGGGCCTTTTAAGCCATGGGAGGGTAGTTGGGCTCTATCTTCAGAATAATGGAGGAGTTATTTGTATTTTTCCAAGATCAATCTGGTTGCACTGTGGAGAATGGGCTGGAGAAAAGCAAGGATATAAGGAAGAGAAGCAATTAGGAGGCCATGGCAGTAATCCAGCCAGATGATGACATCTGGCATGCAAGTAGCAGTAGTGGGCATAGAGAAAAGCGATTTGATTCTAGAGATCACTGATGATTGGCCCTGCCTGGTATTAGGAGGAAGGACCCAGAATTGGCAAATTTCCCTTTGAAGTAATTAAGCCAATGAGGTAATCAGTAAGAGATCAGAGCTGAAGGAGGTTAGGTGGTGAGGGGGAGGGAGAGAAGATAGTGCTTTGTGTCTGGTTGGGTTTGACAAAGCTGTGGAAGCAGTTAGGTAAATGGGTCGATATGAGTTTAGGTAGATGATGTAGCTGCTGAAACAGACAACCTCTTACTAGTTTAACACAACGAAATTTTGTTTCTCACTCAAAAGTACAATGTGGGTTGGAGGGGTGAGATGTAATCTGCTCCATAAAATAATTCAGACTCTTTCTATCTAGGTCTTCTGACATTCTTTCATTTACCTGACAGAATAAGTATTGCACATGAGGGTTTTATGGGCTAACCCTAGAAGTGGAGAACATCAATTCTTCTTATTACTGTCTGCAACCCATGACATAATCACTCTGAACTGCAAAGGTGGCTGAAAAATACATTTTAGGCCCGTGCCCATAAAGAACAGGTGAATTCAGATATTGGTAAACATCAATAGTCTCTGACAAGGTTTCTGAACCTGAGAAAGAATGAGGCAGAAATATACAGTTAATTGCTGTGGGTCTAGGTTTGCATCTAGTTATTTGGTTTTTAAATAGTATTTGAAGTAATGAATGCAGAAAAAATTATCAATGTAAACTCTACAAGAGTGGGCTTAGGATAAAAATATTGAAGAATATTAACTTAAGGAATGAACAAAGAAAGAATTTAAAAAGAAAATTGAAAAGCAGAGCCAGAGATGTCAGAGTACAGTGTCACAGAATCTCCAAGAAGAGGGTATTTCTAGGAGGAAATGGTCATCAGTGTTAAAGGATTATCTAAAGTGTAGGGTATGGTTTAGGGGAGGACATTCCTGCCCTTGGCCACAGGTATCAGAGTGGAAACAATATTTTACAAAGTAGCAGAACACTTGGGAGATTATAAGGCAGAAGCAGTGAAGGTAGTTGATCTGTCAACTCTTTCTAGAAAATAGAAATAGCAAACTCATAGAAAATAATTTTTTAAAAAGATATCTATGATATTGTGATTTATAATAAGAAATATGTACTTGGTCTTTGTTCCTGGCACAGAGCTCCTAAAACCTCTGGAATTTCCTAAGTGAGTGGAGCCAAAAGATGTAATGCCAATGAAGCATTGTAATGCCAATGAGGCGACTTTGGGACCCCCAACTAAGGATAGGAGCTTGTTGCCATGTGAGAACCAACCATGTGATTAGAGGAATGTAACTTTCAGTCCCAGCCCCCTGACCTGTAGGGAAGAGAGGAGTTAGAGGTTGAAATCATGCCTGTATGATGAAGCCATCAGAAAACCCCAAAGGAGAGTGTTTGGAGAGCTTCCAGGTTGGAGAGCACATGGAAAATTGGGGAGAGCGGCATGTCCAAAGAGGGCATGGATGCTCCCCATCCTTTCCCCACACCTTGCTCTATGCACATCTTCCATTTAGCTGTTCCTGAGTTTTATTTATCCTTCTATAATACACTGGCAATCTAGTAAGCAAAACGTGCTTCTGAGTTCTACAAGGAGTTCTGGTGAATAAATTGAACTCAAGGAGGGGAGTCATTGGAATTTCCAATCTATAGGTGCTTGGTAAGAAGTACAGGTGGCAATCTGGACTTTGATTGACATCTGAAGTGTTGAGGGTGGGGAGCAGCTTTGGAGGACTGAACCCTTAACCTATGGGCTGATGCTATCTCCAGATAGTGTCAGAATTGAGTTGAATTGTTGGAGAATTGGGCTTCCCTGATAGCTTAGCTGGTAAAGAATCTGCCCGCAATGCAGGAGACCCCAGTTCAATTCCTGGGTCTTAAGATCTTCTGGAGAAGGGATAGGCTACACCACTCTAGTATTCTTGGGCTTCCCCTTTGGCTCAGCTGGTAAAGAATCTGCCTGCAATGTGGGAGACCTGGGTTCAATCCCTAGATTGGGAAGATCCCCTGGAGAAAGGAAAGGCTACTCACTCCAGTATTCTGGCCTGGAGAATATGGAGAATTGCTTGGTGTGAGGAAAAAACTCACATGTTGCAATTGGTGCTTAGATTATAATGCCATGTATAGTAGCATCAAACATTTAGTAACAAATATAACAAAGACTGCTCAGCCCTCTCTTTTTATTCTTCATTTGCAGTATCCCATATAGGTCTAGAGGTTTTTGATTTATAGAAGGGCATACTGTGGAAAATTCTGAAAGAGATGGGAATACCAGACCACCTGACCTGCCTCTTGAGAAACCTATATGCAGGTCAGGAAGCAACAGTTAGAACTGGACATGGAACAACAGACTGGTTCCAAATAGGAAAAGGAGTACGTCAAGGCTGTATATTGTCACCCTGCTTATTTCACTTCTTTGCAGAGTACATCATGAGAAACGCTGGGCTGGAAGAAGCACAAGCTGGAATCAAGATTGCTGGGAGAAATATCAATAACCTCAGATATGCAGATGACACCACCCTTATGACAGAAAGTGAAGAGGAACTAAAAAGCCTCTTGATGAAAGTGAAAGAGGAGAGTGAAAAAGTTGGCTTAAAGCTCAGCATTCAGAAAACTAAGATCATGGCACCTGGTCCCATCACTTCATGGCAAATAGATGGGGAAACAATGAAAACAGTGTCAGACTTTATTTTTTTTTGGGCTCCAAAATCACTGCAGATGGTGACTGCAGCCATGAAATTAAAAGAGGCTTACTCCTTGGAAGGAAAGTTGTGACCAACCTAGATAGCATATTCAAAAGCAGAGACATTACTTTGCCAACAAAGGTCCGTCTAGTCAAGGCTATGGTTTTTCCTGTGGTCATGTATGGATGTGAGAGTTGGACTGTGAAGAAGGCTGAGTGCCAAAGAATTGATGCTTTTGAGCTGTGGTGTTGGACAAGACTCCTGAGAGTCTCTTGGACTGCAAGGAGATCCAATCAGTCCATCCTAAAGGAGATCAGTCCTGGGTGTTCATTGGAAGGACTGATGCTAAAGCTGAAACTCCAATACTTTGGCTACCTCATGCAAAGAGTTGACTCATTGGAAAAGACCCTGATGCTGGGAGGGATTGGGGGCAGGAGGAGAAGGGGACGACAGAGAATGAGATGGCTAGATGGCATCACCGACTTGATGGACGTGAGTCTGAGTGAACTCTGGGAGTTAGTGATGGACAGGGAGGCCTGGTGTGCTGTGATTCATGGGGTCACAAAGAGCTGGACACAAATGAGAGACTGAACTGAACTGAACTGACTGATGCAAATTAAGCTAGTTTAATCAGAAGCAAACTGGAAATTTCATGGAGTTTTTGGAAAAGAGTGGCTCTTACTTGGGGCATAACAGAGACTGTTGGATATACGCTTGGAGCTTCACGCTGTGAACAGAAGACCTGCCTTGGAATAAAGTCAATATAGAGGAAGCTGAGAGATGGCAGGGACCTGATATTTGAGCTCCTGGGTTCATCCAGTTTAAAAATCTACTCTTGACCTGTTCAGTACACAAGTCAATATGTTGCATGTTATTTCCCCTTAAACTAATTTGAGTTGAACTTACGCTGTTTGCAATAAAAAGATCTTCATTTCTAAATGCATCAGTAAGATTTGGCTGATATAAATAGAGGACATAGGTGGAAAGGAATATCCTGCTTCCGAAAGAGAATTACAACTTGATTGTCAGACAGCTTGCTCTGTGTATCATAGTGTAGGTTGATTTAAAAGAGCAATGAGAGTTGCCATTCCTTTTCAAATTATCTCTATACCAGCCTGTTTTGTGTATATGACATCCTGTGATTAGGAATCTATTATTTTAAGATATTCCTTTCCTAGTATATTTTATTCCCTTATATTTTATTTCATTTCATGATTTTATTTTGTTAGGCTGTATTATTGCTTGTGGTTTCCATCTTATTCACTATTTATGTTTTAACATTGGGTTGCCGTCTATGGGGCTGCAAAGAGTTGGACATGACTGAGCGACTGAACAGCAACACAAAATGTTTTAACAGAAGTATCTTGAAATTAACCTGCATGGAGTCTCAGTGTACATACTGAAAAATGGGAACAGAGATATTTTGGTGGCTGGGAATGGTGGGACCTAAAACACCTCCATTTAGACCTGGAACCCATAATATATAGTTTGGAAACCCTGGTTCGATCCCTAGATTGCGAAGATCTCCTGGAGAAGGGCATGGCTACCCACTCCAGTATTCTTGCCTGGAGAATCCCATGGACAGAGGAGCCTGGCAGGCTACAGTCCATGGAGTTGCAAAGAGTCAGACATGACTGAATGACTAACACTACTGCTACTAAGGTGCAGAAGTCTTTTAGGTCTGTTTGTTTTTCTTTCTTGTCAAATAAGCATATGTTTTTAAAAGTCTTATAGAATTTAAAGATATATAATAAAAGTAAGTTAAAAGTCAGTGAGAAAATGACTTATTTTTGCTATCTTCCCCAGAAGACATTCCTTAAGCCTCTCATGCACACTCCCGGTCCCACTCCTCAGTGAGGAAACCACTTTCAATATTTTTAGCTATTGCTACGGATATTAATTCCACATTTTAAGTGAAATGCTTGAATTGCCATTTCCTTTAGTTCTTAACTCTAGACATCATCTGTTGAGTTTCGCTAGTGGACTAGTTAGCTTCTATATAACCATTGTTTCCAATCCTTTTTCACCCATCTTCCCAGTATAGTAACAACAGAGTAATTTAATAGCTAGTATTTGTTTGAATTATTTTGGTTATTTAATATTACTTTGTGCTAGTCAGATGCTCTACTGTTCTTATATGTTTCATAACTCCTTGCTTTTCCTGGACTTAATAACTGCTTCAATTTTTCCATTAGCTTAGTTTTCAAAATAAATGAGCCTATTATTAATTAGATCCCAAATTCAAATAGCTCTGTTAACTCTTGTCAGTATAATTTTCCAAATGGTCAACTAAAGAAAATCTTCAATTTCTTCTTGTGTTTCATCTGCAGAGCCATCTCTTCTTTTTTCTGTCTATAGTGGATACTATTATGACCCATTGCATTGTTTTCTGGGGAGGTCTTTCACCATCCTTTTAGAGTTTCTTTCTACTGATAGCCTGTGTGTTGAATCTCCTATATACAGGATCTCATATCATTTCCTTTTTAAATTCATTTGATTTGCTGTATAGCTTCTTAGTAGTTTTATGTAGGATGCTCACAGAAATTAATTTAAAATCTGTGCATGTTTGGGAATGTTTTTATTCTGTCTATTACTTGGTTGATAACTTGGCTGGGTATAGAAGTTTAAGTTGAAAATTATTTCCCTCAGTCTTCTGGTATTACTTTATCGTCTTTTAACTGCTAATTAAATGTCTGAATAGATTAGTTCTCCCCTGTGTAAACATTTAAAATTCTCTCTTTATTTTTACTTATTTCTCATTTTGGGGAGTCATTTCTCCCTGGGTCTCTGGCATTTCTACAAATTTTATGAGCTGAGGCACTGATAGCCTGTTGTTCTGAACAATCTTTTTAAAGACATTTGTATAGAAAACAGCCTTGGAAGATAATTTCTTCAATGGAGGGCATATTTGGTTGTCATCCAGGATATTAAGGCAGGGTTTTGCTCCTGTGCAAAGTCTGGGCAGGTTTGCTTGAAGCCCACTATGAAAGAATCGATTTTCCCAAGCTCAGGGTTTCTCAGCTGTGACACAAACCCACAGCATGTGCAGCATCCACCTAGATTGCTCTGTGTTGCCTCCATGGACTTAGGGAGCACAAGAACCATATGAATATGAAACTCATCCTGCTTGTTGTTTGGTAATAAAGTCCTTTGTCTCTAATTGAGAAATATTTAATCTTCTGCCAGACATATGAAACTCTGGCAGGCTTGTTTGCTTAAAAATTGGATAAAATTTCAGACCCTTCTAGTTATTGATGGCGGTGATTGGTTATGAAACTTTTTCATTTATTTTAGGGGCCCTCAGTGAGGTCTTTTGTGTTAGTGTTCTCCAGAAATACAGAGCCAATAAAATAAACATATGCATATACATGTGTGAGTGTGATATAATGAATTGGCTCATGCTATTATAGAGGCTACAAAGTCCCAAGATCTGCAGTCAGCAAGCTGGAGACCCAGTAGAGCTGATGTATAGTTCTCGTCCACTTTCAAAGGTCTGAGAACCAAGAGGGCTGATCATGTATATTCCAGTCCAAAGGCATTGGGCTAAAGACCTATGACCCTTTAGATTAGGGTCTTTTTGACAATCGCAGCCTTTTTGTTCTATTCAGGTCTCCAATTGATTAGATGAGGTCCATTCACATTAAGGAGAATCATCTGCTGTACTTGGTCTACTTATTGAAATGTTAATTTCATCCAGAAACATCTTCATAGACACACCCAGAATAATATTTAGCCAAAAGTCTGAGCACACTGTAACACAATCAAGTTAACATAAAATTAACTGCCACAAATCCAACCCTTGTCAACTTGGCACCCAATGCATCTTCTTAAATCATATTAATTCCCAAATAAAGAGAATCATATGTTCATAATTCCATCTAACCCCTTCTTCAGAAGAGAGGGCAAGTCCATGAATAATGTTCATTTTTTGATGTTTTGTAAATTGAATACTATGATGTAAAGGAAATACATTTTATATTACATGATAAGGGAATAAGAGAAGGAGGAAAACAAAGTTATTTGCTTAACATACACATGCATATCCATAACAAAATAAGGGGAAAATACTCACGACAGTTAGCAGTGCCCATTTCTATACCTGGTCATGTGGTTTTAGCTGGTAGTAGATGAGCCAGCCTTCTTCTACCATCCATTCTACAGTCCTTTAGCAAGCACCTCAGTCACTCGTGGTTCTTTTTCTTGTGGGGTGACATGAATCTTCATTCCTGAAGCATCTGGGTCATTAATAGTCCTGCCTAGATTGAGTTATTATAGTTTTCCATTAACATTAATCACAGGGCATGGTGATACCAAGAGAGGTCTTAATGGGCCTCCTGTACTCCATACATAATGGACATTACCTCCATTACTCTATTAGGGAATAGTAGTTCATTTCCCCTGTGGTAGTCCAGATTAATCACACCAGCTAGCCCTGTAACTCCCTTCTCTGCCTCTTGATTCGGAGACATGAGGAGCCCAAAGTGGGCAAGTGGCAGTCTTAGCTCCCAGTTCAATGGAATAATTCTTGTGTCTCCTGAAGGCATCCTTCCTTTTGGAACTAAGCCCTCTAAGTCAGCAGAGGATAAGTCATGGTAACAGAAAGCAAAAGTTTTGTAAGTAGTAGTACCCCTATAACTAGGGGCAATACTGAGTGGTACCACTTCATTTCTACCCCTTGATTCTTGACTAGGAGAGAAATAGAATTATGTTTGGATACTGATTTAGAGCATCCAGCCTTCTAGAGAACCTTGCACCAACCCTATAAGATATTGCCACCTAGCTGGTGCTGAAAGCAAGTCTTTGAGAGGCTACTCCAATAGTTCTATCAGGCCAGCTACTTCAAGATGGTAAGAAACATGGTAAGACCAGGGAATTCCATGAGTGTGGGCTCATTGCTACACTTCTTTGCTGTGAAGTGAGTTCCTCAGTCAGATGAAATGCTGTGTGGAATACCATGACAGTAAATAGACATTCCGTAAGTCCATGGAAGATAGTTATGTGTTACTTGCAGGGAAGGCAAATTCATATTCACAGTCAATGTATATTTCAGCAAGAATAAAATATTACCTCTTCCAAGATGGAAGTGGTCCTGTATGACCAACCTGCTACCATGTAGCTGATTGATTAGTCCAAGGAATAATGTCATATTGAAGACTCGGTGTTGGTCTCTGCTGCTGGAAGATTGGGCACTTAGTGTTGGCCATAGCCAGGTCTGCCTTGGTGAATAGAAGTCCATGTTGGTGAGCCTGTGCATAACCTTCACCCTTGCTACCATGGCCACTTTGTTGTGAGCCCACTGGTGACAAGGTGGCTGGGGAAAGAGTCTGACTGGTGTCCAAAGTATGGTGATCCTACCGTCTTGATTGTTAAAATCATCCTCTGCTGATGGCATGCTTTGGTGAGCATTTACCAAATGCTTTGCGGGATACCCACATCTTCAAGTCTTCTGCCCATTTTTAGAGGTCTATCCACATACTTCTTCCCAAAATTTCATTGTCACCATTTTTTTCCCTCAGGAAGCCTCTAGTGACTCAGATGGCAAAGAATCTGCTTGCAATGCAGGAGACCTGGATTTGATCCCTGGGTCAGGAAGATCCTTTGGAGAAGGGAATGGCAACCCACTCTGGTGTTCTTGCCTGAGAAATCCCATGGACAGAGAAGCCTGGTGGGCTACAGTCTGTGGGGTTGCAAAGAGTCAGACATGACTGAGCAACTAACAGAGACACATTTTTTTCCCAATCATATTGTTTTCAAATCCCTGACCATCAAGCCAAACCATTGGCCAAAGCCCACAAATGGTATATAATTGCATTTTTTAAAAATTTTATTTTATTTTTAAACTTTACATAATTGTATTAGTTTTGCCAAATATCAAAATGAATCTGTCACAGGTATACATGTGTTCCCCATCCTGAACCCTCCTCCCTCCTCCCTCCCCATACCATCCCTCTGGGTCGTCCCAGTGCACCAGCCCCAAGCATCCAGTATCGTGCATCGAACCTGGACTAGCAACTCGTTTCATACATGATATTTTACATGTTTCAATGCCATTCTCCCAAATCTTCCCACCCTCTCCCTCTCCCACAGAGTCCATAAGACTGTTCTATACATCAGTGTCTCTTTTGCTGTCTCGTACATAGGGTTATTGTTACCATCTTTCTAAATTCCATATATATGCGTTAGTATACTGTATTGGTGTTTTTCCTTCTGGCTTACTTCACTCTGTATAATAGGCTCCAGTTTCACCTCCCAGAATATTGGAAATAAAAGCAAAATTAAACAAATGGGGCCTAATTAACCTTAAAAGCTTCTGCACATCAAAGGAAACTATTATCAAGGTGAAAAGACAGCCTTCAGAATGGGAGAAAATAATAGCAAATGAAGCAACTGACAAACAACTAATCTCAAAAATATAATTGCATATTTGACCTTTTCTCCTTCCAAGCAAAGTGAACAGTGAGGTGCATTGTCCCAAGTTCTGCCCGCTGAGAGGATTTCTCCTTCTCATTCTTCTCCAGGGGTGTTCCAGAAAGGGGCTTTAGTGCTGCAGCTATTTGCTTTTAAGTGCATGCGTGCTCAGTCGCTTTAGTCATGTCTGACTCTTTGTGACCACATGGACTATAGCCAGCCAGGCTCCTCTGTACATGGAATTGTCCAGGCAAGAATACTGGAGTGGGTTGCCATGTCCTCCTCCAGGAGATCTTCCCACACCCAGAGATCAAACCCATGTCTCCTGCATCTCCTGCATTGCAGGCAGATTCTTTACCTACTGAGTCACGGGGGAATCTCTTGATTTTGAATGGTGCCTGTCTATTGTGCATACCTGCCTACCTTTAAACCAGGTTCCAGTCTTCTCTTCTTCTGTCGAGTGATCACAAGGAACTGCCCAAGAGGCCATAAGTGCAGGCTGGGAGAGAAAAGTCATTGGAGAAGGAATGTGGACCATTTGGTCTATTTGATCAGAGGCATTTGGTCCATTTCTTTATGTAAATTATTAATACTTGTGCCTTCAGGGACTATTTGGACCTTACTGGTCCTCCAATTTTTTTTTTTAATCTATTGTATCCTTTTCAAATGTCTTTATGTCCTACTTTCTAGATATCCTTGAAATGATCTTCCAGTGCTTCTTTATTTTCTAAATTAAACTTTTTATTTTGAGATAATTGTAGACTCATATGCAGTTGTAAAAAAATAATACAGGAAGATCCTGAATACCCTTTTTCTAGTGTCCCTCAATGATAATATTTTGCAAACCTGTATTACAGTGTCATGACCAGGATACTGAAACAGTCAAGCAGAGACTATTTCCATCACTACAAGCATCCCTCATCTGAGCCTTTTAGATACATATAGCCACACCCACGGTCCTTCCCATTCCCATTCCTAGTTCCTTACAACCACACTCTGTTCTCCATTTGTATAATTTTGCCTTTTTAAGACTGCTATACAAAATCATACATTATATAACCTTTTGGAACTGGATTTTTTCACTTAGTATAATTCCCTCCAGATTCATGTAATTTGTTTATCAATTGCCTGTTCTATTTTATAGCTGAGTAGTATTCCATAACATATTTGTTTATCATTCAGCTGTTGAAGGACATCTGGGTTTTGTTTCTAGTTTTTGGCTATTAAAACTGAGCACCTTTGAAAAAACATGTACAGATTTTTTTTGAACATAACTTTTTCATATTTCTGGGATAAATGCACAAGAATGCAATTGCTAGATTACGTGTATGGTTGTTGTATATTTAATTTTATAAGAAACTATTAAACTGTTTTCCATAATGATGTGTCATTTTACTTTCCTGTGAGTGACCTAGTTTTTCTATATCCTCATTAGCATTTGCTACTGTGATTATCTTTTATTTAACGCATTCTTATAGGTATACAGTGATATCTCTTTGTGGCTTTAATTTGTATTTACCTGATGTTGAATGATGAGATATCAAATGATGTCAAATATCTTCTCATGTGCTTTTTTGTCATCTATATATCTTCTTTGGTGAAATGTTTATTCATATTTTTTCCCATGCTCTAATTGAATTTTTTTTAATGTTAAGTTTTTAACCAATGTATATTTATACTTTTTATTTTTGCTTTCTCTACTTCCAAGAGATGCTGGGGTCCAGCCCTGGTGGATCCAGGGAATTTGAAGGGGGCTTGGCATTGGCGATCAGGAGACAATAGCTTGATTAAGTATTAATTAGAAATATAAAGGGTGGTTAAGTAGGGATAACTCAGCAAAGAAATTCAGTGAAGAAAAGAGGCTGAATAACTTGGTTTACATGGAAAATCAATAAAATTCCAAGGCAAGGAATTTGCGCCACCTACGTAGGCCACAGGCGTCCTCCCGTTCTCCTGAAGGAGAGGAGACACTAAGGCCTCCCCAGTCAGATCTTAAAAGCCCAGGCAAAATTAGTAGGCTTGGCGAGCCTCCACGCTCCAAATGGGAATTCAGCCAGAAGGTGAGAGAAAGAACGACATGGGGAGACCAAACTTCAGTGAGCAAGGCCTGCACTTTATTTTCCAAAGTAGTTTTTATACCTTAAGTTGTGCATAGAGGATAATGGGGGAAGGGGTAGAGTCATGCAAGGTCAGCAGTCCTTGATCCTTATGGAAGCCAGGCTTTCTTCCTGCAAACTTATCATATGCACAAGTTTAGGTGATTTACATCATCTTCTGGCCAGGAGGCCTATTAACATTTTATGACCCTTTCTTCAGAAAACTTATAGTTCTCTAAAGGTGATTATTCTAAAGTCAGGCACCACCCTCTGAAAGCATTAGATAAAGTTGCATTCCTATAGGGCAAAGGTGTGGTGGGCTATAACAAGAAAATAATTAACTCAAGGGTCCAAGGTTACAAACATTAAAGCTACTACTTACATTTCTATATACCAACTATATTAATCAATACACTCCCAGGGACACAGTAGGTAAGGGATATGTAAACTTAGCAGCAAACATTGGCCCAATAAATGAAAACCCTTCACTAATATAATTTCTAATAAACCCACTATACTATACTAATAATATTCTAACTGCTCAAAGGAATCTGTATTTAGAAAGTTTAAAACATCTCATGCCTCTCAGCGTTGGGAGGCTGTGAACAATCACATGTGGCTCGAAGAACCTGTTCAGGCAGGCTAGAGAACTTGCAAAGGAGTTTGTGAACTAAAACACTCTTGTCACGCCCAGGAACTTTATTAACTGGAGCTGTAAGTTAACTCTTTTTCAGAGAGAGAGATGGTGGTGGGGGACAGCCCCCCATAAAGTCAGAGGTGTAGGTGAGAGCACAAAGCAGTAAAGTAGGCAGACTCTGGTTTTGGGGGTAGATGCTCGAGAATTTCCAGGGGGACTCCTGAGGCTCGATCCCACCTTTGCGTATGCCGAGCCTCTTTCCTCATGACCTTTGCCATGGGTGGAGTTCCTCACGCTGGCTCCCGGCAAAGAGATCCTTCCTATTGAATTCCAATAATAAGAAAGATCCTGATCCATTTTTAAGGAATATGTGGCTTCTTTTATCTTTCAATGATTATTAATCATTATAGTTTTTTTAAAGAAAGTTTTGGCATCTGCATTGTTTTGTTTCTTTCAGCTTTTATCCACAGAGATTTCTTTGTTTCACTTGCTATACTCTTTCTTTATTTCCCTATTGAGGCTTTCCTCAAGCAGTGTAGTGATCAGGTCCACCCCTAATGTTGTGGGGCCTAGCACAAGACTACAAATGGAAGCCTGTATACCATATATCTAAATATCTAGAAATTATAATTCAAGCTAACAAACTGTTCAATTTTCCTATTCCTACAGGTATACTTTCAAAACAATGTCTATAATAATTTTTAAAAATTGTATAAAGCTGGTTTTCTTATGAATGGAAATCATTAAAGCATCAAAGGCAATTGAATTATTATAGCTCATGTCTAAGTCTTCTATAGAGCTATGGATGTCCGGACAAGCAATAAAAGAAAAAAATATGATTTATGAATTGTTGTACATTCTCTAAATTATTTTTCTTGCCTTTATTTCAGCAAACATACTAATTATGTAATAAGCAAGATTTTTACATGATTGACATTATTGATAGTAATGATAAGAATTAAAAATAGCCATAATTATACTCAGGGTGTATACAATTTGAACATATTTTATAAGAAAATGTAAGTTGAAATGTAAGCATTTACAATGTAAACATCTTATTTCTATGAGTATTGTCAAAAATTTGTTTTTATTCAAGATATTTAGAACATGCTCTTATGGTCTTAAGTCGCTGCAGCAGCTCTGTGCTACGTATGGAGTGAGATGTATCATGTATTCTCTAATACATTGTGTTTTTGTGCTTATGACACGTGGGGATCTTAAATGGACAGTTGGGCAAGAGGCCAAAGAGAGGTTCTGCTCCGGTTTTCCATTCATGCATGAGCAGGGCACTAAAAGGACATTTTCCTGTGGTAGTAGTCAGACCTGTACCTTCTTCTCTTTAATGAACATACATAAATCTGGCTTTTTGTTGTATTCCCAATCATCAGTACTTGGACATTTTCTCTCTGGGTGTACCATTTTCTCAAGAGGATAATTCTCCAGTCCCCTCTGGCTACTGGAATCTGCAGATAGAGTGGATAAAAGGGTGGGAATGGTGGGGTGTGGGTGGGGAAAGATTAGGGCCTCTTAATCAGATTGCCACATAATCCCCTTGAGTTCCATACTTTACATGCCCATCCTTCACTATTTCTGGTTACATTTCTTGGGAGCAATATCTGGGAAGTTGACGAGGAGCCCTGGAGTTTCAGTAACTTCATATACAGGTTCTCAACCAACCCTCCAGGTTAGGGCAATTCTCCATCCCCACCCTTTCCCTGGTCTTTCTTAGTCTTTGCTTTTGAGGCTGTGGATGGGGGAAATTAGCTTAGCGCCTCTTGACAGTAAGAGTACTGCCTCTTGACAGCCTTGCCCCTCTGCTGGGCTGCTTTCCTGTGCTGTGTCATCATTTGGTCATTACACCTCCACCCACAGAGCATCTCCTACATTTCACTCTCATCTCTAGTTCACTATTGCCTTCTCTCTCATTCTGTTCTTTTTCTGCACTAGTTGCTTCTGTTCAGTCACTAAGTCATGTCTTTGCAGCATGGCAGTCTCCTCTGTCTTTCACTACTTCCTGGAGTTTGCTCAAACACATGCCCATTGAGCCAATGATGCCATCCAACCATCTCATCCTCTGTCACCCTCTTCTCCTCTTGCCCTACATCTTTCCCAGTATCACAGTTTTTTCCAATGAGTCGGCTCTTCACATCAGGTGGCCGAAGTATTTGAGCTTCATCTTCAGCATCAGTCCTTTCAGTGCATATTTAGGGTTGATTTCCTTTAGTGTTGACTGGTTTGATCTCTTTGCAGTCCAAGAGACTCTCAAGAGTCTTCTCCAGCACCACAATTTGAAAGCATCAGCTCTTCGGTGCTCAGCCTTATTCATGGTCTAACTCTCACATCTATACATGATTACTGGAAAAACCATAGCTTTGACTATATGGGCAAAGTAATATCTCTGCTTTTTAATACGCTGTCTAGTTTTTCTTTCAAGGAGCAAGCATCTTTTACTTTCATGTCTGCAGTCACCATCTGCAGTGATTTTGGAGCCCAAGAAAATAAAACCTGTGTCTTTTGAATATTTTCATTCTGCTATTCAGTGGAATTCTTGAAGGAACAGAGATAAATCTACCATGTTTACCTGAAAGTGATGTCAGCTTTTCCAACTTTGATTGCACCTCTAAAAGTTAGCATATTTTGGTTAAAACATGTTTGTGTGCATGTTCTGCAGTTCAATCACCACCCACTTAAACAAGTACTACTATCTCACTAGTAATAGGAACGTTTATTGAAAGGTGTCAGTTAAATTTTCAGCAGGAAGTAGAATTCACCCAAATGGTTCAAATGAACATTAATGAAAGAGATGACTACAGCATGATAGTCATGCTGTAGGCATGGTTAAAGAAATAAACAAGGGGTGATGAGGTACCTAGAAATCAGCAACAGTAGAAAACAGATACCACTTCTAGTGCTAAAGATAGAAGGGAGATGATAGTGTTTCTAGAGCCTGGTGATAGTTGAAACTTTAAGGGAGGGATAGCCTAGTAGAAGTTATAGTCATGGTGGGCGTGGGGGTGTTGCAGTTACTAACAGAGAAGCCCCTGAAGTCTGGAGGAAGGGGGTGGAGAAGAAATACTCTGGCTTCTCTCTTGTCCATCCTCTGATGACCTGCAGGTATTCCATTGACCGCCTCCAATGGAAGCCAGGCAGCAGGGGAACCAGGGTGATGCAGTGTGCTTTGGTGAGCTGCTGGAGCCCAGAGAAGAGCAAGGAAGAGAAGGGAGAGAAGATCTGGGGAAAGTGGGGGCAAGGGAAGTATAACCAGTACTGAAAAAGAATAGAGTAACTTGTAGAATCAGTGAAAGCTATTAGACTTCAGAAAGAGTGGGAACCTGGCCAGTTTGTGGATATAACAGTTTACTGAACTTCATTGTTAATATTTTCATTGAGATGATTCAAATCTCAATATTTAATCTTTATATCTCTTAGTTCCAATTCAGATTTGTATTGGCCATCAGTTAGCCAGTCTAGTCTCTTTCATCCTTCTCATGGGCCACAAATGACGCAATTAGCAGTGCCTAAGGGCTTATATCGTGTAGTATAGAGATGGCTGTAGTGGTTCACTCTGTTGGGTAAGAAGGCCTTTTAGAGAGAGGACCATAAATGGGAAGGCACTCCAAATGGTATCAGCTACTCAGATGTAGGAGTAGTTATCCTACATTGCATGAAGTCATTAGCATACTAGCTGAGATCTATCCTCAGGACAGAGGATAAAGTAGTTAATTTTAGTCACTGTAACTAAGGGCCAGGAATTAAAATACAAAATGTGTACAGAAATGGTGGAAATACCATGTTTATACAAACAGAGTTATCATTAAGGGCAGGCAGGCTGTGTACAGTGCAACTCCAGGCACCAGCATCTGCAACCATGTGGATGGCGCACCTCTGGAATTTCGAAAAGTGGTAACCTTATTCTCCACTTGGCATAAAGACTTATTCTACCATGAAATCACTTGTGTGGTATTTATAAATTTTCTACCACAAGGCTAGAAGGATCGTGAACCAGGTTTTACCTTTTCCCATGTCTGTGCATGTGTGCTAAGTTGCTGCAGTTGTGTCAACTCTGCAAGCCTATGGACCGTAACCTGCCAGGCTCCTCTGTCCATGGGATTCTCCAGGCAAGAATACTGGAGGGGGCTGCCATGCCCTCCTCCAGGGGACCTTCCCAATCCAGGGTTCAAACCTACATCTCTTAAGTCTCCTGTATTGGCAGGCAGGTTCTTTACTACTAGTGCCAGCTGGGAAGCCCTTTCCCATGTCTATCACCCATAAATGTGACGAAGCCACAAACAGAGCCTTAGGTAACTTAACAGGGAGAATGTCTTTAAGAGACACCAAAAATCAATAGAACATAGACAAGAGGGTTCAAGACCTAGTCATTTGGAGAAAGCACAATACATTTAAAATATTATTTCTGAGCTTTCCTATGGCATGATAAAATGCCTATCTGCTTACTACATACTGTCTCTGTGAAAGGAAGAAAATTCACAAAGATTTTTCAATGACTGATAATTTTAGTAAAATTATTAACACTTGGGGAGGTCTGTTTTAGCTTGTCAGACAAGCAGAGGGTAAGAGCTTTTATAGACCCTGGGAGGGGGCTACAAGCAGGAACAGCACAGTCAGCTCAGACAGTCATCTTGAAATTTGTCATGGGGTGGTCTGACCAGCATCATCTTGATTGTTTTAGGTACAGTTAATCTTCAGTCACAGAGTTGGTTTGTTTCCATTTCCTTGAGGCCAGTTCTTGGATTTGTGGCAGCTTATGTCATGGCTACAATCTGGTCATTGTGTAGTTAACTTCTTCCATATAACAGGAATCTATTTCCCACAGTTCTGGAAGCTGGAAGTCCAAGATGAAGGCGTCAGCAAGGTAGATTTCATTCTAAGGCCTCTTCTCTTTGCTTTCAGGCAGCCGCCATCCAGCTCTGTGCTCACATACCATCTTCTTTATGTAAGTGTAAATAGTGATGGTTTTTATCTTTTGGTCCCCTGGATCAGTTAGCATCAGCATCACCTGGGAACTTAGATAACCAGATTCTCAGACTGGCAAACATTTGAGAAATGCTGCATCAGAATCACCTGATGGACTGTTAAAACACAGCTTCTCCCCATCCCCCATTCACCCTCTCTACTCCAGACCTGATTTAGCAGGTCTGGAGTGAGGCTTGGGAATGTGCTATTATTGGAGAGAAAGTTTTCTTTAAAAATAGTTTCCACCCCAAGATTGGTAAATGTATTAGGAAAAGTTTTTTTGGACTAGTGAAACAGCATATGTTTCATATAATCCCTAAGAGGACAATTTCCAGACAGTTGGATTGTCTACATCAAAATACAAAGTTCTAAATTTGGCAAGGTTTCCCATTTCTAATGTTATTTGCTTTGCGACTGTGAAGTCTTCAGAAATCTTTTATAAAACATTAACACAGAAAAACTTCAAGAGCTCACAGAGTTTGTTTCAAATTTAGCAGAAAAATCAAATAAGACCCTGTGTATCACTTATGTAAATAGTCACTATTAACTGAATTTGAAAAGTGGTTTCTAATGAGTATAAAATTAGCAACCAAGTTCATATTTCAGTGTCATTTGAGAATCTTCTGCCAGTATCCTAGAAAAAGAGGAAGTTAAAGAATGGTCCACACACTTCTTACACATTTTTTTTCTCATTCTTTGATAGTATAATACTGTTCCTAGGCCCAGCAATGCCTATCTGTATGCATTAGAGGACTGTGTGGTTACCAGCACAGATGTACCAAGCCAGTGAAATGACTTTGGAAAAACAGTTAATCTGTTAGGAAACTGGGTATCACCACCCCATCCATTAGGTAGGCTTCCCTTGTAGCTCAATTGGTGAAGAATCTGTCTGCAATGCAACAGAATTGGGTTCAAATCCTGCATTGGGAAGATCCCCTGGAGAAGAAAATGGCAACCCACTCCAGTACTTGCCTGGAGACTCCCATGGACAGAGGAGCCTGGCAGACTGCTGTCAATGGGTTTGTAAGAGTTGGACATGACTTAGCAACTAAACCACCACCACCACTAATATCATAGTAGATACAAGAGTTGTGTTTTGTTGTCTATGACAGCAACCATGATAGACTGGTTCCAAATTGGGAAAGGAGTATGTCAAGGCTGTATATTGTCATCCTGCTTATTTCACTTATATGCAGAGTACATCATGAGAAACGCTGGACTTGAAGAAGCACAAGCTGGAATCAGGTTTGCCGGGAGAAATATCAATAATCTCAAATATGCAGATGACAACACACTTAAGGAAGAAAGTGAAGAAGAACTAAAGAGCCTCTTGATGAAAGTGAAAGAGGAGATGAGACAGTTGGCTTAAAGCTCAACATTCAGAAAACTAAGATCATGGTATCTGGTCCCATCACTGGGAAATAGATGGGTAAACAGTGAGAGACTTTATTTCATGGGCTCCAAAATCACTGCAGATGGTGACTGCAGCCACAAAATTAAAAGACGCTTGTTCCTTGGAAGGAAAGTTATGACCAACCTAGACAGCATATTAAAAAGCAGAGACATTACTTTTCTGACAAAGGTCAGTCTAGTCAAAGCTATAGTTTTTCTTGTAGTCATTTATGAACGTGAGAGTTGGACTATAAAGAAAGTTGAGCACCGAAGAATAGATGCTTTTAAATTGTGATGATGGAGAAGACTCTTGAGAGTCCCTTGGGCTGCAAAGAGATCCAACAAGTCCATCCTAAAGGAAATCAGTCCTGAATATTCATTGGAAGGACTGATGTTGAAGTTGAAACTCCAATACTTTGGGCACCTGATGCGAAGTACTGACTCATTTGAAAATACCCTGATGCTGGGAAAGATTGAAAGCATGAGGAGAAGGGGATGACAGAGGATGAGATATTGGATGGCATCACTGACTCAAGCGACCTGAGTTTGAGTAAACTCCAGGAGTTGGTGATGGACAGGGAGGCCTGGCATGCTGCAGTTCATGGGGTCGCAAAGAGTTGGACGCGACTGAGTGACTGAACTGAACTGATGATAGACATTTCCCTCCCTTTCATAACTTACTGTCACTGCACATTATTATCAGCCATTATCACAGATTCCAGAATGTGGAAAGTCATTGGAGCTGGAGCAAAGGAGCCAAGTGAAACACCTGTAAGGGATTTCAAAAGTGATACAGTTTAGTTGCAGATGATGACACAAAGAAGCATTGGTTCTTTCCTCTGGCTCAGTGCAATACTGTGTCGGGCATTTGCCTTGTGACATCCATCGGCTCCACTCCCTCAGAGCATGCTGTACTCATTCACACATATGGTCATTCAACAAACACTCATGCCTGATAAATATTTACTAAAGAAAAATGATCAATGTCTGTTAGCAACAGTTTTTGGAGCAGATGCTGTTTTCGGAACTTGGTAGTCATCACACAGATGACAAGAGTATAACACATTTCTGGGCTAACACCTGTCAATTGTATGGTTTTTCTCAAATTCTGAAGGAGATTTCTTATATAATATTTTATATTACCCTATCCCCAAGCCTGGGATTAGACCAGAAAACAATGATCCCCCCAAGGGAAGAAACAGAAACCTGTGCTAAGTGACTTGACCAAGGTCTCAGGGCTAATAAGTAGTGGGGTGGGCACATATATGTAGGTTTTTGATTCTCAAATTCAGCAATTAAGTTAAAGCACATAACAAATCAATGCTGTTAGGGTTCATCTTCCCTTTCTAGAATACTAAGGCAAGCATTTCCCTTTTTCATTTGGCAAATGAGAACAGATTATTTTTAATCAATTCCTTTCTCAAGATACAACTGGCTGCAGAATTAAGGACAGAGGTGGAAAAGTGGTACCTTGATTCCCAAAGTTCAGGTACATTCCAGGCTTTGGGGTCCCTGGTGTTTGGTGCAACAGCTAGGGAACTGTAACCATTCAATGGAGGTTTCTCTCACTGTCCTATCTGCCTTCTTTTGTAGTCTCAGCTGCTCCGACCCTGGCCAGGGCAACCTACCAAGAAGGTGTAATTTCTATAAAGCAATGTGTCCTTTTGTAAAACTAGCTTTAAAGGCTTCTCCTCCTTCTGTATATGCTGAAAATTTTCTGTTTCTAGCTGGAAAGGGACTGCATAAAATGCCTTATAAAAAGAGGGGCACAGTATACATCCTATCTGTGGTACAGCTGTTGGTTTTGCTGCAGGGGAATCTGAGAAGTTTCCTTAAGATTCCTCAAATTCCATAGTTGGTTTCATATAAGCTAAAGTAAAGCTAGACAAACAGAGAAAGTGTATTCAATTTTAGCTCAGACTATAAAATAAAACAAAAATAAACAGAACATGATTCAAGCTTTCCCTTGAGGTGCCTACAAGTCTTGCACAAAGTATATTGGTATAAATAAAGTCATATTTGTGCCTGGTGATGTAGCTAGGTTATAGTTCTAAACATTTTGTGTATACAGCTAGTAGGAAATACTACATGCTTACTTTTAAGAAGCTTTATTTTTAACATCATATTTACTGATCATGAAGCATGTTAGACATTAAAGTCTTGTTTTTAGCAATAAATAAATAAATAAATAAAAATAAATCCCCTAACTGTTTACTCTGGCACAGAAGTACAGATCACTCTTCACATATCCCGAACAGCTCTATGCAAGGCACCCCTTTCAAGGCAGACAGTGCTCTGGTGTTTTTGGTCAGGGCCAGGAACATAAATTTCTCTGCTTAGTTTAAGCAAAAATGGGCTTGTTACAGGGCTATAAACAGTTTACAGAATTGTTAGGAAGATTTAAAAGTGAGCCTCAAAGAATTGCCTGAAGAGCCCAAAGGCTGATGAGAAATTACAGAATTGATAGGCTCCTGGTGCCAAAGCCAAGTGTCCCTGTCACAACCAGAAGGCCCCTGTGATCGGGAAGCCCCAGAAGCAAAACAGACATCTTCAGGAACTGCTTGCCGGCAGAACCAGCTGAAACAGCAGAATGGCAGCCTCTACCTCCTTCTTGCTGTTGATGGTCAGTTGTTAAGTCATGTCTGACTCTTTGTGACCCCATGGACTGCAGCCCTCAAGGCTCCTCTGTCCTCCACTCTTGCCCAGAGTTTGTTCAAACTCATGTCTATTGAGTCAGTGATGCTATCCAATCATCTCATCCTCTGCTGCCTTCTTCTTCTTTTGCCCTCCATCTTTCCTAGCATCTGGGTCTTTTCTAATGAGTCAGCTCTTATATCAGGTGCCTAAAGTATTAGAGCTTCATCTTTAGCATCAGTCCTTCCAATGAATATTCAGGATTGATTTCCTTTAGGGTAGACAGGTTTGACCTCCTTCCTGTCCAATGGACTCTCAAGAGTCTTCTGTAGCACCACAATTCAAAAGCATCAATTCTTCAGCACCCAGCCTTCTTTATGGTCCAACTTTCACATGACTACTGGAAAAACCATAGCTCTGACTATATGGACCTTTGCCTTTTGTGGCTTCAGTCACTGTCTGCAGTGATTTTGGAGCCCAGGAAAATAAAATATGCCACTGTTTCCATTTTTTCCTATCTATTTGCCATGAAGTGATGGGACTGGGTTCCATGATCTTAGTTTTTTGAACGTTGAGTTTCAAGCCAGCTTATCTTACTGCCTTCCAAGTGTCATGAAATTCCATCTAACAGAGTTGCCTCAATCAGATCCAGAGCCCAAGATGCAATGGAGTCTAGGGAAATGTGATTTTTGCCTTTAAGCTTTCTAGCATTGAACTCAGTATTATCCATCACACTTTCCCTGTCTGCTTGCTTAGTATGGGCATATGAGATTGTTTGCTTTCTGCAACCACAAAACTGGAGTGAAGGTTCTTGTGGACTGTGTGATATTCTTTCTGGGATATACCCAGGAGCAGGATTGCATGGTTAAAGTGTATATGCACACTTTTGTATTTTTGGCTAAGTACTACCAGAATGTCACTCTAGAATGGTTCCACTAGTCTAACTTTCAAAAGTTTAACATACAAATAGCTACATTTATACGTACTATCATCATAAGATGTGAATAGTTTCCACTTTCAAGGAGAGCCTATTTACATTTAAAAGCAGAAAGCAGATTTTTAAGTATTAGGCCTGAAACAATATAAATAGAAGATATTAAATCAGTAGGCTAACAATAGTTTCTTGAAATTTTATTTTCTTTCATAAAAATGGGCAGTAGAGAGCACCAGAGGCTCTTGGGTCTGAAGAATCTTAGAACCTCAGCTCAAAGCCTGCTTGTGAGACATTAGGTAAGCTCATTAACTTTCTTTAAGCCTAATTTCTTTGAATATCAATAAAATGGTGGTAATGATACTAAGGATGTTGTTGAAGGATTGAAGTTCATGGATAAGAAGCAGTCAAGACAATGCCTGGCACGTAGGCCTTGTGCAAGAAATGCCAGTTATTCTTATTCTGATGATCATCCACAGGCTTATCCCTACAGTAGCTCATTTACATTTCCCCGATGAATGAATTTCAGAGCAAACAGAGACCTAGACTGTTGACTGCAATAGCTGTTTCTTCTGGCTGGGCCCTTCTCAGGGCTGGAAGAGTTACAGAAATAAAGATACGGTTTTCCTTGTTGCTCTTTTGAGGGACTCAGAATGTAAAGGAGATGGAACACAAATACCTCCATACCTTTATGGATGATGGGTGACAGTGGAGAAACACTTGAAAAGGAGAGCGAAGGGTGACAGCAACCCTGGAGTGCAGGCTTCCGCTCTCTGAGTGGGAGGTTCTGGGTTGCAAGTAGTGGCAGCCTTCCCATCACACTGTTCCACTCACAGATCTGAGCCAGATAAGGTAACTCCTGTCTAGGTTAGGGGCTGATCTCTATCCTCCATAACAACCTACATTTCTTTTCCTTTGAAACATAGCCTATCATATTGTACTCTACTCTTTCCCTTATGAGAGACTGATTCAGTTATTTGGCCATGCCTGTGTTTGTTCTTCCTTTCTGGAAGGTTCTAGAACTTCAGATGACATTTTATTTGAATGATGTCTGTGTCAGTCCAGGGGCAGTCAGCAGGTAGACATTAGATCAGTTATTTGAAAAGAGTGAATTTAATATAGAGAATCATGAACCAGTTATAGTGTATAGTTGCTAACTGCTGCTGCCGCTGCCGCTGCTGCTAAGTCGCTTCAGTCGTGTCCCACTCTGTGCGACCCCATAGACGGCAGCCCACCAGGCTTCCCCGTCCCTGGGATTCTCTAGGCAAGAACACTGGAGTGGGTTGCCATTTCCTTCTCCAATGCATGAAAGTGAAAAGTGAAAGTGAAGTCGCTCAGTTGTGTCCGACTCTAGCGACCCCATGGACTGCAGCCTACCAGGCTCCTCCGTCCATGGGATTTTCCAGGCCAAAGTACTGGAGTGGGGTGCCATTGCTTTCTCCGATAGTTGCTAACTAGGTAACTGAAAAGGCAGAAAGAGACTAATGATATAGCTCAGAGGTAGCAAATCTGGGGAGCAACAGCTCTCACCCTTAACTGAAGCTGAGGGTAAAAGGCCAGGCTAGAAATTACTAAAAGGCAGAGGTACAGAGGTGTCATTCAGGCCCGGGAAGGGGCTGCACAGGTGGTACTAAAGCCAGGGTGCAGTGAGGCTGGCTCTGCTGGCATTAGAAAAACTGCAAACCATGTTCAGCTGCTGGGGTAGTGCTGGGAGGAACTACCAGGCCATGCGAGGAGTGCTGCTGGGGTTACAGTGGAACTGCAAGTATACCAAAAGCTATGGAGAGCCAGGAGGAGCAAGCACTACCTCCTCCTCTGGCTGGGTGCTCCCTCTAGTGCCTCCTATTGACAGGGTCTAATGGTGTGTATGTGCGTGTGTGTGTGTGTGTGTGTGTGTGTGAGTCACTTAGTTGTAACTGACTCTTTGTGACCCCAGGACCCCATCAAGCTCCTCTGGATTCTGTCCACGAGATTCTGGGAGGCCCTTAAGTCTAACAGAGCCAGCAGGAAAAGAAGAAATTGGATTTACAGAGTCTCAGTCCCCATTGGCCTCAAAGAGAATATAAAAGGGTGAATTTGGAGCTGAGAGACAATAGCATAGTAACTGACACATTTCTTAAAATGCTTTGTGTCCAGATCAGATCAGTTGCTCAGTCGTGTCCGACTCTTTGCGACCCCATGAATTGCAGCACACCAGGCCTCCCTGTCCATCACCAACCCCCGGAGTTCACTCAGACTCACGTCCATCGAGTCAGTGATGCCATCCAGCCATCTCATCTTCTGTCGTCCCCTTCTCCTCCTGCCCCCAATCCCTCCCAGCATCAGAGTCTTTTCCAATGAGTCAACTCTTCGCATGAGGTGGCCAAAGTACTGGAGTTTCAGCCATAGCATCATTCCTTCCAAAGAAATCCCAGGGCTGATCTCCTTCAGAATGGACTGGTTGGATCTCCTTGCAGTCCAAGGGACTCTCAAGAGTCTTCTCCAACACCACAGTTCAAAAGCATCAATTCTTCAGCGCTTAGCCTTCTTCACAGTGCAACTCTCACATCCATACATGACCACAGGAAAAACCATAGCGTTGACTAGACGGACCTTTGTTGGCAAAGTAATGTCTCTGCTTTTCAATATGCTATCTAGGTTGGTCGTAACTTTCCTTCCAAGGAGTAAGCGTCTTTTAATTTCATGGCTGCAGTCACCATCTGCAGTGATTTTGGAGCCCAGAAAA
The DNA here is from genome assembly GCF_029407905.1 of Bubalus kerabau. Lineage (NCBI taxonomy): Eukaryota > Metazoa > Chordata > Mammalia > Artiodactyla > Bovidae > Bubalus > Bubalus kerabau. The sequence goes on from NC_073626.1 coordinate 140,634,926, forward strand.
ATAAAGTCTGACACTGTTTCCACTGTTTCCCCATCTATTTCCCATGAAGTGATGGGACCAGATGCCATGATCTTCGTTTTCTGAATGTTGAGCTTTAAGCCAACTTTTTCACTCTCCACTTTCACTTTCATCAAGAGGCTTTTGAGTTCCTCTCCACTTTCTGCCATAGGGGTGGTGTCATCTGCATATCTGAGGTTATTGATATTTCTCCCAGCAATCTTGATTCCAGTTTGTGTTTCTTCCAGTCCAACGTTGTTAGGGCACATATCCAATGTCCATTCACAGATGAAAGAATAAATAAAATGTGGTATATATATTCACGAGAACATTATTCAGGCCTTTCTTGAAAAAGGGAAATCCTGCCACATGCTACAACATGCTGTTGTTGTTTTAGTTGTAAGTCACGTTTGACTCTTCTGCAACCCTAAGGGCTGTAGCCCATCAGACTCTTCTGTTCATGGAATTTTTCAGGCAAGGGTATTGGAGTAGGTTGCCATTTCCTTCTCCTGGGGATCTTCCCGACCCAGGGATTGAACTGTGTCTCCTGCATTGCAGGCAGATTCTATACTGCTGAGCCACTAGGGACGCCCAACCTGGATGTTACAACTTGGATGATGCTAAATGAAAGGAGTTGGTCACAAGAGGACAAACATTGTGTGATTCCACTTATATGAAGTATCTGAAGTAGTCAAGCATAGAAACAGAAAGAATGATGGTTGCTGGGAATTGGGTCGGGGTGGGGCAGGGACTTGGGAGCTGCTGTTTAATGGATATAGAGTTTCAGTTTTACAAAGATGAAAGGTTCTGGAAATCAGTAATGGGAATACCCTTAACATTGTGTGCATGCTAAGTCGCTTCAGTTGTGTCCAAGTGTGCAACCCTATGGACTGTAGTCTGCTGGGCTCCTCTGTCCATAGAATTCTCCAAGCAAGAATACTGGAGTGGATTGTCATGCTGTCTTACAGGTGATCTTCCCAACCCAGGGATCAACCCTGCATCCCCTCCAGCTCCTGCTTTGGCTGGTGGGTTCTTTAGTGCCACCGGGGTAGCCCACCCTTAACACTACCAAACACTTAAAAATGGTTTAGATGACACAATTTCTGTTATTTTTTTTTTAACCACAAATAAAAAATTCAGATATAAAGACATTAGGACTCATAAGTACTGGTTATTTGTAAGCCATTTTAGGTCTCTTTATTAATTGCTAGGCCTGATTTCTGCATTGCTCTCTGGAGAATTCTTGATCCTCTGTCCATAATGCTATGGGATTGATCTCCATTGCTTCTTTACTTGGAGAAGGCAATGGCAACCCACTCCAGTACTCTTGCCTGGAAAATCCCATGGATGGAGGAGCCTGGTAGGCTGCAGTCCATGGGGTTGCTAAGAGTCAGACAAGACTGAGCGAATTCACTTTCACTTTTCACTTTCATGCATTGGAGAAGGAAATGGCAACCCACTCCAGTGTTCTTGCCTGGAGAATCCCAGGAACGGGGGAGCCTCGTGGGCTGCAGTCTATGGGGTTGCACAGGGTTGGACACGACTGAAGTGACTTAGCAGCAGCAGCAGCTACTTTACTAACAATCATAGACACAAATGGTAAAAGCAACTATTTATGAAATACAGTTGCACAATAAGACACAGTCATCTTGCAAAAAGGCTCTGCTTCACAACAGCTTTTAAGATCTAATATCAATAGAATGGTCCAAAGTAAAACAAATTGATTAGAAAACCATCAAAAACATTTTAATTGGCTTTACAAGACACAATGAAATTTCTTTGTTGAAGTCGTGTGTAGTGGAGCCAGGTTTCTGCTGTTCCATGGTCCACTCTCTGTTAAATTGCCTGCTGGAGCCAATCTTAGCCATGCTACCTCATAAACTCGTACAGTAAATATTCCATTATTAGACACTGGGGTGGAGAGTGATGGAAGGGAATGTAATTGTTTTAGCTTTAAATTTACCCTTGTCCAAATCTGTCTTAGACATACAGCACAAGACGAGCCTGTAAGTCATGAAGGCGTTCACCTCTCGAGGCCGGATTGCATTTAAGCCATTCCAGGCAGATGAGGGAAGTGCCCCCGAGGAGAAGGGAGAAGTAATCCTACAACCTCCCTTGTAACTCATCCTCGTGTTTGACAAATCTTGCCACCAGGATCTTTGTAGTTAGCCCATGTCTCATCTGCGGCAATTTCCTCCCCCCTTTCCCCCTTCTGGTTACATCATTAATGGAGATTGGAACCAGCTGGCCTCTTTCTTCTGTATAAGAGGTTTTATAGATGTGAAAATGATTATTCAGTTTCTCTCCAACTACTTCACTGAACAATGCTTTCCTCTAAATTTGCCCCATATATTTTATTTTTCATATCCTTCAGTGACCCTTTTGATACTTCTCCAAACCCTTTGAACTTTTACCATACTGCTCTAAAATTGTGGGATTCCAGTTTTTAATGGAATTCTAATACATTTCTAAACATTTTTTAGATAAATGGAAGGATTACTCATTCCTATACAATATTCATTTAAAAATAAATATCATTATTAAATCACCTCCTAAATCTTCATGGTTTTTCTGACAAACAAGGAAAAAATGTCACTCTCACCATCTTCTGCAAAGCTGCAAGCCCTTGTAAACTCAGGCAGAAAATTTAGCTTCTCCTTGAGAGATTTTTAATCTACATAAAAAGTAAGACAGAGACAACGGAAAATATATAAATATATATTGGTGAAAGTGAAGATCAGTTCAGATGAAAATAACTGTAAGAGACTTCACTCATATCACAAAAATATTTTGTCATTCTCTTATTTTCTTAAAAAGTATGTTATAGGGACTTCCCTGGTGGTCCAGTGGCTAAGACTCTGTGCTCCCAATGCAGGAAGAGTGGGTTCAATCTCTGGTTAGACAACTAGATCCCACATGTCCCAACTAAGACCTGGGGCAAATAAATAAATAAATAAATATAATAAAAATATGAATAAAGAAGGAAGTTAAATTAAAATACCTAAATTCATACCATTTTGAGGTATCAGGATTTAACATTTTAGTGACCACCATTTTGTTTCTCTTTATTTTCACATATTTATAATTATCTTGAATGTGATCATGTTATTTTATTGGTCATGTTTTAAAAACATTTTTCTGTACATATTCTTATTTCTTATCTTCATATGATCTTCCTCTTCCTCATATTATCTCCCTCTTCCTCACATGATCTCCCTCTTCCTCATATGATCTCAAATGTATCCTTCCATTTCTTTTTCATAGATATGTAATATCATACTCTAATATGCATTTAAAGGCTTGTCAGTGTCTGTTTTAGAAAAAATTACAGTCTTGTTTATATCTTTCTTTTTTCATTAGACAAATACTTATAGAAATTTCTGCCAGGTAATCTATATATATTTAACTCATTAATTTTCATGGCTGCATAGTGGTATGAATATAACTCAATTCAGCCAGCCCCCCATAAATGTTTGTAATATTCATATTAGCTATATCAGGTTTGGAGAAGGCAGTGGCACCCCACTCCAGTACTCTTGCCTGGAAAATCCCATGGGTGGAGAAGCCTGGTAGGCTGCAGTCCATGGGGTCGCTAAGAGTCTGACACGACTGAGTGACTTCACTTTCACTTTTCACTTTCATGCATTGGAGAGGGGAATGGCAACCCACTCCAGTGTTCTTGCCTGGAGAATCCCAGCGACAGGGGAGCCTGGTGGGCTGCCGTCTACGGGGTCGCACAGAGTCGGACACGACTGAAGCAACTTAGCAGTAGTAGCAGCATATCAAGTTAGATCTTCAGAATATGGTTCAATAGCTTTTACTGTATCAGGAGTACAAAGGGTATTAAATAGCAATGGCAATAAAATAAATGCAAACAAATTATATACCTTATACAAAAATCTAGAGTTACAAAGGAAATAGAAAAGCAGAAGGAATGAATTAATAAAGATATTAAATATATTATAATTAAATTAAATATTTTTTAATTATTTAATTAAATAATTAAATTATTAATTAAATATAATTAAATAATTAAAAAATATAAAATAATGAATTAAAACACAAAATAAGATAGAAAGCATGAACCAATGAACATGTAAAAAAAAATCTTTGGAGAAAAAAGTCAACAAAATAGAAAACCCACTGGTCAAACTAACAAAGAAAAGAGGAAACCTAGATTTACAAAATTAAAAATCACAAGATAGAAGTTTAGAGAGAGAAACCTTTAAAAATTATAAAAGACTACTTTGTACAACTCTGCAAATAAATTTAAATTAAATAATTTTCTGGTATAATAAATTCACCAGTAGATATGGAGTCTATAAATAGACCAATTTTCTTAGAAGAAATAGAAAAATCAAACAGCACTCCAATCTAAAGGCCAGATGGCTTCACATAGGAATTTATTAATATTAAACTTTAAAGATCAGTTAATCGTAGTTAGTATTTAAACTATTACAGAGCACGGTCTAAGGAAAAAAAACTCTAAATTCTTTCTATAAAGTAAACTGATTCCAAAATGTGGCCAAATTTGTGCCAAAAAAATAAAACTACCAATCTCATTATGAGCATCAGTTAAAATGTTCTAAATAAAATGTTAGGGAAAAGAGCATAACAGCCCATTAAGAAAATAATACATTATGACCATATAAAATTTTCTTGCAATGTAAAGTCTCAACATTAGAAAATCAGCTAATGTAATCTATTATTTTAATAGAAATAAGGATAAAAATAATATGATCATCTCTATATATGCAGAAAAATAATTTGACAAGATTTAGCACTTGTTTTGGAGAAGGCAATGGCACCCCACTCCAGTACTCTTGCCTGGAAAATTCCATGGAAGGAGGAGCCTCGTAGGCTGCAGTCCATGGGGTTGCGAAGAGTCGGACACGACTGAGCGACTTCACTTTCACTTTTCACTTTCATGCATTGGAGAAGGAAATGGCAACCCACTCCAGTGTTCTTGCCTGGAGAATCCCAGGGACGGGGGAGCCTGGTGGGCTGCCGTCTATGGGGTCACACAGAGTTGGACACGACTGAAGTGATTTAGCAGCAGCAGTAGCAACACTTGTTTATTAAAACAGAAAATGATGAATACTTTCTAAACAATATTATATACATATATACATTAGAGAATTTCTTGCTAACATGACAGGGAAGGCAAACATTTCCACACCATTTTGGAAGCACTAGGCAATGAATTTAGATAAGATAAAGTAATTAGAACTCTAAGAATTAAAATGAAGAAATAGAACTATATCTATTTGCAGATGTTGTTATTATACAGCTTGATTCCCAAAAGAATCAATGGAAAAACTAAACAAAAAGAATTTAGTAAACTAGCAGTTAATGAAATCATCATGCAAAAATTAAACAAAAAAATCAATTCCATAGGTATATATCTAGTTTTTTTGATATAAATTTATTTATTTTAATTGGAGGTTAATTACTTTACAATATTGTATTTGTTTTGCCATACATCAACATGAATCCACCACGGATATACACTATTTAATGCTCAATAGCATTCTTTTTGCCACTGCCTCTCCGGTTTCTAGAAAAGCTCATTTTCTAGAAGAGCTCTCAGAAAGTGCTGATGGGAACAGTATTTATAATATTCTTACATGTTCACAACAGTTTTCCTTTGTTATATTTATACTTAAAGGTCAGTTTGAGTGGATATAAAATCCTTGGCTCGCATTTTCTTTTCTTAAGCAGTCTCAATACATTACTCAGTTGTCTTCTGGTATAATCATTGCTGTTGAAAAGTGTGATATCATTGTTTTTTTCCCACTTTATAAGTGACTTGGTCTGTTTGCCCTCCCTTTTCTTTTTAAAATGCCCAATAGTTTTACTAGGCAAACTTTTGATGTTGACTGCATGATTTTTTTTTTCCCCAAGTATACAAAATGCCCTTTAAATATGAAGAGTCAAGTGTTCTTCTATTTTAGGAAAGTTTCATTGAATTGTAGATTGTTTGGTCACTCCCCCTGCATATATGATGAAACTTCTTTGCTTATCTACTACATCTATTGTTTCTCTCAAATTTTTACAATTTTTTTCTTCTTTTCTGTTTCCTTTTAATTTTTTTCTTCCTATTAATCTCTTATTTCTTTTATGGCATAATTATTTGCTCTTATGTTCCTTCTGTGCTGTGCTTAGTTGCTCAGTCATGTCCGACTCTTTGCAACCCTATGGCCTGTAGTTTGCCAGCCTTCTCTGTCTATGGGGATTCTCCAGGCAAGAATACTGGAGTATGCTGCCCATGCCCTTCTCCAGGGAATCTTCTTAACCTAGAGATCGAACCCAGGTTTTCCCGCACTGCAGATGGATTCTTTACCGTCTGAGCCACCAGGGAAACCCATGAATACTGGAATGGGTAGCCTATTCCTTCTTCAGGGGATCTTCCTGACCCAGGAATCAAACTGGGGTTTCCTGCCTTGCAGGTGGATTTTTTTTTACCAGCTGAGCTACCAGGGAAGGCCCTGTGTTCCTTCTAGTTGGTCTTAATTCCTGACATGCTTCTTATGAGTTCTAATCTTTCTTTTCTATTGGCTCTTTTTGCCCAGTCATCTCATTTATGAGATTTTTAAAATTTTGATTTATGCTCTTCTTTTATTGCTTCTATACTTTTCTTATCTTCTTTTAGCTTTCTTTAAAATGTAATAAATACATTTGTATCCATCCACAAATTTCCAAATGTCTTTCCTATTTGCACCAATATTTTTCTGATCTTTATTCACTTTCTGCTTATCATAACTATAGGAAATTCACTTGTGAATGTCTTTTGTTGCTAGTGTGTAAGTGAGATGTGGTTTCCTGAGTTTCTCAGGAGAGAAGGATGAAGAGTCTGTATAGTTTGACTAACTTTGTCACGCTGGGACTCTCTTTTGTCCTTATCATGAGGTGTTTAAAATATGACAACTTTTTGTGCTTCCAGAGATCTGTCTACTGCCCCTTTCCCTCCCTCTCATCACTCTACTCTTGCTGTGTCCACTGTTGGAGTGTCCACCACTGATGTAACTCATTCTTTTTTTTTTTTTAAATGTTTATTTGCCTGCATCAGGCCTTAGTTGCTGCACACAGGATATTTTTTGTCTCTCGAGATCCTTCACTGTGACATATAGGCTCAGTAGTTCCTGGGCAGCATATGGGATCTTAGTTTCCCGACTAGGGATCAAACCCACATTTCCTGCACTGCAAGGTAGATTCTTAACCATATGGCCACCAGGGAGGTCCCCTAATTCACTTCTTCTTTTAGCATAGCCCATAGCTGAGGTCTCACCCTACTGACTCTTACACCCCAGACTAAGGTAGAGCTGCAGCTTTCTCCAAGATTTAGGTGTGACTCTCACTGAAACCTCTGGAATTCCATTGCATCTACTATCTTTATTAATAGCAGTGCTTCCTAAAGCACACTTGACTTTGTTCTCCAGAATGTCTGGTTCTGGGTGGCTGACCACACCCTTGTAGTCATCTGGATATTTTTTATCCAGTTCTTCCATGTATTCTTTCCATCTCTTCTTGATCTCTTCAGCATCTACTAGGTCTCATTCCAGTAGAACTATTCAAAACCCTAAAGAACAATACCATCAAGGTGTTGCATTTAATATGTCAGCAAATCTGGAAGACCCAACAGTGGCCATAGGACTAGAAAAGGTCAGTCCTCATCCCAATTCATAAGAAGGGTAGTACTAAAGAATGTGCTAACCATCAAACAATTGCATTCATCTCGCATGCTAGTAAGGTCATGCTTAAATTTTTGCATACTAGGACTCAACATTATGCAAATCAAGAACTTTCAGATGACCAAGCTGGATTTAGAAAAGGAAGAGGAACTGAGATCAAACTGACAACATTTGATGGCTCATAGAGAAAGTGAGGGAATTCCAAAAAAAAAAAAAAAAAAAAATCTACCTCTGTTTCATCAGTTACACCAAAGCCTTTGACTGTGTGGATCATAATAAACTGTGGAAAGCAGTTAAAGAGTTGGGAATACCAGACCATCTTACCTGTCTTCTGAGAAACTGTATGAGGGTCAAAAAGCAACAGTTAGAACTCCGTATGGAACAACTGATTGGTTCAAATTGAGAAAGAAGTATGACAGGGCTGTTTGCTGTCACACTGTTTGTTCAGTCTATACGCTGAGCACATGAGAAATGTCAGTTTATATGAGCTACAAACTGGAATCAAGATAAGCAGGAGAAACATCAACAACCTCAGATATGCAGATGACACCACTCTAATGGCAGAAAGTGAAGAGGAACTAAAGAGCCTCTTGATGAGGGTGAAGGAAGAGAGTGAAAGAGCTAGCTTAAAACTAAAATTAAGATCATGGCATCCAGACCCATTACTTCACAGCAAATAGAGGGAGAAAATGTGGAAATAGTGTAAGATTTCCTCTTCTTGTGCTCTAAAATCACTGCGGTTGGTGACTGCAGCCATGAAATCAGATGTTTGCTTCTTGGCAGGAATGTTGAAAAGCAGAGACATTACTCTGCCAACAAAGGTCTGTACAATCAAGGCTATGGTCTTCCCAGTGGTCACATATGTTTGTGAGAGCCTGTAAAGAAGGTGGAGCACTGAAAAATTGATGCCTTTGAAGTATGGTGCTGGAGAAGACTCCTGAGAGTCCCTTGGACTGCAAGGATTTCAAACCAGTCAATCTTAAGGGAAATCAACCCTGAATACTCACTGGAAGGACTGTTGCTGAAGTTGAAACTCCAGGGTTTTGGTCATCTGATGCAAACAACTGACTCATAGAAAAATCCCTGGTGCTGGGAAAGATTGAGGGCAGAAGGAGAAGAGGGTGTCGGAGGATGAGATGGCTGGATGACATCACCGATGCAGTCGACATGAACTTGGGCAAACTTCAGGAGATGGTGAGGGACAGGGAGGCCTGGCATGCTGCAATCCATGGGTCACACAGAGTCAGACACAACAGGACAACTGAACAACAACTCACTGAAACCTCATTTTTGGTGGTTAGTCCTCTAGTTCTCTGTTAGGTCATTTTGTCTCTGTCCAGTGACACCTCCTCTCTCTACAATTTGGCCACTGGTGTTCTCAGCTTTCTTTAGTGCCTGCCTGCCCCGTGCTACTGGGGAGCTGAGGGAGGCAGATTGGGGTGGAAGTGGTGCAAGGCAATTTCCTTAGACCTTTGGTATTTGTTTATACTTGTCCTCATCGCTCTCAGGCTATAAGTGTTTCTCTTGATGCACCACTCAGTCTTCAACATCTGTGTTTTCACTCTGATTGGGGTCAGCAATAGAGCCCTGTAAGACGATTCCCTGTCCTCTCTTTTCTGACATTTATTTTCTCTGTGTGCAAATACTATTTTTTGTGTGTGCGTTTATCCCTCTTCTTTTTTTTTCTATTCTGAATGCTCCAAATTCTCAAACCTTGAGCTCAGCACGTTTGATCTTTCAAAAATCCTCGTTTTTGCAATGGAAAATCTGGCTTTTGTTCCTTAAGTTTCCTGTGATTGCTCTTACTAGGCATTTAATAGTAATATTTAGAAATATGTCTACCCGATTTTTTCTTGCTGTATCTCACTTCTCTCAAGAGCAGCATGTATAAAAATCTGTCGTTGTTGCTTAAATGCTTGGGAAGAGGGTGATGAATGTTAAGTGTGTCCTAGAGGTTGTAACAGAAAATCGTCCCAAATCGGATCTGATCTGGGACAGATGTTTTTGTGATGTAATTCACAATCTCCGGGGAGGGGGGGGGGGAAACATCGCTGATAAAAATGTTGAAGCCATTTATTTCCCAAGGAACTTTAATGGGATTAAAAATCTAAGAGGCCAGTCACCTATGTACCCAAATGATAGCTGTCAAGAGTTTGGTAAATTTAGTAACTTTTAAAAAACCATTCTTGTAGATTTAAGTTTAGTGGTAATCTAACCCCTTCCACGGGGCTTTCCTGGTAGCTCAGCTGGTAAAGAGTCCACCTGCAACACAGGAGACCCTGGTTTGATTCCTGGGTTGGGAAGATCCCCTGAAGAAGGGATAGGCTACCCACTCCAAAATTCTTGGGTTTCCCTGGTGATTCAGATGATAAATAATCTGCCTGCAATGCAGGAGACCTGGGTTTTATCCCGGGCCAGGAAGATCCCCTGGAGGAGGGCATGGCATCCCACTCCAGTGTTCTTGCCTAGAGAATCCCCATGGCCAGAGGAGCCTGGTGGGCCACAGTCCATGGAGTCACAAAGAGTCAGATACAGCTGAGCAACTTAGCATAGCATAGCAACCTCTTGCATCTCTACCACAGGTAATTTTTTCCCTAGGGAACATTTGGCAATGTCTGAGGATGTTTTTATTTGTCTTAGCCTGGTGAAAAGAGTGGGAGTTTCTACTGGTGTCGAGTGTGTAGAGGCCAGCAATGCAGCTAAACATCCTATAATGCACAGGACAGCCCCCAAGCCCCCAAATAAAGAATTATCAGGTACAAAGTGTCCATAGTACTGAGCATGAGAAACACTGATCTAGCTATTCTCTCTTCTGTAAATTCTCTATTGAATCTTTGAATCGATCTGCTATAGGCTTTTGCCCTTGAAACAAGACTTAGTAAAATTTTTGTATATTCTTCTCACTAATGAGTTTAAAATTTTTTGTGATTTTAAATTGAGGGGTAGGTTTCAGTTACTTCCTAAAAATATTATCCCGCTATGCTGAGAATCAGGCAGCTAAGAACAGATCTAGGGCTCATGAGAACACTGTTTCCAGGTCAGGCAGAAAATCTTGGTATTTCACTTTAAATAAGGACTTCTGGTGTCCTTGCAGAAGGGAAAGGCTATCCACTCCAGTATTCTTGCCTGGAGAATTCCATGGACTTCATAGTCCATGGGATCACAAAAAGTCAGACACTACTGAGCGACTTTCACCTCTGGTGTCCGAGCTGATCATAACCTTGCAAACAGTCAAACACAGCTGAGTGACTTTCTTTTTTCTTTCCTATCACCAAGAGGATGCTACTCTGTGAAAACTGCCTTTTTTTCCCCTAACCACACATTGTACTTCTAGAAACTAGTTTTCTTACCCTCTCCCATCACCAGAAAGGCCAAACAGGAAGATGAGCTGGTGAGATGCAGAGCAGGGCAGTGGGAAATACAAAATACTCTTCCATCCTGCCTGTGGGAGAATGCAGAGAGCACGCAAGATGCCTTGTGAAAAGACAATCACAGCTGCCTCTCTGAGTTTGGCCAGATGCTTAGGAGAAGAGTGAATGTACCTGATCTTCATTTTTGAAAGGCAGATGGAGGCACTGGTAGTAACACATAGGTTTACAAGATGAGGAAAGCATGCTTGTGCTCAGTGGCTTCAGTTGTGTCCGACTCTTTGTGACCATAAGCACTGTAACTCACCAGGCTCCTCTGTCCATGGGATTCTCCAGGCAAGAATACTGGAGTGGGTTGCCATGCCCTCCTCCAGGGGATCTTCCCAACCAAGTTTGACAAGATGAGGAAAGCAAGGAAGGAAAAAATATTCTACAGAATTGTTTGAAAAGACACACTTGGTAGGGTCTTTTTCTTTTATATTTTCGTGTACGAAAAGAAGTTTTTGGGTTTTTCCTGTGGTCATGTATGGATGTGAGAGTTGGACTGTGAAGAAGGCTGAGCGCCAAAGAATTGATGCCTTTGAACTGTGGTGTTGGAGAAGACTCTTGAGAGTCCCTTGGACTGCAAGGAGATCCAACCAGTCCATTCTGAAGGAGATCAGCCCTGGGATTTCTTTGGAAGGAATGATGCTAAAGCTGAAACTCCAGTACTTTGGCCACCTGATGGGAACAGTTGACTCATTGGAAAAGACTCTGATGCTGGGAGGGATTGGGGGCAGGAGGAGAAGGGGACGACAGAGGATGAGATGGCTGGATGGCATCACTGACTCGATGGACGTGAATCTGAGTGAACTCTGGGAGGTGGTGATGGACAGGGAGGCCTGGCGTGCTGAGATTCATGGGGTTGCAAAGAGTTGGACACGACTGAGCGACTGATCTGATCTGATCACCTAGCAGAGACCCTGTGTTTAAAGCAAATCAGTATAGCAGTCTTTCTAAAAGAAAAATGAGAAAATAAAAGCCAAATATTCAAGCATTTAAAGGTATAGAGAGTTGATGTGGAAGCTGGGAAAGAATATATTATTTTAATAAGGAAATGCTTTTTTTCTGAAGTGGAAGGAAAAGTGAGAGCATTTGAAAAAGTTTGAGATTCTGAAAATATATGTCTTATTAGACATCTTCTGCCACTATATTCTCTCAACCAAAAAATTAGGCAGATTTCTAGATATTTGAGATTGGTGCCTTGTCCTGTTGGCTTACATTTTGTAGCTTTACTTTTTTAGAAGATCAAGCTCTTGATTTCCTTCCAAGCACTCTCAAACCAGTAAGTGTGCAAATCCCAGCCAAAACTGCATGTCATCATCTAAAAATTCTCCTGTGTCCTGGCCAGCGGGCGCCCCTTCAATTCATCTCTGATGCCTGTGTTCACTTCTCAACTCACTGCTTCTCACATGCCATATTTTCTTTCTAGAAATAAAAACCTTCATAATTCTTCCTGACACAATTTAAGCTACATTCTTAAATTTTACTCTGTTATCTGTCAGAATTTTTAAAAAATTATTTGACCTGGCCCAAACCTCCAACTCAGTTCTGAAGGTGGTGTTGTGTATAATGACGGTGACATGGCTTTGAAGGAATGCATGTTCCTGTCGTCTTCCTTAAGATGGAATATGTTCTTGTAAAAGAGGAGGTATTTGACTCCATGCATACCCCAAATGGCATTCACTTGATGAAAATGAAAGAAGAGCTCTTATCTCCCCTGAAATGTGATGATGTACCTGGCACTAGAGTACTATCCCTTGTACATCAGGACACTGATGAACAAGAGCGCAGTCTCTTTTTTCAGGGACTTGAATCTGAGGGGTGATCCAGACCATTTAAGATGTTTGCAGTGTGTTCTAATAGGGAAGTAGAGGGGTGATGGGACTACAGAACAAGGGCTTTCTTATAATGTAGGGGGAAACTGGGACTCTTTCTTGAGAGAAGAGACATTTAAGTTGAAAACCAAAGGGACACCTTTCCCAATTCCCCCATTAATAAAGCAAGGGAAGTGATACAGTTAAGGGTCCATTATTCAAAGCAGGACCTGAGCTAAGCCCAGAGGGTCTATCCGTGGGTGTGGGTGTGCATGCATATAAATTTTCATATGGACATGTCTTATCTGAGAACTGAAAATGAATAAATCTACAACATGCCAAACCACATGTGGAGAGCGGGGTAAATGGTTTACCCTCCTTGAAACTTCACTCTACTCTGGGATCTTTGGTCCCAGGCAGCAGGCTAAGTGGACCTGGTTTCTTCAGTCCTTTTGAGTGAGGGTGACAGTGGGGCAAATGGCATTTTTAAAGTGTCTAAAGTTAACGACTGGAAAATTCCGTTTAGCCTTTTCCTTGAGGAAGAGGGACAGAGACCCTGCAATGTCGTTCCAGTGGGAGATTCATGTTTCTTATTAAGAAGCACTTTCTGAAGTAACTCTTGGTAGATCCACACTTGATTCTGAGTCATGACCCTCGACCCTGGCTGTACGTGACAAGTATTTAGAACTGTGGATGCTCCAGGTCCATACAAGACTCATTCACTCACAATTTCTAGACATGATGTTGGCATTTAAAAAAGCTTCCCTGGTGATTTTAACGGGCAGCCAAGATTGATGTGTGTTATACTGGGGGCAGCGAGGAGGGTATAATATGCCAGGCAAATATCAATATTTAGTTCACTCAGTTTCTTAACCTACCTGGGGGCATTTGGGAATGTACTGGGCTTGTTCTTAGTTACTTATGTATACTGGACACGTGAACAGGTGGCTAGACTCTGCAAACAGTAGGCAGGGTCAGAGGATTGTAAAAACTCCATGAGAATGACACAGGAAAACACACTGGCTTCCACCTCATGGACCCTCATGCCCTCAGTATCTTGGGGTGTTACTGGGATTTGAAAGCTCAGGCATGCTGCTGTGTAACTCTCTCTGTCTTCCTGTGTACTGAGCTGTCACCTTTAAGCACATTAAACTTAAAACTTCATCCATTGGCATCTTATGATTGCTTACTGCCAGCCCTGTGATAATCCTGAAATTAATACTATACTCTTACAGGAAAAAAAAATATTTGAACCATTGAAACTGTGGCAGAATGAGATTATCTTCCCTTTAACTATTTCTTTACTTCCACTCCTTATATCTGGAGGAGACAGGAACTTTGCTAAGAGTAAGGAGTCCATCTGTTAGGACAATAATATAGTCATGTTTTATTATGAGAGGCAGCTAATAGCAGCAAAAAGAAGACTTATTTGTTTTTGTAAATATTCCACTCTGAGGATTGTGACTATTCCTCATGATGGATTATACCTACAGGCCCTGTAGACAATGTGGGCATGAATAATAATATAGATTTTTTTAAAGCACCAGTGATTTGTTGACTAAATGTTTGCAATAGCAGCTTGCTGTTTTAGTACTTAATTTCTGAAGGCAATTTGTAATTAAAAAAATAACTTTAGGAATATATAGTCATTGAATAAAAATCAGAAAATATGAGCAATAGAAAAAAAAAAGCTATTATAACCTAGAAAAAACTTACATTCTTCCATATAGATGGATTTTCAGAATCATCCTTGTAAATGTACATTTATATATATTAACACATTCACTGACAGGTTCTCTGTACCAGGCTTTATACTATTTGTAATCAGATATATCCCTTCCTATGCTCCCTCTATAAAGGGCGGGATGACTATGGCAGACAGCATTTCCTGTTTTCTCTCTTTACCTCATCAACTGGGTTTCCTTAAGGTTTGGCCAATGGACGGCTCTGATGAGAGATTAGAGGGCAGGAGGAAGGGAGAATCCAGGGTATTTTCATTTCCCTCTCTCTGCCTTAAGGAACATCTCGAGCTTCTGTGAGACAGGGTGAGCGAGGTTCTAGTTGCCATCAGTTAGCATAGCTTTGGGGCTCTACTTCCACCACCTTTCCCTTTGTCCCGCCAGTCTAGGAACTAGGTAGTGGCTTCCTGTTCTTACTAATCTGTCATCTCATCTTCTGATTTCTCAACTCTTTGATCTCCTGTGTATCCAGCTCTCTGATTTCACTTACTTCTGTTTTATTTATTTATTGGCTGCAGCATGCAGCATACAGGATCTTAGTTCCCTGACCAGGGATGGATTGAACCTGGGGACCCCAGCAGTGAAAGTGTGGAGACCTAACCACTGGACAGCCAGGGAATTTCTATAAATCTCCTCTATTTTAAATAGTAGTGTGGTTCTTGTGTACCTGGCTGGATGCTGATTGATACAGGTGGATAGTGATATAAAAATATTTTTTGCTCTCATCTGGGAGATATCAAAATTAAATGCTGAATTTTATCACAACTTGTTTTAAATAATTAAATTGATTAAAGGCTATGAACTTTTACCCTTACTGGAACTCATTGTAGACACCTATCAATAAGCTGTGGGGCTTGTTGTTACCAACTGTTTACAGAATGATGGAGTTGTTCCATCATTTCCCAGAGGTTAATTTTCAGTGCTTGATATGTATGCTGCTGCTGCTGCTGCTAAGTTGCTTCAGTCATGTCTGACTCTGTGCAACCCCACAGAAGGCAGCCCACCAGGCTCCACTGTCCCTGGGATTCTCCAGGCAAGAACACTGGAGTGGGTTGCCATTTCCTTCTCCAGTGCATGAAAGTGAAAAGTGAAAGTGAAAAGGGAAAGTAAAGTCGCTCAGTCGTGCTCGACTCTTCACGACCCCATGGACTGTAGCCTACCAGGCTCCTCCGCCCATGGGATTTTCCAGGCAAGAGTACTGGAGTGGGGTGCCATTGCCTTCTCTCTTGATATGTATAATTACCACTAATACCTACAATCCCTCCTGAGCAAACTACTCAGTGACTTCTTCACTGATTGGGTTCCCCTGCCTGCCAAGAGACTGGACACACTTAGACTTTCTTCTGGGGGTGTTTGTTTTATTATTAGAGTTTAAAATACCATTTTACAACATGCTTTTCCCTCTATATACTATTTCATGAAAATCTTACTGTGTCAAATGTATTTATAACATTTCAATAATATAATTTCCACAATAATTGTTAAACATTTAATTTGTTTCTAAGCTTTTTGCTTGCTTTGATTAACACCCTAATAGTTAAATATCTGAATCTGTTTTTAATTATTTTCTTCAAATTGCAAACTTTTTGAGAAACTCTTCACTAAAGGTTTCAGTTGAGATGCAAGCTGCAGATAAAGAGCTGACAGAAGAATTAAATAAAAAATAAACAATAGTGGGATATCTCCAGAGATCTTTTTCTTATTCATTTTCCCCTTCCTCCCTTCTGTTTAGGTGTCCATCCTTGCACAGTTCAGTCTTTGTGTCTCAGGAGAACCTTATCCTGCCCACGTTCCAGTGTGTGCCTATGGTTAAGCCTATCTTCCTTGCCTAGGATTGCTTCAGAAACTGTCATATGACCCTGACTGTGCCAATAAGCATGAAGGAGTAGCTTGCTATGGATTATGGGAAAAGTATCTCCTCCCTCTTCTGGGAGTTTTCTCCTCTTCCTTTGCATGTTGTCATGTGGCCCAGAAATCCTGCAGTCATTTCACATCCAGCCTAAGTAGGAAGCCACACACACCAGAGGGCAGAACAGCAAGCAGCCAGAGCCAGAAATGATATCAACCCTGAAATCTGCTCAATTTTGTAGATGTATGTCTTATGTAAGCCAAGAAACTTTCTTATATTTGAAGACAGGTTGAATTAAGGTTTCTGTTACCTCTGGCTCAAAGCATCCTAGTTTGTACAACAAATTAGTAAAATAATTACTAGAAGTAACTGTTCCAAGCCCTAATATTTAAAAGTGAGAAAGGAAGAAGAGGTAAAGAAGAAGATAAAAAAATCTAAGTGATTATGTGTCAACCAATACAAAAATGTCATTTCTACATCTGACCAAAAAATTGAGACACCTATATTATTTCAGAATAAATACATGTATTTTTAAAAAATGTGACTTCAACATAAATATCTGTTGATAATTTTATTTATGTTGGCAAGTAAGACAAAAGTGAAATAGCTGTGATGTATGTTAGAAGTTCATTGGCTCATCAAAGAGATGAGAAACTTTTTGCTGAATTGAATGACATTTAATAGTTTAAGAATACTAGAAGAATAGTTCCTCAATTTTTTTGTGTTCTGTACAATTTAATGACTGCTGCTGCTGCTAAGTCGCTTCAGTCATGTCTGACTCTATGCGACCCCATAGACGCCAGCCCACCAGGTTCCCCTGTCCCTGGGATTCTCCAGGCAACAATTTAATGACTACATTATGTTATGACATTCTTTTAAGTTTGATATATGTTATTTTATCATTCATTTTGTTAAGTCTAGACCATGGGTTGACAAGCTACAGCCTGTGGGCACAATCTGGCTGCCCCTGTTTTGTAAATAGTTATATTGAAACATCTGGAGGAGGAAATGGCAGCCCACTCTAGTATTCTTGCTGGGAAAATTCCATAGACAGAGAAGCCTGGTGGGCTACAGTCTATGGGGTTGCAAAGAGTCAGACATGACTGAGCGACTGAGCTTGCATGCATATTGAAACATAGGTGTATTATTCACTCACATTTTGTCTATGGGTACTTTGTCTCTACCACAATAGCACTGAGAAGTTGTGACAGAGCGGGTGTGGCCTGCAAAGCCTAAAAGAACTGTCTGACCTTTTATAGAAAGTGTTTGGTGAATCTCAGTCTGAATGATCAACAGAACAGTAAATCAAGTTCTACTTTGTATCATTTTTCTGGTTCCTGTGGTGTAAATATTCCCATTGTGGCTGATTTCAAGTTACCAATGTGATGTTACTGAATGAGAAGCTGGAAAGAGATGCACACTATTTTATGGTATTTTCACCATACAGATATCCTAGACATAACCTCAGGAATATGAAGAATATGTGTGTGTGCATGTATGCAAAGTCACTTTGGTTGTGTCTGACTCTTTGAGACCCCATGGACTGTAGCCCACCAGGCTCCTCTGTCCATGGCATTCTCCAGGCAAGAATACTGGAGTGGGTAGCCAATCCCTTCCCCAGGGGATCTTCCCAACCCAGGGATTGAACCTGCATCTCCTGAAGCTCCAGCATTGCAGGTGGATTCTTTACTATTGAGCCACTGGGAAAGCCCAACCTCAAGAATATAGTAAAATGTAATAGAATCCTTAGGAAGTGGTGAGTTTTGATCATATATATCCATTATTTGTAATATAACAAATATAAGTTTATGCAATTTTAAATTATGGTTGTATTTAACACCCAGGTTGCAAAATTCCTGAAAATTTAATTGGATCTTGCAAGCCAATATGATTCATCTCCAGCATCCAACTGTTTAAGCTATATATGTAGTATTAAATTAGTCCTAAAGTGTCATCAGCAACTTGGGTGAATTAACTGGATGCTACTGGTCACTTATTTGCATCCGTTTCTCCCCAATCAGAGATTTTGAAGATTGTAGGGGGTTGACTCTCCTATGGCATCTATAGCACAGAGACTTGCAGATGGTACTTACTGAATGAATATTTATAGAACAGCTCTGGTAATTCTGGTACTTAGAATACTTGTCTGTATGTCTCAGGGGTTCTGTAAACTGACCCTTGTCTTCTAATTTGTTATGTGTGTTACTATGACCATTCTCATTTGCAAGTCTAGGTATCAGATGCTTTCTCATTAATGAAAATTATAACAACTGAATTTAATTTTCCTCCAAAAAATTGAGGGAAAATGACTGAATTCATTTCAGATTCATTCTTGATTAGAAACAAGTTAAGTAAATTTGGAAGGGAATTGAGGGCGGAAAATCCCAACACAGATTTTTTTCCATCTTGAACTGTGTTCAAAAGAACCTCTACTGGGATCATGCTTTAAGAATCAACATAATGAGGAAGTAACATCAGCAACATGGCCTAATAAAGCATCCCTCAGTTGTATCTCCCCCTTAACAGCAACAACTTGGCATCCATCCATGAAAAGTGCCATTGTGGGAGCTGTGGGATGCAGCACCATTTACCTAGGGGCCTGGGAAAAGACTCACTTACCTGTGCCTTGGACAATAGGCATATAGACCTCGGTTCTGGCTGTGGACCCTGCAGTGACCCATGAACCCGCTCCAGCCCCTCTTAGTTGCAGTTCAGGAGCCTCTAGAGAACACTGTTGTAGACAATCAATCCACAGACAAGGAAACCTTTGTGGAAGTCTAGGTCTCCAGCATACCATGGGAGGAAAGAAAAGATTCCATGGGACACAATGGAGAGGGTAAGAATAGTTTGACTTTACCTAAGTCGTATCTTCTCCAAAGTGGCACAGCTCAATGCCAAAAGAGACCTTGATTTGTTGTTTTTCCTGCAGGCGAAAGTCAGAGAACTTGAGTGCATGTCTGGCTTTCCCAGCTGTGTGTGGTGCTGCTGAAGAAGCCCAATTCTCTCTCATTCCAGCCAGAGTACTAGGTTGTGAGTTGCATGACTTAGAGGGAAATTGAGAAGAAACTGCAAGAGTGGCAGAGAGGACTATCAGAGGACACTGAAAGGATGTGAATGCTACTAGTGGTGTTAGGGACTCTGTCAAAAAGCCCACCCACTAGCTGCTAGAAATGCCTTGCCTGCAGATCTTCCTGAATGCCCAACTACCCTGAGCATTCTGCAGCTTCATCCATACACCTTTTGAGCTTGTGGCTGGATCCTGGTTGTAGCAAGAATGAACTCTGGCATACAGATAGTGAAGAAACACAGAAAGTCAGTCTGAATCTGTGGGCCAGGGAAGGACCACAAACTTGAGGTTTAACTCCATCCTTGGGAAAGCAAAAACGAGGCTTTCAGTACCCACCCTGGCACACTTCAGGGTCAAGAGAAGGCATACAATTTCAAACATTCTGTCATGAGAAGGAGAAGTGTGGAGCAGGAGTATCTCTAGGTCTGAGAAGGCCTCAGAAACCCTTGCAGGACTTGGCAGTAGGTATTTCTCTTCTGAAGGCAGTTAGTAAAGACTGGAGTAGGGACTGCTACTTCAAATGCAAAGACAGCAAGACAAGACTTCAAGGAAATGAAAAATTAAGAGCATAAGACATCACCAAAGGATCACAATAATATTTCAGTAACTGATTCCTGGCCACCTGATGTGAAGAACCGATTCATTGGAAAAAACCCTGATGCTGGGAAAGATTGAAGGCAGAAAGAGAAGGAGATGACAGAGGATGAGATGGTTGGATGGCATCACCAACTCAGTGGACATGAGTTTGAGCCAGCTCTGGGGGTTGGTGATGGACAGGGAAGCCTGGTGTGCTGCAGTCCATGGGATCGCAAAGAGTCAGACATGACTGAGTGACTGAACTGAACTGATTCCAAGAGCTTTCTTGCCAGGTGGCTCAGTGGTAAAGAATACATCTGCCCGCAGCACTGTTTATAATAGCCAGGACATGGAAGCAACTTAGATGTCCATCAGCAGATGAATGGATAAGAAAGCCGTGGTACAATGGAATATTAATTACTCAGCCATTAAAAAGAATGCATTTGAATCAGTTTTAATGAGGTGGATGAAACTGGAGCCTATTATACAGAGTGAAGTAATCCAGAAAGAAAAACACCGATATAGTATATTAAGGCATATATATGGAATTTAGAAAGATGGTAACGATAACCCTGTATGCAAGACAGCAAAAGAGACACAAATGTATAGAATAGTCTTTTGGACTCTGTGGGAGAGGGCGAGGGTGGGATGATATGGGAGAATGGCATTGAAACATGTAAATTATCACATGTGAAACAAATCGCCAGTCCAGATTCAATGCATGATACAGGGTGCTCGGGGCTGGTACACTGGAATGACCCAGAAGGATGGTATGGGGAGGGAGGTGGGAGGGGGCTTCAGGATGGGGAACACATGTACACTCATGGCAGATTCAAGTCAATGTAGGGCAAAACCAATACAATATTGTAAAGTGAAAAAAAAAAAAAAAAGAATACACCTGCCATTGTAGGATATGTGGGCTCAAGTCTCTGCATCAGGAAGATTCCCTGAAGGAGAAAAGGGCAACCCAGTCCAGGATTCTTGCCTGGGAAATCCTATGGACAGAGGAGCTAGTGGGCTACAGTCCATGGGGTCACAAAAGAGTTAGACATAACTTAGTGAGTAAACAACAACAATTGATTTCAAAGACATGGAGATCTGCGATTTACCTGATAAAAATTCCCAACGCCTATTTTAAGGAAGCACACTGAGCCACAAGAAAACACAGAAAGACACTTCAACAAAATCAGGAAAACAATACACAAATAAAACGATAAGTTTAGCAAAGAGATGATCATAAAATAGAAAGCAGAAAATCTGGAGTTAAAGTATAGAAAGAAGAAAATGAAAAATGCAGTAGAGGCCATCAATAGAACAGGTCAGGAAAAATACAGTCTGTGAATTAGAAGACAGGATCTTTGAAATTATCCAATCAGAAGGGAACAAAGGAAAGAGGAAGAAAAAGAATGAAGAAGGAAGCATGTGAACTAGGGGAAATCATCAAAAGAAACATCCTACAAGTTTAAATCTGTGGATCAAAAGAAACAATCAGGAATTCCAGAAGGAGAAGTCAGGGTAAAGGGAAAGAAAGCCTATTGAAAGAAATAATGGCCAAGAACTTCCCAAATCTGGGGATAGGTTTGGATATCCAAGTTGAGGAAACTCATAGGTGCACCCCAAAACTCAAAGAAGTCTTCTCTATGAAGAAACAATATCACAATAATTTGAAAAATAAAATAAGCTATCAAAAATCAAGACAGAATCTTGAAAGCAACAAGAATACTCTATCTGGCAATTTTTGTCTTTCAGAAATGAAGAAGAGAAAAATTTTCCAACAAACAAAAGCTAAGGGATTTCCTTACCACATACCCTGCTGTACAAAAAATGCAGAAATGAGTCTTTTCACCTAAAATGAAAGAATGCTTGAGACTTGCCCTTAATTATCTCAGTATGTCTCTCCTGCATGAGTCACCAGGGGTGACTTGTTAAAATGCAGATTTCTCAGCCTGAGCCAGGCTCACTGGATCAGAAATTGTGAGCAGAGGGCTTGTGAACTTCCAGCAAGTATGTTTGATCAAATATTAAGAAATCAGTGTGACCTTCCATGTGACGTTGAACCAAGTCTTTAGGCCCTGTTTGTAAAAGGAGGGGCTTGAGTTCTATAATTTTATGTAACACATTAAGATTGGTTGTTTTCTCACAGTACAGGAGGCTCCAGTGTGAAGGAAGCAAGAGCAATCATTCTGCCTTTAATTCTGTTGTTTGTTTAAAAATATATGTAAGCATCCCTTTGCACCGTAAGCATTCTAAAACATGCTCTTCTCTTGCCATGTGTTTTTGGCAATGGCAGGCATTCATGGCAGGACTACTGTTTATACACAGCCTCTTTGGCATCAAATGGAGCATCATTAAATGCAGACATGTTCTAGATGAGTGCATCCACACTGCACCTGCTGCACTAGTGGGGAGGCTTCGCAGGGCAAGTCAAGGATGGAGTGAATTACTTGATGGGAGCTGCAGCAGTTGCTCTCAAGGCAGTCACTGTGGACCAGGCAGGTGGCTTGCTTCAGCTGAGTGCACCAGGTCTAGAATCTTACCACCGGCTTCTGCTGCCGATGAGGAGTACTGTTGGCAACATGGGGCATAAATACCACTAAGACTCTCCCTCAGCTTGCATTTAGAGACCCATTTTTATTCTTTTTTTTTTCCTTATAAGAACTTCAAAAATTGCTTGGAGGCCAAATGTTTGTTAGTTTCTATAAACATTTTAAGATCAGAGTAGAAAGGTACCTACAAATTAATGTGGTAACTCAGAAGCAAGAATTGGACTGCACAAGGACACGACATTCTATTCCTGTTGTAATATTTCCAAATAGATGAAATTGTTTCTGTAATGACTTTTGTAATAGAATGTGGGCCATCCTGCCAAGCCATCCTTCATGGGGTACTTCATTTTCATGTTTCACTTCTTATTTGCGTAAGGTTGTACAATCTCTCCTTCTGCTTTTGCTGGTTTCCTGGGTGTATTCACACAAACACCTTAATTTAAAAATGACAAAAACCTCTTTGCCTGCCTGCCAGTGGAAAATCATTTGCCACAAGGAAGACACGTGTTAGAGGCAGGCCAGACAGGACTTGGACCCCTAGGTTGCTCTTACATTACTGCCAGCTTGCACTCAGACTTTTCCAGGCACAGGCTGTGGAAAAGACTCGGTGTGTGTCCTTGCTGAGATTTCACAACATAATCCCCTTGCATCAAGGCTGAATTTATGCAGACCAAAGCAAAGTCTGGCACCAGTGGGAAACAGGCCATCACCTCTCACCTACTCACATGAATACTTCTCATTGCCCTCTCCACTAAGATTCAGAGAATTCAAGATGAAGGAAGGTAGAGTAAATTAAGAGATCCTTACTGAAAAGAA
The DNA here is from genome assembly GCF_029407905.1 of Bubalus kerabau. Taxonomy (NCBI): domain Eukaryota; kingdom Metazoa; phylum Chordata; class Mammalia; order Artiodactyla; family Bovidae; genus Bubalus; species Bubalus kerabau. The sequence continues at coordinate 140,658,431 of NC_073626.1, forward strand.
CTTTGCAGATAGAAAGAGCTTTCTAAAGAACTGTTAAAATTAGGAATAATTTCTAAATAATAATCTGTAAAACAAACTAGGTGCCTTAGTTTGCTAGTGTTGCCATAACAGAATACCACAGACTGCATGGCTTAAACAACAGGAATTTTCTCACAGGTCTGGATGGTGAGAAGTCCAAGCTCAAGGGGTCAGGTTTGGTTTCTCTAAGGCTTCTCTCCTTGGCTTGCAGATATATGGCCGTCTGTTTGTGTCCTCACATGATCTTCTGTGTACACACATCTTTCTTTCGGGGTGTCCAATTTCCTCTTCTTATAAGGATGACAGATTAAATTGTAGCCTATTTTGTCTCATTTTAACTTAATTACTCCCTTAAAGGTCCAATCTCCAAATCTAATCACCTTTTGAGGTATGGGGGTTGGGACTTCACTATATGAATTTTGGGACATAATTCAGCCCATAACACTAAGTAACCCAGATTACTAGCATTCCTTGAAGAGATGGAGCACAGGGATGATTTTAATTTTCTATCCAGTAATTTTTTTTTATTTTGTTAATAAGCAAATGCTGCAGGTTAGAAAAGTTTATATATATATATATATATATATATGTATATATATATACACACACACACATACATATCTATACATTGTTTTTACTCTGGATCCATGGTTGCATCTGTTGACAAGCTTCCAACCTCATTCCCTTTATTCAGGGATTTCCTTTTTCCAATTTCTTAAACATAACAATTGTGACTCCCTTGCATCCAATAATTGTTTCATCCCACCAGAGCTGTCCTTTACTGTGGTCACACCTCTGACCTCAACCACAGCATGAATACACATTTCTAAACTCCTGATTCCTTGCATCCACTAGTCTATTTTAGGCATCCACTCAGCGATTCTTTGACCTCATTGAGACCTTTAGCCCACCCACCTTACCACAGTCTAATTATCAATCTTCCCTTCAGACACAGTAGGGTGTCTTCTTTTACTTTCTTGTCCAACTGAGAGTCCCGGATCCATCACTAGAATTACCTTTTCTCTCATTCTCTCTCCAGGGTTACAGTTTTGGTAAAGCCAAGCTCTCTACCTCTGCCATGCCTTTTTTCCCCTAGCAGCTGTAGAAAAGTACAACTTTTTTGACTGTTCCCACTTCAGAGTCATAGTATGTGGGAAAAAATATAGTGCTTCCTGTCAAAGATGCACATATTCCAAACCTTGGAGACGGAAAATGAGACTTTGCTTATGTGATTAAGAATCTTGAAATGAGAACAGATGTGGAACACAAACTGACAGTTACTAAAGGGAGGAGGGAAGGAGAGATAAATTAGGAATTTGGAGTTAACAGATACATACTACTACGTATAAAATAGATTAACAACAAGGCCCTACCACATAGTACAGGGAACTGTATTCAATATCTTGTAATAACCTATATGAAAAAAGAATCTGAAAAGGAAAATCAACATCCTACTTTTGAATGTTAGCTGAGTATCTGCTTGTGTTATGATACATCTGTAGTATGTAAATGACAGCTTCTTAGTGTGTGTGTGTGTGTGTGTGTGTGTATAAACATTCTTGCTTTAATTTTTAAGAATTAGGTCTTATTCTTATAAAATTATTGTGACATACTACAACTGGTGGCTTTGTATAACAGTATTTGTTTCTAAACAAAGACATTACTAAAATAATGGATATACCAAAGACTTGAACTCTTTACCATAATGACCAGCACAAACCAACTTTATAATTCCATTATTAAAATGAGTGAAGAAACACGTCACTTTCCAGTTTTTTGACTACACTAAAGTCTAATTGGCTACAAACAAAAAGATGATTTCATAGTATTTAGAAGTGGACCAAAAGAATATAATATTACTAAGACTGATCTTTAGACCAAGGAGTTGATCCTAGTGAAAGAAAAGTAAATGAGAGTTGGATGCAGAAAAACAAATACTAAAGGTTTTAGAAAAGAAAGTTGGATAAAAATAGGGAGACAAGAAATTTTGTGATTATCTTGCAAAAATCATTTAGAAAAGTCTTGAGATTGAATTTAAGAAAGCTCACAAAAGCTATGAGCCCAATGAAAAGAGACCATTTCTATGTGATCAAATTAAACTTATTGCTATTTCAGTGAAAATTCTGAAATGGGATACTTCTCATTTTTGTATTTAGCATTTATATTTATATTAGCATTTATATTAGAGACATCAAGTGCTAGCTGTGGAAGCTGAACCAGTCTCAAAAAGAATAACTACAGAAAATCATTCTGAAAAAATATTCCTTTCTTCTGAAAAGGTGTGCTAAAAGAGAAGACTCTGCCTTTGACTAAGGATAGAAATAAGGGTAAAGATAGGGAAAGTTTCAGGAGATAATCATACTATTTAAATAAAGACCATGATAATTTATTAATTGACAACAAACATTGATCATCTATCATATGCCAAGCACTGTGTTAGGTACTAGGAGATCTGTGCTTGGAATTATTAGATGAGTAATTAAGGTGCTCGGTCATTTGAGTACGTATATTGCATTCCCTGGCAGAACTTGCGTTCATCCTTAAAGTCAGACATGTCTAGGTATATTTGCAATACTTGTGAGGAGACCTGATCAGACATACATTTGCATGAGTGATCAAATTACTGATGCTAGTTTTGACTGCTTATGAGTACTGCTACATCATTTATTCAAATAAATGAAACATACATAAAGTACCCTAGATGTGACCATTGACTGCTCACATTCCTTCTATATCAACAGGAGTCTTGAAGAAGCTGCAACTGTTCTTTACATTAGTGGATTATCGGAGAGTATGTTATTAGCATATAGTTAGTATTAGAAACTGTTAAGGACCCCCATCTTCCTTTAAAGGCTTTTATACTATAATTCATTAGTGAAATTTAGTTATCTATGACACGTATTTCATTGGATCAAATCTCACTGAGCTCCTTCTGGTTGCTGTGGTTGGGGATCAGGAATACAGAGATACATGAACGTTGCCATTTCTGGAAAAGATCAGAGTCTAGTAGTAGCAGCAGCCATGTGGGCAGATAATTACTGTATAATGTGATAAGTACTTCCAAGAAATGAAAGCAGAAGTGAAACTGCAGAGGGAAAAATGACCAATTATCCAGGATATCAGAAAAAGATTTATAGAGGAGAGGGTATTCTGGTCTTAAAAAGAAGAGTAATCTGACTAGGTTAATGGAACCACTTGAGTTAGGAAGAAAACAACGTATCCAGAATCCTGTGGCATGGGACTCAGGTAGAGGTGACGATGGCCTGAAAACACTTGGTCAAAGATAATGGAACTGAGGCTGAGCCTTTCCAGGCAGGCAGGTAGAATATAATACTTGATTTTTTTTTTTAGCATCTTTGTTAAAGTTGGACAAAGTCTATATTCAGTATCTTCAAATAATGAACTTTTGGAAGTGCATTAGCCTAATTAACTATTTGGAGTTAAAAGTTTGATGTGAATCTTGGGAAATGATCATAATTAACTCCCCCTTCTACCTTTCTAGTGAGAACCCTTGATTCTCAACTTCTGAATACATAAATACATATTTGGAAAGAACATGAATTACATTATGGGTATGCTCCTAACCTTAGAGAGGCAGAATTACATCCACATTTCCATTGAAAATAGAAGGTGCACTTTTAAATCTGCTGCTTGGTTGCATTAAAGCTTCATAAGAGTTCATTAATTACCATTGATGTGTAAATATATTCTAAATAAATTCAGAGATACAGACCCAGTTTTGGTTTGGAATAAAAAATTAGGGCCAAGTGTTTCAAGTCTAATGTAGAACAGCAACACTGGGAATGTAAAGGAAATTATTAGGCCACTGAGGTATAAGTAATCTAGTCAAGGCTATGGTTTTTCCAGGGGTCATGTATGGATGTGAGAGTTGGACTGTGAAGAAAGCTGAGCACCGAAGAACTGATGCTTTTGAACTGTGGTGTTGGAGAAGACTCTTGAGAGTCCCTTGGACTGTAAGGAGATCCAACCAGTCCATTCTGAAGGAGATCAGCCCTGGGATTTCTTTGGAGGGAATGATGCTAAAGCTGAAACTCCAGTACTTTGGCCACCTCATGGGAAGAGTTGACTCATTGGGAAAGACTCTGATGCTGGGAGGGATTGGGGGCAGGAGGAGAAGGGGACGACAGAGGATAAGATGGCTGGATGGCATCACTGACTTGATGGACATAAGTCTGAGTGAACTCCAGGAGTTGGTGATGGACAGGGAGGCCTGGCGTGCTGCGATTCATGGGGTCGCAAGGAGTCGCACACGACTGAGTGACCGAACTGAACTGAACTGGATCTAAGAGGGCTTGGTGCTGACTGTGAGTGAACTGCCAATTATTCTTTCCAGTTTTATTTATCTAAGACTGTAATAATTTTTCCTTCATTTTTGGAGAATGTGTGTGTGTCAGTTGCTCAGTAGTGTACGACACTTTGCGACCCCATGGGTTGTAGCCAGCCAGGCTCCTCTGTCCATGGGATTCTCCAGACAAGAATATTGGAATGGGTTGCCATTTCCTTCTCCATTTTGGAGAATAGTTTTGTGCCATATAAATTTTTAGTGGACAGGATTTTACCTTTCAGTACTTTGCATATGTCATTCTACTGTCTTCTGGTCTCAGAAGTTTTTGATCAGAACCTAGATGTTAATCTCATTGAGAATCCCTTGTGTATAATAAGACAATTTTCACCTTCAAGATTTTCTTTTTGTCTTTTGACAGTTTGAGTATGATATGTATAGGTGTGGATCTCATTCACTCTATTCTGCTTGGTTTTTATTGAGCATCTTGGATGTACAGATTAATAGTTTTCATCAAATTTGGGAAGTTTTTGATGATTATTTCTCTAAATATTCTTTCTGCCTCTTTCTTTCTCTCATTCTGGGCCTTTCCGTTATGCATATGTTGATATGTTTCAAGGTGCTCTATAGATATCTGAAGCTCTATTCATTCTTCTTTAACCTTTTTCTTGTTTGTTCCTCGGACTGGATAGTCTTAATTAACCTACCTTAAAGTTTGCTGATTCTTTCTTTTGCCAGTTCAGATGTACTGTGGAGCTCTTTTAATGATTTTTTTCATTTCAGTTATTGTACCTTTAAAATCCATCATTTATATTTTATTTTTTTCTTTATTCTCTTTTTGGTGAGATGTTTGTCTCCTGTTTCTTTAATACTTTTAACCTTGTTCCCTTTAGTTTTTTGAACATATCTATAATAGCTGATTTAAAATGTTTGTCCAGCTGTTTAAATGAAAGTCTGATGTCTAGGTTTCATCAAGGTAAGTTTCTATTGACTTCTTTATTTCCCCTATGTAAGGGCTATAATTTTCTGGATTTCCTTTGTTGGTTTGTTTTCTGTGTGTGTGCCTTATAATTTTTTTTGTCAAAAGTGGAGCATTATAAATAATATAATGTCACAACTCTGGAAATCAGACTGTTACCTCCCCCAAGGTTCCTGCTGTTTGCTTGTTTAGTGACTTTCTTAGGCTAATTTTGTAACGCCTCTCTTCTTTGTTAGGTGCAGCCACTGAAGTCTCTGGTTGTTTTCTTAGGGGTAAGCTAAGGACTGCGCAGAGATTTCCTTAAGTGCTCTGAACCCGTAAGTCTCAGCCTTTCTGAGGACCTTGGCCCATGTGTTGGGTCATGACTTCAATCTTTAGTGGTCAGTTTACAGCTCTGCATTAGCCTTCACTTCCCACTTGTGCGTAGCCTGAAGGTCTGTCCGATGTGAGAAATTTGAGAAATCTTCTCAAGTTTCTCCTGGGCGTACACATAAGGTCTGAATATGGACATGACCTAGATTCCCAGGAACATCTAAAAGTTTTTCAAAGCTCTGTGGACTTCTCATTCCCCAGTTTGTCCTTTCAATTTCTATAGTCAGCCTCTTGTTACCCTCAGCAGAAGCTGTGATGTTATACAATTACTGCTGATTGTTTTCATCAAATACCTTAGAGATAGAGTTCTCACAGAGAGTGATCTCTGAGTTGGATCACATAAACACCAGCCCTGAGATTGGAGCTTTTCAGTAAGCTACCAGGCAAGTCAAATAGTGACAGTTCTCTGGAAATGGGGCTTTTGAGGCATTCCAAGCCCATTTTGTTTCCTGCAGTGGCTGCTAGGCTGCTGGTATTTACAGCTGCCATAGTTACAAGTCTGTTGTTTTCCAAGGATATCATGGGGCTGGGGAGAGGAGAATAAGATTAGAACAAGTTAAAATGCTACAGACTCACTGTTCTTAATGACATTCACCTATTTTTCATGAATAAAACTTGTACTGTTGTAAATCTTTAGTTAATCTCTAGAGTTCTGAATGGGTTGATTTTGATAGTTTTTTCCAGTGTTATCGTTACTTTTAAGGATTAGCAGATTTTCAGAGGTCCTTACTCTACCTTTCTAGAAGTCATCCATCAGGCTGCAACCTCTAAAACTAGATTTTGTGGTAAGTTTGGACATAAACAAAGGGAAGTTCAGCAAAGAAAAACATCAACTGCCACTGGATGGGATGACTTTCATAATCCAGAGACCCAGACTTGTACTGGGAAGTCTTACCAGATGGTTCATGCTCAGTTACAATAAAGATAGGGCGCTCCCAAGACTATTTTCATGTATCTGGCAATGACTTGATCCTAATTACCAGGAAAGCAATAGAATTTGTCTCTTACTGTGGGCTTATTAGACATTACCATGAAGCAAGCAATAGGTAATAAGTTTTTACTCTCACCAAAGTCCAATGGATTCCTCTCCTGTTGCTGGGACTTCCTCTTCTCAGGTGATTGGCAGTGGTAAATTCACTGCCTTCAAGGAGAATCGCATAATCCTCCACACAGAGTGTAATAATGACCTTGTACACTAGCCTTAGTAAGTTAATCACCTGAAAATATAATGGTACAAAGTAGCATATTCCTCAAAGTCTAGGTTCTCTTATGTGAAATAGCACAAGGAGAACATTAACAGACTGTTCCTGCTCGAAAGTCATTAGATTCTGTCTAGTTTCTTTTAGCTTCTTTTCCCAATTTAACTCAAAGAAGCCTGTATAAATCCTTTCCCCAGGTTTCTTGATTCCAACTCCTCATCTTGTCTAAGGTTTGATGCTCAAACAGGAATTCAACTTTTTTTTCACACAAACCAGGGGAAAGTTTTAGGCAGAGTGCACAATGAATTCCAAAGAAAAAAGAAGCACTATTTCTCTGCTCAACAATACAATGTCTGCAGAGACTCCATTTATTTTACATTAGCAATGAAACTGCTAGTTGCTCATTCATAATGCCAACAGAAGGGTTTATGGGGCTTCAGATTTATCCCCAGGAGAATGGAGTCATAAAGTGAAAGTCACTCAGTTGTGTCCAACTCTTTGCGACCCCATGGACTATGAAGTCCATGGAATTCTCCAGACCAGAATACTGAAGTGGATAGCCTTTCTCTTCTCCATGTGATCTTCCCAACCCAAGGGTTGAACCCAGGTCTCCTGCATTGCAGGCGGATTCTTTATCAGCTGAGTCACAAGGGAAGCCCAAGAATACTGGAGTGGGTAGCCTATCCCTTCTCCAGTGGATCTTCCCAACCCAGGAATCAAACTGGGGTCTCCTTCATTGCAGGCGGATTCTTTGTTTTTAATTTTTATCTCTAAGGGTGCCCATTCAGTCATAAGAACAATGAAGTAGTAAGTCTCAGAAGAGAATTCAAGTTACTCTATCTTGCAAGATGGAATATTTTTGCAGATTTCAGATGTCAATTTTCAGTTATTTTTAAAGCTTCTGCTCATAAGAATTTAAAAATTCTTAAGGATCTGCTTTTAAAGAGGTCATCCTGTTACAAAGGCACTGTTTAAAAACATTTAAACACACACAGACACAAGAAATAGGGTGACCCTTGGTTGAAAATGAAATACTGAGGAGTCTTTGTTCTCCAAAATCACAAAGACAACTGTTTGTGAAACAGTGACTTAACTGGGGGGAAAAGACAGTACCATCCCTCCTATTCCTATTTGGAGTGAATTCAATTTCCCTACAATTGCAAATTCTAGGTTGAGTGCTTGATTTTATAAGATCTTAAAGACCTGACAGATGGCGACAGAAGTATGAACTACTGTAATACAAGTTGGAGTCTTTGGTAACTAGGCAACAGTCATATAAAGTTCCCTTTACAAAGAACAGAGAGCACTTGAAGTTGAACTTAGCAGGGGGTATGGTAACAGCACACTTAGATATTTAGCCGAGGACAGTCAGTTTATGAGCAAACAGGTAATGGTTCCTTTTATACTAAAAAACAGAGTTAACAGCACAAATTGAGTACAGCCCTCTCTGGAGTTTGTCATAACTCCGGAGATCTTCTCTCTGCCCTGATGGCTTAAGCTTTGGGACATCTTGTCCGGAATGATTAGAGAGAAGCTCCAACAGAGGCATTTAGTAAAAACACAAAAAACCTAATTTTAGAATTGAGAGAGACCGGTTACATTTTTGCCTTACTCTGTAATCTATTTCACATGAACAGAATGGAAAGTTTTGTTCTTGTTCTATCAAAAGTGATGAAGCACTTTGATTCTGGACTCATCTTCACAATTCCTGCTTCCTCATCTATCATTTCTGTAACCAGCACTATAATCAGTTATGGCTTACTAATGTCCTCCACCACAAAGTGGAAATTAATATCTTATATGTATGCATTTGAAGAGCAAGTGAATAAAACAGACATGCGAGTCTCATTAAGGGTTTGCTTTGTTTTCTGTTACACTTCACTTGTCTGGCTTAAGAAAATAAAATATGTAAATCACAAAATGTTACATTTCTGATCATAGTTGTCATAGTGATGAGGCCATGGTAAATGCTTAATAAATATCTCTTGAATGAGTAGGTGAAATAAATGTCAAATTATTGCATTGTCTAACTGTAATTGAAATGCACATAGAATTCAGATATAAAATTGTCTTTCTTAAAAAAAAATCACAAATTAACCCTGAATACATCACCAAGAAAAACGCTTGTTTTTGTAATGAACTCTGAGAAGAGCAACTGTCTCCCTTGTTTCTACTATAAACAGTCTGTGGAGAAATGAATCTCTTGAGAAATTTGAGTTTACTTTCAGAGCAATATACTCAATTTTCTAAGATCAGTAACACTAGAAATTTTGTGATGACTGTAGCATGGAATAAACTTGGGGCTAATTTCCCCTGCAATTGGTTTATTTAGCCTCTACAGGATATGTAGGGTGTGGAGGGGGGTCATGAGTGGGACTTACTGATGGTAGTTGTTGGCAGAGGGGTGTTGACTTACTCCTGACAGTGGAAACAAGCTATTATCTCATTTTCTGAGCAATAACAAGTCCTGGTGTTTGGCACAGCTATTATAACTAGAACAGTTTGTCAGGAATAGTATACAAAGAACCGAAGAGAATAAAATAGATAAATTTCATTTGTGAATGTCAAAAGTAGTCTTTAGGTAATAGTTCACTTTGTTATCATTAAGAATACAGAATGGGATTCCCTGGTGGTACAGTGGTTAAGAATCCACCTGCCAATGCACAAGACATGGGTTAGATCCCTGGCCCAGGAAGATCCCAGGTACCATAGAGCAACTAAGCCCATGCACCACAACTATTGAGCCTCTGTTCTAGGGCCCATGCTCTGCAACAAGAGAAGCTACCTCACTGAGAAGCCAGAATACTGCAACTAGAGAGTAGCCCTCACCCTCTGCAACTAGAAAAAGCTGTCATGCAAAAATGAAGATCCAGTGCAGCCAAAAGAAAAGAACTATCAGTAATAGAGTATTGATAATCTGACAAATTTCATATTGGCTTCTCTTGGAATCTCATATTATCATCCTCCAGAAGCAGAAGGGTTAGAGTAAGTGATGCAAAGATTTGAGAGGAACAGCTGTTGTGTTATTTTCCAGGGTCAACCAGCTGTAAGTGTCTCTGACTTTTCCATTACAGTCACCCTGGCCTTCAGCTCTTAATGCTGTGATGCTGTTTCCTGCCACAGGGACTTTGCACATGATTTTATCAGAATACTCTATCTGTTCCTTTTACTTAGTTTACTGCTACTCTTCACGCCTTTTAGGAAAGCTTTTTAAATGCCTAAATGACCTTATAGTACCATGCTCTGCTCCTTATCATAGTTTAATTTATATTTGTGATATTAATTGATTAATATCTGACTTTCCACCAGACTGTTTGCTTCACAAGGGCAAGAATGGTATCTGTTTTGACCTCACATTGTATCCCCAGTATCATACTTGAACGGAGTTCTCTACACTCAGAAAAGGAAATGGTTAATTCTGCCTGGAAGCCAACAAAAGATTAAATAGGCATGAAGGATAATTTAGATAACATATCAGCTTAGTCTGGAGAAATATAGTATGTCAGATAAGCAAGGTATTCCAATTGTGGGAACCACAAAAGAAAGGGAATAGAAGTAATTAAGTATGTGATGTATTCAGAAGTCAGAACACTGATGTAGAGGAGGGAATGAGTAGAGATGAACTTACAGGGGCAGATTGGAACCAGATTGTTTAAAGCCTTGGGCTTGTTAAGGAGTTTGGACATTTTTTAGGCAGTAAGGAGCCACTTGAAAACTATTAAGCAGTAGAATAACACAATCCCATCTGTGTTTCTGATGTAACTCTGGCAGCAGTGTGGAAGGCAGGGGAACTAAAAATAGGATTATAAGTAATGTGCTCATTGCTTTCCCCCTATTTGCACAGTAACCCAATTTTTAGCCTTGACATACATCCTGTTTGTACAAGAAAAATCCTTAATCCTGAAGAAGCATCTTCTGATAATATCTTAAAGAGAGTTTTGTTATAAAGCAAAAGGGCAAAGTAGCCATCAGCCATTGCATCATGTCATGTGCCATTAAATATCCAATAATGAAATCATTTAACAGCAGTAATTAACTGAATTCATGGAACTGTTAAATTCAGGTATTGTTTGAGCATTCTCAGAAACTGATCTTTAGGAAATGTTGCAAAGGGATAGCCTAGAGAATTAATGATATACATCTTCCAACAAAGGTCCAGGTCAGAAGAAGTCAACCAATTCTAAGAAAGTGATCAGTAGTATTCTAGAAATAACAGGTTGTGGAAGCCCAGAATATATCTCGCCATTACTAGACTGCTTGAGAAATGTCAATATTAGTTTCTGGGGACATAGTTATTTTCACTGAGAACTTATTTTGCACAGATGCTGTTCTATTTTAACATGAGTAGCCAACGAAATCCTCACACCTTTGTGACACACTATTATCAGCTCTATTTTACATAGGAAATCATGGAGATACAATGAGGGTGAGTAATTTGTCCATTGTTTAATAGGTAATAAGTGACAGATGGATTCAAACCAAGGAGTCTCACTCCAAGGCCATGCTCTTCACAGTTATCATCCAGATCTATGCTCAGCTTTGGAAAGGCCCTCTCTTCTCTTATAGTCATACCTTTATTCATCCTTTATTTTTTCCAGCTAAAGAGAAAACATTGATTTCATCAGATTCATGTTTCACTGACTTTCATGTAAAATCACATGTATTTTGCCTGTTTTTATTAACACCTGATTTTGTTGGTGATCGTTACAAACAAGCAAACACTGTGGCGCAGGCTGGTCCTCGTTCAGGAGGTGAGAAGTACTGGAAACGCAGGCTGTTGGAAATTCTGACTCTCAGGATGTCTATCGGGGCTCACAGCTCTAACCCAGAACTCTAACTTTTCCACCTCTCGGGTGTTGTCTTAGAGTTAACTGTATATAGTGAAGTCGCTCAGTCGTGTCCGACTCTTTGCTACCCTGTGGACTGTAGCCTACCAGGCTCCTCTGTCCATGGGATTTTCCAGGCAATAGTCATGGAGTGGATTGCCATTTCCTTCTCCAGGGGCTCTTCCCAACCCAGGGATTGAACCTGGGTCTCCTGCATTGTAGACAGACGCTTTATCATCTGAGCCACCAGGGAAGTCACCTTCCTGATATAGTTAACTATATCGCTCTTTAAAAAAAAACTTTTGAGGGGAAGAACACAATGAAGTTATTTTTTCCTAGGGCTCTATTCCTAGAATTTATACTGCAAAATAAAAACACAAATAAGTCTGCAATTTTTTTTTGTTTGTTTCACTTGCATAGTTCACTCATCTGATAAAAGTTCTATAGTAACACATATGTCTGAACTGAGTTTTACACAATATTCTTTCTGGTGTTCCATCTGAAAATATTTTCATAGAGATCCTGAAAACTCTTGGTGGCTTGGACACAGTAATGTTCAGAATTTTTGCAATAAAGTGAAAAAAAATTTAAACTACTGAGATGAACTATTTTGATAGAGCCCATATGAGTTTGGTGTGATAATATTTAGAATAATTATTTTGTTACTATATGAATAATAGTAAAAATTCCAAAGCTATTGGTTATATGATGATACCCTCTTGATCATGATAGTCTCCTAATTTTATGCATGTCTTAGTTGCCTAAAATGACTAACTATAGTCTAAAGAAATTAATAGTAGCTATTAAGATACACTCTACTTTTATGTTATAGATTTCTAGAACCTCAGGGATAATGTATTTTAGCTCCTTCCCTCTCCCTGATCACTGTTCCATTTCCCCACCCCACCCTGACAATCAGGTGACAATTACTCCAGCGTTTGTGAACCTAAATGTCTGTAGACATCAGACCATGATATAATGAGTGTGATAGAAATGAGTAAAGCAGGCCTGAGATCCCATTCTCCTCTGAACCAGTAGAACTCAATTCTATGTTTTGTTTTTCTACTTTTGATAGAGACGTGGGTACAGGACAATGTGAAGAAAATCTCAGTGTGATGAAGGTGATAAATGGCAATAGACATTTTGCTCAAATAGGGATGACTCGGCGAAGGCAATGGCACCCCACTCCAGTACTCTTGCCTGGAAAATCCCATGGACAGAGGAGCCTGGTAGGCTGCAGTCCATGAGGTCGCGAAGAGTCGGACACGACTGAGCGACTTCACTTTGACTTTTCACTTTCATGCATTGGAGAAGGAAATGGCAACCCACTCCAGTGTTCTTGCCTGGAGAATCCCGGGGATGGGGGAGCCTGGTGGGCTGCCGTCTATGGGGTCACACAGAGTCGGACACGACTGAAGTGACTTAGCAGCAGCAGCAGGGATGACTGGCCTCCACTCTGGAATATTGGGCTCCACACTGCCCTCTGCTGGCCCTCCTGTTTAGGGGTTTATTTCCTCAGTACCAAATTCTGTATCAGTTTGAGTTGCAAGTAACAGAAAACAAAGTTAAACTGGCTTAAATGAGAAAGTAGTTACATGATTTGAAAACTATAGATTGCATTCCAGAGGTTGAAAGTGCTCAGGCAGGGTTTGATCAGGGCTTTCTGTGGAGAAGGCAATGGCACCCCACTCCAGTACTCTTGCCTGGAGAATCCCATGAACAGAGGAGCCTGGTAGGCTGCAGTCCATGGGGTCGCTAGGAGTCAGATACAACTGAGCGACTTCACTTTCACTTCACTGTCTGTGTCTCTATGTTTTGTTTGACTCTGTCCTTCACGTATTGACTGCTTTCTTGTGTGGACTTCTCTGAGGTACTCAAATGGCTGGAGCAGTTTCAGGGATCACATTGGTATACTGTACTATCCAGGGCAAGGAAGACTTTTACCTCAGCCATCACAAAGGAGTCCTGTACAATCACTTGTGAGATTGGTCACTGTGGCCAGGAGGACCCGATTATGCTCATCACACTTGTGGCCCATCTCTGGAACTGCAGCCTGGACCAGTCACACCAAACTACGGTTGCTGCATAATCGGGAAAGAGTGAAAAGAGGCAGTGGAGCTCTGAGCCTCCAGGTTCTCCCATGTCATCACCCAGAGAGAAGAGAAACAGTCTTCTAGCATCCATATACCTTGCCTCTACTTGGTGATTTGTTATTGTCTAACCTTATTTGGCTTTGGACCAACCACAATTGAGAAAACCACTACTGGCAAGGTTTGGATCGCATGCTCACTTATGTAGCCAAATGTCAGGAAAGGTCCCGTAGTTAACACTTCCTTCCATATCACATGAATCAGGGGGATCATTTGCACAATGGAAGGAGGGTAGGCCATGAGTAAAAATAACCAGTGTTCACTCTACCTTATATTCATGTTTTCTGCTCTTCAACAGGGAGCTGACCTCTTCCAGAGGTGATACCACATCCCCAGGCATTGATATTAAGGGCAGAATTATAATATGTACTGCTGCTGCTGCTGCTAAGTCACTGCAGTCGTGTCCGACTCTGTGCGACCCCATAGACAGCAGCCCACCAGGCTCCCCTGTCCCTGTGTATTTTTAAAACATTAAGGGAGCAATGCATGGAATTTATGTCTAAGCATTTCTAACAATTACCATTGTTTGGATATATTGTATACTACAAGCTTACTGAGCATAGTTCGTGAATCATCCTATGGTACACATATTCCTTAACATACGTCCAAATTTTGGTTCTTAGCACAATGTTCCACCCCATCCTTTTCCCCCCTGCAGCATATAAGCAAAGAAATAATCAGAGAATCAAGAAACAGGAACTGGCCTCTCATTTCAGTTCATTCACTCTTAAGAATTTCTCTGTCTGGAAGGAAGGGTAAATATCATGTAGTCTCTGGCCATTGGTTAATATTAATTAATCCTCAGAGACCCTTACTGAGTGGATTTGTGGTTTTTGAAAAGGTAATCTTGATAATTAGCTATTTTTGGAAACCTCTGAAAAAGGATGGTCTCTGTTCTCCTCACCAATGTATTTACAGCCCTGCGCACAGATGATGTAGTGCTGGGCTCCTCTTCATGGGAAGTCAATGAGCTTTCTATGGAAAACACTTAGGAAAATTCTTTTTGATGAGTGCTTGCATTTTCTAGCATCACCATGTGACTATATCTGTTTCCAATGGAAATGAAAACCATTAGCTAACTGTAGAGCTGGCCTCTCCTCTCTAGCCACATCTGTGTCCTGTTCCAAGACTCAGATTAGACCCATGGCAAGGAGGAACACATGAGGGTTTGGCAAACTTCCTACCTAAACCTCCCTCTTTGTTTAGGAATCATGATCCTTTGCTTTTTATGTTTCTAAAAGAAGCTTACCCTTCCTCTCCATGACCCAGCTGAGGTAACTGAGTGATGGGATGGTATCACAGGATCATAGTTTCTGTCTCATGGAAAGTAATAAAAGAGGTCACAGCAGCTCCCACCTTCTCACGTGGGGTGACGTGGGTGTCTAGGTAGGTTTGTGTTCATATAAATTCAGCTAGAAGTCATGGGAAACTCCTCTGCTCTATGATCCCAATAACTGAGTAATAAGACAAGTTCTAAAGCTTTGGGCTCCTTGGATGGTCTAAAGATCCCACCTTCAGGGAAAAGGGCAGAGGCAGGAGGAGCAGTGTCTAGATCAGCACTATCCAATGGTGATGAGATGCAAGCCACAAATAGTGATTCAGCCAAGTAGGTGATTTTAAGTTTTCTAATAACCACGTTAAAAGAATAAGCAAATGTTACCTGGCATTGGATTTGATAGGGATTAAAGGGAAAGTACAATATTTTGACTGATAACTTTTGATAACTTGCCATTTTTGCTTCACTTTGATTAAATAAATGAAAATTAATCAGGAAAGGTCTGATCTGGAGAAAGGAGTTTGGCAGATGCTAAGACAGAGAGCCCAGGTACCTCGCCATGGAGCATAGAGCAAAACTGTAAATGAGAACAGACCATACGTTGTTCCCATAACATGCAATCGGGGCTGCTGTAGGATAATTCACTGAGGAATTGAAAGTGTAAGGGGGAGAAATAACGTCCACAGATTTGAAAGTTAAGATCTAGAAAACTTTGTCATATAAGTCTGAGCTGTAGGAAGTTAGATAATATTTAGAATATTATATATTTGTATTATCAGAGCATGGTCAGATAAAAATAGTTGTTTTCAACTCTTAAGTATCATTGAAGATTATTTTTAAGGATTTAAACCTATACACACAAGGAGAAGCAGCCTCCCTACACAGTTAAGAGGAAAAATAACAAGCTCTCTGCTGCGATAATACTATCCTTGTCTTGCTTGTTTTGGTGGCTTTGAATGTCTAGGTTGGTACAAATTAGAGTTCTAAACAAAGATTTGCATGAATTCTATAGCCAACCTCAAATAAAACTGAAATATTGAGCTAGATATGGCTTTAAACATCTAGAAATTGCAGTAGACTTAGCAGTGGTGACTGTATTTCCAAGTGTCATTGAAGTGAACATGAACAATGTACGTCTACATTCCTGAAAGGAGTCTTGGCAAAAAAAGTATTAGGTGCTTTCTAAATTAGCCAAAACCCTCCCAAAGCTGTCTGCCTGTTCAGGGAGAATGTGCAAGTGGACAAGTTTCAAGGTACTTATTAAAGGTATTATGGGATGCAAGAAAAATAAATACTGAGCCTAGACATGATTAATTTTTTTACACTTATTTTTGTTGTTGTCTTATAGGGTTACATATTCTGGGAGATTTAGAGGAATAATAAATCTGTAAGAAATAACAAAGGTAAAAAATGGTACACCATGACTGTGTTTTCCCACTATTCAATGATTAGAGTACTAGCTGATGTATATGGCATTTTTCTTTAAATAAATACCCATATGGTACTAGAACAACATTTTTATAGTGATGTTTCAACTCCTTGGTTCATAAACAGGTATAGACATTCCGAGGCATCCTTCCATTTCTGCCCCTTTCTTCTCAAGACCTAGATTTGCAATGCTTGAGGATTTAGTGATCACAGGGTGTGTGTGTGTGTGTGTGTGTGTGTGTGTGTGTGCGCTAAGTTGCTCAGCTGTGTCTGACTCTTTGTGACCCCATGGCCTGTGGCCCACCAGGCTCCTCTGTCTGTGGGGATTCTCCAGGCAAGAATACTGGAGTAGGTTGCCATGCCCTCCTCCAAGGGATCATCCCAACCCAGGGATCGAACTCAGGTGTCCCGCCTTGCAGGTGGATTCTTTACCATCTGAGCCACCAGAGAAGCCCAAGATTACTGGACTGGTAGCCTATCCATTCTCCAGGGGGATCTTCTGGACCCAGGAATCAAACTGGGGTCTCCTGCATTGCAGGCAGATTCTTTACCAGCTGAGCTACTAGGGAAGCCCCATCACAGGGTAGATGCCCCTTTTTAATTTTCCATCTTAAGCTCTGGTATAGATTGGTGTGTATATAATATACCGCACTTACTTTTATTAAATGAAGAATTTTCATATATTCTTCTCATTCAGAATATTTGTGGAGTATCTACTATGGGTCAGGAAACATGCTAGGTGCTGGAGGATACAAAGATGAAGAAGATGAAGAAATCCTACACTTGAGAAGCTACTGTCTTAGTTGAAGGTAAAACATAGATGTGTCATAATTACAATGGTTTGTGAAAAGTGTAACAGCAAAGGACTTTGGAAACATATCATACCAGTCAGCACCAACTGCTATTCTTACTGGCATGCTTTAAGGTGATAGCATCAGGTTTCTTCACTTTGTTGTTGTTTTTGTTCAATCATTAAGTCGTGTCCAACTCTGCAACCCCATGGACTGCAGCACACCAGACTTCCCTGTCCTTCTCTATCTCCTGGAATTTGCTCCAACTTATGCTCATTGAGTCAGTGATGCCATCCAACCATCTCACCCTGCCCTTGCCCCCTCTCTTCCTGCTCTCAATCTTTCCTGGCATCAGGCTTTTTTTAAAATGAGTTGGCTCTTCACATCAAGTGGCCAAAGTACCAGAGCTTCAGCATCAGTCCTTCCAGTGAATATTCAGGTTGATTTCCTTTAGAATTGACTGGTTTGATTTTGCTGTCCAAGGGATTCTCAAGAGTCTTCTCTAGCACCATAATTCGAAAGCATCAATTCTTTGGTGCTCAGCTCTAGTTTCTTCACTATTCCATTCTACAACCCCATTGTGATTTAATTTGTACAAGTTAATAAATGGAAGAAGAAAGAGGTCATTATAGGAGTTTGTACCCAGTTTGGAAGAGGACTAATTTGAGGGCATCAGGTATTATATAATGGAGTGAGTTTAGAAGGGGTCATAATGTAGACAGCTCTGGGCAACCATGGAGTGTTTTTATTTATTTTAATATGATTTATTTTTTAGAGCAGTTTTAGGTTCACAGCGATATTGAGCAGAAGGTACAGAGATTTCTCATATACTCCCTGACTCCCTACATGTACAGCTTCCCTCATTTGTAATATCTCTCACCAGAGTGGTACACTTGTTACAATTGATGAGCCTAACACCATGATCACTCAAAGTCCTCATTTATATTAGGGTTTTTCCCTTGACATTGTTCATCAAATAATGTTTTAAGAGAGTTAAATTTAGGGCAGAGTGTTGAACAGAAGTAGGGAGGTATCTGTTTCATAGCATTAATTAAGATTGGCCCTGGCTTGGTCCTTCTATTTTCTTCCCACTTGCTCCTCAAGCATCAGGAAAAGCTTAATTAGAGCCTGGTAACAGGTTTTATGTAGAAAGCAGTGAGTGCAGTGGCTGAACACTCATCACTATGCCTGGCCAGTGCAATGATGAATATGCTGTACTTGGGGTCTTTTAGGTTGACTAAGAGAAAGTGGAGCCAGGGCATAGCTCATTATTCTAAAAATTGATCATTAAAAGAAAGAAGTATATATCTTGGATTACTGTCATAAACTATTTTTCAGGGTAATCAAATGGATGAGGAAACTGTTTTCTGCTCAGAAGAATTTCAGCAAATAAATGCAGAAGGAATGATAGGATTGGAAATAGCTTTTCCAATTCATTTTTCAAGTTCTAATGAAATAACTGATGCAGACAATGGTCACCAGCAGATAGTAAAACAATAAAATAAAGTGTTGATGGGGAACTGAACTCTGATCAATCTAGCCTCACTAAAAGCGAGAAAGCCATTCAGGGGTGCCCCCTGATATGATGCAAGATGTAAAACATGGCACTGCTTATGAGGTATGTGTGTCAAAAGTCAAACCTGAGGCTAACAGTAATTAGGTTATTGAATTAGGCATCTCACTTTCAACTCATAAAAAACCCGGGGGATGGGACCAATTTAGGAACATCTGATGAAGGTCATCAAAGATATGATATATTTTCTGTAATAACTGATACAATTTTGAGTTCAAATAGACTCTTCCCAAAGTAAGAAACATTTTGAATAACTTGACTTTAGAAAATCTGTCAGTTGTGGTGATACACTGTGGTAAATTACAAATTTTACAAAGTAAAATGCAGTAAATTACAGAGTCTAGGAGATTTGTAGGCAGATTCATCAACTGATGGAGGACCTCTCAGAGATTCTGCCCATAAACTGACTTTTTAGATTCCTGGTTTCTGGTCATAAATCATTGTAGGGACAGGGAAGAAACGTGATGCATATCTTGAAGAATGAATTGGTTATCCTATCCAGTGGGGCAGGTTAGCTTCCTGTTAATTTTCTAAACTAATATTTCTGGAGAAATTTCAGCAAGTAAAATAAAGAGATGAACTACTTAAAAGTGACACCCCCTTCACCCTCCAAAATAAGATTAAACAAGTATTCAAACTTAACAGTTGATCCTGATACTAGAGCAATGATTGAACGGGGTTCATCAATTAGGATACGCTTCAGCTACAGTGATGGAGAAGTAACAGTAGCTTAGACAGTGTTAGTCACTCAGTTGTGTCCAACTCTTCGTGACCCCAGGGACTGTGGCCTGCCAGGCTCCTCTCTCTATGGAATTCTCCAGGCAAGAATACTGGAGTGGGTAGCCATTGTCCTTTCCAGGGGATCTTCTCGATCCAGGGATTAAACCTGGGTCTTCTGCATTGCAAGCGGATTCTTTACCACCTGAGCCACCAGGGACAGCCAGGTAGCTTAGACAAAGTAAGGTCTATTTCTTTCAGAAATAAGGAATCTGGAGTTAGGCAACTTAGGGCTGTTCCAGCAGCTCCCTACTCATCACTGTCTTGGTCTTTTTCCTGTGTGTCCTGTGTTAGTTTGCGACCTTGTGGGTTACCTGGATGAAATTTGAAACTGGTCCTATAGAAAGAGGACAAGGAGAGACAGAACAATCTGGCTTGGCAGGTGCTAGGTTTAATAAGCAAGCAGATTTCCATATGAGGCTTGTCTTGGGCAGCTGCAAGATGAGTAAATCTCTGCTCCTGCCTGTCAGAATCTTTCAAAGGCCTTATCTTTGAAAGAACATTCAGAGACCTTATTGACAGAATTCAGCCACATACATAGTCTAGGTGTGCTCAACAATACATTGCTCTCTTAGGGCCGTGCCCTTGAAATGGCTCCTAGAGTGGAAAGGTGGGCAGACCATACATTCCAAGGACAGGGGTTGGGGTACATACAGAGCCTTGATTGCCCAGGTCCAGCTCATGGGTCAAACAGTGGTCATGTGCTTGTGATGATCTCCTCCAACACTTCATCATCCTAACTGTATATCTATTCCATGCATGATCCAGCCCAGCTGGAAAGGAGGGAGAAAGGACAAAATGCTCCTCCTCCAGGTTGTGTCAATTCCCTGAAATCAGCTTTCCTAGCAATTTCATGTGGGAGTTCTATTCACACTGCCCTGACCACTGGGTGACATGGCCATACCTAGGTGCAAGGAAGGCTGGAACTGCAGTCTTTCAGTTTAATGTGTTGCTGAACTAAATAAAAGTAGAGTTTTGATGCTAAGAAGGAAGGGCCACCTGGATTGGGACATCTCTGTCAATGAGGACAACTGACTTGAGAGAAAATTAAAATCACCGTTCAAAGAATTTCATTTCTACAGAATGGTATAAAGTAGAACATTCTATGGAAGACCTAATTTTGTAACATATTCTGTGTTATTTTTAACAGTAGGCCAGATTATGTGATTAAAAGAGTGTGTTACACCTACTATTTTAAACACTTTTGGGGAAAGACCATTGGCCCTGGTTAGTGTCTCTAATTTTATACGTGTGTTACATCCCTTTTGATGACTTCATGGTCCGTTATTTGGAAAACTCAGCAGTGGCCACAGGACTGGAAAAGGTCAGTTTTCATTCTACTCCCAAAGAAAGGCAATGCCAAAGAATGCTCAAACTATCGCACAATTGCATTCATCTCACATGCTAGTAAAGTAATGCTTAAAATTCTCCAAGCCAGGCTTCAGCAATATGTGAACAGTGAACTTCCTGATGTTCAAGCTGGTTTTAGAAAAGGCAGAGGAACCAGAGATCAAATTGCCAACATCTGCTGGATCATGGAAAAAGCAAAAGAGTTCCAGAAAAACATCTATTTCTGCTTTATTGACTATGGCAAAGCCTTTGACTGTGTGGATCACAAGAAACTGTGGAAAATTCTGAAAGAGATGGGAATACCAGACCACCTGACCTGCCTCTTGAGAAATTTGTATGCAGGTCAGGAAGCAACAGTTAGAACTGGACATGGAACAACAGACTGGTTCCAAATAGGAAAAGGAGTACGTCAAGGCTGTATATTGTCACCCTGTTTATTTAACCTATATGCAAAGTACACCATGAGAAACGCTGGACTGGAAGAAACACAAACTGGAATCAAGATTGCTGGGAGAAATATCAATAACCTCAGATATGCAGATGACACCACCCTTATGGCAGAAAGTGAAGAGGAACTCAAAAGCCTCTTGATGAAAGTGAAAGTGGAGAGTGAAAAAGTTGGCTTAAAGCTCAACATTCAGAAAACGAAGATCATGGCATCCAGTCCCACCACTTCATGGGAAATAGATGGGGAAACAGTGGAAACAGTGTCAGACTTTATTTTTCTGGGCTCCAAAATCACTGCAGATGGTAATTGCAGCCATGAAATTAAAAGAGGCTTACTCCTTGGAAGGAAAGTTATGACCAACCTAGATAGCATATTGAAAAGCAGAGACATTACTTTGCCAACAAAGGTTCATCTAGTCAAGGCTGTGGTTTTTCCTGTGGTCATGTATGAATGTGAGAGTTGGACTGCGAAGAAGGCTGAGTGCCGAAGAATTGATGCTTTTGAACTGTGGTGTTGGAGAAGACTCTTGAGAGTCCCTTGGACTGCAAGGAGATCCAACCAGTCCATTCTGAAGGAGATCAGCCCTGGGATTTCTTTGGAGGGAATGATGCTAAAGCTGAAACTCCAGTACTTTGGCCACCTCATGCGAAGAGTTGACTCATTGGAAAAGACTCTGATGCTGGGAGGGATTGGGGGCAGGAGGAGAAGGGGACGACAGAGGATGAGATGGCTGGATGGCATCACTGACTCGATGGACGTGAGTCTGAGTGAACTCCAGGAGTTGGTGATGGACAGGGAGGCCTGGCGTGCTGTGATTCATGGGGTCACAAAGAGTCGGACGTGACTGAGCGACTGATCTGATCTGATCTGATTCTGCTACATACTTTTGTATGATTTACTGAAAAATGTGTCAAGTCCCCGTTACTTGACAACTTCACCATTTTTTCTTTCACATTGTGCATCCATGTAAGGCCTGTTCGGTTCAGTTCAGTCCAATCCCTCAGTTGAATCCAACTCTTTGCAACCCCATGGACTACAGCATGCCAGGCTTCCCTGTCCATCACCAACTCCTGGAGCTTGCTCAAATTCATGTCCATCAGGTCAGTAATGGCATCCAACCATCTCATCCTCTGTCATCTCCTTCTCCTTCTGCCTTCAACCTTCCCAGCATCAGGGTCTTTTACAATGAGTCAGTTGTTTGCATCAGGTGGCCAAAGTATTGGAATTTCAGCTTCAGCATCACTCCTTCCATTGAATATTCAGGACTGATTTCCTTTAGGATTGACTGGTTTGATCTGTTTGCAGTCCAAGGGATTCTCAAGAGTCTCCTCCAACAACACAGTTCAAAAGCATGGATTCTTTGGTGCTCGGCTTTTTTAATGGTATAACTGTCACATCCATATATGACTACTGGAAAAACAATAGCTTTGATTGGACAGACCTTTGTTGGCAAAGTAATATCTCTGCTTTTAAATATGCTATCTAGGTTGGTCACAGCTTTTCTTCCAAGGAGCAAGCGTCTTTTAATTTCATAGCTGCAGTCACCATCTGCAGTGATTTTTGGAGCCAAAGAAAATAAAGTCTGTCACTGTTGCCATTGTTTCCCCATCTATTTGCCATGGCTAGAACAATGATATTTGCAGATCAGAGGTTGTTTCATAGTTGAGAAGCTCTGTCATACTTTCTTATCTAAGAAATCATAATTGATTTGGCAACCTAGCGCAGTCTGCAACTTGACTTATTTTGCATCGATTTCTGTCATAGGTCAATTCTCTGCAGAAAGTGCATGCACAGGAGGAAATCTATATAGACTTCAGTCTTTGAAATCTCAGAAATACAGGCATCTCTTACTGTATTCTTCAAATCTCCATTCATGATTGAGATAGCTCAGGATTTTAAATTATCCAATAGAGCTTCTGTAAGAACACATTCCTAGGGAACAGAGTTATGCAGAGCTTTCCTGTCCCAAAAGCTCCATATCATGGCAATACGCTTTGTAAAGTTTGGTTTATGTCAAAAGTTAAGTTGTTCTTCTATGTCAGTCCCTCTCTTGTATTCATATGTCATGGCTTTATTTGAAAGAACTAAAAGACTTTATGGGTTTCCCAGGTGGTGCAGTGGTAAAGAATCTGCCTGTCAAGCAGGAGATGTGGATTTGATTGGTGGGTCAGGAAGATCCCCTGGAGAAAAACATGGCAATCCACTTCAGTATTCTTGCCTGGAAAATTCTATGGACAGAGGAGCCTGGTGGGCTAAAGTCCATGGGGTTTCAAAGAGTCAGACATGACTTAGCAACTAAGCATGCGGGCAGTGGACTTTATAAACACATGGAATGAAGCACCATCTACCTACTATGCTGTAATAAGTACAGTGTGGATTTGAAGTGTGAGGACTAGAGAGACTAAGTCTATCTTCCTCTGACTTGTGATTCTTGGCAACTATTACTTCTCTGAGTCTCAGTTTTCTCCCAACTCTATCCTATTTTGAATGCCAGATGTTCAATTCAGTTCAGTTCAGTCATTCAGTCATGTCCTACTCTTTGCAACCCCATGGACTGCAGCATGCCAGGTTTCTCTGTCCATCCCCAACTCTTGGAGCTTGCTCAAACTCATGTCCATCAAGTCAGCGATGCCATCCAACCATCTCATCCTCTGTTTTCCCCTTCTCCTCCTGCCTTTAATCTTTCCTAGCATCAGAGTCTTTTCCAAAGAGTCAGTTCTTTGCATTAGGTGGCCAAAGTATTGAAGTCTCAGCTTTAGAATCAGTCCTTCCAATGAATATTCAGGACTGATTTCCTTTAGGATGGACTGATTTGATCTCCTTGCAGTCCAAGGGACTCTCAAGACTCTTCTCCAACATCACAGTTCAAAAGCATCAATTCTTTGGTGCTCAGCCTTCTTTGTGGTCCAACTCTCACATCCACACATGACTACTGGAAAAACCGTAGCTTTGACTAGATAGACCTTTTTCAGCAAAGTAAGCTCTTTGTTTTTTAGTACATTTTCTAGATTGGTCATAGCTTTTCTTCCAAGGAGCAAGCATCTTTTAATTTCTTGGCTGCAGTCACCGTCTGCAGTAATTTTGGAGCCAAAGAAAATAAAGTCTGTCACTGTTTTCATTGTTTCCCCATCTATTTGCTATGAAGTGATGTGACCAGATCCATGATCTTCATTTTTTGAGTGTTGAGTTTTAAGACAGCTTTTCACTCTCCTCTTTCACTTTCATCAAAAGGCTCTTTAGTTCTTCACTTTCTGCCATAAGGGTGGTGTCATCTGGATATCTGAGGTTATTGATATTTCTCCCTGCAGTCTTGATTCTAGCTTGTGCTTCATCCAGCCTAGCATTTCACATGATGTACCTGCATATATGTTAAGTAAGCAGGGTGACAATATACAGCCTTGACGTACTTCTTTCTCAATTTTGAACCAGTCCTTTGTTCCATGACAGGTTCTAACCATTGCTTCCTGACATGCATACAGATTTCTCAGGAGGCAGGTATGGTGGTTTGGTATTCCCATCTCTTGAAGAATTTTCCACGGTTCGTTGTGATTCACACAGTCAAAGTCTTTTAGCATAGTCAATGAAGCAGAAGTAGATGTTTTTCTGGAATTCTCTTGTGTTTTTATGATCCAGTGGATGTCCACAATTTGATCTCTGGTTCTTCTGCCTTTTCTAAATCCAGCTTGAACATCTGGAAGTGTTTGGTTTACATATTGTTGAAGCCTAGCTTTGAGAATTTTGAGCATTACTTTGCTGGCATGTGAGATGAGTACAATTCTATGGTAGTTTGAACATTCTTTGCCATTACTTTTCTTTGGGATTGGAATGAAAACTGACCTTTTCCAGTCCTGTGGCCACTGCTGAGTTTTCCAAATTTGCTGGCTAGACGGTACTATGTGCCAGTCACTGTCTTAAGCTTTGGGAGATGACTGTGAACAAGATAAAGGTAATTGTGGCCTTCATAAAAGTTGAAACTGAGGTTGCAGATTCTATTGCTTTCACAGGTCACAAATGCCTGAAGAGGAGGAAAGTGAAGCAATCAAGGAGAAATGGGGGTTTCTACTGAATTTGAAGCTTCAGTTCACCAAAAGGTACTTAGATTTAAGAAATTGAAATATTTGATGTCCTAATGTTGGAGAAGACTCTTGAGAGTCCCTTGGACCGCAAGGAGATCCAACCAGTCCATTCTGAACGAGATCAGCCCTGGGAGTTCTTTGGAAGGAATGATGCTAAAGCTGAAACTCCAGTACTTTGGCCACCTCATGCGAAGAGTTGACTCATTGGAAGAGACTTTGATGCTGGGAGGGATTGGGGGCAGGAGGAGAAGGGGACGACAGAGGATGAGATGGCTGGATGGCATCACTGACTCACTGGATGTGAGTCTGAGTGAACTCCGGGAGTTGGTGATGGACAGGGAGGCCTGGCGTGCTGCGATTCATGGGGTCGCAAAGAGTCGGACACGACTGAGCGACTGAACTGAACTGAACTGAATGTTACCCCTGCTATAGAAAGATTCCTTAGCAGTCTACTTTACAGCTTCAGATTAAGTGTGGTGAAATATAGGCAGTGTCGACATACTCACAGGTAACTCCTCTGCTTAACCTAGAGGTTAAGAGCAAGGCTATGGAAACCACTCTATTTGGATTCCAACTCTTCCATTTGTCCAGCCATGGTCACTTACTCAATTGATGACTTTGGGCGAGTTACTTAATCTCCACATGTCTCAGCTTTCTTCTCTTCAAAATGATAAATATAATAGATTTAGTGGCCTTGTAGTTAATTAGGTTCTGCATGTAACTAATGCATATAAAATATAATATGCCTGGTACATAAAACACACTTAATGAATATTATTTCTTATTATGGAAGCAAATAGAAAAAGGACTGGCTTCCCTGGTGGCTCAGAGGGTAAAGTGTCTGACTGTAATGCAGAAGACCTGGGTTTGATCCCTGGGTCAGGAAGATCCCCTGGAGAATGAAATGGCAACCCACTCCAGTACTCTTGTCTGGAAAATCCCATGGACAGAGAAGCTTGGTAGACTACAGTCCATGGGATCGCAAAGAGTCGGACGCAACTGAGCGACTTCACTTTCACTAAGAAAGCTTTAAAGGGTAAGTTAGAAACACTGTGGATCACTATACTGGATGCTTGGGGCTGGTGCACTGGGACGACTCAGAGGGATGGAATGGGGGAGGGAGGAGGGAGGAGGGTTCAGGATGGGGAACACATGTATACCTGTGGTGGATTCATTTTGATATTTGGCAAAACTAATACAGTTATGTAAAGTTTAAAAATAAAATAAAATTAAAAAAAACTAAATTAATAAATGTTAAATATTAAAGTGGCTTATTAAACTAAATATTAAAGTTGTTTATTAAAACTAAAAAAAAGAAACACTGTGGATGGAATACTGGCAGCTGGAGAGTACCTGTTTCTAGCTATACTAGAAAGGGTAAATTTGATGAGAATAGCTAGACATAAGTATAAATGGATCGCTGAGAGACATTTCTACTCTTTGGTGGAGTAATGCTGTGATGCTTAATTTTATGGGTCAGCTTGGCTTGACTGTGATGTCTAGATATGTGATCAAACATTCTAGATGTTTCTATGATAGTGGTTGTAGATGATATTTAAGTGAAATTTGAATAAAGCAACTGCCTTCCATAATGTGGGTTGGCCTCATTCAGTCAATTAAAGGCGTACATAGAAAAAAAAAGCTCACTTCCTTCAAGCAAAAGAGAATTCTCTAGCAGTCTGCCTTCAATTTCACCAGCAACTCTTCATGGTTCTAGCCTTTGGACTCAAACTGCAGTTCTTTCTCGATTATTCAGTCTGTCAGACTCCCTTACTAGATATTGGATTTGTCAAGCCTCCTCAATCACATGATCTGATTCCTCAAAATAAATCCCTTTATACACAAACACATACACACACACACACACAAACACATGTATACACACACACACACACACACATCCTCTTGGTTCTGTTTTCCTGAAGACTCTTAAGACACTTTGGTTGGCAGAATGATGCGCCCCACAAGTTGTCCACATTCCAATCTCCAGAACATGCTATATTACATGGCCGAGAAAATTTGAGATTGTGGATGGAATTAAGGTTGCTAATCAGTTGACCTTAGGATAGGGAGCTGTGATATTGTAATTTTAAATAAGAAATATATATTTGCCCTTCATCCCCACTTCTGGCACAGAGCTCCTAAAACTGTTGGAATTTCCTAAATGAAAGTGTGATAAAAGTGTCTTGGTATGTATAACAAACCCATTTCAACCACACCTGGGTTTGTTAATGAAGTGACTTTTGGAAACACCTAAGGATGCCAGGGAAACCAATTATGTGATTAGAAGGTTGCTACTTTCATTCCCAGCTTCTTCCATTCCCACCTCTCAGTAAGAGAGAGGGGCTGGAGGTTGAATCAATTGCCAGTGGCCAATGATTTAATCAACTATTCCAATGTAATAAAGTCTCTGGGGCTTCCCTGGTGGCACAGTGGTAATGAAGCCACCTACCAATGCAGGAAATGAAAGTTCGATTCCTGGGTCTGGAAGATCCCTGGAGAAGAAAATGGCAACCCATTCCAGTATTCTTGCTTCAATTTTGTTAATGGAAAATCTCATGGACAGAGGAGCCCAATGGACTATATAGTCCATGAGGTCATAAAAGAGTTGGACCCGACTCAGTGACTAAACACTACAAAAACAATAAAGCCTCTAAAAAAACTCAAAAGGAAGGGGTTTGGAAAGATTCCAGGTTGATGAGCATGCAAAAATTTAGGGGGAGTGACACCCTGAGAATGTGGAAGCTCTGAGCCCCTTCCCACATACATCTCTTCTATCTGACTTTCCTGAGTATATCCTTTTGTAACAAACTGGTGCTCTATAAGTGAGATGTTTCACTGAGTTCTCTGAGCCACTCCAGCCAATTAATTGACATCTCCAATCCACAGCCTGTCAGTCAGAAGCACTGAAATAGCCTGGAATGCAATTGACATCTGAAGAGAGGAGAAAAGCAGACTTGTAGGACTGATGCTATTCCAGGTAGATAGTGTCAGAGTTGAGCTGAATTGTAGCTCAGCCAGCTGGGATTGGAGAATTGCTTGGTGGTGTGGAAAAAACACACACTTTGGAACTGGTGTCAGAATTGGAAGAGCTTAACTTGGATTATCAGGATGGGTCCAATATAATCACAAGGGTCCTTAAAAGTAGAAGAGGGACACAGAGGAATTCAGAGTCAGAGGGAGATGTGACTTGAGAAGCAAGCCAAGCAGTGACTTTAGTCACAAGGAATGCAGGGCAGGCATAGTCAACTCTGCCACCCTTTCTTCTCCTCCTCTTCCCTGTACTTCCCCTCTGATGCTGGGGTAGAGAAGTGAAGGGCAGAGGTTGAGATTTCCTTTCTTGATGGTGCTTTATGAAAGTTGCTCAGTCATGTCTGACTCTTTGCGACCCCATGAACTATACAGTCCATGGAATTGTCTAGGCCAGAATACTGGAGTGGATAGCCTTTCCCTTCTCCAGGGGATCTTCCCAACTCAGGGATCAAACCCAGGTCTCCCAGATTGCAGGCAGGTTCTTTACCAGCTGAGCCACAAGGGAAGCCCAAGACTACTGGAGTAGGTAGCCTTTCCCTTCTCCAGGGGATCTTCCCTGACCCAGGAATCGAACCACGGTCACCTGCATTGCAGGTGGATCCTCTATCAACTGAGCTATCAGGGAAGTCCTGATGATTCTTTGGCCTCTCCTCTAATACTGACTACAAAGTGTATGGTCTGTGGGACAAACAGTGTCCAAAAATGTGTCTACATGTGGTTCCTGGGCCAATGGGAGGTGTCGCTCGGGCTCTGGACTCTTCTTCCATCTTCTCCAGTCTCCCCACTATGTGGTACATTCCATTACCTCTTGCTATTAGGTCTTCCTTAACCAGAAGTGAGACACCTTAGTTAAATACTAGCAAGACTGCTCCAACCACCTTCCTTCTGCTCCACTTACCACTAAGAAACAAGTAGACTCTTGCCCCGCACATGTGGAAATGTGCCCTGCTGGCATTTCAGCTGCATCAGTGGTGCCAGGGTTAAGAAACTGGAAAGCTTTCAGACAAGAAAAGAGGAGGTTGTCATTAGGACTTGACTTACGGGGTGAAGAAACCCTCATTCTTTGAGAGTTATTCTCTTGAGCCTCCCTTGACTTTGCAGAGGGTAATAACTCCCCTTGCCCTCCTCAGAGTGAGCTCAGGGAAAGGATAGTCTTTTCCCAGACACTGCTGCTGCTAAGTCACTTCAGTCGTGTCTGACTCTGTGCAACCCCATAGACGGCAGCCCACCAGGCTCCCCCGCCTGCCACATTTCTTTTTCCCTCAGTAATCTTAATATGCAGCTGTGGTGATAGTGGTGTTAGGGCTATGGGTAGAAATGGCAATTTCTGGCAGCCCCAGGGGGAACTGAAAGATGTTAACAACTGGCAGTTCTCTGAGTCTCTAAACATAGAATGTAGGATAATTAGTCCTTTGGGGTCTTATAATTCCATGAAAATTGGGGAAATAAAAATCTTACCGAGCATTTGACACCATCCTTATAGGCTAGAGAGATGGTGTGGGGTCAGAGTCCTTTGGGTCTCCAGTTCAGCCAAGTTGGGTGAAAGTGAGGGTGGGCCCTGCAGTCATATTAATGGGTTGGAACTTTTTTTTAAGAACAATAAAAAATCATTAAAGGATTTTAAACAGGGGAGGGGAGTGATTTAATCTTGTGATAGGATAATCTTTTAAGATTTTTTCCCCCACTCCCTTTTTTTTTTTGTTTTGTTTTTTAATTTTATTTTTTATACTTTACATAATTGTATTAGTTTTGCCAAACATCAAAATGAATCCACCACAGGTATACACGTGCTCCCCATCCTGAACCCCCCTCCCTTCTCCCTCCCCACACCATCCCCCCGGGTCGTCCCAGTGCACCAGCCCCAAGCATCCAGCACCGTGCATCGAACCCGGACCGGCAACTCGCCCCACACATGACATTTTACATGTTTCAATGTCATTCTCCCAAATCCTCCCACCCTCTCCCTCTCTCCCAGAGTCCACAAGACCGTTCTATACATCAGTGTCTCTTTTGCTGTCTCGTACACAGGGTTGTTGTTACCATCTTTCTAAATTCCATATATATGCGTTAGTATACTGTATTGGTGTTTTTCTTTCTGGCTTACTTCACTCTGTATAATAGGCTCCAGTTTCATCCACCTCATTAGAAGTGATTCAAATGTATTCTTTTTAATGGCTGAGTAATACTCCATTGTGTATATGTACCATAGCTTTCTTATCCATTCATCTGCTGATGGACATCTAGGTTGCTTCCATGTCCTGGCTATTATAAACAGTGCTGCAATGAACATTGGGGTACACGTGTCTCTTTCCCTTCTGGTTTCCTCAGTGTGTATGCCCAGCAGTGGGATTGCTGGATCATAAGGCAGTTCTATTTCCAGTTTTTTAAGGAATCTCCACACTGTTCTCCATAGTGGCTGTACTAGTTTGCATTCCCACCAACAGTGTAAGAGGGTTCCCTTTTCTCCACACCCTCTCCAGCATTTATTACTTGTAGACTTTTGGATCGCGGCCATTCTGACTGGTGTGAAATGGTACCTCATAGTGGTTTTGATTTGCATTTCTCTGATAAAGAGTGATGTTGAGCATCTTTTCATGTGTTTGTTAGCCATCTGCATGTCTTCTTTGGAGAAATGTCTATTTAGTTCTTTGGCCCATTTTTTGATTGGGTCATTTATTTTTCTGGAGTCCTCCTTTCTTTATTCAATTCAGATATCCAAGTCCTCTTCTCTAAAAATATTTTATTTATTTATTTATTTGGCTATGCTGGGTCTTAGTTGTCGGGTCTTAGATTTTTAAAAAAATATTTCTTTATTTGGCATGTGCGATCCAGTTCCCTGAGCAGGGATTGAACCCAGGGCCCCTGCATTGGGCGCATGCAGTCCTAGCCACTGGATCACTAGGGAAGTCTCCAGATCCTCTCTATTTTATTGTTTCAGGACTTTTTGTGGGGATGGAAGGTGAACACAGGAGCACCTGATTAAATAGGAGATGCCTTTCTAGGTTTTTAGAAACTAAGTTCACAGAAGAAACAATACCTGTTTTGAGTGGTGAGAAGGGAGAGGGAATCTTTAAGGGTCTTTAGGGAGAAATTAATTTCACCAAGTTTGAGAAGGTCCTGCAGTTAGATGGTTCTGGAAGCAGCAGGACTCTACCTGTGTTCCTGCCCCTGCTGAGAGGTGATTTGTGGACCTGCCTTGGTGGTGAGTGGATGAGAGAGGTGCCCAGTGAGGCTGGCTAAGCACAGGGGTTCCCAGTCTGGTCACAAGGCCCAGGAACAGCAGTTCCTCAGACTCTGAGTAGCAAGACGGCTTGGACCCTCACCATGTCAGCAACGAGCTTTGTTGGCTGAAGACCAAAGAAGCTTCCGTCCTGCAGGACATTTGTGTGAACTAAAGGAAGGAGGATCCACATTCATGTCTGACAGGATTTCTTCAAAATATCTGACTACAGGCTTAGAATTATATGTAAACATGTGACTTAAAGAACTATGATATTACCTGTACATCTGAGATTATGATTATAAAATCACATGATTAACAGATATACATTTTTGAAAGATAATTCTGACTACAGTGTGGGTTCTGGAGGACAAGATGAGATAAAAGAATGGTAAGCAATAATCACATTCTGGGAATCTATTGACATTTTAAATTTTATTACTATACACTTGGCTTTAAAGATGAGATAAAGACAAGATATAGCTGTATGTCAACTGATGTTTTTGATTCTGTGTTCTTATTTTGATAATATTAGTATTGGAGCCTTCCCTAGACTATAATTTTATTGACTCACAAAATATTTTTGTGTGAAAACCTTTTTACTTTGTCTATGTCATCTTCTATTTGATGGTTTAAAACATTGTGAAGAAAAAATTTCCAACACATTCAGGAAATCAGATGGTTAAATAAGAGTTCTTGAAAGAAGATTTCATCAGGTGGCTTGGGGATGGCAAAAGGAAGGACAAACTTCACCTGTAGTGGAGAATTTTGAGTTAGTTGCCGGAGCCCATGGGGAGCAGACTTTTGGCAGAATTAAGTGGAAAGGGGTTAGTGCTCCTGGAGTCCTAAGAAACTGTGAAGGGCCAGTAATAGTTCTATGAATATCATTGGATTATATTAATAGTTTATACCTGAAAAGCCAAGAGTAAGAACAGATCCCAGGGCAGCTGACAGTAAGTATATAGCACTTAGGATGACTTCTGCTACAAAACCAGAAATCCATCAGGAGTGGCTTCAGCAAGGAAACATTTAATTATTTCACTAAACCAGAAGCCTGGAAGCAGGCAGCTCAGAGGAAAAGTTTCATCTGCTCAGTGGTAGCCATATGGCCTGGGCTTTTTCCATTCTTTCCCTCTGTCAGCTCCAGCCTATCAGGCTTTTCATTCTTAGACTTATTGTCTTAGACACAGTGGTCTCAGCAATGAGGAAAGTAGTTTTGTTCATTTTTCCTGTCTTTGTTCCCAGTACCTAGTGCCGAGACAGTACATAACTGTAGTGCAAAGTAGCTGCTTGAATAAATATTGTTTGAATGACTGATTATGTTGCTTCTAAAGAGAGAGTTGAAGGGTATCGCTATCTGCTGGTTTTGTAATTAACTTTGTAATCAGATCAGATCAGATCAGTTGCTCAGTCATGTCTGACTCTTTGCGACCCCATGAATCGCAGCACACCAGGCCTCCCTGTCCATCACCAACTCCCAGAGTTCACTCAGACTCACGTCTATCGAGTCAGTGATGCCATCCAGCTATCTCATCCTCTGTCATCCCCTTCTCCTCCTGCCCCCAATCCCTCCCACCATCAGAGTCTTTTCCAATGAGTCAACTCTTTGCATGAGGTGGCCCAAGTACTGGAGTTTCAGCTTTAGCATCATTCCTTCCAAAGAACTCCCAGGGCTGATCTCCTTCAGAATGGACTGGTTGGATCTCCTTGCAGTCCAAGGGACTCTCAAGAGTCTTCTCCAACACCACACTTCAAAAGCATCAATTCTACGGTGCTCAGCCTTCTTCACAGTCCAACTCTCACAACCATACATGACCACAGGAAAAATCATAGCCTTGACTAGACGGACCTTTGTTGGCAAAGTAATGTCTCTGCTTTTGAATATGCTATCTAGGTTGGTCACAACTTTCCTTCCAAGGAGTAAGCGTCTTTTAATTTCAGGCTGCAGTCACCATCTGCAGTGATTTTGGAGCCCAGAAAAATAAAGTCTGACACTGTTTCCACTGTTTCCCCATCTATTTCCCATGAAGTGATGGAACCGGATGCCATGATCTTCGTTTTCTGAATGTTGAGCTTTAAGCCAACTTTTTAACTTTGTAATAGAACTTTACAACTGGCGTTAATCACCATCACTTCTTTCTGACAGATGGCAATAGTGACATGGGCAAAGAGATGCTCTAGGATGATAGGTAGTTGGTAGTAGAGGACTCAGCCGGAGTGAGGCAGGACACAGGATCTAAGCTTCTTCCCTCTGAAAGCCCTGCTGGGTGTGTGAACAGGCTCTTCTCTGCAGGTGGGGTGGCCTGCCTTTTCTCT
The DNA here is from genome assembly GCF_029407905.1 of Bubalus kerabau. Lineage (NCBI taxonomy): Eukaryota > Metazoa > Chordata > Mammalia > Artiodactyla > Bovidae > Bubalus > Bubalus kerabau. The sequence continues at coordinate 140,692,566 of NC_073626.1, forward strand.
TGTCCCCTTCCAGTCTAGTGTTATGGCAGGAACTCTGGGCCTAACTTCCTCTATGGCTCAGCCTTAAGTTCTAAAACACAGGGTCTTTATAAATCACAAGTTTTAGCCTGCAAGAACATTGCCCCTCTGTCCAAAGGAAGGAAGACTACAGTGAAGTATGGGAGGTGAGGAACCACCATGAGATCTGCAGTTTAGCCAAGTAATTGGGACTTCTAGAACTAGAGCATAATAGACTAACTTCATTCTATATCCTGTAATCACTGAAACAAATGAAGAGATTCATACTTCAACAAACCAATGAGTTAATCATAATCCAGAAGAAGAGTTGAAAATCTGCCCAACAGCTGTCCAGTGTCCTCTGATGAAATGGTCGGAGTGGTGATGGAGCTGCTGATCTTGGTTAGAGCACCAGGTTACACAGCCCGGGGTCTAGGAGGGCATTCCTGGGGCAGAACACAGGGCCTAATCTGTTTCAAGGGAAATCGTTTGGTTACTATGTTGTTGTTCAGTTAGTTGTTCAGTGGCAGTCTTTGCCACCCCGTTTGTCTGACTCTTTGCGACCCTGTGGACTGCAGCACGCCAGGCTTCCCCGTCTTTCACTATCTCCCTGAGTTTGCTCAAACTCATGTGAATTGATTACTATAACCCCTAGGAAATCAGCCACTCCCACCTCTGAGCCTGAGGAGTGTTTTGTGAATTTCTATGAAGACATATTGCAGAAGGCAATGGCACCCCACTCCAGTACTCTTGCCTGGAAAATCCCATGGGCAGAGGAGCCTGGAAGGCTGCAGTCCATGGGGTCGCTAAGAGTTGGATACGACTGAGCGACTTCACTTTCACTTTCCACTTTCATGCATTGGAAAAGGACATGGCAACCCACTCCAGTGTTCTTGCCTGGAGAATCCCAGGGACGGGGGAGCCTGGTGGGCTGCCGTCTATGGGGTCGCACAGAGTCGGACACGACTGAAGTGACTTAGCAGCAGCAGCAGCAGCAGCAGCCTCACTTGCTTTGTCTTTAACGAAGTTCTGACTTGTTTACCGTGGAGTCTCTGTTTCAGTTTTCCCCGGTATGATTCTGAAGCATTCAGGAGTGAAAGGGGAAAGCACTCCAATGGGATGAGTCTACAGGTGATAAAAACTTGGGAGAAATTATAAATAGTTTAGGAGGTATTCTTAAAATGCAATTTTATCTTGATAAATGAAAGACATGGACTAAAATCTGTAAAAGGAAATTTAATAAAGTAACTCACATAGGGAGAAATGAAAATAGAGGATTCAACTGGGCAAAATCTAGTCTCAGTAATACTGCCAAATAGGCTTTTGGTAATTTGTCTATTAATGAAATGATTATAAATCATGTGAGTGTGTTAAAATGACAGTAAATATTGTTTTACATCAACTGGAATATAACAAAATTACTTTAGAAACACCATTTCACCATACATGAGACAATTAAGTAGCTGTTGTCACTGAAGCAAGAATAGTAGATTTAGAAAATAAAAGAGGCCCCAAACAACTCCTGTTTGTGGACTGAATGTTCCCTGATGTCCAGAGAAAGAGGTAAGAGGAAATAGCAGAAGTATGAATGACAACATCTCTCTACCATCTACAGAAAATGCCTGAACTGCCTTTTTGTAAAGATAGAAATACTTTTCTGTTTGGATTTGGCTTCTATCTCTGCCACAATCTCCCTTCCTCTGACTCAACTCCTGTGCTGTAGACAGCTATGTAACCAAGAGAAGAATTCTGTGACTATCTTAAGACTGTTGTTGAACTGATCAAGTGAATTCTCCCCTCTACTCTCACCCTGGACTTTGGATGTCAGGTACACAGATTTAGAATTAATCATAAATGTGATTCATAACATATTCCCAACATAGATCAATTACAACTTTTTTTAGTATTTAGTTATTTTATTTTTTTACAGGGTAATAAACATTTGTAAACCCACCACTTGAAACACAAGCCAGGAAATTGCAATAATCTCCATTTAACCCCAGGTTCCACTTCATCTTATCACTCTGCCTCCTTGACCTGAGATGACCATTATCTAAAATACCACATTCATTATTTTTCCCTTTTTCCACATGTTTTACATAGTTTTATTACAGCTATTTAGAATTTGAAAGAGTATATATATTTTTAACATTATAAAGGGTATCATAGTATGTGTTAATTTGGGGGGATTTATTTTTTTCACTTCTATTTCTGAGATGATCCATATCTTTGTGAGTTATCAAAGTTCATTTGTTTTTGCTACTGCTATCCTGCTGCAATGCAGGAGACCCTGGTTCGATTCCTGGGTTAAGAAAAGCCCCTGGAGAAAGGGATAGGTTACCCACTCCAGTATTCTGGCTGGAGAATTCCATGGATTGTATAGTCCATAGGGTCACAAAGAGTTGGACATGACTGAGTGACTTTCACTTCACTTCACTGTATAATATTCCATTGTGTGACTATACCATGTTGTAGTCACCTTTTCTCCTATTGATGGATATTTGGGTTATTTCCAGATTTTTGTTGGTGTGGAATATTATAATGAACATTCTAGTAGATTTACTCTGCCAAAAGAGTTTCTCCTGCAATGCTTTCATAATCAGTCAAACAGGCTTCAGTGTCTTTGATGCTAAATTCATCTGTCCCTACCCGTATTCCACATTTTCTTGCAATTGCTGTTATATCTCAGTGTTTGCCTTTCCAGTCAAGACTCTTATAAAAGTTGTATACACATTCTTTCTACTTCCTCAATGTTTATTCACTCTTCAGCACAATCTCTTCTGTACCCACTACTCTACCCAAACTGCTTTTGCTAAAGGTTATCAATGACTTTCACATTGCAAAATCCAATGAGTATTTCCCCACAGTCTTATTAGAGCTGTTAACATATTTGATTCTGTTGAACATTCTGTCCTTAAGATACTTTCTTCTTTTAGCTTCCATGTCACATTTCCCTGGATTTCTTCTTTCTAGCTATCATTTGGTATTTGGTTCTTTCTTCTCCATTTACTACTCAGGATAAATATTGTAATTCATCAGAGGTTAGTTCTCTGTCTCTTCCTCTCCTCACTCTGTACTCTCCCATGGTGGGGGCGGGGGGGGTGGCTATTTATGCCTAGCAATATTTATAATAGTATCCCCTTTAACTCTCAAAAGTATCCCAGTTTGAATGACAGAATACATGTTCTCCCTACCTCAATTCCAGTGACTCCCATTTTACCCATGCTTCATTGAATCTTCTGCTACCATCTTTCCTGGGATATTTGATAGGCACTTTAAAGTTAACATTTCTAAAACTAGACTCTTGCTTTTCCATTCAAAACTCATTTCTCCCCAGTCTCTGTCTCAGAAATTGGCACTGCCATTTAATTGCCCGAGCTCCAAACTCTAGAGACCTTGTTGTTGTTCTTTATTCCTCACCCCATCTCTCTCTGAGACTTATCAATTCTCACCCCATTTCTGTAGTCAAAGCCACTACTTCTTTTACCAGGGAGCTGCAAAGGGCTCAGAACTTACTCTGGCTTCACTCTTCTCACCTCTCTCAACCTCATCCATTCTCCAACTCAGATATTTTAAAACTATAAGTCAGATCATGTCATTGCCTGCTTAAAACCTTTTATGACTTATCACTGTACTTGGAATAAAGCAACGCTGGTTTCTCCCACCTCCAAGACTCTGTGCTCTTTCTCACGATTATTGGTCTGGTCTCAGCCTAGATCATCTGCTCTGGCCACACTGTTTCTGGGCTCAGCCACTGCAGCAGGCTCTGCCCTGTCCCACATCCTTGGCACCTGGAGAGCACCCCTACTCCACCCCAATCCCACTGCCCAACACTTACTTGTTCTGTAGATCTCATCTAAGTATCACTTCTACTGGAATGTGGCATCAATTTGCATGCCTGTGTGTGTAGGTGGAATTTAAAATTACTTTTTTAAATTCTGAAGTGATATATTTTAATTTTTTAATTTAGAAAATGTAGGTAAGCAAAACAAAAACAAAAACCTGACAATCCCACTGCTCAAAGATAAATATAGTTAACATTTTGGTGTGTATTTTTCCAGACCTTTGTCTACATAGCATATAAGTTGCTTGTGTGTGCTTTGCTTAGTTGCTCAGTTGTGTTCGACTCTTTGCAACCCCATGAACTGTCACCCACCAGGCTCCTCTGTCTGTGGGGATTCTCCAGGCAAGAATACTGGAGTGGGTTGCCATGCCTTCCTTCAGGGGATCTTCCTGACCCAGGATCGCATCCAGGTCTCCTGCATTGCAGGCAGATTCTTTACTGTCTGAGCCACCAGGAAAGCCCAAGATGGTGCCAAGTCCTGTAATTGGTGAAAGCCATTTTGTCCCATGAATTTCGCATGTAATTCACACTAGGACTACTCTTTTACTTTGCAAAACTTATTATCCTTCTCAATCTCTCCAGGGATTCATGGGTTGGGAAAAGTTCCTCCTGCTTATATCTTGTTTCGATTTCCAGCTTCTGCTGTTGTCTTCATCTCTCTGGTGTCTAGTCTCTTGTGTAGACTCAAATATGGAACATAGCCTCTTATGCTTGATTCTAGGGTTCTCCTTCCTGGGGGGCTCTGGGGAGAACTGGAAAGCCTTACAGAAGAGCACATGCTTAACACATCTCCATTTTCAAAAGTTCTTTTGCTACTTCAGCCTGAAAGTGCTCCCCTACCTGAGTGGGTAAGTGCGGGCCGCACTGCCGACCAGTTCAGTCTCTCTCTCAACCCGTGCCCCTCTGCACACAGTCTTCCAGCTGCCCCACATCCAGGGCTTTCCTTATAGGGAGCAAATCAGTGCTCTGTATGTTTTGATGGTTCTTTCCAGACCCGTTTATGAAAGGTCTCATTCTTCTACCCTCAAGCCTATTCAGACATCTTTTCCAAACAATGGGTATTTTAGGCTGGTGAGAGACCATGGGTAGGCAGAACCAGTTCTCACTAGCTATTGTCTTAAAGCAGGATTCCCCTTGCCCCCTTCGTGGCACACAGAAATGCCTCCCTGCCCCTTCTCCCACCCTATATGGGATCATACAGTATTTATATACTGGCTAGAAACCTGCCTTGTGTACTTAATGATTGATGTGAATTATCTTTTACAGTGAGTAAAGCAGCCATGGTTGACGATATACCCTGGGAGGTTGTTACCAATGCATATTCTCAGTCTCTATGCCAAACCGAATCCACTCATAACTATATTTTGATCCATATTATGTGCCTATTCACGGGCACATAAAAGTTGGAGACACACTGTAGAACAATATTTATATGACTTTAATAAGAGCAAAAAGCAATTCTTATTTTTTTTTCTTCATTGGAAAATCTATGAAGAAAACTTGGAAAACTGGAAAACTTATCTAAAAGACAAGTCTGGACATTCAGATGGCTGTTTAATTTGTGCTTTGACACAGCTAGCTTTACTTATTAAATATGACATTGTTGCCAAAATGCAAAACAGTTTCTTAGAATGCAGTGTCTTCAACAGCTTTCCTTTAACTCTCTAAAGGGAATTGTAGAGTCTGTGATTTTCACATTACATTTTTACAGAAAATTAAAACAGCAACTTAGTGGTTTTTAAATTAATAGAAAATTATCTCTAACTTTCCAAATGTAAAATTCTATACAGGCAGTTTTTAAATCAGTTTTCAAATACTCATATTTAAGACTTAAGTACCTTTTGTTTTGATTCATTGAGAACATAGTTACTTGAGTATGAGCTCTTTAAAGAGGGACTACCATAACTCATAGTAAGGGTGGAACATACTTATTGGGTCAGGTCAATGCAGTTGAAAATTGTGAAATGGTCTAATTCGAAAACCCAAGTTAAAAAAAAAATCCCTCCTGGTTTTTATGTTGTAGAAGATTACAATGAAGTACACTGCTATTCCCTTGCAAACAAATAAGCAGACTTCACAACAACATATGATTTATTTCATTTTAGAGCTTTTAGAAAACATTAATTGAATGAGTAAGCTACTTGCTGTGCTGGAGTAGCCATGTGAAAATCTTGGTTTTTAAAACACCTCCAATGAAAAGCTATCTAGCACATTTTTCTATTCATAGTTGAAAAGCTTCAGTTTCCCAGCTGGCAAAAGCATTAAGTGTGTGTATGCTTCCAATTACAAGCAAGATTTTCCCCATGCATGGTCCAAGGTTACACAGTGGTCCTTCAGGGATTTGCAGAGTCTTTTCCCTCTGTCTTCTCATTTTCTGCTGCTGTTCCGTAGACCATTTGCAGAACTTTGGCTGCTGAGCAAGATGTAAAAATTTCTGAACATTCATTCATTAGGAAGTAGCAATTCAATCCGAACAAACAGAATGCCGCAGCTACGATGATGTTTCCTTGGGAATAATTTTCAGGAAGTCAGAGAGCTAAAAATCAGAAGGGCATTGTTTCACAAATGGAAGCTATTTGTTCCTGCACCAGTGGGAATTGTTTTATAATGTTCCTTTCAGAACAGAATTAAATAATACATTTTGAAATTTTTCACCATGTAAAATGCAGTTACAAGTTTTCACAAGTTGTAAAGAGAAGAGAGAAAAGCCAAAGTAAAGACTAAAAAGTATTTCTAAGTCAAGTATTCTTTCAGAACAAAGAAATCACTCCTATTCAGATCATAAGGATATTAAAATAATGCACTTACTATCAGAAAAAATAGTCATTTCATACTTTGGCCTCAGTCTGCAAAGCATAATCTTTTTAGGTTATTTGTCATGTGTCACTGTGAAATATAGACCTGAAGGTTGGTATGCAAGCTGATTTCACATCTTTATAAGATGTCCAGGAACAGTTCCTACTGCAGAAATCAAAGGAACTTAACCTGACATTAAACAAGAAATATATCTGGAAAGAGATTAGCATATTTCCAAATGTTCAACACAGAGAAAGGACATCTTGCACAAATGATATTTAAGATGGTCACAACTTATTTTTTTTCCTGTATGTATATGACATGCAGGTTGAATAACAGGTCTATCCATTCATTGGATAAAATTCACACAGATCTGTTAGTATTATTATTTATTGAAGTAAAAGAAAAAAACACAAGTCTTTAGGAATATTCTAATGTCTGTCATATAAAGTTTAAAATTGATAGTTCCTCTGTTTTTACCCAGTATGTTTGTGATGTTAAAGTATTATTTGTATCAAAATATAGGTAGAAATCTGAGCAAATAGTCACATGGACTTACATGAGGATTTTCCTACTGTTTGGAGTGTGGTTCCATGGACAGAAGAGCCTGGTGGGCTATGGTCCATGGGGTCGCAAAGAATGAATTGACTTGACATGACTGAACTGACTTTGCATGCATGAACTCATGCACCCTGCCTCTTCTCTGCAAAGTGCTTGATGCATGTACCCCTATCCATCCCATATCCACAACACTGAGGAGCATTAGCGCTTTTAAAAAAAGTTAAATTTACTCCAAGTGGAACCAGCTGGTACAGGGACTTAAGTCCCTTGCTCAATCTACTTGTGGTAGTGGAAATAGAAGATGTTTGTTTCAAATTATTGTTACAAATGAGTGAGTGTTAGTTGTTCAGTTATGTCCTACTCTTTTTGACCCCACGGACTGTAGCCCACCAGGCTCCTCTCTCCATGGAATTCTCTAGGTAAGAATACTGGAGTGGGTTGCCATTTCCTTCTCCAGGAGATCTTCCCAACCCAGGCATTGAACCTGGATCTCCTGCATTGCAAGCACATTCTTTACCATCTGAGCCATGTGGGAAGCCCATGTTACTATTACAAAATCAGTTATTAAATGGCCTTACCAAGGAAGGGAGCACATGCCCTCGCTGTTTCAAGCCACCACTTTCTTTCATGGCAACAGCTGCTACTACAGTCTTCCAATTGGTCTTTCCATTTCCATTGTTCTCCTCCAATCTATTTTTCATACTTCAGCCAGAGTGATAGGTATTTTAAGGTCTCCAGCATTTTAAAAACTTGTGGTAAAATATAGATAACATAAGGGCTTCCCTGGTGGCTCAGATGGTAAAGAATATGCCTGCAATGCAGGAGATCCCAGTTCAATTCCTAGCTTGGGAGGATCCCCTGGAGAAAGGAATGGCAACCCACTCCAGTATTCTTGCCTGGAGAATCCCCATGGACAGAGGAGCCTGGTAGGCTACAGTCCATGGGGTCACAAAGAGTTGGATATGTCTGAGTGACTAAGCACACACATACACACAGATAACATAAACTTTATCATTTCAACTCTTTTCAAGTATACAATTCAATGGCATTAGTTACATTCCAGTTGTTCTGCAGTCATCCCCACCATCCATCTCCGGAAATGTTTCATCTTCCCAAACGGCAACTCTACTCCCATTAAGCACTAACTCCCCCTCCTGCCTCCATCCTCTGGTAACCATGATTTTACTTTCTACTTCTATGAATCTGACTATTCTAGGTCCCTCTCTTAAGTGGAACTATACAACATCTGTCATTTTGTGTGCATTTAATTTCCTTTAGCATAATGACTGCGGCTTCACAAGTGGCTTAGTGGTAAAGAATCTGCCTACCAGTGCCGGAGATGCAGGTTCAGTCCCTTGGTAGGGAAGATCCGCTGGAGGAGGGCATGACAATCCATCCTGTACTCTTGCGTGAAGAATCCTATGGACAGAGGAGACTGACGGCCTGCAGTCCTGGCGCTCATGCACACAGCATAAATGACTTCAAGTTTCATCCACTTGTATTATGTGCAATTTCCTCCCTTTTTAAGGCCAAACAATATTCCATTGTATGTATTTAATATATGGCACGTTTTATTTATCCATTCATTGGTTAATGGACATTTAGTTTTCCACCATTTGGCTATTATGAATAATACTGCTGTGAACATTGGTGTGAAAATAACTGAGACCCTGCTTTGAATTATTTTGAGTATATGTCCAGAAGTGGTTTTTCTGGGTCATATGATAATTCTGATCTTAATTTTTTGAGACACTACCATACTGTTTTTCACAACAGCTGCACCAGCAATGCATATGAGTTCTGGTTTCTCCACATCCTTATTAATGTATTATTTTTTATTTATTTATTTTTTTGGTGTTTCTTTCTGCTTAAAATCTCCATGATTTTCAATTTCTCCCTACCATATTCAATGGGCCTGAACATATCTGATCTCTGCATATTTTTCTAACCTCATCCTGTGCCTTCCCCTTGCCTTTCTAGGACACAAAACTCTTCCCTCTCTCAGGAATTTTTATTGTCCTTCCCTCTGCCAGGACTGCCTACACCTCCATTCTGCGTGGATAGTTGCTTATTATTTTGGGGGTCTTGACCTTCATAAGGGTTGTAAGTGTGTCTCCCTTTTTTCTCTCTCCCCCAGCACCTTGCTCTTTCCTTTGAAGCATGTGTCATCATCCGTAACGATTTCATCTCTGCTTGTTTCCTACCCGCCTTCAGTAGAAAGTCAACTCTGTGAGGACAAAACCAGGGGCTTCCTTCACTCTTGCCTCTGCAGAGTCTGGTAGGCTCCTCAGAAGGACTCAACAGAGAGTTAATAGCTAGATTGCAAAAAGTCAAGGATGTTCCTCTGATATTTGTAAATTCTTCCCTCTACAAATGAACCATATGTTCACTTTCTTTGATTTGTCAAATCAAAATCCTTCAGAGACTAAATTATTGTCTAAAATGTTGTAACATTTCTTTTCTTGGACATATGCTTAATATGAACTAAATTGTAGTTTAATATTTATGTTACTACAGTCAGAACTGCTAAATAGCATATAGCTAAATTGGCTGCTTTCTAACAACTGGTGATTAAAATCACTTCCATTTAAAAAAATGTGGCTGATACATTTAAAATGTAACACATCCCAAATATCATTTAAGTACTTTTGATTCATCAAGAAAAAAATGTCAGCTATAACTTTTATTTGAAATCATGCCTCTTTCATTCCAGTGTTACTCAATAAATAAGAAAACACCAAGTAATTTGCCAAAATAGGTTTAAAAGTAATTTGAAGTGTAGGTGGAAGGGAATTGGAGAGAATTTAATTTTTGCTTACTGTAATTCCATATTGCTCACCTTGAGCAGAAGATGAGAAGTACCAGCATCAATTATAGACTTTGTAAATTAAAAGAATAAGTGAATTTCCTGGGATTCATTGGGCAAAAATGTTTTCTACATGGATGATTTTAGTATTTACACATTTACAGGCTGGTGTCTAGATGTAGGTCATCTTTATTTATTCTGCTCAGCATTTAATGTGTCTTTTGATCTGAAAAATACTCTCTTCTCACCTTCACTGTATTTGTTCTTATCTTCTATGATTTTACAGTCTAACATCTATTATTTTACCTTTTCCTGCACAGTTTCTTTTCCATTTCTTATTTGTATCTCTTTTGTTATAAGTACTATAGAGACATTGTCATTCTTTCTAAATTAATGGTTCTCAAACTTTTAACTTCCCAGGTGCCTCCATGATAAAGAGTCTGCCTGCCAATGCAGGAGAGGTGGGTTTGAGGCCTAGGACAGGAAGATTGCCTGGAAGAGAGCACAGCAACCCACTCAAGTATTCTTGCCCGGAAAATCCTATGAAGAGAGGAGTCTTGTGGGCTACAATCTATGGGGTCAAAAAGAGTCAGACACGACTGAGCACATACAAACTTCTCTGTGTATCAGAATGACCTGGGGGGCTTATTAAAAATAAGTTAATGGACTCCATCCCCAGATTTTCTGATTTAGTAGTTGTAGAACTGGAGTGGGATGGGGGGATAAGAAATTGTGTTTCTCACAAATCCCCAGATGACTCTGAGCTACTGATATGGGAACCACAATTTAAAAAATACTCTTCTGTATCCTTGCAACTCAAAGGGTATCTGAAGATCAGCATGGTATTTCTAAAAAGCTGCTTGTTGTTGAAGCTTCTGGTCTCTGGGCTGTACTTTGAGTAGCAAGGATTTAAAACAGTAATTCTTCAATTCTAAGTCCTGGACCAACAGCGTTAAAATCACCTGAGGATTCATTAGAAATGCAATTTCTCAGGCTACATCTGAAAACTATTAAATTAGAATCTGCCTTTTAACAAAATCCCTACGTGACCAGTCCCACTCTAGTACTCTTGCCTGGAAAATCCCATGGACAGAGGAGCCTGGTAGGCTGCAGTCCATGGGGTCTCTAAGAGTCGAACACGACTGAGTGAATTCACTTTCACTTTTCATTTTCATGCATTGGTGAAGGAAATGGCAACCCACTCCAGTGTTCTTGCCTGGAGAATCCCAGGGACAGGGGAACCTGGTGAGCTGCCATCTATGGGGTCGCACAGAGTCAGACACGACTGAAGCGACTTAGCAGCAGCAGCAGGTGACCAGTAAGCACAATAAAGTTGTTAAGCCCTGTTCTAAATCACCTAGTCAGTCATCACTACACCAATGTTATTATATAGCCCACCAGTTACATTTATTTCAGATAAAATTTTAATTTTATTTACTTGTTTTAAAAGCTTTGATTACTCATTTTTTATCGTAGTCCAATCTTGATTATAAATGCAATATCATATCAGAATATGCTGAGGTTACTAATATTCCTTCCAGGTCTCCTTATTTGGTTTGTTAATTATGTTCCTTTTATTTGCTAGTTGTCCTGTGGTAGTAAATAATCCCACAAATCTCAGTGACTTATAAAAACAAAAGTTTATTTCTTGTTTATCTGTTACGTTGGATGAAGGTCAAGGCCGTTTCCACTCCTACTCCACATGTCTTTATATTCCAAGAGGCTGAAAGAAGGCACGCAATATGGGCCATGCCTTTCCTGAGGGAGAATGAAAAGAGCAAGAGGGCTGATAGAAACGTGTAAGGGCCCTTAAAAGTTTTGCTTGGATATGGGGTCCATCTTATTTGCTTATGTGTCATTGCCAAAGCAACTCGCAAGGATAAATGCAATGTCAATAGAATGGGAAGTATGCTTTTCCGACAGAATGTATGTAAAGAATGAACATTATTTCCTCATCCCCCAATCCATATATTGAAATCTAATCTCTACTGTGATGGTAATAAGGGATGAGGCCTTTGGGAGGTAATTGGGTCATGAGGGTAGAGCCCTCATGCATGGGATTTGTGGTCTTAGGAGACAGTGAAAGGACCAGAGAGCTCTCTTTCTGCCATGTGAGGACACAGGAAGAAGGGAGCAGTCTGTACCTGGAAAAGGGCCCTCCCCAGACCCTGACCACACTGGCGCCTGACCTCAGACTTCCAGACTCCAGAACTGTGGGAAATACATTGTTGTTTTAAAGCCACCTGTCTGTGGCATTTTGTTATAGCAGCCAGAACTAGATACATAATATTACTAAGTCTCGTTCTGTCTCTCAATGAATAGTGAAACATAATCCAGTTACGAGAATGGGGAGTAAATAATTGCAAACAATAATATGATTTACACTTTTACAATTATTGATTTTCTTTAAAGGCCTTGTATGTAATATAATATGTAATGAAGTAATGAAGCAAATGGCTATATACATATATTAAATTCATAATATGGCAGAAATATATTAGGTGCAGACTTGCACATGTGCACACATACCACCAATCTGTGTTGGTTTGTAAAGACAATTGGCAAGGGTTTCTTCTGAAGCTGTATAGGTCTGTTTCCCTTCCGGATTTCTCCCTTGAATGGGATGGACAGTAATTATCAATATATATTCAGTTAACTGTTTTAGCTCTTATGTGAGTTGAGGGTGGAGGTTCGATTTTTTTCCTACCCAGAGACGCAGCCTGGGCAGTCTCAGACACACAAAACCAGAGAGCTGTCTTGGCAATCACAGAAGAGGGGTGCTCCTTGCTGGCGGGTGGTGAGGAGAAAAATGAACCCCTGACCAGTCCCACACAGCTTCCAGTACTGATGGACCATGTATGTCAGTGGGGGGTGGGAGGTGGGGCTTCTGCTTTCTTACATTTTCTCACTCATTAGTGTTTCCATTTGGTTATTTGTAATGGCTAATTTTATGTGTCAACTTGGCTAGGCCATGGTACTTAGATGTTTGGTCAAACATTTTTCTGGATGTTCCTGTGAAAGTATTTTTAGATGAGATTAACATTTAAACCAGTAGACTTTGAATAAAGTATCCTCTATAATGTGGGTGGGCTTCATCCCATCAGTTGAAAACCACAGGACAGCAAAACAGACCTTCCCCAGGAAGAGGAAATTCTGCCAAGGCTTTTGGACTTGACCTCCAACATCACCTCTTTCCTGGGTTTCCAGCCTACTGGCCTACCTTGCAGATTGTGGACCTAACTTGCCTCCACAATCATGAGCTAATTCTTAAATAAAATAAATCTCTCTCTCAGTCTCTCTCTATATATATACTTATACACATAGCCCTGATTAATGCATGTTTTTTTTTTTAATCAGGGTTTTGAAAATCAGAAAACATAATCTGAAAAGCTGTCTCAGAAACTCTCTGTCTGCACTTGGACTCATGTATGGCGCTTCCACACTTGCTTCCACAGTAGATGGCTGTATGTAACTGTATCAGTGGAGGAGGTAGTGGGACATTATCTTCCAGGCACTAGTGGGCTCTGTGAAGATAGAAGGTGGGGAGGTGCCAACAGTCTTTGCTGTGAATAGAAAGTGACCTGGCCATCAGGCCTTCCCTTCTCAGCATTCACTTCTTTACCCAAGACAGGTCCAAGCAATAGTGCACATCTATGTATGAGACATAATTTGTGCAATACTTAATATATGTCTTCGTCCATTGGGCTGCTATCACAGAACACCATAGACTAGGTGGCTTATAGGCCACAGAGGTCTATTTCACACACTTCTAGAGTCTGGAAAGTCCAAGATCAAGGTACCAACATGGTCGATTCTGGTGAGCCTTGTTCATAGAAGTGTCTCTGTAGTGTGTCCTTACATGCTGGTGGGCTTGAGGGGTCTCTCTGGGGTCTCTTTTATAAGGGCACTCATCCCACCCCAAGGGCTCCACCCTCATGACCTCATTACCTCCCAAAGGCCCCGCTTCCAAATACCACCATATTGGGGATCGGATTTCAACATATGAATCTTAGTGGGACACAGACATTGTCTGTAGTGAAGTGTTTTCTATGTTGGACCAGGCTCCAGAGAGCATCTGTGGAAGCTAGATACCATAGTTTTAACTACTTAGAGGAGATAGCTCTGTTTTCTCTCAAACTTTCCCTCCCCCCTTTCCTTTCTCCCTATGGACACGCACTGCATCAGCATCTCAGCTTCAGCAGGCAGTGGTTCATCTCCCCATGTGGGTGGGAGGGCAGGCCTTGGGGCACAGAAATCCACCTGGCAGGGAAGGCAGCAGTCATGCTGAGCTCTGCTGCTCTGGGCTCCATGAGAATGAAAGAAATGTCTTCTCATATTCCTAAAATAATCTCCACTTGTCTATTTTGATGCCAAGTACCAGCAATTTATTATATGAGGCTTGGCCGTGTCCTTGGACTTAGTAAAAGATTTATGGGATATTTAATGCTCATGCTCTGAGGACTCACCAAGGGGTTTCTTACTCAGAAAATGCATGGCACTCATCATGTGCTTTGGAAGACTAAGGCTGGGCCAACTTTGTGGTTTGTATTCTGGACAATCAGTGTATGAAACAGAAGAGCAGAGACTATTAAGTCATATTTGTGGCTTAGTGTTACTAGCACTTGATGATCATTTAAAATCCTAAGGCTTGACTTTTCAAGTACTCTCCTGAGTTGGAAAGTAAAAGCAATAAACTTTAGGACAGTTTGCACAACTTATAAGAAAGTCATTTAAAACATTTGTTGCTGTTGTTGTTGTTCAGTTGCTAAGTCATGTCTGACTCTTTGTGGCCCCATGGACTGTAGCACACCAGGCTTCTCTGTCCTTCACTATCTCCCAGAGTTTGCTCAGATTCGTGTCCATTGAGTTGATAATGCTATCTAACCATCTCATCCTCTGCTGCCCCTTCTCCTTTCCCAGCATCATGGTCTTTTCAAATGGATCAGTTCTTCCCATTAGGCAGCCAAAGTATTGGAGCTGCAGCTTCAGCATCAGTCTTTCCAATGAATATTCAGGGATGATTTCCATTAGGATGGACTGGATTGATCTCCCTGAAGTCTAAGGGATTCTCAAGACTATTCTCCAGCACCACAATTCGAAGGCATCAGTTCCTCGGCACTCAAACTTCTTTGTGACCCAACTCTCACATCCATATATGACTACTGGAAAAACCATAGCTTTGGCTATATGAACCTTTGTTGGCAAAGTGATGTCTTTGCTTTTTAATCCACTGTCTAGATTTGTCATAGCTTTCCTTCCAAGGAGCAAGTGTCTTTTAATTTCATGGCTGCAATATCCATTTACTGTGATTTTGGAGCCCAAGAAAAGAAAATCTCACTGCTTCCACTTTTTCCCCATCTATTTGCCATGAAGTGATGGGCCTGGATGTCATGATCTTCATTTTTTGAAGGCTGAGATTTAAGCCAATTTTTTCACTCTTTTCACATTCATCAAGAGGCTTTTTGGTTCCTCTTCACTTTCTGCCATGAGGGAGGTGTCATCTTCATATATGAGGTTTTTGATATTTCTCCTGGCAATCTTGATACCAGCTTGTGCTTCATCCAGCCTGGCATTTCTCATGATGTACTCTGCATGGAAGTTAAATAAACAGGGTAACAATATATAGCCTTGACATACTCCTTTCACAATTTTGAACCAGTCCATCATTTCATGTCCAGTTCTAACTGTTGTTTCTTGACCCGCATACAGATTTCTCAGGAGGCAGGTAAGGTGGTCTGGTATTCCCATCTCTTTCAGAATTTTCCAGTTTGTTTTGATCCACACAGTCAAAGGCTTTAGTACCGTCAATGAAGCAGAAGTAGATGTTTTTATGAAATTCCCTTGCTTTTTCTATGATCTAGCAGATGTTACCAATTTGATCTCTGATTCCTCTACCTTTTCTAAATCAAGCTTGTACAGCTGGAAGTCCTCAGTTCACATATTGCTGAAGCCTAGCTTGAAGGATTTTGAGCATAACCTTACTAGCATGAGAAATGAGCACAATCATATGGTAGTTTGTGCACTCTTTGGCACTGTCCTTCTTTGGAATTGGAATGAAACTGACTTTTGTAGTCCTATGGCCACTGCTGAGTTTTCCAAATTTGCTGGCATATTGAGTGCAGCACTTTAACAGCATCATCTTTTAGGATTTGAAATAGCTAAGCTGGAATTCCATCACCTCCACTATCCTTGCTTGTAGTAATGCTTCCTAAGACTCACTTGACTTCAGACTCTAGGACGTCAGGCTCTAGGTGGGTGACCACACCATCATGATTATCTGTATCATTAATACCTTTTTTGTATAGTTCTATGTATTCCTGCCACCTCTTTTAAATCTCTTCTTCTTCTGTTAGGTCATTACTCTTTCTGTCCTTTATTTTGCCTATCCTTGCATGAAATATTCCCTTGGTATCTTCAATTTTTTTGAAGAGATCTCTAGTCTTTCGCATTCTACTGTTTTCCTCTATTTCTTTGCATTGTTCATTTAAGAAGGCCTTCTTATCTCTCCTTGCTATTCTCTGGAAATCTGCATTCAGTTGGGAATATCTTTCTCTTTCTCTCTTGCTTTTCATGTCTTTTTTTTTTTTTTTTCTGGCTATTCATAAGGCCTTCTCAATCATTTTGCCTACTTGCATTTATTTTTCATTGGGATGGTTTTGGTCACTGCCTCTTGCACAATATCATAAATCTCTCTTCATAGTTCTTCAGACACTCTGTCTACAAGATATAATCCCTTAAATCTATTTGTCGCCTCCACTATAATCATAAGGGATTTGATTTAAGACATACCTGAATGGCTACTGGTTTACCCTACTTTCTTCAATTTGAGCTTGAATTTTGCAATAAGCAGCTAATGATCTGAGCCACAGTCAGCTCCAGGTCTTGCTTTTGCTGACTGTATAGAGCTTCTCCATCTTCAGTTGCAAAGACTGCAATCAATTTGATTTTGGTATTTACCATTTGGTGATGTCCATGTGTAGAGTTGTCTCTTGTGTTGTTGGAAAAGGATGTTGGCTGTGACAAGTGTGTTGTCTTGACAAAACTCTGTTAGCCTTTGCCCTGCTTCATTTTGTACTCCAAGACCAGACTTGCCAGTTACTCCAGGTATTATATAACTCTAGACATATTAGAACATTTAGCATGTTATGAAAATAAGTATTGTCTTTCATGATAATTCAGAAACAGACATTGCAGGGAGAAAAACCTAGTGCATTCTTCATTTTAAAATGTATTTACAAGTCATTGCAGGAAGAAAATAATTAATTCTCCCTGCTTCTTATTTTTAAGTGAGCCATGCCCCAGCTAAGTGGGGAGCAGGGCATCTTACCTGATCCATTTAAGATAAAAGTTGGAAAAGCCCTGAGTGTAGCTGAGCAGGCCTCAGCTACACACCTAGCCATCCCTATAATGTCAGGGAAGAGGCATGGCTCCTGCTGAATGAAATGTGGTGGGGAAGATTCTACAGGGAGTGGGGAGGAGAGCTCAAAGGATGCACACAGCTGCTGCTTTCTCTCAAAGGTAAAATGATCAAGACGAGACCTCTTGGAACTAGAAATACCATTGAGCCCTGGAAACCTAGAATCAGAACAGGCAAGAGAAAATAGATAATGGTATTACAAAAAAATTAGTTTTCTTTTAATGAAACAAAGATTTTTTAATATCTAAGTAAAAATGTGCACACTTGCACATTTTTCTTAGGATTCCGTTTCTTTTTATTTATTTTTTTGACTACTCAAACTATTAAAGTACATTAGAGTTAGAGTATCCTGGCATTTTCATTAACAACAGCATAAAAGTCAATAAAACTAAAATCAATAAGACTAAAACAGATTTGAATAGTCTCTCAAAATTTTCAGAAACAAAGCCCTCATTCAGAAGATTAATCCCAACAGTTCTTGTTTTTACAAAAAGTTAGTTTTTTTAAAGGGACATTTTAGTTTTTCTTTCTATTTTCCCCTTCTTATCTCCTCCCCTCCTCTCCTTTTAGCTCTCCTTGATTCCTTTTCCTTCCTCTCCTCTCTCTCCTCTATTGGTTTGTAGCCACATTCTAAAAGTAAAAAGATACACCAATTTTAATAACAGATTTATTTAAAACAGCCCGTAACAACTATTGTCATGTTTGCAAGTAATCAGCATAAAAACTATTAATGAGGTATTTTGAATTCTCTGGGGATTTGGTACAAAGTTTGGAAACTGGTGTGTATTTTGCACTCACAGCACATCTCCATCCATATTCACCATGTTTCAAGTGCCCAATGGCCATGTGTGGCTTATGGCCACCACATTGGACAACACTGATCTAAGAGAAGGAAGACAGTCATTGGTGAACATGTGGTTGATGTCAGTTTGGGGAGAAGTATTTATGACACAACAAAATATATTATTTGGTGCTAGCTTATAAAAGTGCCTTAATCTTTCCTGCATGCTTAGATATTTAATAATATCAATCCTACACAGCAAATGATGTATCAATCAAAATTACCTTCTAGGAAGCCAGAAATAAAATTTCCAAGCAGTTGCATTCTCAAGTTCTGTTGAGGTCTGTGGATTGACAGAGGGAAACCAAACTCTCAGTCTGGCTTGGTGGGCTAGGGCTCATGGCATGTTGTTCACCCTGGTTTTCATCACAAAGTGAGAAAGAATGTCAAGGGCTGTGAGGGAATCATGCAATTTGTTATCAAAAACCAGCTCAAGAAATCTAAAAGGAAAAGCAGCATAAAGGCAGTAGTGGGGTAAAGTTAAAAAAGAAATACTAAAGTATTTATGTGAGGAAATAGCTCACAAATGTATGTGGAACAAAATTGTAGATGGCAAGTGAAGTTTTGTGTTGATTTTGCTTTTGCTTTTTAATTAAATATGGTGAGTTTACAGCTAACAAGACATTCACACTTCCCTCCTTAGTGTTTCCTCAACGTGAAGTCTTCAGTATGTTTTTCAGGTTTGCTGGAACCACAGAGATTAGAAAGTGGGGTTTGGGGTGGTGTGATCTATCCATCCACTTCTGTGATCCTCCCCTCCAGTCTCTTCCTCGTGCAGCAGACTGATGAATTTGTTCCAAAGAAAACAAGCAGAAATGGTCCAAATAAACAGATGCTGTACTCAGGATTCTGGACTCTACAGTGGAATCTGAAGAGAACCCAGAGAATGGGGCCAAGCCAGGTCCCACTGCTGTGTCCTCTACCACTTGCCACATGTTCACCACCTCCAGCCAGCAGGTTCCTCAAACACCTGCATTTATTCCCACTTCAGGACCTTGGCCCTGGCTAGCGCCAACCTGAGAGTTGGATCAGGTGTTAAGATCATAACCTCTCTGTGTGTGCCTCTGTCTCCTCATTGTAAAGTGGTAATAATAATACAACCGCCTCAGAGTGCCGATATGAAGATTAGATGAATTAATGCATGTGAGCACTTAAAACAGTGCCTTAATATTGAGAGGTTAAAAAAAATGTAGGTTTCATGCAGATTCATTTGGCAGTAAAATATGATCCAAACTGATATATGGCCATTCATGTTTACTTACCCTGTTCAGTGTGATAAATAAATGTTTTCTGCAGAAACAGCGATAAGATTATAGGATGCTGCCCAGACCCTGCCAAGCATGTCGAATGCACTGTCTGCTATTTTGAAATCCCCAATACTCTAATCCTGAAACTTATTTTTCCCCAAGAATTTGATGTAAGGGATCATGAACAGGATTACTACTGTTCACGATCTAGCTTTTTTTTTTCACCTCTTCTGAGAGACTTTCTGACCCTTCTTCCTTGGCACTCCGTCCTCTCCAGTGCCTCCTATTATCTGACCCTGTTGACTGTCCCTGGTAGAACTTTTCACTACAGACAATGACATTATTTGTTTTGTGGCTCTGTGTGCATGCACTCAGTCGTGTCTCTTTGTGACCCTGTAAGCTCTAACCTGCCAGGCTTCTCTGTCTGTGGGATTTTCCAGGCAAGAATGTTGGGTTGCCATTTCCTCTTCCAGGGGATCTTCCCAATTCAGGAATCAAACCCGCATCTCCTGCACTGGCATGTGGATTCTTTACCACTGAGCCACCTGACCATTTGTTACCTGAAAGTTCCAAGAATTATACCTCCAGCAAAGACCTCTTCCTAGAACAGATCATATTTGCAGGTGACAACCTGACAAGGAAGGAAGGAAGGAAGAAAGGAAGGAAGGGAGGGACGGAGGGAGGGAGGAAGGGAGGAAGCTCTGTTTGGATGTCCAAAATTTGAACTTCTGATCCACCTCTCCACCTTGCCTCGCCCACATTTTCCCCTGTCGTGTTTCATGGCAGCTCCATCCTTCCAGTGTTTGAGGCCAGAATCTTTGGAGTCCTCCTTGGTTCCTCTCCTTCCCTCATACTCCACCATGGTGCCCAAGCGAATTCTACTGGCTTTGCCTTCAAAGTCTATCTGAGGTCTGACCCCTGTCATCACTTCTGCCCTTTCAAGCTGGAGCAGGTCACTGGGGCTCCCTAATGTTTTCAAACACTTGCGCAAATGTTCAAACCCTTCTTAGAGGGTCTCGCCTGACTGCCCTATGAAAGTTGAAAACTTCTATTGTGCTCACATTGCATTCCCTAGGTCTCTTGCTGATATCTAAAGATATTGATAATTCATGAGTTTTTATGACACTTAACACTTTCCAGCTACTCTTCTGGACCCAGTTTTTGTACCTTCCTGGATTCATTCGCCCCTACCTTTCTGCTCAATGCTGATAACTGTCCAGGAAGATCACCTGGCACTACCACATTCTGAGGGCCATAGAGGAGAGGCCTTGATCTTGCCTGAAAACAGACTCACCATGCTCTGCTACCACCTGGCAAGGTGGCAGGCGGGGTCACTGCCCTGGGCAGCTGGGCTCTCCATGATGGCTGTTCCTAGCCCTTCATGCCCAGCTCAGGCCCCAGAGAGGGTCTTGCCCCAAGTCTCCCACTGTTGCACCGCTGCTGTTTCTGGGGCTGCTGAGGACAGACACTTCACGGGAATTCTGTGCAGCACCCATGCAGTCATGAGCTCGCCTGGAGGCTCAGGCTGTAACAGGGCAGGTGAGGATCCCTGTGCTCACCCAATGCTGGGCTCAGAGGCTGCTCTTCCTGTCTTGAGATCTTGCCTCTCTCATGGGTGCCTAGAGAGTTTGGAGGGTACAAACTGTAAGACAGTGGGGTTGGCAGTTCTTGGGGCAAACTGTCTCTAATACATCACAAGAGCCTGTCGTTAAATATTTCTCCCTTTCTGTTCTGTTTACATCTTGGAATAACAAACTACCTTAAGGGTGGAAAATAGCAATAATAATATATTTTGCTCTTGAATCTGTAGTTTGGCCATGGGGTATTGGGAATGACTTATCCCTGCTCCACTGGAGCTGGAGGATCCTGAATCAAGGCTGCGGGCTCACGTAATTGGCAGGGTGGTGCTGGCTGTTGGCTGGGAGGCTCAGTTCTTCTCCATGTGGGGACTCTCCCCAGGACTTCTTGTTTCCCACAACAGGGCTTCTAGGTTAAAGCTCAAGCATCTCAGCAACCAGGAAGTAGCAGTTGCCAATCACTTAAGGCCTAAGGCTTGGAAGCTTGTACAGGCTCACTTCCTCTACATTCTATATCAACAGCCCATCCAGATCCAGGGAAGGAATATAGACTCTGGCTCTCAGGGGAAGGAATGTCAGGGAAGTTGTGACTGTTTCTTTTTTTTTTAATTGAAGTATAATTGATTTATAATAATATATTAATTTCAGATATACAACATAGCAGCTCAGCATTTTTATAGATTCCACTCCACTTAAAGTTATTATAAAACAATGGCTGTGTTTCTCCATGCTATGCAATATATCATTGTTGCTTATTTATTTTATACATAGCAATTTGTACCTCTCAATCCTATGCTCCTATCTTCCTCTCTCCCTTTCCTCTTTCCACTGGTAACAACTAGTTTGCTTTCTGTATCTGTGAGTCTATTTCTGTTTTGTTATATACATTCATTTTGTTTTATTTTTTAGATACTATGGACAAGTGATAACACACAGTATTTGTCTTTCTGTCTGATTTATTTCACTAAGCCTAATACTCTCTGGGTATATCCATGTTTTTGCAAATTGCAGAATTTCATTCTTTTTATGGCTGAGTAATAGTCCACATTTTATACCACATTTTATCTATTCATTTGTTGATGAATGTTTACATTGCTTCCATGTCTTGTCTATTGTAAATAATGCTGCTGTGAACACTGAGTTGCATGTATCGTTTTGAATTAACGTTTTCACTTCTTTTGGATATATACTCAGGAATCCCAGGGACAGAGGAGCCTGGTGGGCTACCGTCTATGGGGTCGCACAGAGTCAGACATGACTGAAGCGACTTAGCAGCAGCAGCAGCAGCAGCAGCAGCAGCAGAGTAGTTCATAGGGAAGATCCCCTGGAGGTGGGCATGGCAACCGCCTCTAGAATTCTTGCTTGGATAATCCCGAAGGGCAGAGGAGCCTGGCAGGCTGCAGTCCATGGAGTTGCAAAGAGTGGGACAATGACAGAAGCAACTAAACACGTGCATGGTGGTCCTGTTTCTGGTGTTCTGAGGGGCCTGCATACTGTTTTGCATAGTGGCTGTACCAACTTACACTCAAGCTGTGGCTATTTTTAACCTGCCATACGTCTTCCTTAAGATGAACTGTTCTGAGATCCAGTAATTCACAGGGCTTTTGTATAGACTGAGTAATTGGCTGGGTTTTTTTCTGAAGCTAGAAGCCAGGTTGGTAACCCATCCCCTGTATTTGTTCCTTTTCTTTCCTTGCATCATCCTCTGTTCTCTCACTCCTGCTTATCTGAATTTTACTCTCAAGTGTAGGGGACCAGCAGGGCTGTTTAGGTGCCTGTCTGAGGAGCTGGACATATTCCTTTATGCCCTTGGCATGCCTATGTCTTCCAGAACATGTATCTCTAAGAGCATTACCTTGACCAACCCTGGTTTTGCTGATTTGAGCTGCCCCTTGACGAGTTTTGATTATCTTAGTTTTGTATGAGGATTTGTTCCCTTATCTTTTCAACCCATTCAATTCAAGTCAACATTTTCTTTAAAGCTGAGAGTCTATTTGCCAGGTACAATTCGTTTTTTGCACCATGTCAATCAAGACATCAATGGAAAACAGGGAACCCTCCGTCAGAGAGATCAATTCAAGGAGAGTTCACATACCAGTGGCTGTTTCCAGAGCTGTGAGTGCCAGGGGCCTGCGGAGGCCAGCCCAGTAGCTGGAACAGCAATCAGTTCTCTCCTGGCAGCTGTAGTGCCTTGGGGCAGAGTACAGACAGAGGTCCAGGGGTCACATATCAGAATATTCCAAGGTTACAACTCAAGCTAACACACCACTGAGTAAAATTTGTTCTACCCTCCTGCTTTTCTAATGTGGTACTTGTGTGAAGACCTGGAGGGCTAGGTCTGCATAGAGAATTATTACGTCCCTCTGAGTTACAGACCCTGGTGCCAGAACATGGCGGGGAGAGACAGACAGCTCATGTCCCCACCCCCTCCCTTTCCCTGGCCTGTGCTCACAGCAGACACCTTTGCCAGCTCATGGACGAACACCCCCTCCATTCGTCCTAGCTCTGTTCACAGTTGTGCTGTCCTTTGGCCATCTGGGGTCTAGGGGTGGGCATACCAGGGTCACAGTTCCCCAGCCACCCTGAGACAGAACTGGAGCTGAGACCTGCACACACCTTGGAAGCTGGCTTGGTCCTATTCAGGTGGAGAATTCCCAGTCTGAGTTCCTAGAATGTTCTATAAGTAAGGAGTTTGATAAAGGTTGGTCAGGGATCCCATTTGCACCGATCTGTTAGCGGCAGTGCTGTGATGACTCCAGGTATTGAGAGCGGGTGGGAGGTCTGCGGACTGTGCTGTCCTTGATCAGAAGTAACCTTACTTCTGGACACACAGTCATCTGCAGGTGACCTTGCAGGGATGGAGTGAAGGGACACAACCTCCCTCTGATACCAGCGCTCCCCACCGGCTTCCCCCACCAGAACACAGAACACTGGGGCGTCCTCGTGATGGAGCCTCCAGGCTGGAGAGCAGAGAGAAGTGCACAGAGGGAATCTGGAGGGCCCAGGCCAAGGTCACAGACACAGGTCACATCAGGGGACAATGCAGACCACCATCTGCCTCTTCAACCACAGGAGATAATTCATCAACACTAGAAGAGAAGAAGGTGGTAGTGCCTATGGAAGAACTAGCCTGGGCCTCCAAGAAAGTCCACAGAGGAGCCTGGGATCTGTGGATCTGCTTTACCCTTGACCTTTATGTTTTTAAGAGTTGAGGTGGGAGAGACGCACAAAGCGTGTCAGCAACAGTATTCATGGGTGTTGTCATTTGGTTAAGTAATGAAATAATCCTTCACAGGGTACTGTTGAAAATTATTTCATTTTATGACTTTTCATCTGTAAGAACACCCTGCTGATTAACACGCATAGTCATCCACACAAGTGGATGTTTATGGTGTTTTGAGCAAGGCATGGTGCCAAGTCCAGGCAGAGGCTGTGCCCCAAGGAGCTCGTAGTCTGAGTGGAGAGACCTGGACTCTGTTCTGAGTTTTCCATTCTCAGAATTCTCCCCTTTCTCTCCTCCCTGCACCCCATCTTCCTGAGGCCTCTGGGCTCTAAGTAAGATAGAGTCAGAGAGGACTTAGGGAAACTTCTGTGTGAGAGAGAAGGCAACAGAGAGAGAATAGATGGAGAATTTTTTTTAAGCGGTGTGAGGGCGCTCTGAATGCAGTACCAGGGAAGCAGATGGAGTTCCAGGAGGAGGTGGTGAAGGAGCAGGGGGAGAGGCAGGAGAAGAAGGAGCAGGGAGAAGGGAAAGAGGAAAAGGAAAGGGAGGAAGGAGAGAAGGAGGACCAGTAATAAAAAGACCTTGAAGGAGTGAAGATAAAACAGGTGGAGGGGTAAACAAAGGACCGTCGTCTTATCTTTCATGCAGGAGTTCGTATTGAGTATCATTTCCTGTTCATTTAGAAACCACGTGTATTAGTGATCTCCTGCTTTCTGTGTCTTTGGTCTCCGATGTGCACTAATGTTTTCAATATCTCCCATGTTGCTTATTTCTGATGTCTTTGTACCATTATTTTGTACAATTTTGTATTGTTTTGTATTTTGTATTGCTTCTAGGCTGCTGCTGCTAAGTCATGTCAGTCGTGTCCGACTCTGTGCGACCCCATAGACGGCAGCCCACCAGGCTCCCATCCCTGGGATTCTCCAGGCAAGAATACTGGAGTGGGTTGCCATTTCCTTCTCCAGTGCATGAAAGTGAAAAGTGAAAGTGAAGTCGCTCAGTCATGTCCGACTCTTCGGAACTCCATGGACTGTAGCCTACCAGGCTCCTTCGTCCATGGGATTTCCCAGGCAAGAGCAATCATATTTTTCAGGACTAAGGCACTAAAGTGCATTTGAGGCACTCACCTGTGGTATCCAAAACCTCAGGAACCAAGAGAAATAATATTTTAATGTAGTAGTTTAAAAAATCAAAATCAATGAGAAAAGCTCATGATGAACAAAATCTCAAAAATATAAATAAAATCAGGATCAACATCCCAAGGCTGAAACAACAGAACAGTTTTGTTCCCATCAGTTGCGGCTACTGGTTCCTTATAATCAAGGCCAAAGGGAGGGGTGTAGGGAACGTCACCCGTTAGGGCAGCCATCACTGTCCATAGAGCGCTGGTTGTGTGCTCTTTGGAGAAGCTCTGTTGTTTGAGCGCTCCTCCTGCATTAGCAGTGATTCTGCGGTAGGTTCATGCTTCCATCTAGTGATCATATGTGATATATGCCAGCCTCACTTCTGGAGTCTCTTTTGGGAGGTGCAGTTAAACCTGAAAAGAGAGAAAGCAAAGAGATAAACAAATATCAGGAACTCTCCGGATCAACAGGTTTTTGAAGTTGTGTTCAAGTTCAATCCATTGTTTGGTATCTGTTTTTCTTTCCTTTTATTAAATACAAACTGAATTCCTTCTATGTTGACGAGAGGGCTGGACACTGGATATGGAATGGCAGCCTATTGTACATGGACGGCTCTTTCAGGAAGTCTGAGTAAGAAGAGATTGTACAATTCATCAACTAGTCCATTTTATTAAACACAAAAAACTAAAAAGAAGCCTGGAGAAAGCTGCTGAGAGAGAGTGCTTTGTCTAAAGTAATATAACTGGTTAGCAGAGTCAGACTTCTAATTCAGTCAGGTGCAGTTAGTTTCCAAGGCATGCTGTTTTCTTTCTCACGTCAGGATGCTGAAACAAGCCTGTTAAAGCTCCTCTTATCTTTTTTGTGGGAAGAGTAATTGGAGTACAATTTAGAAATGGATTAGAGAAGGAAGTCAGTCAGTCAGTCAGTCAGTTCTGCTTAGAAACAGACTCTGCCAGTTCCCCAAAGTCAAGACAATATAAAATGTATGATTCATGTTTGAAACGTATTTAATTCACACTAGAGAAGAAGCAATAACTTACATCTCGCCCATGTGCCAACAGCTCCCTCATTCTCTTCTTTTGTGACTGAGCTACTCCCACTTAAAGTCTCAAAAGCACCCTGGCTTCAGGGGCTCACCACTAACCCATCCTTCATTTTTCTATTATAGATACAGAATATTAAGTGTTCACCAGCAATGGATTATATTGGTGCTTCGTGTTCGGGATAAAATAACTCACTCTGATAAAGCAAAACAAAAAAGCTGATTGAGAGCTAATTTGCAAACATATTTAATATATCATGTATTTAGTTTTTTATCATTAAAAATTTCAAATGTGCACAAATTCCGAGTTTGCAGTGAACGCCAACATACCAATCACCCAATTTACCAACATTAGCAGCATTACATATTTAGCAAGATTATACCCTATTTAATTCATCTTCCTTCCTTTCTTTTTTTCTTTCTGAAGGATTTAAACAAATTTCAGACACTTCAGTCTTAATACATTATTAGGAATTTCTTAATAATATGGACTTTTCCTTACTATGATGCCATTATTATACTCATAAAATAAACAATAATTCCAGGATATCATCCAAGGTTCAGTGCATCATCACATTTCCTCATCACATTTCACAGTTCAGTTCATGTCATGTTCGACTCTTTGCAACCCATGGACTGTAGCACGCCAGCTTCCCTGTCCATCACCAACCGCTGAAGCTTCCGCAGACTCACATCTGTAGAGTCAGTAATGCCATCCAACCATCTCATCCTGTCGTCCCCTTCTTCTGCCTTCAATCTTTCCCAGCGTCAGGGTCTTTTTGAATGAGTCAGTTCTTTGCATCAGGTGGCCACAGTATTGGAGCTTCAGCTTCAGCATCAGTCCTTCCAATGAACATTCAGGACTGATTTCCTTTAGGATTGACTGGTTTGATCTCCAAAATCATCTTTTCTATTGTTGGTTTATTCAAATCTTGATTCAAACAAATTCCAAAGATGACATTTGATTATTGTCTCTTAAGTTTCTTTCAGTCTAGACAATCTGTTCTCTCTCTCCCCCAACATCCACCGCATCCAACAATGACTTTTTGTAAAAAACCCAGGTCAGTTATCCCAAAGAATGAATGTCCCCCATGCTAGATTTGTCTGCTTCCTTCCTTGTGGAGTCATGCAGTCCATCACACTGTGCACTGTGATTACCGTGAAGGGATGTGAGTACTAGAGGCTTTGTTACACTCAGGTTCTTTCCCCCCACCTTTTCTGCAAGAATACTTCATAGGTGGTTTGTGTATATCACACAGCAGCACATCAGGAAGTTCACCATGTCCGGGTATTTAATTTCTGGTGTGCAAATGTATGTAACCAGAATTATATTTTTAAAAACCATTCCTAATAGAAAATTTGAAAGAATAGCAGAAAATCTAGTTTCGGGCATGGAGGCATCAACTGCTAGATTTTTTCCTTGTTTGTTCTATCTCTTCTTTCTCTTCATTGCTGTGAGTGCATGCTCAGTTGTGTCCAACTCTTTGTGATCCCATGGACTGTAGCCCGCCAGGCTCCTCTGTCCATGGAATTTTCCAGGCAAGAATACTGGAGTGGGTTGCCATTTCCTTCTCCAGGGGATCTTCCTGACCCACGGATCGAACCCACGATCTCTTGTGTCTCCTGCATTGGCAAGCTGGTTCTTTATCAGCTGAGCCACCAGGGAAGCCCATTTCATCCCTAAGTAACTGTATTATCATCACTATTTCCAATAAATTTAAGTGATACAATAATATTGTCCTATTTACAGTCCAATTTAAATTTTTTCCAATTGTCCCCAAAATGTTTTCTGTAGTTTTTTTTTTTTTTTTAATTTTTATTCTGCAACAAGAGTCATGTTTGCATTTGGCTCTCTTGTCTCCTAGCATTCATCATCTTTTCCCTTGCCTCTTTTTGTCTTCCTAGCATTGCCATTTTTGAAGTTCCCAGGCCAATTGTCTTAAAGAATTCCTTTTGATTTAGATTCGTGTTAAGCATTTTTGACAAAAATAATTACATGGGTGGTATTGTATCTTCCCATTGTCTCGGATCTGAAGGCCACGGTGCCAGTTTGTGCCATGACTGATAGTTCAGTTCAGTTCAGTTCAGTCACTCAGTTGTGTCTGACTCTTTGCAACCCCATACACTGCAGCACGCCAGGCCTCCCTGTCCATCACTAACTCTTAGAGTTTACACAAACTCATGTCCATTGAGTTGGTGATGCCATCCAACCATCTCATCCTCTGTCGTCCCCTTCTCCTCCTGCCCTCAATCTTTCCCAGCATCAGGGTCTTTTCAAATGAGTCAGCTCTTCGCATCAGGTGGCCAAAGTATTGGAGTTTCAGCTTTAATATAAGTCCTTCCAATGGAGACCCAGGATTGATCTCCTTTAGGATGGACTGGTTATATCTCTTTGGAGTCCAAGGGACTCACAAGAGTCTTCTCCAACACCACACTTCAAAAGCATCAATTCTTTGACACTCAGCTTTCTTTATAGTCCAACTCTCACATCCATACATGACTACTGGAAAAACCATAGCCTTGACTAAATGGACCTTTGTTGACAAAGTAATGTCTCTGCTTTTTAATATGCTGTCTATGTTGGTCGTAACTTTCCTTCCAAGGAGTAAGAGTTTTTTAATTTCATTGCTGCAGTCACCATCTGCAGTGATTTTGGAGCCCCCCAAAATAAAGTCAGCCACTGTTTCCACTGTTTCTCCATCTCTTTGCCATGAAGTGATGGGACCAGATGCCATGATCTTAGTTTTCTGAATGTTGAGCTTTAAGCCAACTTTTTTACTCTCCTCTTTCACTTTCATCAAGAGGCTTTTTACTTCCTCTTCACTTTCTGCCATAAGGGTGGTGTCATCTGCATATCTGAGGTTATTGATATTTCTCCTGGCAATCTTGATTCCAGCTTGTGCTTCTTCCAGCCCAGTGTTTCTCATGATGTACTCTGCATGTAAGTTGGATTAGGTTGTTGTATCCAGTTGAGGTTCTCCAGAGAAACAGAACCAATAGGAGATGTGTATAGATACAGATACAGATATAGAGATATCTATCTATCTATCTATCCATCTGAAATTGGGTAAAGCTTATAGAGTTATAGAGGCTGTTATAGAGGCTGAAAAATCCCAAGACATGCAATCAGCGAGTGGAGACCCAGGACAGCCAAGTGTTGTTCCAATCTGAGTCTGAAAGCCTGAGAACCCGGAAAGCCAGTGACATAAGTTTCAGTTTGGAGGTGAGCAGGCTTGAGGTCCAAGATGAACCAATTTACTAAATCAAGTCCCAAGGCAAGAAAAGACCGATGTACCAGCTTAGCAGTTGGGCAGGTGGAGTTGCTTCTACTTAGGGAGGGTCAGCCTTTTTGTTCCAGTCAGGCCTTCATTGGATGGGGGCCAGCCACACTGGGGAGAGCAATCTGCTTTGGTAGTCAATCTACCAATTCAGAGATTCATCTCATCCTCAAACACCCTAACAGACACACCCAGAATAAGGTGTGACTAAATATTTGAGCATCCCAAAGCTCAGTCAAGTTGACACAGAGGGTCAGCTATCACATCAGTGTCCCCCAGGCTCTCCATGTATGGTTCTTCCCCAGTGGGGATGAATGAACCCTCCATGTGGTCACAGCCTGTGCCTGTGAATATCCTGCTCCCGATGTTTTACCCAGCAGAGTTCTAGATTTTTAAACTGCAGAAAGGTCCTGCAAAGTGCTTGAGATAATTGAAAAGATGGCAAGAACCTCCTTCAGTGTTAAAAACTTCCTACAGAGTTAGGGTTCAAGGTGAAGGGCCAGACTAGAGAGCTAAGGTCCAGACCAGAGAAGTGCATGGATCTGATAGGGAGTGACTGTCTAGGGCCAGGCAGGGGCAGGTGAGAGGCTAGACTGACTGACAGCAGGTACTTATATATAGTCAAGTGTCAGGTAAACACTGGGGGAACTCCCAGTTTGTTCACCTAACTCTTCCCACTTTATTATCATTTTAAGCCACTATGCAGGATTTTTAACCCACCAATGTCACCTATACATTGCTTAATGGCCTTCCAAATGCTTACATCAACTTAGGCGTTTTATTTATCTCTTTCCCAGCTTGTTACCTCACCTCCACCATCACGGCTTCTAACCACCTTATGTTTTATAGCATTTTATTTTAAAAGAGGAATTTCACACTTTATTTTATCCTCATAATAACTAGGAGGGTCTTCCCTGGTGGCTCAGATGGTAAAGAATCTGCTTGCAATGCAGGGGACCCGGGTTTTACCCTTGGGTTGTAAAGATCAGCTGGAGAAGGGCATGTAACCCACTCCAGTATTCTTGCCTGGAGAATTCCATGGACAGAGGGGCCTGGCGGGCTACAGTCCATGGCATCACAAAGAGTCGGACACGACTTAGTAACTAAACTATCACCAAGTAAATATTGCAATTCTACATTAGTTTTAGAGTAAACTAAGAATAGATAAATTCTTATCCTTCAAAAGGCTCTTTGAATGTGGAAAGGTACACAAAATCTCTTTGTGTATTACTTTACTTACTAATTTTAGCTATCCGGATAGCAAGCTATTAGCATTTTTAAAAGTAAACAGTTGTATTAGATATTCATATACTACTTACAAATTAAAAAAAAAAATTCCCCCAAGATTTGAATAATGTACATGTAATCAATTGGGCTTCCCTGGTGGCTTAGATGGTAAAGAATCTGCCTGCAATGCAGACCTGGGTTCGATTCCTGGGTTGGGAAAATCCCCTAGAGAAGGGAATGGTAACCTACTCCAGTATTCTTGCCTGGAGAATTCCATGGATAGAGGAGCCTGGCAGGCTACAACCCATGAGGTCGAAAAGAGTAGGACATGACTGAGCAACTAAACACACACACACACATACACACGTGGGTATTCAAATACTCTAAACAGATTAGTTAAACAGATCAGATTCTTTTTAGAAGATCAAAAACCATTAAAATCAGACCAAACACAAACAAGGTTGAGTGCTAACCATTTTTCTGCCCTTATGACTCACTGACCTAGTCTCTTAGCGTCACTAAAAACATGTGCTCCTTATCATAATTTTATAATTATGTGTGGGTTATCTAACAGTGTTAGCTCCTAGGAAATGAGGAAGTCATTCTGCTTTGTGAGCTCTTTTCTTCAGATCAACTTTCTGTTGTATTAGTTTGTAGGATGCTATTGAAACTTCCTTCTGTTTGGTTATTTTGTGTGACCCTCAGGTTGTAAATAGTGAATCCCCAGGAGGCTGATCAACCCTTCCTGTTCTGAATAGGGTTCCTTCTATTTCTGTGTTAGCTCAGTTCACTTTCAGCTATTTTTTCCTCTCTTCTTTCCTACTTATTCAGATATACACATATGCACACACACATACACATGCACACTAGTATATTTATAAACTAAAGTAGGAACAAAATACATGTATGTGTATATATACATACATACACTGGTCATACATATATATCCCTTAATGAAATAATGACAAACATAATTCTTGTTTCATCCATCTGTTGTATCAAAACTTCCTTTTTGTACATTTTAACCTGATCTCTGACTCTGATTTTGATCATAAAATTTTATAGATCAAATCATTACAATTAACCATAATACCAAAAGCAATTTTATTATCTAATTATAATTTAATAGCTTAGAATTACTACCATTATTTAAGACTTGAAGTATTATAATTTTTTGACAAGAACCTCTTATGTGGGATCCTTCGATTATATGTCACTGTTCCTACTATTCCTGGCATGCCCCTGGTTTTCTGATACTCACAGGATGATCCTGACCCATCCTGAATGTTTCCCTTAGCTCATCACCTCTAACTTCCCCCTCCTTCCTCCATCTCTTTCAGCCTCCATCTCTTTCTACCATGCCAGCTCCTTGGTTACCCCTTGGCCACAGGCAGTCCCACTCTGCTGGCTGCCTGTCTAGCCACCTTCTGAGGCACAGTGGGAAGTAGCTTTGCCTGCAATTTGTGCTGATCCATGAAAATATGCATTTTTTTGGCAAGACTTGTGTTTCCCTTTACAACCAATTTACAGTATTTTAGCATGGTATTGTCCACCATTTACAACAGCATAGTGCCTGGGGAAAAATTATGAACACAGACTTGACTTTATGTGTTGGATGGAAGAGGGCTGTTGCAGTGGGGACTCAGTTTTAATAGTGGTCAGATTATTAGTGAAAATTTAATGTAGGATGACTTTTGCTCTTCTAAGAAATATGGCAACTACAAAAATTTTATAATCAATTCTTAGATAACAAAGATGTGTTAAGTAAACCTGGTGGACTTAATTCTAAGACTTCCAACTTAGAATCCACTGCTCAAAATATAAATGACTAATCAGGCTGATTGTCCATCTGGAAAGGTTGAGACGCATTCTTTGTCTTTTCTCTGGGACTGAGATCGCCCAGGATGTGAACTTGGAAAGGCTTACAACATTCTCAGGCTTCCTTGTCTACACCTGGGCTCCTCTGCTGGTGCTTACCTTTTACTGGAGAAGATTACTCTGCACCTCTCCATCTCTTGAAGACATGTCCTGCTAAGTAAGAAGAAAGCAACTGTGGCTATTGAGTCCCTTTTGCCTCCTGGTATTGTAACAGGCTTGATGAGAGTCTGGTGCTGTCTAGAGTCCCCTCAGATGGTAAAGAATCTGCCTGCAATGCAGTAGACCTGGGTTCGATCCCTGGGTCAGGAAGATCCCATGGAGGAGGAAATGGCAACCTGCTCCAGTATTCTTGCCTGGAGAATTCCATGGACAGTGGAACCTGATGTGCTATAGTTCATGGGGTTGCAAAGAGTTGGACACAACTGAATGACTAACTCTTTCACCTTCACTGATGAGAATCATGACACAAACATCTTACATTTTTGCCTCGTAAAAGGGACATTGGGAGACTGCGTTCCCCTGAGAAGACGTAGTGGAAATAGGCCATCTTAATTAACAAAAGTACCGATGAACAGGCATGTTTGCTATCACCTTTGAAAGTCCTGGTGGCCTTCAGTATAAGGATTCATCCCTTGGTAAGAAGCTTTGGGCTTGGATAATCTGAAGAAAAATGGAGCTGCACCCCAGATCCAGAGTTCCTAGAGAGAGAACATCTTCCCTCCTTGGAGATGATGTGTTTTCCTGTAGCTTATGGTAAAGTGGTTCTCTGAGGATGTCTTCTTTGCCAAATATCTCCAAACTCGTCATCTCGTTGGTTTCACCCTAATTGTACCTTACTTAAGATATAAGAAAATGCAATCCTTATATATCATATTCTATAAATTTAACTAATAAAAGTGTTTTGGAAGAGCCTTTTGAAGTCCAAGAGAATGGTGGAATAATTTTTATGAGATTAAAAAAAATTTTTCTTCTTACAGACAGGAAAGTCCATTTTGCCAAGAATAAATGAATTAAACTAGCCAAGGGACTGGGCTTGACTTGAGATGCCAAACCCACTGTGTTTCGCTGGCCTCCTCCCTGGGCCAAGCATGTTTTCTAGGGCTGAGAGTTAGTGCTAGTATCTAATGTTTCAGACAAACATGTTAGTACTTATAATTATTTTAGTGTGCCAGTTGCTCTTAATATAAAAAGTTTGGCTTCTTTTTTGAACCAATTTGATTCTACAGGCAAGGAAGAGAGAGAGATTATTGATGTTACAAGTCATCCTTTTATTAGGGTTTGTTACAGTTATGTGGAAAATTTTGAATTTCCTCTTTGGCATTTCCTTAAATATTCTTACTTTCTTCCTTTATATGAATTTAAGATAATTTAAATGTTTTTTTC
Organism: Bubalus kerabau; assembly: GCF_029407905.1. Taxonomy (NCBI): domain Eukaryota; kingdom Metazoa; phylum Chordata; class Mammalia; order Artiodactyla; family Bovidae; genus Bubalus; species Bubalus kerabau. Next base: position 140,726,807 of record NC_073626.1, read on the forward strand.
ATGATTAGGTTCAGAAACATTTTCTAAGAATACTTCCTAAAAAGAAAATTATGGTAAACAATCAATGTTGACAGCCATAAAAAATTCATGGAAACTTCAAAGAAAACATCATGCCATTTTATATCAGGGCTCATCATTTCCAAATAAATTTTTCTAAAAGATGACTATAAAATAAAAACAATAGCAAATTCCTCTACCATGTTAAGATAAATTGATTTCAAAAACAAAAGCATTTCACCAGTCACCTCTTTTCTCTGCTTGTTGGCACTTCGTTCTCTATCAATACAAGCTTCTCCAGTTTTCTCTGCTTTTTCCCTGTCTGACTGTGCTCTCTCTGGACTGCTACCGTTCTTTCTACTTCAGTCTTGTTTATTATTGTTGCTGTTGCTGTCATGATTGTCATCATCATCATCATCATTTTGTTTTTACTACTTCCCAGGCTCTACATCAGCAATCCCCAACATTTTTGGCAATAGAGAGCAGTTTTATGGAATATAATTTTTTCAAGGGATGGTTTCAGGATGATTCATTTATTATGCCACTGCTGATGTGACAAGAGATAGAGCTCAGGTAGTAACGTGAGCAGTGGAGAGCAGCTGTAATTACAGATGAAGCTTTACTCCCTTGCCCACCACTCACCTCCTGCTCTGTGGCCCAGTTCCTAACAGGCCACGAATGGGTACCAGTCTATGGGTCTGGGAATTGGAGACCCCTGCACTATATTATTCTGGACCTTCATTTTATTTTATTTTTTGTTTTTTACTTTACAATATTGTATTGGTTTTGCCATACATCAACATGAATCCGCCACAGGTATACATGTGTTCCCAATCCTGAACCCCCTCCCACCTCCCTCCCCATACCATCCCTCTTGGTCATCCCAGTGCACCAGCCCCAAGCTTCCTGTATCCTGCACTGAACCTGGGCTGGCGATTTGTTTCTTATATGATATTATACATGTTTTAATGCCATTCTCCCAAATCATCTCCCCCTCCCTCTCCCACAGAGTCCAAAAGACTGTTCTATACATCTGTGTCTCTTTTGCTGTCTCACATATAGGGTTATCGTTACCATCTTTCTAAATTCCATATATATGCGTTAGTATACTGTATTGGTGTTTTTCTTTCTGGCTTACTTCACTCTGGACCTTCATTTTAAAAGTTCAGGCCCAATGGCTCTGTTGTTCTTCCACCCACCCCCTCCATCAGTCCACAATATCCTGCCTCCTTTTACCCTGTCCTCTTTCACATCCCCTCATTCCCCATCTCCTTTTAGCCTACAAACTTCTCAGAGCCCAGTCTTAGCCAGACAATCACCAAATAACTAGTTGCAGGCTTCCTGACCGCTCCTCAAAGAAAGATGTGACATCCTGCCTTTGGCTTCAGACAGGGCTGTGTATAGGCACCTTCCCACACCCCACACCCTCCCTCCCCGTGAGTAGTCAGGATGCAGCTTGCACTTGGAATCCCATGCATTAAACCCACTTCTATCTTGTAATCATTCAGGGAGGACCAACTGTGTGCAGGGCAAGAGGAGGACGAGGTGCCTTATAGGCAAAGATGAATGAAAAGGGACTGGTCTTTGTAATAGGGTGCAATGGAGGCAAGCCCCCAGAAGAAGCAGTGATGAATGCTGCTGCAAGAGATTGTCAGGAACAGGGAGTGATATTTGTGGCGGGTTCACCCTGGATAGACAAGCAATGCTGAGCAGACAAGGGGAGAAGATCATTCCAAGAAGAAGTAGCCATTTATGCAAAGGTATTGAATGGTCAACAGCAAGATATATATGTATGTAACACATATTCATGCATATATATGTGTGTGTTTTGCAAATCAATGTATGCATTATATTTATTATATATGCATTATATATAACACACACATATATATTCATGCATATGTGTAAAATGCATATGTATGCCTGTTAGTATGTGTGTGTTCATGTGTATTAGCTGGGGTTCTTCAAAGAAACAAAACCAATAGGTTGAGTATATATAAAAAGAGAGATTTGTTTTAAGGAATTGGGACGGGTTATATCTGTTTGGCTCCCCTGAATGCCTTGCCTGACGCAAGCTCTAGCACTCAGGAGGTGATGGTCATGCAGTATGGTGGCTTTAGAATCAAGTGCTTGGTCAAATCTCCTTCCTTCACCTCATTTTTGTATGGCCTTGAGTAATTGTTTAAGCTCTTTGTGATTTAGCTTCCTTTTGCCTAAAGTAGGAGTCATAATAGTACTTATGTTTTTGAGGCACCCATGAAAATGAGGCTTGGAAAGCCTCTGGAAGAGTGCCTGGAACATAGGAAGTGTTCAGCAAATTTTAGTTCATTATTTGGTACTCAAAAATGGTCATTGAATTAATGAATGGATGCTAAGCCCAAATCTGTCTCCCACTACCTTTACCTATAGTCATTCAAAATCAACCTACGAGCTAAATTCTCCCAACTTTGCTCTGACTCATAAAGTCTGTATATATATATATATAATATATACACACACATATATATATAATTTATATATTATGTATTACTCATATATATAGAGACATATACATTAGTGTATTAGTCAGGGATATATATATATATATATATATGTATATATAACATATATGAAAGATATATATATATAAGGTATATATTTGTATATGTTTTTTTATACAAATGTATATGTAAAAGAGAATGATTTAAGGAATTGGCTGATGGGATTATGGAGGTGGCAAATTTGAAATCTACAGGGCAGGCTGGCAGCCTGGAAAATCAGGCAAGTGTTGCTGTTGCAGTCTTGAGTCTGAATTCTGCATTGCAATAAGCAAGGTTCTATGTTGTAGTGTTAAGGAGAATTGTTTCTCCCTAGGGAAACCTTAGTCTTTGCTTTTAAGACCTTCGACTGATTCAACAAGGCCCATCTACATTATGGAGGCACTCTGCGTTACTCAAAGTTTACTAATTTAAATGTAAATCACATCTAAAAAGTACCTTCACAGTAACATCTAGGCTGGTGTTTGACCAAACAGCTGAGCACCATAGCCTAGGCAAGCTGACATATAAAATTTCCCATTACAGACTGCTTGCTCTACTTTCTGTGCTCCCCTGTGAAAGGGGGAGTTCTGATGTGTCACAAAATTGAAGGAGTTTACATATTTATATTTGGTTTTTATTACATACTTGGCCAAACTAAGGTTTTTATGTATTTATTTTTTAGTTCTATATAGCTTACAATGTACTTTAATTCACATTGTGTTATTTGATCTTCTCAACCATCTTGAGAGATATGGATGCTCTGTTAACCCACTTTACAAGGGAGGAAGTCAAAGCTCAGAGCAGTGTCTCCACTTGCCAGAAGGGTAAAGGACACTTGGCATCCTTAACCCAGGCCTTCCCTGCACACCTTGTGGGCTTTCTAAGGCATTAGAAAATTGCTCTAGACACTTGGAAATAAAAATAAGATGAATCACACACGGTTCCTTCCTCAAGGAGCTTATAGTCATACCCAGCTAGCTAAAAACAATCTGACTTCAATTTTCATAACGATGAGAACAAAGTTTTCTGAACTCCAAGGATGGAGGAATACACGATAGCTGAGGATAGGGAAGGTTTTAGAGTGCTGACACATACGTGGAAGATCCAGTGACTCTCTTATTTGCAGGCACATCTGGATGCCTTCAAATTCTCTGCACCACTTATTTGCATTATTATTTGTTTATCCAGATGGTGAAAAATATAATGATTAAAATACTTGGCCAAAACGCCTATCTGGGGGGAAAGCCAGGAAAGAAAAAGGAGAGAATCAGTTATTAAATGAAATCCTTAAATGTTCTTTTTGTTTTAATCATGGAAAAGGAAATTTTATAAAATGATGAGGGGGGTAGCATCCTCTGAAGATAATTTTTATTTCACAGTGCTTGACTTACAATGAGTAGGAAGTTGTGTGTATGTATGCCTGTGTGTGTGTGTGTATGTGTATGTTTCACAGGGGCTGGAGGTGAAGCTAAGACCTTTTGCCTTAGTGAATTGTCCTCCAAAACCCAGAACTTCCTAGCTTTGTTTTGGTTATTTTGTGTTTACCTCTAATTTCAGACTAATTCCAAGGGTTTGAAAAAATTAAAACCAATTCCCAAGAATGAGGAAATCATTAGTATAATTGCTTTTAGGCTTATATTAAATTTTTAAATTGCATTTATTAATCAACTGCATCTTATTACTTATACCCTTTTCCTTAAGTATTTATTATGTGCTATCTTATTAATGGGGGCTTCCCTGGTGGCTCAGTGGTAATCTGCCTGCCAATGCAGGTGATGTGGGTTCAATCCCTGGGTCAGGAAGATCCCCTGGAGAAGGAAATGGCAATCGACTCCAGTATTCATGCCTGGGAAATCCCATAGACAGAGGAGCCTGGCAGGCTACATTCCAGGGGTCACACAGGAGTTGGACACGACTTAGTGACTAAACAGCAACATCTCATTAATGATCAGTAAAGGAAGAATTATTCCTATTTTAATGGTGATGATACTGATGTTCAGATAAACAAGTAGATTTGACCTATTCCTTTTCCTAGAATGTGGAGAGTTATGATGAAAGCCCTGCTGCTGCTGCTGCTAAGTCGCTTCAGTCGTGTCCGACTCTGTGCGACCCCATAGACAGCAGCCCACCAGGATCCCCCATCCCTGGGATTCTCCAGGCAAGAACACTGGAGTGGGTTGCCCTTTCCTTCTCCAATGCATGAAAGTGAAAAGTGAAAGTGAAGTCACTCAGTTGTGTCTGACCCTCAGCGACCCCGTGGACTGCAGCCATCCAAGCTCCTCCGTCCATGGGATTTTCCAGGCAAGAGTACTGGAGTGGGGTGCCATTGCCTTCTCTGTGATGAAAGCCCTAGTTCTTTGCTTTTATGTTAAATATTCTTATCCAGTCTCGTAGCTGCATCTAATGAAATCAGCTTCAAACTGTCTTTGTTCTCAATGGTTGTCAATCTCTCATGACTTATAAGGTATTTATTTTGCCTTCTCATCTTCTGGAAGCTCCTGGAATAGCCCTTGTCAGTTCTCCAATCCCCTTGCCTTTGGAGTTAAGTTTAGTGAATTCACTTGGGGAGCTTAATGATTCCTGTAGGAGAAATAAAGACCATGCCCCAGATGAGCATGGTTATATATCTGAGTATAGTGTAAATATAAATAGATTTTGATGTGTGTGTGTGATTTGAACTAAACTTTAGTAATGAGAAATAGGGATAGATTCAGATGGCTTGTAGTATAGATGCCAATTCACATTTAATGATATGTACACCAACCAAGGAAATAACCAAGGTGGATGGCTTATTGGATCTGAGTTGGGGAAATTCACTTTAACTTGCAATGTGACCTTTTATACCACGATCACCAACATACTAAACAAGTCTGCATGATGTTGTGTTTCGGCAGTTTTCTTGTGTTCATTCATCTTTTTGATAGGAATAGCAATGGTGGCATTAACAGTTGGTATCTTGAACAAAACTACATAGTGCAGACAACATAAGTTATGGTTTTACTTGTAAAAATACTTTGCATAATATTTTCCCATGGAAATCCAAGAAAAAAAATTTTAAAGGCTACTTGGATGAGAAGTAATTTAGGACTAGAAATATGAAGGATTAATAAACCAGTATGAATGCCTATTAATTATAAAAGCAAATGAAAAAGCTTTAGTCTATAATACTACAGATAAGCTCAATACTCAGGGACACACATCATACAGAAATGTTTATTTGAAATTTTATGACATATATGTTAACTGAGTAGTATTTTTATAACTGGTGTAGTTCATATAAGGAGGGAATTTTATTTTTATTGAGGGTTCTCTGACAATTTTTAGAGACTGAGTAAGAGACACAATGGAATTGATTGCTCAAAAATTCCATGAACAAACCTGTCCCAAATGGACACAAGAGGGCGCCAAGCCTCTATGCCAAACACGTAGAAGCTGCTGGAGATTTAATGGACAAAATAAACTCTGGCACTTAAAAATGAAGCCATGTTTACTTTATTCTGGGTAATATATTATGCACCTGCTTGTTTTATTTTTTAGACTGATTCGTGTCAAATGACTTTCCAGAAATATGACACATATACTGGATCCAGGCAGAATTAATCTTTCAACAAGCAAGCAGTAGTATTATTTTGTACAAATTTTATTCCATGATATAATGAAGTTTTTCTTTATTATACTCACTCTAAAGGGAATTAAGAGAATGTAACAAGTTGTCACATACTTTTTCAAGTATTTTTTTTTTCTCTGTAGCTCACTAAGATACAGTTTTTGGCCATGGGCTATCACACACACACACACACACACACACACACACACACACATTAAAACTCCTTTGTTAGAAGCAAAGAATAGGAAAACTTTGTCCAGAAGGTTCAGGGGAAGTTTTAAGGCTGAAACTTCTGGAAAAAAAAAAGAGGACACAAAAGGGTACTTGAAAGAACCGGAGTTTGCTATAGATAGGGAATAAAACTAAGGCATTTTTGCAGGTAAATATTTGGTTTATGTATAAGTTTGCTAGGGCTGTCAGACCAAAATACCACAGACTTAGCTGCTTAAACAACAGAAATTTATTTTTTCACAGTTTTGGAGGCTGGCTGTCCAAGATGAAGGTGTTGGCAGGGTAGGTTTCTCCCAAGGCCTGTCTCCTTGGCTGGCAGGTTGCCATCTTCTCCGGCGACCTGCTTTTCCTCCGTGTGCATACAACCCTGGTGCCTCTTTGTGTGTCCAAATCTGTTCTTACAAGGGCATCTGTCCGATTGGATCAGGGCACACCTGAACGGCCTTATTAGTCGCCTCTTTAAACATCCCGTCTCCATATTCTGAGGTGTTGGGAGTTATGGGCTTCACCATATGAATTTTGGAGGACATAATTCAGCCCGTACTTGCTGCCTTATCTGTGTAAGTTTACATGGAGGTGGGTAGTGGACTCTCTTCTGTCTGAGTGTGTTTCCACTGAAACCACCGCTGAGCCATGGGCACATCAGATGTTGAACGTGCATTTGTTGAATGAATGAATTTCTGCTTTGAAAGGCTACCCACTTTACTCTGCTCAGGCTTGCCTGAAATCTTCAACCGCCTGACAGGTAGTAATTAACTGCTGAAAGAAAGGCATAAATACTTCCTTTTAAACACTGACATTATGTCCATTTGGTGAAAGAAAAGGATAGAGGCAAATAAAGGGAGTTCAGGAAATGCTAAAATTTCTTTGAAATAATTTCATTGAAAATTAACAAGTTGATTATTGTGAAAACAGATTCCAATTTACACATAATGGCCAATCATCTAGCTTTCCTGGCCTTTGATGAAACCCTTCCTACTCAGAGCGATTTGCTTTTTACCCCACTGGAGTGGTTATCCAGGGCTTCTTAGGTTAATTTGCCTTTCAGACTTCAACCGCTTAAAGATGATACGTTTAACTCAATTATAAGCCTCGTCTTGTGCACAGGGTGGTTTCTTCTGCCCTGGCAGCCCTGCCTGGGACTTCTGCTGCAGTGCCCACCTCTTTTGTGAGGTGCAATAACTTGAGTTTTTTGTAATTGGATAACTTGTGCAGGATCTCCAAAACTCAAAACTGGAGCACAGGGGCCAGCTGGGGCAGGCTTTGGGAACTCCTGTTTCCAGGAGTGGTTTGCTATTTCAGGAAGAATTTCTGGCCACATAGACAGAATGATGCCTCCTTGGTCAGTCAACTTCAAGTGAGTCAGAAGGCTGGCATCACGGGGCAGCTTCTGTCTACCCTGCTTTGCAGGAGCCATTCCTTTGGGGCTTGGACAGTAGGCATACCACTCAACTCTAAGGGCCTGTTTGGGGCACAGCTCGGAGGAAGAGACCTTCAACTTGGTCAGGACTTATAATAACATTCTCTCCCTTGAAGCCTGTTTCTGCAAACAGTTGATGAGTTATCTGTTGTTTTTCTGATTTATAACTTCTTTAATTAGAGGGGTGTGGACTAAAAGATACGGCATGTAGTTGCTTTTGTATTTAAAACAAACTCCTTATCCTTTAAGCCTTCTCTTTAACCTTGTAGCCTTTCAAAAAAGCCTGTATCTTCCTCTTGTCTCTTGAACTTCCCCTTTTCAGGCTACTGTGTGATTAAAGTTCTCCATACTTTCTTTCACAAAAGACTTAAAAAAAAATCCTTTATGCTGGCAGGGAATTAACTCATGAATAAATGGATAATAATGACGGCTGACATTTTTGGAGCGCTGACTACTTGGCAGGCACTGAGCTGAGGGATTTGCTTGCATTATCTCACTTGATCCTCTCAACAGCTTTATGACAAAGCCCACTTCACCAAAGAGGAAACTAAAGCTGAGACGTTTGAGGCGCTCATCTGAGGTCATAGGATCAGGAAGCGGAAATGTGGGACTCTCGAGGGTAGAGGAAGGGAAATGGGTCTGGAAATGAAAACTCTTGACTGAAACACACTCAGGTAGATGGTCCAAAAACTGAGGTTTGTTATTTTCACTTAACAAAGGTGTGTTACTGGAGGTAACAAAAGGGACTCAATCTGCCCTTTGAGATTTTTAATCTAGTTCAATGGTTCCCACATTCTAGAAAGATCTAGGGGTCTGGAACATATGCTAATGCCTGCCAGACCCCGAGGGAGTCATTTTAAGTGGTGAGGATGGGAGTGTAACTTGAGCATCAGGAAGTTTAAACACTCCCCAAGTGATTCCAAGGTGCAGTCGAAGACTGAGAACCATTGGTCTAGTTGAAGAGAGAAGCTATAATCCACTGATGGTGAGGCAGGGGATAATATGTGCCATGGCTTGGCTGAATTATAGTTGCCACAGGAATTTTCATAATTCCTTTGCCAGTGAAGTCAGGTTAGCAGACCCTCATATCCGCTTTTTTCCCTAGGTCTCTCACTTTGGTCTGGATAGCACATTTCCTTGCTTCACTAAGCCCCAGGAACAAAGGTGTGAGGGTTCCTTTCTTTCCAGCACAGGGTTACATAGCATCTCAGTCCGGCTTTCTGAGGCCCCACGTCTGCTGCTGCTTTTCACTTGAAATACATTTCACTATCCTGTGTAAGCTTTTGTTCATTTTTACTTGTTTCTTTTGGCCCACTTACATTTTTCTCTTCATTAACTACTCATCTGTCACTCATCTCTCTCTCTCTGATTAAAATGTGACAAGCTCAGTCCTTAAAAAAAAAACAATTTTTTTTTTTTTTTAAAGAAGAACAAAGGCTCAAGTGTCTTTGGTGCCCTTATTTGGTTAGGAAATTTACACACACTCTGACCTCCTTTCTATAAAACTGTATTCCATCCCTTTGTGCCATTTCCTGCGGTCCTGTAGGGACATGCTCACCTCATCATTTTTCAGCTAATATCTGTTGACCACTCTATCTGAAGTACTGCCATTCCTCTCTCTGTGATGCTTTTCAAATCATTACGAAGATACAGAATTTTCTTTGCATGTTACCATTACTCCATTTGGTGTTTAACTCTTCTGAACATATTGAAAGGTTGAAAGAGACATTACTATTTTGGTTATTTATCTGTTGCCGGATGTACATGAAAAGATGTAGCTTCTTCTTCCAACGTTCACCAACATAGTTAGCATTTTATGGCTTCAGAGATTTTTAAAGCAATTATAGCTGTTCATTACTGATTGTAAAATTTTACTAATTTGGATGACGTTGGAAAAATAAAATGATGGTTTAAATGAGGACTCATAAAAAGATAGTTTGGAAAAATCAGAAAAGGAGAAATTAAAGAAATTAAAATCAAAATTAAAGTATGAAGTGAATTCCAAATGCCACTATAGACCTGGAAAGATTAGGTACAAGATAAGCAGCAGAGACACATACATAGAACTGATTATAGAGAAACAATTTCTAAGATAAAATGAGTTGATAAGTTTGATCTAAGGTTATGGTAAAATGCCAGAAATTAAAGATGAAAATGGGAGAGTGGGAACGAGAAATTAAAAAATAATTTTGCAGCTAGAGACTAAATCAAAGAATTTTCCATTTACAAAGGTGTACATATCAAAGGAAAAGAAACAGGGAATTAAGGTGTCCCATTTCTATTACAAAGGCACAATATCACACATGTCAATGAAAATGCCACAGTTGAAAACCTGGCGAAAGATTATTCATTATCCAGATGAGAACTTGAAGTGGTTGAATCGCTTTATTTGTCGAGCCAGAAGATGGCGCTCTTGTCAACGTTTGCAGGGAAAATACCTTCCAGGTCTGGAGAGCTCGTGAACAAAATGCGTCCAGCTGGTTTCCGCACGGTTCAGAGCAACAGAATGTACTTAGAGGAGGATTCCGTGTAGGTTTCTTTTTATCTGGGTTATGTGTAAAGTACAACAAAATTTTCCAAAGCAAGCTGAAACACAAAAGTAATACAGGATAGATGTTTTAGATCCGTATGTCTGTTACTTACCTTATGACTGTGTAGTTACATCTTTATATTGGCATTCTATTTTGGCTAGGTTTTTAGTTCATTTTCCCCATAAAGGAAAAACCTATATCTAGCTGATTAAGGGTAAGGGATGGACTCACTGTATTACATTTCTAATTTAGCATTATTGGAAATCAATAGAAATACTCGTGTTACTCTTGTTTCAGAGGATGTTAAAACCTCTCCTTGGAGATCACCTTGTCTTCCAGCTGTGGCTTCTTACTGTGGGAGGAGATATTCTCATCAGGCTTGGGACAAAAAATGGTACAAGGAAAAGCATTTTGATTTCACTTAGAGTAAACCTGAAACAAAGCTTCTTCACTGCGGAAATTCCTTTTCATTAATGTATTTTTTGGTTTGTTCTTTTCAAAATTAAAAATTAAAGTGTGTCAAGCAAGTTAGACTTGAAGGGTAATTCCTGGACCTCAAAAGGGCAACAGGAGTGAAACACTCACAACACTCACACTAAATTTTTCCTTTTATTTAACTGTGTGTATGTGTGGCTTAGGAGCACAGTAAGGAGGGAAATGAGGGGTGATGTTAAGGTCAGGAGACGGGGAGTGGAAGACATTCTAGCTTGGGCTATTTTAATTTTAGACACACAATTTCATCACATTCTTTGAGTAAATGGGACTCTAAAGCTATATTCTTAAAAATCACAGAATGCTTTAAAAGAACATATTTGAAAAGGACTTTAAAAATTAATCAATAATGAAAGAATAAGGATACATTCTGCCACAGGATACCTTTTTAAAAACTGCATTTGGTATCCTATTAAATAAGGAATCTAGGTAAGCTTCTTCATTTATTCACACAGGTGGGTACATTTCATCGCCACCCATATGACTCAGACTTCTAAAAAGTAAAACATGACATTTTTGGTTAATAATAATTTCAGCAACATTTCCCAAGCATCTTTTATGTCATAAACAATGTGGGTCCTGATTCAGCTCTTCTGGATTCCATAATAACAGATGGATTTCGAGCCTGTTGACTGCTGCTTCCCACAAACTTCCTCTTTGTAAACTACTATATTATTTATGAATCAGAGAAGTTTCAAAGGAGCCTCCTATCTGATTACTGCTTACTGATGAACTTGCATCAGAGAAACTTTTAGTCCAATTATACCCGTTTGTTATAAAGAGCTGTTATTATTCCAAAGTCTGAATTTGTTAACTGGTTACTCTGCCTGCTTCTCTGTGCCATTTATTCACGAAGACCTTGTCTAACAGATTGCAGTAACTCAATCCACGGGAAACAATGGATAGTGAGGGTATCGGCACAGCAAAATCAAGGTAGACTAACAATAAAAAGTGTTTGTCAGCAGTATGACTACACCAGACACTGAAATATATTTAAAATATACTTAAGAAAATATTGCAAGTAATTTTGTCTTTGAACTGGTTTTTATTCATCCTTGGGGAAAACTGTATCTAGTTTTCTGTATTAACCTAGTAACAGATGTTTATACAGTTTATAGACATTTCTGGTTACTGACCTTGATACTTTAAATGTTGGTTTGAGTATCATGCAGGAGTAAGTGTGAAAAAGAATGATACTGAAATGTATCTCTTTAAAGTTTATTTGATCCATCCTGTTACTTTAGCAATAGAAGCAATTTCCTTTTCTGTGTGTGTGTGTGTGTGTCAAGTGGGCACAAAGATATCCACATTCATGGGATTTTAATTAGATGCGAGAGAAGACAAGATACAACAAAACCAAACAAAGCAAAAATCTCCACTAAAATAAAACCCTGCAAAGAATTCTAACCTTGCCTTAAAATTTTCACCCTCTATGCTACTTAACGATAGTCAACATGATTATGATGAATTCATTATGACTTTGATAAACATATTTGTGGGGAAGAGTCATCAATTATAGTGGTTCTTGGGCTGACCCTGAGCTTGTGTGTGTGCGTGTGTATGACAAGGCCAGTTATGTCATCACCATCTCAAAAACATAATTGTCAATATTCTGCTGGTGAACTGAGTGAGTTCTCACCTTGCACCTAGATGCAGTCCTCACTGGGGACCTTTTGCCTTCACTGGGAGCCCAGTGCTGAGGCAGACCAGCTGAGTGATCCCTGGATGCCAGACTCAACCAGAAAGGAGTCTATGACAGATGCTTCTGTGTTTTATGCAAATAGCAACTTCATGGATCAGTTTTCTTTCCCTCTGCGGAATATAAGCATCTGGAAAATAGAATTCCAAGAGCCTTAGCACATTAACAAATGAACAGAAATGACCAAACAAAACAGTGGCGGCAGGACTGACCAGGAATGTCAAAGAGGAATATGTTTATTAAAGCCCTAGTTTTATTGTAAATTTCCACTCCGCCTCAAACCATGGACTTTTATCACTTCCTGGTACTTTTATTTTCATAAATGTGTAATAACTGAGAAGTATGTATTTTTGTATATATGTCTCCTGGTCACTGTACTGTAGTTTTTGTGGATCACAGGTCTGGAATCATAGTGAAGAAATCCACACATTGGCTGAAGACGTGTTTAAAATGATTCTAAACAAAAGCAAAACCAGAACATTCTTTCCCAGAAAAAAAGAGTTTCTTTTATTTTTTTCAAAGTAGAAATAAGTTTCAAAGTTTATGGTTTTAGATCTAGTTGCACTTAAATAATTGCTGTTTTTTCATATTACTGTGCCTCTTAAAATATACTTATGAAAAAACATAAGCTTTACAATTAAGGATGTAGCAAACATGTATGTATATTCTGACATTCGACTTCAGCTTTTCGATGGAGATTACTTGTATGTCAATGCATAAATAATTTTATAGAACTCATAGATTTGCTTCAATAAGACTTTCACATTATATCTAATTTTATGTAAATTTTATTCAGTTTTCAATCCAAGAGTTTTGTAGGGGAGGTTAAAGGGTGTTTATCTTGATTTGTTAAAAACACACCATTAAAATTAGGCAGTGACAAATATTATGACTTCTTAAATTGTTCTAAATGGTTGAATTTGTTTATTAGACTTGTGTTTATACAAAATATTTTAACTCTTTAAATATAACCTAATTTGATGAATTGTTCATACAGGAGCCATAATCAGGAAAGAGATCTGGTAATCTCATATATTCAACAGTCGGCTTGTATTCTTAGTAAAACCCCTCTTTAAGAGCATTGTTTAGTGAAATAAAATAGTATATATCACATTTAGAAAAATTAATGAAAAGAAAGCTTAGATTATTTTATTTTTAAAAATACTAGTCTTTCTGTGGCTAATCTCTATGATTAGTACTAAAAATGTATTTCCTGCACATACATTTTTAACATTTGAGAAAACATATATTTACTCAGAATAATCATAATAAAAAATAAATGCAAACTGACAAAAAACATTTCATTTTTTTCATTTAAAAATACTTCAGAAAGTAATAGTTTAAGGAGGAAAAGAAAGTAATTAGAACCATCCCTCCATAAATATATGACTAGTATATTCCTACATGTTAGTTATTAAAAGTAATCAGTGAAGATGGAGTATAGATAAGACATGGCTCTAAATTAAACCTTAACCAAAAATTCAAATAGCATTTCAGCATCACATATTAATAGAATAAACTTAATTTTAGTTTCTCATAAGTGCAGCTGCATTTTCTATTTAATTACGGGTTTTCAACAGTAGTAATTTTTCTTGACCTACTCAATCTCCCAAGTCAGACAATTGCTTCTTTTTAAAAACTGACAATGGCACGGTATGTTTCCAAAGAAAAAAGACAAATTACAGAAACCCATTAGTTTAAACAGATTTAAATAGCCAGAAGAAGTTCTAATAGAAACTTGGCTGAATAAGAGGAAAAGTTAGAAGTTACCTTTATTACATGGCATAACGTGAATTTTAAGATTTTTTTTTTTCTAAAAGTTAAAAAAAAAAAAAAGATATGTTGTATAATTACAAAAAGCCCGACACATTAAAGATTACTTGTTTCTTGCTCTTTGGTAAAGGGAATTCTTTACAATTGCAAATTCATGGAGATTTTGCCTACAGCCTGGGTAGTAAGGTGAACAGAAAAAGATGTTTTAAAAGAGAAAAGTTCAGCTTAATAAGCATTGTGAAATAGGATAGCAAGAAAAGTAAAAACAGAGCATTAGCCTTTGAAAAGATAATAAGATTGAAGCTCAGAATTTACTGACAAATACAGAAGCAAAACATGTTTTTTGACCTAAATTGTTAAATCGTAGTGCTGAGTGTAAACACTCAGGTTTTGTTCTGAATGAGAAACTAAATAATCTTACTGATTTAATAAAGCAGACATCTTAACCACAGAGACGAGAAGATGGGAGTTTTTGTTTATTTGAATCAGAGATTTTTATAGTGTATGTTTTAATCACACATTGTGACTCCTTTCGTGGCCAGTGAATAATTCATGGGCTAAGACTCCGGGTTGATGACTGATTACAGAAAGAAAACAATTTAATAGTCAATGGATAATTCTTCACTGTTCAGTTTTCTTACTTTTGTCATGCTCATAACCTTTTTCAATTGTATGTGTGCATTGAGATTTCTCTGACTCTTTAAATGGCGTTAAGAACAAATTGCTTACCAATGAATTAGATCAGATAAAAAGAATATTTCTTCTAAAGCTTAGTTATTAATACTTTCCATTATCTGTAGTGCTAACATAAATGATGTCTGTCTTCAGAGCCAAAACATGGTCTCAATATCAGGTTAACTGAGAGGTCTGGGCTGTAGACTCTGAACCATCGGTAACCATGAAGATCCATTGAGAGCAGTACCTCCAGCCAGGAGTCAAGGGCACGTTTTCATAAAAACCAGGGGTGTCAAGACATTCAATGTTTTTGTCTCTATTCATTTTGATAGAGTTGATATCAACAAACGACCCCGGACCCCCTTCCAACTGCATATCTGCCAAAAACCCAGGTTGCCCGGGGAAGGGAAGTCAGAGGCTCATATTACTATAAACTTTATGTGGCCACAATATTGATGTTTAGCTTAATTTTTTCTACTAGAGTTTCAGGCGGATGTGCTATATTTTAAATTTTACTTAGTAAAATATTCCTTTTACAATCTACTGTTGCTTGTGAGGAAGGTCCAAATAAGAGTGGCCCTCAAATCTCATCAGCTTCCTCGGAAGCTATGAACTAAAAACAAAACCCATGCAGTGACCCAAAGAGGCTGCTTCACAGTAGGGAGGAACTGAGATGTGGTCAGATGGGTTAGGAGAGAATCTGCCTTTGAAAGGTAATTACAACATTCATTTGTGGGATAAAAACTCATGAAAAAAGAATTCTTTGGAGTAGAAGGGACCATGAAAATCTAAATAGCAAAATAAACACACATTTACACCCAAATTCTCGTAAATTATCAACCCATAAGTGGCTGATCTCTGGGTCATAGGCAGTGACCATAAATACTGTCACCAGCGGAAGACAATATATTGTATTGTCTTCGTGAACAGTTGGGCCATAAAACAAATGCATAATAATTTTGGGCCCTTTTTTATGGTGTCAGGAATTTCAAAAGGAAGTCTTTATAAAGCTAAGGAAGTGCGGATGCAGTGCCACGTTTACTCCTTCATTTGCTGAGATACTGTAAAACGAAAATTATAGGTAAAAGTAAGTCGCAGGTCAGCTAGATGGCTTATTAGGACATATATTTGGAGCCCCAGGACCTAGTTCTTGGTCTGTTGGAGCTCTCTCAGTTTCCTCCTGTAGGAAATGAGGATTTAAGGCTAGATGATCTCTTGGGTCCTGACGAGTTCTAAAATTCTATGCCTTTTAAAATTATAAATAATATGCCATTTAATATTTCTTTCTATTTAAAAAGTGTAACTTATATTTTTCAGTTGATTGATACTATATTAATTTACTGTGTTAGGTGCCCAGCTTTGTAAAAGGAATTAAAAAATGCATTTTGGCATGCACAAAGGAATCAATTAAAGGTCATATAGAAAATGAAAAGTAAAAGGACTGTTGAGAGCAATGAGATTTCTGGAAAGAAATTTTTAGGTATTACCATAAAAACAGAGAAATGCTGAGAAGCCATCTCTCACTGAACAACAGATGATTTCAAAGTTAGTAAAACATTTCTCTTCTCTCCACTACCAAAAAAAAAAAAAAAAAGCCAAAGAGATAAGAAGAGAAAGGAGAGAGAAGAGAGAGAGAAAGTGAGAGAAAGAAAAGTGGGTTCTCTATCTTTACATGGGAGAGTTACTATAGGTGTTCCATTTACAGTCAAGGGGGTTTTCATCTCGAGTGCTATATTTTTGTATCCACTAAAAATATGTATGCACATTAAAAAAATCGCAAGGCAATGAGTTTGAAAATTTTTTTAATTTCAAAAATTAAAATGACTCAAAATGAGTTTGAGCAGGTGTGTACAGGTCACAGGTCATTAGATCAGGGAAACGTCAGAGAGACTGAGTGGCTACGTTAGAATGTGGGGGTAGGTCTTCCCTGGTGGTCCTGTGGCTAAGACTCCCTGCTCCCAATGCAGGGGGCTGGAGTTATCCCTGGTTGGGGAACTAAGATCCCATGTGCCGCATAGTGCAGCCTAAAAACAAACAAAACAAAACAACAACAACAAAAGAATGTGAGGAGGAGGTTGAATGGTAAGGAAAAGAAAAAGGTAGGTGGGGCAATGGGCTCCATGATAGAAATAATCATACTTGATGAATAATTCACTGCCTTCACCTTTTTTAGCGTTAACCTCAACACTTTTTGCCTTTAGTCCTTTTTAAAATAAAAAATCAGCCACAGCCACTAAAAAACCTCTTTCAATCTCACAGTTGAGGTCCTGCTGTGAAGACACTAGCTGCTTAGGAAAATCCCAATTGACTGCTGTTCCTGTTACTTTAAACTCAAGTCCTGCAGTGTTACATCATTGTCTATAGGTGTCTGGCATGTGGCTAGACATCAGTAGATCCACACCATCAGCTTTCATTATTATCTTCATTTACTGGGAAACCACTGGCTGTCAACCAAGTGCTTTGGCGAATTATTTTAGCTGTAGTTATGATGGAATTGGTTTAAACCTTTCTACAGGGGAAGATTTCTTACAACAAGGCTGTCAGCTTGGACTAAATTCTTGATGTCCAGTTTGTACTTCACTGACTTTCCAGTAAGAGATGCTCTAAATAAAGGGCTTACTTCCACTGTCTAATAAAGATGCCATGAAGAGGTAATACCCCCAAAATTAGCAATCAGGAAGAAAGGAACTCTGACCATTAAGACTGATGGCCTTGAACTATGCCCACATCTGGTACTCTAGACTATGTCATGGGCTCCAGCAGTACAGGCTAGTCACCAGCATCAAGATATATGTCTATAGGATGTTATCAGATCAGGGAAGACTCCTTTAATTTTAGGAAGAGTTACTATTGTTATTTTTACTGTTATTTAGGTTAGTAATTTTTTTTTTTTGCCTTAATATTAGACTCAGTTCTTATAAGTGTTAAAAAGCAAAATTCAACTGAATAAATTTTAAAGATCTCTTTAGCTTAATTCGGTAGTCTGAGAATTGGGCAACATCCAATCAAGCAGATAGAAAAGACCTCTGAAGAGCTATAAAGGCAAGAGATTTTATAGACAGAAGGGAGTGGAAAAGGGGAGTTGCATAGGCAAACAAGCTAACTGGTTGTTGCAAGGTTACTTCCCTTATAGCGGCTGGCAGGGGTCTACCAGGCAGATCACCTCCTCTGTGCTGATGGGGTGGTTCCTCTTTAAGAATCCATTTCTAGGAGAGCTGAGGCTGTAATTCAGTTAAATTTGATGATGTGGTGCTTAGCATAAGCAAATCCATTTTGGGCCTATTGTCCTGTCTTTAACATCAGAAGATATTAGAATTAGGGATTAATTTCTGAGCCATGTAGAAATATTTCAAATTGTAACTCTTATTTATTTATTTTTTTTACTTAAACGTCATCATGCTTATAAAAAATTAGGATCAGTGCCACTAACTCTTTCCATCCTTAGGTCAATTTCTATTCTCAGTCCCAAAGTCACTTGCTCATTACTGCCACATATGATGGATCTGTCGATTGGCCAAATGTGTCTGGGGGCTTTTCCTCATCTTTCCAAGATATTCTCCTCAGCTGCCTATACTTTCATTAGTTTGAAATTCAAAATATATTTTATTCTAATGAATAAAGCCTTTTAAAAGCAGGAACATCAGTTTGATTAACTTTATGAATGGAAAGAAAATAATATTACTTGGTGGTGATAATTTTTTTGTAAATTAGGTCTCATTTTCCCATTTGTTGGAATTACAATGTCAAAAAAATCTTTAGATTCATTTCAAATATTTTTTCATATTGAAAGATTTCTAAACATGAAGCCTTTACCTTTTTCTCTCTGCTCTGCCATCCCCACTCCTCAATTATTGACTTATAAATGAAACCAACACTGAAATCTAAAGCACAGCAACTTTGTCTCATATACTTGTTTCTTAGACAATTTAGTTTTTATCATATGAAATTTCATCATCATGATATGGTGGTTTTATTCAGATTCTCACACATTTTATATTAGTTTAATTTTTTGTCAAGGAATACTATAAGAACAATTTTGTTCTTTCACATTACCCCAATACTTGTAGAATCATAGCTAGCTTTTTTCTTTGAAACTTTCCAACAATTCATAGCAGATTCCAAAAATAACCTGTTCTTTTACCAGTGGGGAGAGAGAAGGGAAAGGAACGTGATAAAGGTAAGGGATTAAGAAGTACAAACTACTATGTATAAAATAAATAAGCTACATGGATATATTGTATAGCACAGGAAATATAGCTGATATATTATAATAAACTATAAATGGAGTATAAACTATATAAATATTGAATCACTGCATTGTTCACCTGAAATTAATATAATACTATAAATCAACTATAGCTCAAAAAACCCCCCAAATCTAACCTCTTTCTGTATTGTATGTCAAATTAGCCACAGAAATGTGGCTTTTGGGGATTGGACACAATGAATTCTTCCCAGAGAGTAACAATGTCATTAGAGGAAGAGTGAAATGGTTTTAATAGCATGAACTATTTCCGGTTTTCTTCACTTGGCAAATCTTCTGCTTTAAATTCAGGTTGCTTTAAGACTGGGATCATCTTGAATGTCACTGAGATGAACTTTTAACAAATCTATAAAAACTTGTTAAAAATAGCAACAACATTTGTGAAATTTAGTTGGGCAGCCTGTGGTATTCATACATACAATCTATGTTTTTATAAACATAGAAGTAAGACACAATCAATATTTCTGATTTTATTCATGATTTGCCATATAATTCCCTCTCATGGATAGAAAAACATGGGGAAGATTTAGTTCAGGAATTTGGGGAGGAGGCATAGAGTGAATAGATCTGGAATCTTGGATACAGGATTATATGAAGATTGTTATTTTTATTTCACTATTTCCTCATGGGTTTAACTTTTATTAAATTTAACATATCCCATTATTTTCTGTGGCATTAAACACTTAGATAGGAAAAACAATGGTTCTGGAAATAAATTGCGAAGTGCAGTTGCTTTGTACTTTAGTGATAGAGCTAATCTAGAAGGAGAAAAGTGGCCCAGAGACCTCTTTGTGTGAAGTATCTCAACATATTGCTGTCTGTTATATTGTACCGAACACATGCACTTCTGTTTAGTAATATTTTGGGGAGCTGAGATTTAGGGCAGAAAAGATTGGAGCATCTTTGCAACTAATTCTACAATTTTATAGGGTTATTTATTTATTGGTACTGTGATGAACATGCATTATTTGTAATAACATTTTCAGTTTAACATTCCTTTTTTATTTAACTCTGGTTTTTAAGACCTTCGAGTTTTTCTTTGCTTTAGCTTGGGAAAACCAAATAAGTGCAAGTTTCCTCCAAGACACCTCATGAAAACATTTTTTTTAATAAAATCAAGAGTGAAACGAGTCTATATTTATTTGGAAGATCATCTGACTACTGCTAAATGGAGTATCTCAATCTGAAAGTGAAATCTGTTTCACTGCTAAAAATTGCCAAGAGTTTTTTGACTGAGATTTGGGAATCTGCAGAAAATGTAAAAGTTTTTTTTTTTTTCTACAATAATCTGTTCAGTGAACAAGCTGTGAAAAATAGTTCTGTATTTTGTCCATGTGATGCAGCAGACGGTAAATTTCCATTTTAAAGAACGATATGAGTAGCTTCTGGCATCCGTCTCTATTGCCTTACTCGAATCTACTTACACTGAGTTACAACAATGCAGTTTATTATTTCTTTAAAGCAAAAAATAAGAAGAGATCTTATATTCTTTCTTTCTTTTTTTCCCCATAGCTCAGCTCTATCCCTTTATCTGGGATCAGTAATATGAGGACATTTAGAGGCCTTATCAAAATGAGACTTCAAATGCCACAACTGTATTAAGAAGATATTATTTTCATGCATTTAAAACTTTGATTTGAAGAGCTTTAGAATTTACTATTTCTTTCTAAACATATTCTTTTGAGGTAGGTGGTTTGATAACAAACATTTATTATAAACTCTTAAAGGATATATTTTTAAAAGAAGTATAATTATGATTCTTATACAGACACAAAATGAACATGTGCTTAAAGATTTTTATCTATTCATTAATTAACGAAAGAAGCAGTAAGATGTTATAAACTGCTTAAAGGAAAATTCAAATTTGCCTTCATATACACATAGGTAAATAAAGAAGGCTGGAATGAATTGGCAAGTAGATGCAAAACTGGTGAATATTTACAGGCTAATAATTGTATTCTATAGGTCATAACATTTAAATGTCTATGGACCAGAATTATTCATATTATTTTTAATTTTCTATAGCTCAAAGATTCAAAATATCTCAAAGACAGTGAAAAGCAGAGATAATCTGGAAGGGTGTGCTAGACACTTAATGATCTTTTTGGTTTGTTTCAAACTGTTTCCCAATTTTTAACCTACAGATCCAATTAAAAAGTACTTTTAACATTTTCCACTGAAATTAATTGACTTTGTTTCCTGATTTGCATGTTACCTATTTAACCAAACACCTACATGAAACAATGTCTGACACATAAGTGGTCTATTCATATTTGTTGAATGGATAAAATTTTTCTTGTATTATCTACTGAATATTTTATAAGTAGCACAGAAGTACAAGTTAGTCTGTTCTTTTGTTCCCAAATCTCAAGCATGTCAGAAATATTCTGAAAGAAACTGGGGATCACCTTCAAGGCTTTGGTACCTACCTTTCTTTTGCTTTTGATCTTTTCACAGTCAATGACACATCATCTGAGAGAGCAGGAGATACATAAATGGAAACCATGAGTCAAATTGCCCAGTCTTCCCAGTCCCCATGGCTGGGCACAAACTCCGGTGGGTGAAGTCAGGATCACACTGGCTCTGGGGTAAGCCGCCTCTGAGAGCAAAGTCTTACCTTTCTGAAGCCCTTAGTGTACCTTTCTGAGGACTTTACTGCAAGTCAGATGCTTGTCACTAGGATTTTGACAATATTAGGTTGTCCCACGAATTAATGTTTATGCAGCCTCCACTAACTTCAGCTAGATGATAACCAAAGGAGTTTAGTTTCAGATTTCTGAGGCCTCCTCAGACTCTGATGCTCATACAATCTTTTTCTCCCTCACTTGTCTGATGACTGAAATTCTGTAACTTCATTCCTTAGACTTATCAATTGTGATGACATGGCTGATGTGTATATATATTCTCTTGAGAGAGGTAGAGTTATTATTAACATTTTATGTATTGCACACTTCCCTGGGGGAGAAAAGTAGTGACCTGACCGTGATTTATTATCCTATTAAGATTCTGATGTGGGAAATGAGTGTCAGACAATAGGCTCCAAACATTAGGGACAGGTCAGAGTGAGGCAAAGTCAGGAGTGAGAAAGTGGTGCAAAGTAGAGCCCAGTGTCTTCAAAAATGTCACACCCTAACCCTCTTTTGGTTAATGTCTCCAATGTATTTTTATAAAACGATTCTGATGTTACCAGCAGCATTACAAAATGGAGGGCATTCATTTTACCGTGGAAGACTGTTAGCAAAACTGAAAGCTTTTCATAATGGTGGCTATTTTGGATCTTTATTTAATCACTGGATTTCTTTGTTACTTATTTAAAAGTTTGAGAAGTTGTCTTTCAGATATTTTATCATGCTTATGCTCTGCTGCAAATCTGAATATTCTCTTACGGTTGACAAGCATTTTCATATATATTATCTCATTAAATCTTTACCATAATGCCATAGTTCTTATTGTGAGAGACAATCTTTGACTCAAAAAGTGTATTTTCCCCATTCATGGCAAGCTTTTCTGTGCGAAATAAATGACTATCCTATAAGTAGTTTGTCCTCATCAACTATATGGGTGCTGTAAGTTGATGAGACTAATTACTTTTGTTGTGGTAGTCCATATCCTGCATGAAGATAACAAAAAAAGACAACACTCTGGAGCCACAGCCTGATTCATCTGCCATTTATAGGTGTGGTTTAGTTTTTCCTTCCTCTCTGGCTTTGCTGTTACCACTGAAGAAATTAGTTCTATAAACACTTCAAGTCTTGACTCACTGACACTTTGTACTTTGTCATCCAATATTTTCAGATACTGTAAAATTTGAATGAAGAAATCCTGGAACATAGGTTATCCGTTGTTCTCATCTATAACTCTCTATTAAAGCAGTAAATGGATTGGAATGAAAGTTAGACTTTGAAAAATAATGTGACTTTTAAAGATAAGAAAAAACGATCGGGTAATTTCCACTCCAAATAGCTAGTGTGACTTTAGATGAGTGACTTAATTTTCTAAAGTGGAAAGAATAATACTTTTGGTTTAGGGCATAGAGGTATTGTGAGGATTAGGGACAGTGAAATATTCTTAGTTAAAAGATATTATTTAAATGCAAAGCATTATTACTATGAAAAGAAATAGAGGACCTAAGTTACGTTCTGATTAAATTTGCTTTTAAACTCTTGAACCTGAAAGGCCAAAGAAGTCTATTCTTGTATATATCATTTTGTGCACGAGAGCTGTCTACCTATGTGACTTTGGATGAATTTTCATTAAATGAATGAATATGTTTCATTCAAGGATTCCTATCTAGCTTTATTCTTTCTAGGTCAGTAGACAGTTTTTAAAAGTTTGGGTTGTTCAGGCTGTAGGGAGAAATAATTTAGGTGTATCCTTAAGAAGCAGTTAAATTCAAATTTTTATACACTGAATGAAAT
The DNA here is from genome assembly GCF_029407905.1 of Bubalus kerabau. Classification (NCBI taxonomy): domain Eukaryota; kingdom Metazoa; phylum Chordata; class Mammalia; order Artiodactyla; family Bovidae; genus Bubalus; species Bubalus kerabau. Next base: position 140,750,433 of record NC_073626.1, read on the forward strand.
TCTAGTTTGAAAAATCCTTAATCTTAATGTACTCCAAATCATTTTTATATTGTTATTATTTCCTTAAACTAAATCTAGACCTTTCTTATCTACATATCTTTCAATTTTTGGCTGATCAGAAGCTCCACTATGCTTTTAAGCATTTTCCACCTGCTTTTCTAGAGAACTGCACCTCCACTACCGTAAGTAGTCCTGGGATGATATTGGATTTTCATCCAAGGGACTGGATACTTTCTTTTCTCTTCTCTAGTTCTACCAGGGGGTTATTGAGTATCAACACTGGCCAATTAGATGCCCTCTTCAGGAACACCTAGTTTTGAGGAGTTGACTAGGTTTGGGGTGTGGCTAGAGGATTTCCTAGTAGCAGCAAAGGCAGACATGGCAGCTATAATGATGGTGATATTTTTTCTATACATAAGCTGGGTGCTGTGCTTTATGTTTCCTTTTTCATGGTCCTTTGGAGCATCCTTCGATTTTTGCCCACACCCATAGCTGATCTTTTAGTTTCCTGTTCATTTTGTGAGCTCCACAAAATCTTCCAATAGATGCTTTTTGCCTAAAGTAGTTAGAGTGGGTTTCTGTTCCTAACATCCAAGAATTCAGACTGAAAGAGTGCACCTGTGCTTCTGAGGAATAGCAAAGTGATACAGGGAAAGTACTTGAATGTTGCTTGGTTTTAAGTAACACTGACAGGTTGGCCACTATGATTATTATGACTCTTCCTTTAGCACTAACATATGATATTGTTTGGCCTTTCCAGGTGGCACTAGTGATGAAGAATCTGCCTCCCAATGAAGGAGATGTAAGAGATGCAGATTCAATCCCTGGGTCAGGAATCACTGGAGGAGGGCATAGCAAACCACTCCAGTATTCTTGCCTGGAGCATTCCATGGACAGAGGAGCCTGGTGGGCTACAGTGCATGGGGTCACAAAGAGTCCAACAGGACTGAAGCAATGCATGCATGATATTGTTTAAACTCCTTTAGATTGTCATTCTCATAGATAAAAACAGAAATACTTTGTAAGAATCTTGTCCTAGTTCTTTTTGCATGTGGCCCAGTATTAGGTATATAGTTTTAATTCAGCAAATATCTATTGGTTGGACTAAAAAGTAAGCTAAATTTGGCATTCTTAAGCACACAAGAGAAGACTCTACACATGGACATCACCAGATGGTCAACACCAAAATCAGATTGACTATATTCTTTGCAGCCAAAGATGGAGAAGTTCTATACAGTCGGCAAAAACAAACCAGGAGCTGACTGTGGCTCAGATCATGAAGTCCTTATTGCCAAATTCGACTTAAATTGAAGAAAGTAGGGAAAACCACTAGACCATTCAGGTATGACCTAAATCAAATCCCTTATGATTATACATTGGAAGTGAGAAATAGATTTAAGGGTCTAGATCTGATAGAGTGCCTGATGAACTATGGACGGAGGTTCATGACACTGTACAGGAGACAGGGATCAAGACCATCCCCATGGAAAAGAAATGCAAAAAAGTAAAATGGCTGTCTGGGGAGGCCTTACAAATAGCTGTAAAAAGAGGAGAAGTGAAAAGCAAAGGAGTAAAGGAAAGATATAAGCATCTGAATGCAGAGTTCCAAAGAATAGCAAGGAGAGTTAAGAAAGCCTTCCTCAGGGATCAATGCAAAGAAATAGAGGAAAACAACAGAATGGGAAAGACTAGAGACCTCCTCAAGAAAATTAGAGATACCAAGGGAATATTTCATGCAAAGATGGGCTTGATAAAGGACAGAAATGGTATGGACATAACAGAAGCAGAAGATATTAAGAAGAGGTGGCAAGAATACACAGAAGAACCGTACAAAAAAAATATTTACGACCCAGATAATCACGATGGTGTGATCACTCACCTAGAACCAGACATCCTGGAATGTGAAGTCAAGTGGGCCTTAGAAAGCATCACTATGAACAAAGCTAGTGGAGGTGATGGAATTGCAGTTGAGCTATTTCAAATCCTGAAAGATGATGCTGTGAAAGTGCTGCACTCAATATGTCAGCAAATTTGGAAAACTCAGCAGTGGCCACAGGACTGGAAAAGGTCAGTTTTCATTCCAATCCCAAAGAAAGGAAATGCCAAAGAAGGCTCAAACTACCACATGATTGCACTCATCTCACACGCTAGTAAAGTAATGCTCAAAATTCTCCAAGCCAGGCTTCAGCAATATGTAAATCGTGAACTTCCAGATGTTCAAGCTGGATTTAGAAAAGGGAGAGGAACCAGAGATCAAATTGCCAACATCCGCTGGATCATGGAAAAAGCAAGAGAGTTCCAGAAAAACATCTATTTCTGCTTTATTGACTATGGCAAAGCCTTTGACTGTGTGGATCACAAGAAACTGTGGAAAATTCTGACAGAGATGGGAATACCAGACCACCTGATCTTGAGAAACCTATATGCAGGTCAGGAAGCAATAGACATGGAACTGGACATGGAACAACAGACTGGTTCCAAATAGGAAAAGGAGTACGTCAAGGCTGTATATTGTCACCCTGCTTATTTAACTTATATGCAGAGTACATCATGAGAAATGCTAGGCTGGAAGAACAAGCTGGAATCAAGATTGCTGGGCGAAATATCAATAACCTCAGATATGCAGATGACACCACCCTTATGGCAGAAAGTGAAGAGGAACTCAAAAGCCTCTTGATGAAAGTGAAAGAGGAGAGTGAATAATTGGCTTAAAGCTCAACATTCAGAAAACTAAGATCATGGCATCTGGTCCCATCACTTCATGGGAAATAGATGGGGAAACAGTGGAAACAGTGCCAGATTTTATTTTTTGGGGCTCCAAAATCACTGTAGATGGTGACTGCAGCCATTAAATTAAAAGACGCTTACTCCTTGGAAGGAAAGTTATGACCAACCTAGATAGCATATTCAAACTCAGAGACATTACTTTGCCAACAAAGGTCCATCTAGTCAAGGCTATGATTTTTCCTGTGGTCATGTATGGATGTGAGAGTTGGACTGTGAAGAAAGCTGAGTGCTGAAGAATTGATGCTTTTGAACTGTGGTGTTGGAGAAGAAGACTCTTGAGAGTCCCTTGAACTGCAAGGAGATCCAACCAGTCCATCCTAAAGGAGATCAGTCCTGGGTGTTCATTGAAAGGACTGATGCTGAAGCTGAAACTCCAATACTTTGGCCAAGTCATGAGAAGAGTTGACTCATTGGAAAAGACCCTGATACTGGGAAGGATTGGGGGCAGGAGGAGAAGGGTACGACAGAGGATGAGATAGCTGGATGGCATCACCGACTTGATAGACATGAGTTTGAGTAGACTCTGGGAGTTGGTGATGTACAGGGAGGCCTGGCATGCTGCGATTCATGGGGTTGCAAAGAGTCGGACATGACTGAGCGACTGTACTGAACTGAACCAAACTGAAGCACACAATAGGCAACCCATTATTATGTTTGATTAAATTCAACTTAATTCATTGAATCCTACTATGTCCAAATTACTTTGAAGAATGTAAGCCATGTCCTTAACTTTAACAAGTTTGCAATTTCATAATGAAAAGAGGATGAAATAAGAAACTTTAGAATTTATTCCTCTACATGCACTTTGTATGTGTGTGGCTTTGATGCTCTAGTATTGCATAGTAAATTTGAACCCTGTTTTTAAGATTGACTTCTCTCAACCATGAGTAGTCTAGTGCTAAGTATATAAAAATTGAATATAAACTCAAAACCTACATATTGTGTGATGCTCACTGGTGATTTGGATTAGAGTTTACCTGTTACCTCTATAACATGGGATAATTGAAATTTTACTATATTTAATTGACATTCTGATTTTAACTGATTCCACTGAAAGTAGAAACAGTATTTTGTATTTTACACTAGAAGCTTGTTTTATTCAATTAATGACCATGCAGAGTATGTTCATTTATAAAGTATTGATAAAATTGAATGAACCTGAAAATTGGACTGAGTGCCAGGAAAAAACATTTAAGCCAATGAGTACATGGCCCTTATCAGAATACCCAGAAAGAGTTATAGCTGTATTTCTACATTGTAGTATAGGAAACATCAATTAGGACAAGAGTGAACACCATCCTCAGGGTCTCTATTCTCAAGGTTCTGACTGTATAGTGACTTACAAGAGGGAGAAAGAGGACTTTATATTATAGGAACTGATAACCCCCCATCTCAGTATCTTTAAGCCAAAGTTTTGCAAGTATGGCTCTTCAGCGGAGGACAGGGAAGCCTGGTGTTATGCAGTCCATTGGGTTGCAAAGAGTCAGGCACAATTTAGTGACTGAGCAACAACAAATGGCTCCTCAGCTATAGAATATGTGTGACTGTTCTGGTCTCTCAGCTTCTGTCTGCTCATGACAAGAAGCTTGCTTTAGAATATAAATCATCTTCATCACCAAAGACACTGTTAAGTTTGACTAAGTTTTTTAATAGCAAGACTGTACTGATGAAGGAAGCTGGCCATTGATTTACAGTTTGACACGAGTTCCTCATTTCATTGTAGACTGAAAACAAGTACTTTGTAGGCAAATCACCTTGAGCAGGGCTGGTTGGTATAGTGTCACCTGGGCTGCTTGTTCAACTGTGGCTTTAGGGCCACAGAGAATGCCAACTGAAAATAGTACTTTGCGGAGGAGACTCCTAGCAATCCTTAAAACATTCTCAAGACAGGGGGCAAAATTTATTTTTCCAATTTTCCCCAAATTAGATGATATTATTTTGCACATTTCCATGAAAATAAGAGAGATGGTCAATCTCTCCAAGGTGAACATGAATATCTCTATGGTTTAAGCTGCATTTTCCCCTCGTGTTTGTGATGTTACACATTCTGAATACTGATAGCAAGACTATGTGGACAGGTACATTTACTTAGACAACTTCCTATATATTAGGAATCTTTTCCTTGGTTTCCCTTACACCATCATTGATTCAAAACAAGGCTCTTACTAATTATCCTAGGGGAAAAAATATGATCTAATTGATATTCACGTAAAATCCTTATTTGAGCAGGATGAGGAACTTTCTATAATTTTGAGATAATAATTGGGGATGAGATTTTAATAGAAAAACAAAATTGAATCTGTTTGTCTTCTGTGATAGTTAAAATTTCTTGGTTCCTAAGCTTTTGAACTGTGGGTTGGAGAAGTCTTTTGAGAGTCCCTTGGATTGTAAGGAGATCAAACCAGTTAATCATAAAGGTAATCAATCCCCAATATTCTTTGGAAGCACTGATACTGAAGCTGAAGCTCCAATATTTTGTCCACATGATGTCAAGAGCCAATTCATCAGAAAAGACCCTGATGCTGGGAAAGACTGAAGGCAGGAGGAGAAGGGGGCCACAGAGAATGAGATGGTTGGATGGCATCACTGACTCAATGGACATGAGTTTGAGCAAGCTCCAGGAGTTGCTGAAGGACAGGGAAGTCTGGAGAGCTGCAGTCCATGGGATCGTGAAGAGTTGGACACGAATGAGCTACTGAACAACAACAACAGGATGAATAAATATTTGATTAGCATCAGTTGATCCCGATTTGTGAAGGTCCTTCAGTTTGGGGACAGCATAGAGACATCTGTGACCTGAGAGCTACAGGTCCAGCTCCTCAGAGTTTCAGGGTGCAGGGAGACTACCTAAACTGATATCCTGCTGTTAGCCATGTGCAATCTGAGAAAGCCTTGCCACCTGAAAACTGGGAACTTCTCTTTTGTTGTGAAGGATTTGAATTGCAGATCGGAAGGCAGGTTGTGAAATACATGAGGCTGAAATTGGGGTTCTTGGGACACTTGATATAGGAAGTCAGAGCTTTAATTTTTAATAACTCATTCTATTTCTTTTGTATGGAGTGGGATTTAGTGATTTTGATTGATGTTGTTGCTGAGTTGTGTCCGACTCTTTGTGACCCCATGGAGGCAGCTAGGCTCCTCTGTCCCTGGGACTTTCCAGGCAAGAACTCTGGAGTGGGTTGTCAGTTCCTTCTCCAAGGGATCTTCCAGACCCAGGGATCAAACCTGTGTGTCCTGTATTGCAGGTGGATTTTAGTGACTGTAATTATAGCAATAGGATTCCATAGAAAATAAAATTTTGTTTTGTTTAGTTGCTAAGTTGTGTTTGTCTGTCTGCAACCCTGTGAACTGTAGCTCATTAGGGTCCAATATCCATGACATTTCCAGGCAAGAATATAGGAGTGGGTTGCCATTTCCTTCTCCACTGATTGATACTAATAGTGCCCATCAGTATCTGAGTCTTTGCTCCTCTCTGGCATATGGAAGACTACAAGTTTTAGGCTTGCAGTTGGAGGAGACACAAGAATAGTTCTGGCCAAAAGGTGTGAATACAGGTGATGTCATCTTCAGGTTGAAGCCTGGAAGAGGGGGGATAGGATATCTCCAGGTGTTCTTCTGCCTCAGCAACTATAGGACCTCATATTGAGAAGACGGTGCCCCAAAATCAAAGTAGATTCTCCAAGTTACTGCATGGAAGACAGTCACCCTGGGATGTTGCCTTAACTCAGAACAGGCTTTACACAAATGAGAAATAAGCCTTGGTAGTGCTGCCCTACTGAGATTATGGGTTTATTTGTTACCACAGCATAGCTTAGCTTAACAGACTGGTAAAATGATTTACTAATAATTGCCTTGGATAGCTCAATCTTTAGGTTCTAGAAATAATTCAGATTATGAAAAGTCTGGTTAAGCAAGAACTACTTCTTTGTATTCATTTAGTAATTTGTTCAACTATTCAGCAAGAGATCTAGTGTAGGTGGTATGCCAACCCCTGCGCTGTGCCAAGGGAAGCATAGTATCACAGTGAGCAGCATGTGCTCTGAATCAACTGCTTGAATTTGAATCCTGGTTCCACTATATATAAGCTGTGTGATTGCTGCTGAGTCTTTAACCTTCATCTCTTACTTTATCTTTTCACGTGTTAGACAGCAATTGTAACAGTACCTACCTAATGACTTTGTGAAGATAAAAGGAGATAATATATGTAAAGCACTTGGCATTATGCCCTGCGATGTAAATGATCAGAAATATTAGCTATTATTATTTGATGGCATCCCTGTCTTCCAGCAGCTCTTATGATATTCCAAATGAGAATATCATAGTCTAGTAGTGAAAACCATTTATATTAATAATTCCTGTATTATAATTTTATTACTGTCATAACAAATTACCATAAACCTCATACTTAAAGTGACACAGATTTACTATCTCAGTTCTACAGGTAGAAAGTCTGCATTGACCTGACTGGGTTCTCTGCCCCGTTTCGGAGGCTGGAATCAAGATGTCCACCAGTTGATTCTTATCTGAGGCTCTGGGGAGAATCTGCTTCCAAGCTCATTCAGCTGTTGGCTAATTTCAATTTGCAGTTTTAAGACTCAAGTTCCCATAGTCTTGCTGGCTCTCAGTGGGGGACTGCTCTCACTCAGCTCCTAGAAGCCTTACTCTCCAGAGCCCACAAGGGTTGGAATCTCTTTGACTTCCCTTTCACCTCATCACTCTTCTGCCTCCAGCTGGAGAAAGTTCTCTGCTTTTAAGGGCTGATGTGATTAGCTTGGTTTATCTAGATAATCCAGGATGTGTGTGTGTGTGAGTGCTCAGCCACTCAGTCATCTTCCATTCTTGGTGACCCCATGGACTGCAGCCCACCAGGCTCCTCTATCCATGGGATTTCCCAGGCAAGAATACTGGAGTGGGGTGCCATTTCCTCCTCCAGGGGATTTTCCCAACCTAGGGATTAAACCCATGTCTCCTGCATCTCCAGGCAGATTCTTTACCACTGAGCCAACTTTACTCCTATTTCAGATAATCCAGGATAATTTCCCATTAAAAAGCATTTTAACCCTAATTACATCTGCAAAGTCTCTTTTTGCTATGCAATGCTAACAACATCTTCACAGGTTCCAGGGACTAAAGCATGTACATCTTTGGGGAACCATTATTCAAGGTCTACCACAATTACCCTGGGTCCACAATTTACCTTTTTCCTGTTCTTTATAATGATACTACTACCTATTGAGTGCTTTCTGTGTGCCAGGTAATAAACCATACCTCTGTCTCTATATCGCTATCTGCATGTGTGCTAATTCACTTAAGTTGTGTCCAACTCTTTGCGACCCTATGGACTGTAGCCTTCCAGGCTCCTCTGTCCATGGGATTCTCCAGGCAAGAATACTGGAGTGGGTACCCATGCCCTCCTCCAGGAGACTTTCTCAGCTCAGAGATCGAAATTATGTCTCTTATGTCTCCTGCATTGTCAGGCAGTCTCTCTATATTAGTGCCAGCTGGGAAGCCATTTCCCTGTCTATAACTTTCTAATTTCATACAACTCTGCAAGCAAGTTAATATTATTAATCCATTTTAAAGATAGGGAACTGGTGCTTACAAAGATTTTTGAATTTGCCCAAGATAGATTTTCATAGCTGATAAGTAGGAGAGAAGGAGTTTCAAACCAGATACGACTGCCTCCCTTGGGACTTTAGTGCACTAATAATCCATGATGCTCCTGGGTCTCCTTTCAGTGTCATGATTAGTCCATTTATAAGACCAGTGGGCTCCCAAACTGGCAGTGGCTCAATAGTTAAGGTTCTACTCGTCTCTCTAGAGCCATCTACATGTTTGTCTGCATCCAGAGTCACAAACTTATTTTGCCCATCTCTTGCTGTTTGGGGTCAACATCAGGAAGAGAGGTGGGATGGTGCTGATGGTCAGTGGGTAGACATTGCTCATCTTACAATAATGATAATAATAGCTGATGCTTATAAAGAACCAATTATGTGCTGGGCCTTGTGCCAAGCACTTCAGATGGAGCCTCAATACTCATTTCATTCTCAAAACAAGTTTACCAGGGAGGTGCTATCACCAGCTACACTTGAGGGCATGGAATTGAAGTCCAGAAAGCTTATGTAACTTTCTTAAGGTCACACAGCTAGAAAGCAGGGAAGGTAGGATTTGAACCAAGCCTCAGAGCTCCCTTGTGCTTCCCAGGTGGCACTAGTGGTAAAGAACTTGCCTGCCAATGCAGGAAATGTAAGAGACATGGGTTCAATCCCTGGATTGGGAAAATCCCCTAGAGAAGGGCATGCAACCCACTTCAGTATTCTTGCTTGGAGAATCTGATGGACAGAGGAGCCTGGTGGGCTATGGTCCATAGGATCACATGGGCTTGGACATGACCAAAACGACTTAACATGCAGAGAGCTATTTGTCATTTCTTCTTCTCCTCTCTGCCCTCCAGTAAAGTTGAGAACAAGAGGATCTGTAGTCAAGACGGGTTGGGGCTTTTGGCTGGGGTCAGTAAGAAGATAATCTAGAACAGATGTGGCAGCCCTACCTCCAGATTAGGGTATGGCATCTAGTCTGCCAGCTCCTCTCTCTAGCATGGGAGTGAGACCCCATGAGTCAGACAGCCCAGGCTGCTATTAATATGTCATAGAACCAGAAAGAGGGGCCCTTGTCTGATTCTACACTGACAATGCATTCAGCAAACATTTCACATAGTTACCTTTTTCCAACCCCAGAACGCATCTGTGTTGACGGTTTTTATGTCATTATAAGCAACACTCCTTTTCCTTTCCACATTGCTGTGCTGAGCAGCTAGTTGTCCTGACCTTTATTCCTTTTCCTTTCAAAGAGGGTGACATGGTAAAAGAATGCACTAGGAGTCTGCTTGTACTTTTATTTATTTATTTTTTGTCCTGATTTAGGCTCCTTTCACAAATATCTTGAAAACTCAGTTTTACTTATGTGACTGTTCTAAATTGCTTTTGAGGAAAGTTGTTAAAAAGTGATAAAGAGGGGTGGATGTGTGTGCTTGCAACATGAAAAGTTCTTGGCCGTAAACGAAAAGGACTGAAAAGGAAATTAAATACATGTTTTTGAAATTATTATACTCTAGAGAAAAGGATATGTAGATATTTTAGAAAGGCTTTTGTAGCTTCTATACCTTTTTCAAATTTTATTGGATTTGACATTCCACAATTTAGAATGATATAAATTATGAGGACAATGACAAGTTTGGTCATAATGACAGAATTTTTTGGTACCACAGACTAAATCTATAATGATGATATTTAAACTGAATGAGAATTTCTTGAGATTTTATATATTAATACAAGAAGAATTCAGATGACTTACATTCGTATGTGGACTAATATTCCCTTGAAAATATGTTCTAAGTTAACATTTAAAAACAATGACAATTAATATAGTCTTAATTATTGGGCTAGGAATATAAATGTGTTATAATTGTCTTTATTTTCTTTCCTTTAAGTGGCACAGATATCTTGCAAGATACATTTTTTAGGACTGGATTTTATAGCCTTTAATCTGAACTATAGTACTTAATCCTGAAAGTTTTTCATAGCTAGATCCAATATTATTTAATGTTGTGCAGAAAAACAGAAACTTCAAATTGATAGAAGGTTTGTTCACATTCATTAATGTAAAAGGGAACTCTTTGTGATATAAAAATGTTTCTTGAGCTCCTGCCAATTAAAAAACAAACTAGAAAAGTCATCTGAAATATAATCGAAACATAACACTCAACAGCTGAAGGCTGCTATTTGGAAAACTTTGATGAGCCTGTTAGAGAGGTGGGATCAATTTCACCTTTTGACAGCAATGGAAATGTGTCTTAGAGGTTTTCAAGTTATAAGGTATGTTCTGGTTCCATTCTAAAATTAAAAACTGTCAACTTATTCTAGAATTTGACTCATATTCAATTTTAAGTTCTCCTTTGTCTAATAACTTTAAACTGTAGCACAGATGGGACGTTTTCTTTTCTAACTTTTATGATAGGTTATCAGATCAACAACGGCTAGCCTAATAATTGCACAAAACCATAAAGCATGCCTTGAAAGAAGAAAATTTAGGATTTTAATAGGCATTTGGGTTTTGATGAGCATGTGTTCAATCTTGCTGCATTCTTATAAAATGGAAAGTTTCAGTTTTCTGTTTGTAAAACAACTGCAGGCTGAGAACGCTGTTGCAGTTATCAGCAAAGCTCAATACTGTTTTTGGACTTAGCAACCTTACCAATTGGACTTTGAAGAGTCCCTAAACCGTGTGGGAAACTATTTTGAGACAAAATTCTTCCATCTCACCTTCTTTGTATTATAACTCCATTAATTTAATACAGCACTAAATGATTAACCCTTACTGACTTAATCTTTCATTAACGACCAATGGTTGATAGAAATACCATCAACAGAGAATGAAATCATTCATTCATATATCCCTAAATAATTATTGTATAAAACATTGCCTGAGTCCTGAAGATGCAGCAATGGGCAAAACAGAGTTTTGCTATTCTAGAATTTACAAGCAAAGAAGCTAAACCTCTTCTCTTTGTGGGAAACACTTTCCATTAAGTCTAATGGTACATTAAGTCTAATTTTGCAAATAAAATCTCATTGTAACATAATCTCTAGCCAATTTCAGTTTGTGGTATACTTTAAAAACGCCAAATATTGACTGGTAATAGCCACATACTGCTATTTATTTCATTTATTTAAGTGAATTCAAAAAAAATTAACAGACTATTACAGCCCTGGTGGATCAGCTGGTAAAGAATCAGTCTTCAATGCGAGAGACCTGGGTTTGATCCCTGGGCTGGGAAGATCCCCTGGAGAAGGGAAAGGCCACCCACTCCAGTATTCTGGCCTGGAGAATTCCATGGACTACAGTCCATGGGGTTGCAGAGTTGGACATGACTGAGCCACTTTCACACACACACACACACACACACACACACACACACACATACATGTACTTACTATTATGTTGCATCTGAGATTAGCTATCTTTGGCAGGAATCTTTTTAGCCTAAGGCTTACCTGTACAACAAACAAAATCAAAGTCATAGGTATTACCCTTAGGAGGAAATGGTGAAATATTTGTAAATTTTTCCTCTCTGGATTCTTCCAGTGTATTTTACTTTGATCTTGCTCTGATCTTAATGGCCCCATAGTGGTTAGCATAACCACTAATACACAACTAAAATGGTAGAACAATAAGTTACAACTTGTATTACTATGTGCTTGGCATTGTGCTAAGCACTTTACATGCTTTATTATATTTAATTATTACAACAATCCTATGAGGCAATTAGTCTCATACTTTACAGATGAGAAAAACTGAGAAAGCTGAGTACAGAGAAGTAACTTAACCAAGATCACAGACCGAGGCAGAAAGACTTGCACCCCCGAGATGATGCTTGCCGTCATTGAGATTAAATATTTGTTGGGGAAAACCCCATTTTTACAGCTCTAGAACTTCTGAGATGCAGGCAAATAGAGCACATAAAAGAAGAAAAAAATAAATGTCTGTCAGATGCAAAAATGGTGTAGCTGTGGTTGTCCTAGTTGTGGGAGCAAGACTTCAGGAAGGCTCCTCATATCACCTGTTGAACCTATTGCACCATCTCCCCAAAGGCAGTTTACGGTAGTTTTCTTTCTCTTCTCCTTCACTACAGCTCCAATAAGTCAAGCAAGGTTAAAATCCCACTCAATAAACTTTGAAATCAGCAATTTCTTTACTATGAAACCAATACAGTTAAAATAGATGATTTAATAACTATTACAATAAAAGTCTATTAAAATAACAATGGGAGTTACATTATTAGGCTGCCCAGCATAGGTACCTTGAATAGTCCAAGATAAGAATAATAAAAGAACTTCTCATCTTTTTCTCTTGGCTCTTCTCTCCTTCTCCAAGCTTTTTTTTCCCCTCTTTTTTTGGTGAGACTGGGTAGTTCTTTGCACAAATCATGAGCATTTAGTTCCTTGTGCTGTGAAAGTGGAAAGTTAGCTAGGATTTTTTTTCGTAAGAATTTTACAGTAGTATAAGAATATAACAAACCTTGAAAAGAATGTCTCCTTCTGATTTCAATAAGCCGTATTTGTGAGAAGCATAATAATGTCTCATTTGCTGGAAAGATCTGTTCAAATATAAATGCCATAACGAGTTGTGAATTTGGTTATAAAGACAGAAAAGTCTGTTACGGTGGTGTCATGCCCTGATAATGTGGCTCTGCCTGTAGACGCATTCATTACCTGCATCTGTGAGCAAATGATTGGACAGAAGGAAATTATTAGGGGTTTTAACTTGATGCATGGGATAGTGGGTATCTCCTTGTGAATTTGTGTGTGTGTAAGGCAGTTAATTAATACAGGGTAAAGCGGGTCCTTAGAGATGGGTACTTTACAACTCTACTGTTGTATACAAGTCTCTTGAGAATTTACAGAGCAAGGAGGATGCTGATCTGATCTAAAGACTGTTTTGCTGCAAATAGAGACTTACTAACCCATGTTGGAAGTGCTGAAGACAATGATTTTAAAGTGCAGGGTGGCATGGGAGTTTCAGAAGCTCTATGGCCAAAGAGGTTTACAAATGCTAATAATGGGTACTGGTCAATACTGGTACTTTTAAAATGCCAGTCTGTGCTTTCCCTCACAGAGAACAGTTACATTTGATTAGGGATCATCTGGGAGTGGGTGCGGGGACACAGCTTTGAGACTAGGAGAACTTTACAGATAGAAGCAGAGAGAACTGGGATGAAGTAATTATTAGTATTGCCGAAGACTCAAGGGAGAGAGTCTTTCTGAACACAGGGAGGTCTCCTGTGGCCTGAGGCTGACATTCTCGGGCTGGTGATGACATTTACTCTCCCAGGTGAGTCTTAAAGCTTTAAGAGCAAAACAGAACTGTAGCTTTTTGCCTTGATTTAGAGCAAACTTCAGGACATATTAATATCAGCGACTGTTTAAACAGAGTAATAGACAACAGCACACCACTTTAACTAAACCCAGCATGCAGGCTAATTTTAAGGCAGCCCAGTTGGTGGAAGCCCATGCATTAATTTATTCTAATAGCAAGTGGGGGAGGTGGGGAGGGAAAAAAGGTTGAAAGGCATTTTTTTTTAAAAAGAACCAAAACCCCCAAAGAACTAGTGCTCAATGTCTTTTTTGGGGGAAGGGGTATTTAACACATACAATTTGGTCAAATTATGGGCAGGATAGCAAGAGAAGCTAGTCAGTTTTAAAAGACCGAGAGTGTGTGAGACAGGACATGATTACTTTCCTGAATCCCCACTTTTTTTTTTTTGTCTTCCAAAAGAGACAAAGGGAAATACTTAAGAACCAATAGTGACAGCAACAAAGCAATCACTGAGTTGCAGGATACCTTTGTCTCTAGGGGGCACGCAGTAATTTTTACATGTCTACCACTGAGTGTCAAACCTTTTCTTTTCTTCTTCTTTCCATTCTGGATGGCCAAACTGATTATCTAAAATAGAAAATTAGCACACAATGGATTTACTCTGCGATACCCCTTATGCAACTAATGGCAAAGCTTGTTAATTGGTTGTAAATGCCAGCAGGTTGCCAGGATAATACTTCAGAAATAAGCGGGTATTCTGATAATTACAGCAATCTTCATCTATAAAAGCTTAAGTAGATGAAGTAGTGGCTGGCTTAAAACCAAGATTTATCCCGCTGCACTCACATTAAAAGAAAAAATAAGATGAAAACAATAATGTAACAAAACAATTATATAGCAGGAAGCTTTGTAGGTTTTAGAGATTGTGAAAACTCAGAAAGTAAAACAGTGCTGTAATAACCAGTTATGGAAAAATAGGCCATTTACATTTGTGTATAATTAAATAGTAGGCTATGCAATTTCACTTTTTAAAGTAAACTGCCTTTTCCTTTTTTTATAGGGCAACGTAGCCATAATTGCTGCATTAAAGCTTTAATGAAAGAAAAAAGCAGCAGATCAAGATGACATGTAACATCTACATTTGTACCGTGGCGCTGTGCTTGTTTAGTAATGGGAAGCTACTGAGGAGATTAAAATTGCAGAATTCTTCATAGTTTGTTCTAAAATTGCTATAGGAAGATCATTCGGGGTCTAAAATACACACAATTTATTTTTCCACCTTCAATCTTCAAGAATTTAATGGCTTTCGTAACTAGTAGGTGGTTGGAAATATGTTTTATATTAGAGAGAGAAGTACTTTGGATCATAAAAATGATCAGAAGTAAGTGGATCAGAATTTAAGCCATAGGGGCCTTCCTAGTGTATTAGAATATTGCCCAAATGTTATATTATAGTGTTTAACTTAGTGTGGTATAAGGAGCTTTCTTGTTCAAAATATCAACAGGTTGGCTTGTAATATTGTTCCTTTATATTTTGCAGTTTCTTTGTCACCCCCACTAACATCAGGAACTGGTGCAAAAGGTAGCCAGCTTATATTATTAAGTAACATTCTGGTAAACAGTTAACAGGCATGTGGGCTTTTGTTTTTAAAAAACAGTCTCTCCTGTAAGCTACTCTCTCCTAAGAAATATTCCTCGGATGTTACATTCCACATAGGTTGGCCATGTTTTCCGTAAACCATCTCTGGCAAATAATGTAGGCAGAGATTGGAAACCTTCATTATGTGTTACAGTACTGAGAAGAGGGTATGCAAACATGCTAAAAACACATCACGCAAGAGAGTTACAAGAAAAATACTAAGGACATTAGTGCCAATGGCTAGAGCAATAAAAAGTAGCCTTAAGAAAGTAAAAACAGGAAAAACCAAACATTTGTATAAACCCTATGTGATTTTATTCTGCCTTTGTAAAGAGAAAAAGGCAAAAGCCATTTCTGGTAAAAGAAAAACCTGAGGAATGAACCCTAGGAAGGCCCAGAATTTTGGCTTTTTCGGTTCTCACTTGAAGAAAGTGATGCAGTTGCTCCGGGGTTTTGTTTTGGTGTTTGTTTCTTGCAGGGTTGATGAAATGCATCTTCATCTATGTGCAGTTCTTCTGGTATGGAAAACTTGAAATACATAGCCTTCTGGAGTGGCTGGCTTCCGCACATAAGTCAGAATATGGTATTGGCATTGGGGCCGGAAGCGCGGGGGTGCAGAGCTCTCCAAGCATGGAGGCGCACCAGGCAGCACCGTGTGGGAAACGGAGAAGCCTGAGGCGGGACACGCCCACCACCACCTCATGGAGATGGGCATCCGCAACAACTTTTTTTTTTTTTTGGTTCAAGTACTACCTGAAGCGAGAGGAGGGGAAGAGGGGGAAAGGAACAAAAAAATTATATTGAATACTTGTGAAACTAGGAAGGGATCCTGGTCTACCACTAAGTCTGGTAGTTAAAAGAAGTTCGTACCTTCGCGTTCTCTGCTGTTGGCTCCTCATTGCTCACATAAGACGCGGCAGCAATGGCCTCGCGCCCTCCCAACAGTATTTCATGTCTTTTGGAGGCTGGCAGTTGTTGAAGCATTTAGGATGGCGCCAAGAAGGCACTTGTTTTAGGCGGACTGATTTAAGATGTTCTTTCATCCACCTCTTTAGTGTGTTTTGAAGGAGCAGAGAAAATAGCAGGGGGAGGCTTTCTTTCCCAGGAGGTTGAAACCAGCAGAGTTTTGGGATCTGGGTAGGTAGAGGTTGAGAGGTAAGCCTTTAGGGGAAGAGAAATGAAACAGAACAGACTTCAGAATAGGAAATGCGTGTGTGTCGCGGGGTGGCGGCGGGGGGACGGGCATCATCCAGTATTGTGTTTTATCAGAAAGCTTAGACACGACTGACTTTCCTTAATATATACTGAAGAAAGCATCTTAAAATAAATCATCTACATTTAGAGAGAGAAAAACTTCCTCAAAAGTAGAAAAACATCGTAAAAAATCAAATTTATGGCCAAGGGCACATGCAGTTTTTGCCAATGTAAGAACTTGTGGAAATTATTCATTTAGTCTAGTTTTACCTTTTCTTAAAGAAGAAAATTGTTTAAGTCTGTCTCATGCTTGAGTTAAATAATCTATTATTCTTAATGATATAACATAGTTTTCCATATGGTAATGAAGTATTTGTGGTAACTTTCCTAAGGACAAATAAAAAGTAAATTGAAGAATTCAGTGCTTGGTGGATTTGTCTTTCATGTATAGAAAGAATATTATCTTTTCTCTGACGTATGCATTCTATGTTGTTCTTAGTCACTCAGCCTTGCAGAACTGTACCTGTCCTTTGATATCTTTCAGAACTGTTCATTATTTGAGTAATGTATATAATCAGATCTATTTACATTTTAGCCTCTTTATGCTACTAGCATTTTTGCCCCATCACTTATGCTTTAGAGAAGAACACACTCCACAGAGTAAGCCTTTGAGAAATTTGTGAATTAATTATTTTTAACTAAAGAGTAGAACATTTTTGATATTTTTAAGGTATTATTGATGAAATTGATGTTAAACTGATAAGAATTTTAAAATAAATATTTCCAAGTCAGTTTGAAGATTAAGTACTTAAAAAGCAAAGTTCTTTGAGTAGAATTTTCTCTTAGCAGAGGAACATACTTTCTGTATGTACAGAAAGTATAGTATGCCATCCTGATGGCACCCTTGCATGAATCGTTGTGTTCGTCCTAACAGTGAACATTTTCTCTGTTTCTGTGTCAGTTGTCACTAATCAGTTATGCATCTGATGTGCAGATCCATCAGGGCAGAGAATTTAAGTCATTTTGGCTTTAACACATATGATATGCTTGTACAGGAGTTTACCAAAGCCCCTTTTGATACATTTTCAGAAGGGGACGTGCATATGTTATGGTACCTCTACAGCAGCAGTGACTGAACTAGCTGACAAGTGACAGGAGGGTTTTTTTCCCTCTTTGGTATTTCATGGAAGTGTGCACAAATCATAACAAGTTGCCTCACTTTCATAAGACAGGGAACATTTCCCTTAAAGCGCACATGGCTATATGGTGTGTTTGTGTACATGAAAATTCATGCTTCTATCAAGTTTAATTTTGCCATTTTTGTTGTTTTTAAATTACAGGTTTGGGGTTTTTGAAGAGGCATAAATAATGGCTTCCCATTTCATCTTGACTGATTTTTTAAAAAAAACTATGTCAAAGTCTTAGTGGAAAAGTAAAGTTCTTTACTATTGAGAGAAACTATTGAAATACAAGTGACCCGTATCTGCTGGGCTGGTTGTTGTTTTATGTATTTGTCAAGAAGCCTCAAAAAAATAGTAAACACCTACTGTATGCCAAGAAGTCCTATGTCAGATGATATGCAGCAGACCAGGGTTCACAATCATCTGTCTGAATTTGGACCCCTGTTTTAAATCAGTATTAACATCAATGACAACAGTAAATATAGGAGCCCTTATGCTGTTATTTCTTCCTTAGGCTCTGTAATGTACAGGCTTATCCCCAACCAAATGCAATGTAGGAAGAATAGTGAAGTAGAGAGGAAGTCATTTCAGTGTCAGCAAGAACTGGCTTCAACCCAGCCTTCAGCACTTAATGAGCTCTGGTTTTGCCTGGGCCTCAGAATCCTCTTCGCTAAAACAGGGAAACTATTGGGAGAGACCAATGCACAAATCACTTACTATATCACTTGAAGATGGATGCTTAATACATTTTGTTCCTTTGAGCTCCCTTTCTCCTGTGACCTCAGAACAAGAAGAGAGTCTATATAGTTCTTTCTAGGTAAACTCAGATCTAGCTGCATTTTTTTAGGTAAACTGAGATTTTTAGTGGTAGGTTCCTGAACCTACAAATGCTGACTGCCTGGCTGTGACATCTAAAATAAGTGCCAATAAAATGATCTGCTCCAAATAGCTAATAAATATATACATATATATGTGATTTTCCTTTTTTCTAGTCAGCAGATGTATTCTTTTTAAATTCTTCAACTTCTTTATAATTAGCTAAGTCATGACATTATACCCAAAGCACTGAATGGGGCCTTTCAACTGCCATGGGCTTCACCTGGAATCAGGGACAGGAGGAAGGACATGGAGGGGAGAATTTACCATGACCTCATTTGGAGCCCAATCACCTCATGGCCCTGAGGTTAGAAGTTGCACAATTCTTTCTGAAGAAAAGCCTGCTTTTAACCTGCTTTAGGACCACAGAGTGTGATTTTTCTATCATATGTAAAATGAGAGCAGTGTTACCAGGCTTGTTTAGACTTTAAAGTCTCTTCTGTGACTGTCTCTTCTGTTTGCAGAGTCTGTCCTCATGGTTAGTATTTCCTCTCTCTCTCCATAACTTCTCTGTTGCTCACCTCGCTCTTCCCTCAGGCGAGTGTGAATCTGAGCTTTTGAGATCTTGAGGAAGCGTCGTCTTCCTTTTTCTTTACATACGAAGTGGCTTCTTTTTCTGTTTATATCCTCATGTGAACATTCTGGATAGTAAGAATGACAGATTATTGGCTCAGTCACAATTTGCCTTACACATAACCTCACTGCCAATTTTATTAAAAAAAGATGTCTTCCTTTATGGAAGAAATAAGCATATCTTGGTCGCGGTAAAAAAAAAAAAAATCCCACAATAACTATTCCGTGAACCAAAATCTTCCATAAAGGCAGATACACCTGATTTCTATTGTGAGCCCCAGACAATGGGGCCTTATTTAACCTGCTTCTTCCCCTATCTTCTCATGTTGTAATCATTTCAGGATGGTCTCTAACCTAATGAAAGAGAACGCTTTTGTGGCAAAATAATGGAAATGATGATGAAGAAAATAATAATAATATCATCTTACAAGGATGCTTTCTATTCTATTTTCCAGGCTGAGCAGTGAGCCCATAACAATGTAAAGCAAGTAGATAATACTGCATACTTAATGTGTTTGTACATTACTTCAAACTTGTCCAGCCTTCTCTTTGCAGTGACTCTGAATGAGGACAGTGAAGAATCTGCTATGATCCCGGGGAGAAGGGAGTGGAAAAATGTCGAATTTTAATTCAGGTGATTTTGTCTCATGCGTGTGCTTATTTAATGTAACTTGATTGGGAAGCTTATTTTTTTTTTTAAACCATGATATACAATTGCAGAAAGAAGACACGTTAATTAAATTCCTGTATTATTTAAACAATTTTGTGGAGAACACCAAATAACTAGCTTCTCCATGATTAGGAGTAATGTGAGATGGGGTGAATAATAATTAGTTATTTTGTAGTGTATCTGTCTTACTCAGAGGGTTAATTTGATTTAGAAAGAAAGATGATGTTAACATTCTTTAAAAGATTTCAGATTCCCTGGGGTAGCTTTTACTTTATAACCCTATTGTACACTTAATATGACTTTTATCATTGTGTCGATGTGTTATCCTTTAGCAGACTGTGATATTTAAGTAAACTTCTGTGATTCAGTTTCACAGTATGATTTAGGGTCTTATGCTAGTTCTCCTGGATCTATGATGCAAGTTGAACTAAAAATTTTATTCTCAAAGTTTTAAAAACAGCCTTGCCTGCTAAAGAAACAATCTTTTAAAAATGATAATAAAAATAAAAAATATATTTAAAAATATTATTCTGATTTATATTGCATTAAAGAAAACACATTTGCTATTATAGATCTTGTAGCATTTGTGTTTTCATAGTTTTAGGTCCCACTTTGTTAGATACTTTAGGAATAGTGTCAGAGGATGTGCAGGATAAAAGAGGTGTTTTAGCTTTAGATGGCAGTCATTGTACATACATTGCAAATGACAGTACTTTTCATGTTGGATATGCTCTGAGAAGTTAATTTGCTGCTGCCACACATATGAATGATGTTAAAACTATTGTGTCATTAGAGATTTATACGACTTACTTATAAAATGAGATGGGATATTTTGGAAGACACACCATACAGTATGGACTTGACTGATGCATTAGAATGACAAACAGAGGGTCTGTGAGAATATATACTTTCTGCTTGAGGCTATAGAGCATGTCAGGTGTCAAGTACTTGGCTCTGATGGGTGGTGTGTTTCTTTAAGGCACTAAAACCTTTAAGAGGTTTGAGAGTGATGATGTCATCAATTAATAACTGACCGCATGCTAATCGATACACAATAGGTACACACTGTAATGGCTTATAAGCATGATGGCTTTTTAATGGCTCATGTATAATTGTTAATTGATTTAAAACAAAGGGAAATTTCTGTCTATTGGGTCAATGGGTTATGGATTATGACTACCTTTTAGTTTGAGATTGCTAATGAATGCTCCTCCTTGCCCTCACCTCCTGTCTTGTTCTTCTATGTTTTTTAATCAGGAATGTCTGTAAACAAGATACATTAGACTGATTATTGGGACTGGAATCCAATAACACTTGTAAAGCCCCAAAGGGTTTTACAAGATTCCACATTGGAGCTTTGCAATATATATCCTACAACATGGAATAGATATGAGTCTGTTTAAAGTTCTGTGCTTACTTCTTTTATAATATATTTTACACAAAAGATGTATGTCATATAAATATGAAGCCCTTGTTACATTATTAAAAATGTTTATATTTGGAATTTCTAAAAGTGTGTAGAGTTAAGAGATTTATACTGGACGTGGTATCTGCCAGAATAAGTGACCTAATTGACAAGGCTGTGATATTACTTCACCATCTAAATTGAGAATCTAATAGACTTACCAAATGTGTATAACTGAGTCATTTTTCTGTTCGGCAGAAAAACTGGCACAATATTGTAAATCAACTATACTTCCATTAAAAAAAAAAACACTAAAAAAAGAATCTAACAGACTTAGAATAGACAATGTCAGAAACAAAATTTGTCAGATGGAATTTTACCTGGGAGATTCCTGTTGGCAAGCACAAGTGCTGCTTGGAGGTGTTAGGAAGACTTAGGAACTGGTTACTATAGTACAGTTTTGTGTTTAATAGAAAAGAGGTGTGTGGTTCTTTATTTTTTCCAGATGGCAGTTATCGCTTCGTCTCCTCCTTCAATTGCCATTCGAGCATTTTTTTTTTTTTTTCTTTTTTATTGCTCCATTCTTGGAGGTCTGCTTTGGAATGGTTCCAGTTATCTTTTTTCATTTAGGCAAATTTTATATCAAAATACTGATTTTATATATACGGAAACTAGTGGTTTGGAATGTTATCCCTATCACCTTTTATATGAATGTGCACGAAGTTTAAAGAGCCAAATGGTATCATAGGAGGTATTGTGAAAAACAGCAGTCCTTTGCCCAAAACACTTCTGACTTCCTGCAGTTCTCACTCTGCAGAGAAACATTTTCAACTCTTCTGGCTGACATTTTCCCCCTGGTGTTTACCTCCATATTTAAAATAACTTAACTGATACTACAGACTCCTCATTTTTCAGTTTGAAATGTTATTTACTGATTTCTTTGTATGGAAGATAGGAATTTAACACCTTTACACCTTCTCCTCTCCAATACTTTTGCTGAAACCTTCTTAAAAAGTTTCAGTGTTTACACTTCTCTCATTATTATTATTAATCCACACGCACACTTTAGAGGAGGTGTAAATCTCCTCTTAGTTAAAAAAACAAAAACAAACAAACAAAAAAACTTCAGATAATCTGCCCAAAAATAGTAGGAAAGGTGAGACCAGAAGTCTTTTTTCACAGGTGGCTCTGTGTATGTGTATGTGGTTGGAGTAGGGGACTGATCTTAAGGGACAAACAGAAGAAGAGAACAGTAAAAGGAGACTGAGAAAGAAAGGGCAATGATGTAGGAGGAAAACAAGGAGAAAATGGAAATCAAAGGAGAGCATGTTGAGAAGTGGGAGGCCATAAACACAGGGCATAATCACAGAGGAGTAAAGAAGAGGAGGATTGAAAGGCATCCTCTGGTGGCTGCTAGAATATTGAGATCCAAAGTGTCAATACAGTGGGAAATAAGCAACTTCGAAATATTCACTTGAGGAACTTAGTTCTGAAGTAAAGGAGAGAGAAGGTAGTTAAAATAGCTAGATGCGAAGGCGATGGCACCCCACTCCAGTACTCTTGCCTGGAAAATCCCATGGACGGAGGAGCCTGGAGGGCTGCAGTCCATGGGGTTGCGAACAGTCGGACACGACTGAGCGACTTCCCTTTCACTTTTCACTTTCATGCATTGGAGAAGGAAATGGCAACCCACTCCAGTGTTCTTGCCTGGAGAATCCCAGGGATGGGGGAGCCTGGTGGGCTGCCGTCTATGGGGTCGCACAGAGTTGGACACGACTGAAGTGACTTAGCAGTAGCAGCAGAGAAAGATAGTGCTGAAAATTTACTGTTGCTGTTTTTCTGCATGAAATCCTTTAGCATGTTTCTAGGGAGATGGCGAAGGACAGGGAAGCCTGGTGAGCTGCAGTCCATGGGGTCGCAAAGAGTCAGACATGACTCAGCAACTGAGCAACAAGGTGAAAGTGTAAATTGAAACACCTGTGGGTGATCAGCAGTCTTTTCCAATCATACCATCCCTGGTGGCTCAGATGATAAAGTGTCTGGCTGCAATGTTGGAGACCTGGGTTCAATCTCTGGGTTGGGAAGATCCCGTGGAGAAGGAAATGGCAACCCACTCTAGTACTCTTGTCTGGAAAATCCCATGAATGGAGGAGCCTGGTAGGCTACAGTCCATGGGGTCACAGTCAGACACAACTGAGTGACTTTATTTTACAATGTTTAAATGGCTATTAAAAGAATTATCTTCATCTTCACGCATTCACACATACACAGACACACGTTGGCTGCTGGCAGTTTGGAGGAGATGTATTCACTTTGCTGATTGGAGCCAAGACAGACAAACTCCTAGTGCAGAGCCGTCACTTCCATCCTGCAGCGGCTCCTTACAGCATCTTTTATCTTCTTCTGCCTCTTGAATGATCTTTGCTGTTAAGAGTTTCCTCTACTCTTATTTTTTTTTGGCCAGACTCATCTGTCCATCTGCCTGTAGATATCATTCCCTTCAAATCCACAGCTACATGGTGTGTTGACTAACTTCATCACACCAGAAAGCTGCTGTTACTATTCAGATTGTACACAAATCCAGACATTTTGCAAGGAAAAGAGATTCCCTTCAGCCTAGTAACATACATTGAGGACATATTTTTATTTGACTGTCACTAGAAGCACCATTATCATTAATACATGTGGTCCTAGAGCTGTACATCAGGGTAGATAACAAAACCACTTAATGTAATTGAAGTTTAACCCGGATACTGATGGTGTTTCAGTGTCAAACTCTACCAGCAAGTCTCACTAGGAATATATTTGCTTCTGATTTCACTTTTAAAAATGACTTTGGTCAACCAGAGTACACGGGAGGTTGGATTATTTAATGGGTGGTGAAAGTCAGTAATGATTTTCATTTTTACATTATCAGTGAAAATATTGATGTTTGGCTATGTATTGGTTTCCTGGATGCAGGGTAATGCATTTCTCAATCATTCACTCATTAATTTTGTCAGTCTGCAAGAACTTCTTGAAAGTTTAGTATGTTTCAAGCACTATGCCAGGTGTATTCCTGTCTCAGGCTTGGAAGAGAAACAGAAGAGTGAACATATTATTAGAATATCATATGATAAGAATGGGAGAGCTTCATCCTGAATCATGGGCTATAGGATTCCTCTAGAATTCCTACACTTAGCCTGAATCTTGGTGGAGAAGCAGTTCAAAGAAAGCTTTCTGGAGAAAGTGACACCTGAGCTTGGAGGATGAGTAAGTAAGCCGAGTGAGACAGGCAGAGAAGGAAGAAAAGGCTTCCAGGCAGAAGGAAGAGTATGTGAAAAGGCATGGGTGCATGAGCAAGACAGAAAAAGCCTAGTGCATCCTAAGAAGAGCAATCATGTGATGACGTCTGGAGTTAAGTGTGTGTGTGGAAGGTCTAGCAAGTGGTAAGGCTGGGGAGGTGAACAGAGTCCACATGCTCAAAGGCCTTGATTTCAAGGATTTGGCTTTTAAGAGAGTAATGGGAATTCAGAGAAGAGTTTTGAGTAAGAAAGTCGTGTAATCCAATCAGTCTTTTAGAAATAACAAGCAGGAGAATGGACTAGAAGGACCTAATGCTAGGGCCATGAGGCCGGAAAGCCAGGTGAGACATTCTGGTTGGAGCTAAGATTATAGGCGTGGCTGAGTAGGAAGAAAGATGAGAGAGACATTAAGAAGAGAGTGTCACTGTGCTCGATGATGTGCTTCCATTTGGTGTCATAAGGAGGAGAGAGGGGTCCTGTGAGTGGTTACACGGCCTTCTCAGTAATTTCTGGTGTGAATTCCTGGAATTAATGGTGCTGGGGTGTGCTCTGTGATAATCTGAACAGCTGGTTTATGAACATTGAAGCATTCAAGAATTTCTGTATTACAGTATCTAGTAGGTTGAAGTGTCTTAAATTCAATATATACAACATTCCCAAATGACTGTAAGTTATTCAGTGGTATCTTTAGCCCTGCTGGGTATCTAAATTAAAAAAATCCCAGGCCTCCATCTATATTCTATGACTAATGATGAACCATATGCAAAGCTAATGTGATTCTAAAATGAACTTTCTTGCTGTACTGTCTGAAGAAACACTACTTTGAATTCTCAAGGAGACTTCTCCCTGTGTTACAGAAAAGTATGTGAAGATGTGTTGATATAAATGTTAGGCATTTTCTTTCTTCTCCAGGTATGACATTTAGTCCTAGAAATATGAAAGTTTTCAAAGTTTTTGACAATGGGAATACTTCAGACTCACCAAAAAAGCTAAAGAACTTCACTTTTTGGAATTTAGTCAGCCGACCTTGGCATCCTGAAAATGGAACCAGACAGTTACATTTTGCCTTCCCAGGTGGCACAGTGGTAAAGAATCCACCTGCCAATATAGGAGACATGAGTTCGATCCCTGGGTCGGGAAGATCTGGAGGAGGAAATGGCGACCTACTCCAGTGTTCTTGCCTGGAGAATCCCATGGACAGAAGAGCCCAGTGGGCTACAGTCCATGGGGTCTCAAAAGAGTCAGACATGACTGAGCACACATGTATACACAGTTAATATTTAAATTTTTGCATTTTTGAGAGTACAAGGACTTTTACATTTTTAAGGGGGATAATATTATTATTTTTTTTGTTTAGAAACAATAAATACTCATTGCAAACAATAGTGAAAATAGACATGTATAACATGTAAAATCAAAAGTGCCATAATTCCATCGCTAGAAACAATGGTTAAAGTTTAGGTTGCATCTTCTAGATAGACACACACATATTTTTTAATAGTGTCAAATTATGCATAGTTTCCCATAAGCTGCCTTTTTCAATTATCAGTGTTATGGATATCTTTCCCTTGAAGATATATAGGCAGTCAGCCTTTAATGATATTTTAATTTTGTATATGTATAACATATTCACCCAGTTCCTTATTAATTTTTTCCCCTAAAGTTTCAGCTAACAATGTTGCTCTGGGTATCCTTGTATACATTTATTTATGTATTTTTCCATCCATTCATTCTGATAAATTTCTAAGTGGAACTTTTGGGTCAGAGGTTACATATGTTTTTAATTTTGATAAGTATTTTCAAATTAACACCTCAAATCATATTGCCAACTAAGTATGAGAACACTTTTCTCCAGGTACTATTACCTATGTTGATGTAATCAACTTTTATTTTTTCTTTCTCTGTGAGATACAGGAAAAAAAGCTTATCCTCTAATTTGAGTATCTTTTATTTTTAATGATGCTGTTTATCTTACATTTTTGTTCTTTTCCATATTCTCGCTTACAAATTACTTGTTAAAGTTTTTTTTTTTTGCTAATTTTTTGTTATGTTATCATTTATTTATTGATTATGAAAAGTTCCTCATACGTTGAAGTTAAACTTTTCCTTACAGTTTATGATTTGCAAGTTTGTTACGAGACACCTCCTCCTCCTCAAGACTGCAAGTAGAATAGTTTTAATAAAGAAAACTAGGGATAAAAGGTCTAGGGAAAAATTCATAAATAGAGAGTTTATTAACAAAAAGTGTACGAATGACAACTGGAAGGATCGTGAGATGATCTCTGAAAAAAGGAGAAACTTGTCTAACTTCACCATAAAATGGCAGTAAGGACTAAAGTATAGATAACATGAGAGTAGTGATTTCTGTCTTATTTACTACTTTCTCCCCTGTAGCCACATTTAGAACACAGAAATTGCTTGGTTTTGTTTTTGGTATTAACGAAGGAATGCATACATCCAAGCATGCATGAATGAATACATGAAGACTCAAATTAGGAAAGATTAAAACTCAATATTATTTCTACAAATACTGAGAACCTAGAGGCCACAGCCATTACAAAACTGACTTTCACTGAAATGGTGAAAAGGGTAATTTAAGTTTTAAAGTCCTTTTGTTTATTGAGATTTTTTTCTTGACTAAAGTTTCCTAATGTTTGTGAGGACATTAAATTAGTGTCCCTTATAAACTGTAGTGTTTGCCTTGGTGTAATATAAATCCTAAAGAGGATTAGAGAATTTAAGAATAAACACTACATTACAGAGTCAAGGAAAGACTGGGCTGACCATTAGAATTTTCATAATTTAGTGATTTACACCTAAATGAATTAAAAAGGCACTTTAGAATCTTCCTTATTTGGGATTCTTGAGCAAGTTTCAAGGTCTGACAAAAACGTTAAATATACTGGAAAAAATGTAGGAGATAATCTAAAGAATTAACCTAAATTGAAAGAATTAAAAGGGAAGAGAATGAGGTAATGTTTTCATTTTAACTGATTATTTGATCATTTTTAAAGTTATTATACATATACTTATGCCTAAATCCTGAGTTCCGTCTTATGGAAAAATATAATAACCTCCCTTTTTTTGTAATTTAGATACTTTCTTAGATGATTAAAACCAGCTTTTTATAAGCTATGTTCTCTAGTGTTTTTTTTATTTTTGGAAAGAATGATCTTTTTTTATTAGTATAATAGCTAATTTTAATTCTATGTGACACAAACCCCTTTATATGGTATTTTATATAGTAATGT
The DNA here is from genome assembly GCF_029407905.1 of Bubalus kerabau. Classification (NCBI taxonomy): domain Eukaryota; kingdom Metazoa; phylum Chordata; class Mammalia; order Artiodactyla; family Bovidae; genus Bubalus; species Bubalus kerabau. Next base: position 140,778,167 of record NC_073626.1, read on the forward strand.
TTATTTCCTACACAAACTCTCTAGGATGTTTTATCTGTTTTATATCCCATTGAATTCTCCCTGAAACTGCACTAGTTTACAATAATTTTATTACTTTATTAATTAAACGTTTTCCAACAAGCTAGCTATGGCATTTCTTATCATCAAGGGTTCCATTAGTTTTTAATGGTGTGAGACAAAATTACCATTTACCCACATGCAATTTAAGAAGCATCATTAACACAGGAAAAGCACCAGGTGGGATTTCTAATAGTTAACTGTTTCTCATTTTTGTTTTTATTTAAAAGGAATAACTGGTTTTGAGAATTTTTGCAGCTATATTGCCAAATCTTCACTTGGATTTTACGATCGAGATAATTTAAAATAATGTCTTCTATTTCCTTAGGCACTATTCAACAATATTTTACTTATGTGTTCACAGCTCCAGTCTAGCACTTTTTCTCCACAGTCGGGTGACTGCTGTCTGCACAGACAACAGAACAAAGAGAAACCTGCATGGACTTAAGCAGGGATGTGCAGCCAAGAGTGTGGGCAGTGCCAGTGTAGAGGCCACAGAACTGCCTCTGTGGCAGTTCTAAAAGATCCAGAGGTCCCAAAACCCCAACGAAAGGGGGACACTCATTTTTTTTTTTTTTCCTGCCGATCATATGAACCCTTGAGACAAAGTCATACATCGTAACTTAGATGATGATTGCCCTCTTGGAGAGTGGAAAGTACCCATTTCTGTAACATGAATGTAAAAGACCTAATCAGGAATACCCAGGCATTGAAGTTTGTAACAACATAGATACTCTCAGAAGACTGGGAAAAAATAGCTATCTTGCAATGCACTATATTGTAAAACATGTTGAATATAATTCACACCCCTATGGCCTGCAAACCCTAACTAGAATTGGAGGTTCATTCAAATCTTCAGCAAAATACTCATTAGCTATTATATTAACAAAAGGCAAAATAGAACAAAAACCAGATATATAAAAAGAGGTGTTATAAAGCCAGTTTGGGCCATCATTTCAGATTTTGCTGTTACTGGGCAATTTCTGTTCTGGGATGTAAAAGAAGTGGAATAGTAAAGGAAAATCACAGTTTCAAAAGTCAGGGTTTGGGCAAAATCTAAACTCTTTGACGTAAAACAGACAAAATTTAGTGAAATTTACCTGTATTTCAAAATTATTTTTTATTAAAGTGTAGGATATACTTAAGAATAGTATATTTACTTGTCTCAGGATAGATAGATGAAAACATCTTTAATCATCCCTTAGAAAATGTATACATTTTATTACCTGGATAATCTGTTAAGAAAATAAAGAAAATTTTTGAGTCATATCTAGCTGGCATGTCCTTTCTTTTCAGTGATTTGTCAATGAATGGATGCATGCTTTGAAGTTTAGCACATTAAAGGGGGATGCTTTTTATCCATCTTCACATAGAGTCGTCTACTCTGGGGCATTTTGGTGTAAAAGTATTAAGTGTAACCCAATCCAATAAATATGTATTGACTGTTTTATTATAGGTTTATCATGCTAAAATTATTATATCTTGGTTAGCACACCACACTCCATGACAAATAGTTGTTGCATTTCAGAAAGAATTGCTGCAATAAAAAAAACTTTCAACAACAAATGGAGAAGAGAAAAAAATTTGGATAAAGTCTTCTAAATGTGTAAGTTTTGACACATTAGGAGAATTAGTTTACTTCCTCAGATGAAGATACTTTATATTAAGCTAAATCTACACTTCCTTATCACACCAATCTACGTTTTCAGTTAACTGCCCGATAAATACGTGTCTGGATACAGAAAAAAATGTCAGCTTATTCACAGCACTGTTGTATATGTGTATTTTTTTCTTTGTCTGCATGATGATAATGTGCTACATGGTTCTCCTGTTAGTGCATCAATTCTGTATTTGTGTTACCTACAAAAGAAAAATTCATCAAAGTTATTGATGAGCTTACATGTTGCATGTGCTCTGTAATAGTCCTCAATTTTGAATCTGACCTAAATCATTTATTAAATTTTAAACAAGTCATTCTATCACTTTGAATGAGAAAATGTTATTTGGATAGATTGCTTTCAGCATTTATATATAAGAAGACTCATTCTATAACTTCTTCTCTGGAACAATTATATTATTACATAGTTTATTGGGTAAGTTGTATTTTATTTGGGCTGACACTTATTAACACTAGATTTCCAGGGATCCGGTAAAATAGTTTTGGTGTTGTTGGATTCCTCACATTTGTTCCATTTCCATTCAGTGTGCTTTTATTGTGCTTGAAGCTGACAGAAAATTGCCAGAGCCAATCACCAAAAAGTGCTTATTTTTTTATGATGTTTTATTTTCATTGCTCAACATTAACATAATGAAACTTTAGATTTTTCTATTAAAACAATGCAGTACATGTGAAGTGTCATGATGAATGACAATTTCTTGTGATATACATTTTGGAGATTGTAAAATAAAGATTGACATTAGAGTTTCCCGGATTGGGTAGTCTCCAGTTTTATTTAGAGGCTTTATGAAAAGCAGACATATACCATACACTTACATGTACACATGTGTATGGGTGTGTAAGTGATATTCTTAACCAGAAGAAAATGTAATAAAAATTTATTAGAGCATTGTTGTATCTACCAATATTATTATTCAACATCTACTAAGCTTCCCATGCTTTGAAAAAGCCCAGGCCTTATTCCTTTGAATGGACATTTTCCATAGAATGAGATGCTGGGATATGTGATCATATGTCAATATAGATTCTCAAAAGCAATACATGTGATATGAGAGAGAGTTTATTTGGAAGCAGTAAGACACCAAGAAAATGCTTTCATTTTCTATTATGAGGACAGCATAAAGTTGGTGAACTTGATAAAAATGACTTTACCCATAATGAGTTTTGTTTTGAATCATTTTTAGTAGAATGATATTGACATTAAGATATCAAGATGGCAAAAGGAGACCTGTAACAAAAGTCTGAAATTTAACAACCAAACTTTGTGGAATACACAGGCTACAGCAAATTAGTGCCATGTTTCAGTGGTCCAATTCTCAGTCTATTGGGGGATTGCTGTTCTGTATTCCATTTCTAGTTCTCTCTGTGCATGGGCTGGCAACCTGATTGCATACCATCCAGAGCTGGACACATGCTGCTGCTGCTGCTGCTGCTGCTGCGTTGCTTCAGTCGTGTCCGACTCTGTGCGACCCCATAGACGGCAGCCCACCAGGCTCCCCCGTCCCTGGGATTCTCCAGGCAAGAACACTGGAGTGGGTTGCCATTTCCTTCTCCAATGGATGAAAGTGAAAAGTGAAAGTGAAGTCGCTCAGTTGTGTCCGACCCTCAGTGACCCCATGGACTGCAGCCTTCCAGGCTCCTCCATCCATGGGATTTTCCAGGCAAGAGTACTGGAGTGGGGTGCCATTGCCTTCTTCGGGGCACATTCTAGAGAAGGCAAACAAGCAAAATGGTTTAGATCCAAAGGGCTTCATAGTCAGATACCTTTCATTTCTGGCTTGCCTCCAAGTAATCTTGGACAAGTCACTTCACTTCTTTCAGACTTGGTTAAGTTTTCTCCTCTGAAAGCAAGAAAACAAGCTTGGATTGTTTTAATGTGAAAATGGTACAAAACAGTAGAAGTTCTTAGTGCAATGTTTTGCACCCAGTGCTAGTCAATGAGTGGTTTGTGTTGCTCCTACTCCCAGTAAAGACGTAGTGGCTCCTGCTCTACTCATTCTATGGCTTGATTTGTGGCTTAGATTTATTTGTTGAATTTAATTAAATAGCCAGGTTAGTGATAGTTAAATACTATCCTTGAAAATAATAGCTGGTATTTACTGAGCATTTACTACATGTTCAGCAAAGTGCTTTGATGCATGTGTTATGCATGTGCACACACACACACATAATCTCATTTTATTCTCTCCAAACATCTATGAAGTAGGTACAACTATTATCACTAAGATGAGGAAACTGAGGCCAGGAAGCTTAAGTCTCTTGTCCAACTTATGCGGAGAAGGCAGTGAGGTTCAAATCCAAGTAGTTCCAGAGCCCACATATTCAACACTAGGAAGAAAGCTGCAGATGAACTGTTCAGTGAGCACAAATTATCCATTTGACTGTTGTATCACAAGCAGCCTAAAGTACTGAGAAAGAAGACAAAAAAAAAAAAAAAACAGAGAAAATGATAGTTGGTGCTTTAGAATGAATGATCATCTGCAGAAGATAGCAGACAGGAGAGATAGTCACCATCTAAAAATACATTTTCAAGAGCCGTGATTTATGTTTGTCAACGTTTCTCTTCTCTGGGGCTCAGTTTTCTCAACTGAAAATGAGTTGGACCAAACGAGCTCTTTCTTTCTCTGGCTCTAATCTACATTTGCTTCATGAGTTCTAATCAGCTACACATGATACGTTCTACTGCTCCATGGATCACTCAAAGGGGTTCCCAACTAACATCTAGTTACCTCTTTTAATATCTCAGAACTATAAGTTGATGGAAGACTTCACTCCTGCCCATTTGCCAATCTGTCAAGAGAGATTTGGTGGTGGTACAGAGGGAAAGAAACTGGGAAACACGGTGATCCTTACTAATAGTGGAAGCAAATATTGGCATAATGTTAGCAGAAGTCTCTGTCACATTCTAACTCTTCCACGAATATCCAACAAAGGAATTCATGAAAACAGAATCTGGTCATATTTAATGTTTTGATCCAGCAACTTCTTTTTTCCTTAAAATCTTGGTTTTTTTTGCAACTGAGAAATGAAAGATGGGCTAAAACAAGGTCTTTTAGCCCCATCTGAACAGTTAGATTAAGGTTCTGTCCAGAAGTATGGTCATCAAAATTTTGTCCCTTGAAGCAGTCTGTTAATTTAGCCTTAATAACATTCTCAGAAAACAGGCATTTTGTTTTGTCTACACTAGTGATGCAGTGTAAGTGGATTTGGAGGAAGGAGCAAAAGGCACCAGCTATGTCCAGTAAGTCATTCTGACTAATAGGTGATGTGGTTGAGTGGACCAAGAATCAGACAACTGGAGTTCTAAGTCTGGCCCCAGCTTTCAGTAACATTGCTAAGCTTTAGTTTCCTTCTTCCAACATGTTAATAATTCCTGACATGTGCTATGAGGTACATCAGGGTATCATGAGGCTGTCCTGAAGACTGCAATGATGTCATAGATGTGTTTTGTAAGCTATAAATCACAGATGTGAAGTCATTCTGTGATTGGCTTCGTTGTGAGAGGGCTGAGTTGAAGGAAGTCTTATACAATGTTAGCAGCATTAGCAAAAGAAATCTACATAAAAGCAGGATATCTGTTTGCAGAGATTCATGGGCATAAATAACGAAACAAGTAGTCAGTGTGTTTCAGAAGTTAAGTGCCAGAGAGGTTATATGATATTAAAGAGGAAAGTTAGCAATAAAGTCAGCCAAGGTAAATGTCTGTAGCTGCTGTTATCTTAACATTTTAATAGCTTGTAACTGTGAAGAATGAACTGATTAATGGAATTTTGGAAAATAGAAACTTAGAAAACACAATTATGACAGAAAATGTTGGACATTTTAAATACCTGAAATTTTATATGCATGCTTAAAACTATGTACTTATCCAAATTGCCATGGATATTATTTTGTGATATAAATAGAAAATTCTAGTGTCCTCTTTGTATCTTGAATGACTGTCTTAAACACACAAATAAAAGTCAGATAAATATACTAACTCTTCTCATCTGTTCACTCTTCTGGTCAAGCATCTTAGATACTATTAAGCAAATACTTTGCTTAAACTTTTTAACAAGGATTCTTAACCTGGCCAACATTAAACATTTCGGGTCACACAATTCTTTGTTATATGTGTGTGTGTGGAGGGGGTGGGTGATTGTCCTGAGCATTGTAGAATGTTTTGTTAGGCATCCCTGGCCTCTGCTCACTAGATGCCAGTATCATCTCTCAGTTGTGACAACCAAAAGTGTCCCTAGGTGTTGCCTGATCTTCCCTGAGGAACAAAACTATTGCTGTTTAAAAGTCAGTGCTCCATAGTGATACTTGTGAGGCTTCAGCTTTCCTGAGTCAGAATTCCAAAAATTCTGGGATAGAAAAATTAGTTAGAGATATTACATTGTAGAGAGTCAATGAACACATATTTAAATGCTTTTGTGTTACTAATATATTCCTCATGTTAACTCTCTACTTTCTCTTTGTTTTGGTTTTGTCATGAAGATGCATGGTTGGATAATGTGCTTCCCAGGGCAGGAGTTGAGCTGTGCTTCTAAGGACCTCTGTCTTTTATCTCTTCTAGCTCTGCAATTTCATGTTTTCATCTACCTCCTGTGCTTCACTATTATGTCTTTCATTATTTTGTTTCATTATTACATCATCATGATTATGACTCTCAAAGCAGGTAGAAATATAACCTGCTTGCCTGTCTCTCCAGCACTTTGATATGACTATTATTCCCACTGAGTTCATGTTCCCCTTGGCATCCACAGCTCTGGTGTTTGTTTGTTTTTTTTTTTTTTTTGCTTTGGTAGATTTTTTTTTTTTTTTTTTTTTGTCCTAGCTTACCATCTTGCAGGCATTCAGGCACGTCCTGTTCAGTAGTTAAATCCTGTCCGTCTTATGGACTACTGTCTGCCAGCCTCCTCTGTCCTTCACTATCTCCCTGAGTTTGCTTAAATTCATGTCCAAAGCACTTCTTAGGGTCAATTTTATCCTCTTTCCTCTTTTACCTTCTCTGCCAAACAAGTCATATTATTTCTAAATCTGCAGTCTCTATCCTGATTTTCCTTTTCCACCAACAGCCTCTCTAAAATACTTCCTAGCTTTGTCACTGTCGCTGTTCTAACTGCCCTTCCTGCCTCCAATCTTTCTCCATGGTGAATATTTTATACTGTTAGATTGTTATTCCTAAAACATCGCCACCCCAACAAATCTTTAGTTGAGCCTAACTTACTCCTTCAACCCTATTTCTTATTGCTAAAGCTAAAATAATTTCTCTTTAGCCTGTACTTCTTTAAGACTTTATCTCTTGATTCCTTTGAATACTGTTATTTGCTCTAAACGTTTTTTTTTTTGTATTTTTTGATAAATTGGATTAACGTTTAAGAAAGAAATACAAACCCCCCTTAAATTGTGAAATATACATGGGAATCAAAGAATCTACTTCTACTTAAGTACTCTAAAGTTACTTTAAAGATTATTTTAGAAAACTACAATATGCAGATGGTTATAAAATACTTTACATGGAATTCATGCATCCCTGATGTTGATACTGTTTATTTTGCCTCTTGGAATTTAACATACAGCAGGCCTTCTTTACCTCCTCATCTTATGGTGGGACATGAATATGGAAATTAAATTTCCATATTTAAAAAAAATTGAATCTTAATCTGCATTCCACTTCAATAGGTATTAAAAATACTTTCTTAAGAGACGCCGACTTTACCAAGTTTAAATATGGAGGTAACATAGAAAATGAGAGAGAGCCCTGGTTGTTTAATGCCACTTATTGTTACAGCCACCGGTTCATTTATTGGGAGGGAGTGAACACACGTTGAACTGGATAGTTGTCATCAAGAATGCAAAAGCAGTTCCTTGGAGACGGTCTTGGCTTGAGCCCAGGTTGGTAGTAAATATAGGCCATTACTTGTTGATGTCTGTTTGATGGCCTGTTTGAAATGAGTTGGTGGTCTCAATCCAGTTATTAGAAGACAGGTGTCTACATCTCAAACATCATGACAATGGGCACTAATTGGCACCCTTGTTGAGAGTCTCAGCAGAGAAGCAGAGGAATCAGTTGGAGAGGGGAGAAATTTTTGTTGCCCCGCCCTTCAAGAGTTTCCTTTCCAATAACAGATGATGAAAAATTCTCCTGCTTAAATTAAAGAAGTCTTTGGGGATAGAAGCAGAAAAATAACACCTACTGCTGAAAGATCTAGAAGTTTTCAATACAGAAAGGGATTTTAGTTATGCGTCTGTTATCACTCTTATTTTGCTTCCTACTCCCACATGTCCTTGCAGTTTAGAACTGGACTGTTGGTCCCATTTTCTCTGTCCTGATCTCAGGGAACATGTTCTGAGATGAAAGAACATCTGCTTGGGTGTCCACTACTTACTTTTATCAGTTCAACCTTATACTTCTTGTTCCCGGTTTTCTCCCTGGATTTATGATTTATTTTTATGTACATAAAAGCACTGAGCATATTGGTTCTATGGCTACCCATCACTGAGTTCTTCTTCCAAAGCATATTTTATTTGATTGTAGTAGGACACATGTCTCTTACGCTCTGCTACCTTCCCCACTGTTCTGAGCTTCTAGAGAAAAGGACCTTTATTTGATTCATTTTACCATCCCCAACACTGGGTACCCTGTGAGGTACATATTAGGTATTCAGTAAATACATAAAATAAAGAAACAATGAATGAATGAATGGATGCTTTCTCAGCCTGTAGAAGACACATACTGACATCCGAGAGTGAAGTGAGGAGTAAATATGAAAGAGACAGATTTTTTAAGAGGCAAAGTGGCAGGAATTTATAATTCTGTTCTACTTGGTGCCTTTGAAATTCTCCCACTTGTATTTTGAATGGTTGCTTAGTGTTCCAATCCATGCAAACCATTTTACACAATTGCTTTGTAATCGGCATAATTTGGTTTCCTAACCGAGGAGCCTGCTCCAATGTGTGTTTATAAGAGGAATTTGTGTTCTCTGTTAGAATTTATAGTTTCACCACTGCCAGATCCAGTGTTCTTTATTTCATGTGAATTAATAATTTAATGAATGGGGTTTTGATTATCCTAATGAATAAAATTATTTCAGGCAAAGGGGAGAATTTCATAAATATGAAAACTGACTGTATTTTGGTATTTCAAATAAATATAGCATTATAATTGTTTTACTAATATGTACTAGAACTGGATAAATGTTTCCAAGTGTTTTGCTTTTGTCAAAATATAATTTATCATGAAAATTTTTAAAAAGTATTATTTTAAAATTATAAACCCGACGACCCAGAGGGATGGTATGGGGAGGGTGGAGGGAGGAGGGTTCAGGATGGGGAACACATGTATACCTGTGGCGGATTCATTTTGATATTTGGCAAAACTAATACAATTATGTAAAGTTTAAAAATAAAATAAAATTAAAAAAAAAATTATAAACCCAAAAACAGCTGCCCAAACTTGTCTAAAAAAGAGCTTAATTTATTATTATTTTGATTATTTACTTAAACAAATGTTTAAAATAGGACTATTAAATGTAGCAAATGGTGAATATAAGTTAGTATATGTAGAAAAAATACATGATAACTAATGTACATAGATAATACAGTTTTAAAATTCTAAAAATCATTTAAGATTTCTGAATTCTAAAATGCTTTCTCTTTCTCTGTATATCAATTTGACTTGACTAGTTCCCTGGAGATTTTTGTCACATGAATAATGACTAGAAACAACTTCACCAATATGAGAAATTTCATGTTTCAATTAGAGATATATTTCCTTAGTTCAACATTACCCTTTTTCTTTTGAACATTAGACTCTCAGTGAAATAGATAGTAAACCTTTACAAATCCTTTTAGTATTAGAAACAAATAACACTTGTACTAGTTGCAGGAGTGTGCTGTTTCTTACTAGGAATCCCCATTTTAGCATACTTAACAAGGTGAGGGCACGTCTAGATGTTAAGGTTTGTGATAGAGGACCATATACATTTGACACCAAGGGAAATCAGTTCAGATATTGTAATCTTTAACAGCAGAATAAGAAACTCAGATGTTCCATTGCTCTCCCTCATGCTTTAATTTACAGGTAATTTAAAATATCTTGAATTATGAGCTAAATGGTACATGGAAGGCAAACTTCCTATCAAGATTACAGCTTAGTGTGAGTCCACATGTGTATTAATGTTGTGTTAGATAATTCAAACCACTTTGAAGCAGCAGAAGTTTCTGCTAAGCACTTACCAAAAATTATTTTCAGTAAAGCATATGATATTGCAGACCCACCATAGAATTTCTATTAGCAATAATCGATTTGTAAGCTGATCAATATGGGATCCACTATCTTCGACATCTCAATATGATATACTTTCATGCTTCTTGATGTCATTACTAAAAAGCTCATTGGATTTATTTCCTTGATGCTTATTGCAACAGTCTCTAGAAAGCAAAGCTCAGAGAATGGTTTTAAATTTCATCCCTTAATTCTGTGTATGAGACTCACCTCCAAAGTTTTCATGTTCCCTTAAGACATATTTGTGCTCACTTTTCTTTTAGACAGAGTTGTAATTAGTCCTGGGGAGCAGTTGTTTCCAATTAACCAGGAAGAGAAAAATCACAACTGAAGTTTTATAACAAAGAATTAGGCAGTCTGATATCAGACCAATAGATTTCTGTTGAATTTCTGTGATAAAAATCTGTTACGTATTTTAAAACAGTTTTATCCATTCTTATTTATTTGTGATCACAACATTTTTGTTCTTGTTGACAATTATTGAGAAGACAAATAATCTTATTTTTTGAAAGCTACCTAAAGGGGTAGAATTTTTACCATGCACATACACAGCATTTTGCTATAACTCATTTATTTCACACAAACAATTAAATGCACAATACCTATTCTCACACTTGGCTTGCATTTAACAGTTGCAGCATTAATCTATTTTAAGTTAACATATTTTTAAATAAAGGACATCAAACTACTCTTTTAAAAAGATAAAGAAGGTGACTATATTAATGAGACAGATATCTGATTTCATCTCACAGTTGATGATTTCATGCTGCACTATATTTTTAAATAGTGGTGGTCTCCCCCCCATTTCTTAACTTTTTCAAAATAAATATAATTACAGAAGTTTTGAATCTCAATATTTAGAGTTAAGATATTTAATATTTTTTCAGGTAGTTTTCTTTCTGTATGATAAATAGTTCATCATGGATACCATTAAATATACTCAAGTAATAAAATTGTGTTACAACTTATATTTGGTAATCAAAGCTCTTTAACAAGAAAAATGAAAACTGCCATCTAGTATGAAGTAGCTTTTGATAAGTTTCTGCAGAATATGTAAAGATTGTAGGCTGCTGTTCTTGTACAGTTAAAAATACACATACACGCACACAGCTACAAACAATATATTTGATGTAAAACTCATATCGATACTAATGGAATATATAGGGGCATGTTCAGGGCTAAAAGATGGCTTCTGTGGGTGTGATTTTATAAGAATTTTTTAACATTCTATTAAAGCTGGGGAGGAAAGCTAATGTCTTCCTGACCTTGGAAGTTGGTTTTGAACTTTTACATGCAAAAAGCTAGCATTACATAATAAAATTGTATCTGTACATTTTATCAGTAGACATGTATTTTTCATGTTCAGTGTTCAGGTAACAAATAAACGGCCTTTGATGGAAGAGAAGGGATGAATTCTGTACCATTTATAGAACCCAGTATGTTAGGTTAAACATCTCCTTTGCTCTTTGGGGAACCAGATGAAAAAATTATTGTAGGGCCCCTTATTAAGTGTGTGTTTGTGTGTGTGGGGAAGGGGAAGAATTTGAATAGTGGGAGTTGTCAATCAACTGTTTCTACAGCATGCCTATATGACAAAAACATTTATGTAGAATGTTACCCTGTTGTTTGTCAGATATATTTTCCCTTCAAATGCAGCAAAAAAGTTTGCTTGCTGTCTAATCAAGCAATGCTGTTTCTTCAGATTTGAAGGAGAACTCAGAAAGTTAGGTTTTTTTTTTTTATTCTTCTTCATTTAAGTATTATTTTTTAATTGCAGCATATTAAACATAAAATCTGGTACAATCTTTAAAAATAAATAGGACCTAACTATAAATGGGCCCTGTTGTGTTTTTATCTTTGACAAGCAAGTAATTGCTTCTCAAATTTATCAGTTTGTTTATGCAAAAACCATTTACCAAGCCTAGCTCAAAAGCATCAATTTCATCATTATCATCTTATTAATTTAGCCAAGCTATAACACAGCTGATTATTCCTGAGTAATATCCTCTGCAGCACATCATGTGTGGCAAAACCATCTGTACAGTACCTATTTAATAAATAAACCCTCGGCTAAATGTCTCTGTTTATTGAGAACTAATGTTTATAGAAAATATAATGGAACTCAATAAATAACTCAGCTTCATCAACCTGCATATGAATCAGTGCGAAGAACGCTGACATCATCACCTTTCAAGTACCAGAGAAAGCAAAATTACCCAAAAGAGCTATAGAGTCAATATTAAGGCATTAAAACTGCAATGAAGGCATATTAATGCTTAAAACTTCATTGTTGGCAGTGGAATTGGCACAATGGACATATTTTATAACTCTAGGAATACTTAGGCTTTATGGCTGCTTCTTTGTTGACTGCCTTGCACTTAATGTAGTTTTCCACTTTAAATAAAAAAAACCCTCAAGATCTGTAAAAAAAAAAAACCAAGAAAATTGCTGATTCTAAGCATTCATTTTTAAAATAATGCAAACTGCTGATTCCAATTGTTCAGATTAAAAAAAAAAGCCAACTCCTTTAACTCCATGCTTCCTGAATTCATATTAGTAGCAACTAGATATTTTGAGGCAAAGGATTTTTTGAAAAGTCATGAATTTTTAAAAACTGAGATTAATGAGTGATTGCACTGGTACCGAGAGTGTGAGAATGATTAAATCACTCTGCAAAGAAAGGCCAAATTAGCTGGTCTGGGGCCATTATTATTAAGAATGCATATTAATAATAACATGCATGACCACATTTAAATAAGCACAATTATTTAGTGTATTCCTATTGACATTCATCACTAGAACATTAAAAATTTGATTAATGACTTGAATTTTCATGTTAGGACAAATCCAATGAAGCAAAATGAATTGTTTTGAAATAGATCAAGAAAATGGGTTCATTTCTTACAACTTGTTTTAAAAGTCTATCTGTCCACACTTTGTTTTCCAAAAGTAAAGCTTCATTGACAAGAGAAAACACAGAAACAAGACTGTCTTTACTCCTGTGCAAGGAATGGCCCTCATGGATCTTTGAATGCAGCTCTTCTTTTGAGCATCAATATGCTTTACTTCTATCTTGAAGCTTTTTTGTGATGCAGCTTGAAAGCATCCCTTTTCAGTGCCCACAGGCCTTCAGGTTTCCACTAAGGCCCAACCCCAATTGAAAAGCAAGGGAAATAGCAGGTACTGACCTGTTGCTAGGGATATGTTAGCTTATTCTCCAGGTCTTGCTTCTACTTCTACTCATGCAGCTCTGAGGTCCTCCCAGCTTAGTTTTTCCAGGTGAAGACTTGTTTGCTCACCCTGGATACTTTTTCCCTGGGCCATAAGATCTTTGCAGAGTTTTGAATGGTAAGGACACAGAGCTGCTTATACACCTTTCACATGTGAATCTAAAAACAGAGTGTTTTTTGTTTTGTTGTTGTTGTTATTCAAAACTTTATTTTTAAGTCTCACCAGAGAAGGGGGAAATGTGTAATAACTTAAGAGGGGGTAAGATCCTGTAATCTGCAGACATCAGCTTTCCTTCTTAGATGCTGGTTCCGTTATTCTAGATAGACAGTTTTGTTTTCTAGTATTTTAATTTATGCAGTGGGCTCTGTGGTTTGCACAGAGACTACCCATTCCCCAAACCTGGGAGGGCTTGGGGGTAATCCTAACAGAATCCCTGTACCTCCTAAATTAGGCGAATGCCTCAAACAAAATGCACACCACATCAAAAGAGCAGAAAGATAGTGAAATGGTGCCAGTAATTGCCTTGTGGGGCAACTCAGCTTAAACAACTTAAAGCTTGCAAACACTGCACCCACACGACCCAGAAGAATACTTTTGTTCCAGGGTTTAAATTGCAAGCTAGGGAGCCAACAACTCTGAAACCCCTGTGTTTGGAGCCAGAGCACGCAGTGTGCCTCTGACATATGCCTATAAGTAAACCTGGGTCTGCACGTCAGCAGTTTTGAATAGTTTGGGTTTGGTGACCAAAGTCAACTTCCCACATGTTCTGTCACAACAGGGCCCAGATCAGCAAAAAGGCTGCTGGATTGACCAACTGATTACACTTACTTTCAGATGACCTATAGTTTAAAACAGCAAAAGTGGAGAAGTGCTAGCAAATGAGCCTTATATGGTCAAGTGGCTCACACCCAGAGGGCTCCTGAGATTAAGCAAAGAAGATGTTTATCTATTTGTTCTGAGTCTCCTTCACTGTCTAGCCTCCCATTGTGTAATCCATAAAGTCACTTTCATTCCATTTTAAGAAATCAATTTTAGATGTTTCTGATGAGAGGTGATGTCAGGCCTCACTGTTTTGAGGCAAGAATTAAAAATATCAATTCCAATCATCCACTCTGCTATGGGTAACAGTGAGACGGCATGGGATAGAGAGAGAGTGGGCCTCCCATAAAATGTGATATATTTTTGAATGCATCGACCCAACATAACTGTTAAACAAATCTACCTTGAGCTAGCCCTGAGGACCCATTTTTAAAGGAGTAATCATTTAGCTTATATCTGTTAAGAACCAACAGCAAGGGCCACTGAGCATGATAGACCATGGTTCAAGGTTATAATGCCAAAGCCATGAAGGCAAAGACAAAGCTTTCCCATAGGCAAGGCATACTCTCAGAGAAATCCAGAATTGGTAAACCTGGTGTGTATCTGTGGAAAATTCTGACTTGCTAAAGGGCAGGTTTATGAAATAGGTGGCACATCTTTGGCTTTCTTTCATCTCTAGAAGAAATATAAGAATTTACAGTTCTCAGTTCTAAAAGCTAAACTGCAATAAATACTAATAAGAAGACAGTAGTTTCAGTTGGATGGTTTTAGCCATAGTAGAATATAGACAGCTGTTCAATCAATCTGGCAACAGTATTTACCTACTTTCTGCTAGTCTTCCCTGATGGCTCAGATGGTGAAGCCTCTTCCTGCAATGCAGGAGACCCGGGTTTGATCCCTGGGTTGGGAAGGTCCCCTAGAGAAGGGAATGGGAAGCCACTCCAGTGTTCTTGCCTGGAGAATCCCATGGACAGAGGAACCTGGGGTGCTACAGTCCATGGGGTCACAAAGCATTGGACACGACTGAACAACTAACACTTCAGATACACCAGAGAGTGCAAGGACGTACTGTCCCTGTTTCATGGAGCATACAATATGAAGAAAAATGGAAAGGTTGGAGAAGTAAATGCAAAATACAACCTACAGAAGAACTGTGAAAGACAGGCACAAGATGAGGGTTGAGACTGCATTTTGAACAAAGGAAATAGCCCCTTAAAACACCCACAGTGATAAAGGAATGCATGATGCATGACAAGAACAAAGAATGGTGTCATTAGATAGTAGATAGCAAGAGGAACCTGGTGGGAGATGAACGTGGAGAAGCTGGTAGAGTTTGATGTTAAGAACTTGGGTCTTTAGAGTAATGTTACAGTTAATCCATGTCGTCGGTGGCACTTGTTGTTTGGAGAAATTATTTTGGGGTCCCGTGGCAGAAAATATTTTCATCAGCAAGTACTAAAATTCACTCCTCCAACTTATACTTTGGTAAACACCTATTTCATGCAAGGAATAGGCATTGGAAATATAATAGTGATCCACATGGATGTGGTCCTTGATTTCAAGAACTTGCAGTCTATCAGAAAAGATAAACTTTGAATAAATAGAGGTGTACCAGGTGTTATTAAAGATCAAGGGCAAGATTTATGTCGGGGGAGCCATTTCAGTGGGGTGAGTTGGCAATACTTCCCTGAGGAAATGATTTAAACTGATGGATGAAGGAAACCAGTTAACTGCAAGATGTCCATTTCCGACAATGAAGAAAGTGGCAGGAGGTGAACTTAAAGACAGAGAGGATACAGGGCTTGAAGCCTCAGTGACTATTTCTGGCTAATAGTGAAAACCATTTTTTGGGTCAAACATGGACAAGGTGGCTGCCCTTTTATATGTTTTCCTCTGAACCTTCAGAAATAAACATAGTTCAAGGAATGAAGACCCCTTTGCAAAGTAGCTCACCCTAACACACATAGTTTAACCTGGATCAGGGCCCCGTGCTCATTCTTGCCCTTCCCAGGGGTCTGTGGTTGGTATGGATAAAAAGACTTCTGAACCAGGTCTTTCTCCATGGGTCATCTTTTGCTCTTGGATCCTAATTAAAGCAGTGGGATCACATTTCTGGGGTCAAGCCCACCTAAGCTGAGAGTAGAATGGGGCTAGAGATTATGACTCTCTCTCCTTTTTTCCCTTTGTTCTTATTTTTTCTCTCTTTGGGAAACACATGGAAATACATAAACTCTCTTTCTCCCATTACCCTTCCCAGGGAAGGAAGGAAAGGAAGAGATTGGAAATCCGAGGCTGAAGCAGAAAGAATGGTGAACTGAGCTAAAATGGGACTCATTGTGGTTTTTAAACTTCCCAAATATTCTGGTTCTCTGCACCACTCTGACAAGGAATGAATTACTCTTAAGTATTCCACAGTCTCCATCCTCTTTTGGTTGCAGCTCTGTTGTATATACAGGCTTAGGCCAAAACCAATAGCCACAGGTGGAGGTATTAAAATAATTGAAAATCAATCCAATACTGCATCCTGAGCATCTATTCAGGGACATAGCTTAGAAACCACTGTCCATAATATAGGAGTTTGCCTTGTGTTTCACATCACTTTTAAAGGGAATGACATTGAATTTCACACATGGACATGTTTGTGGCCTAAAATACCACACTGTTCTAGGCCTGTGGCTTTTTAAAAAAAAATGTAATTTAGGAATAAGGAAACACATTTTATTTTTATTAATTATTTATTTAGTCTTATCTTTTGGTCATGCTATGCAGCACGTGGGATCTTAGTTCCCTGACCAGGGATTGAACCTGCAGCCCCTGCACTGGCGGTGCAAAGTCCTAACCATTGGACTGGTCAGGGAAGTCCCTGGGCCTATGTCTTACTGCATTGTATTCATTGTTTCAGGTATTTTACTGATTACGTATAAAGGGATGGTTCTGTTAAAGCATATATTAAATAAGCTGTGGCCTAGAAAATCAAAACTCTTGAGGAATATTTTGTAAAAATCCTATATTTTATACAATTTATTTTACACTCAAGATCTCTTAGTTTAGTAAATGTTATTTACTATTTTTTAAAAGTGTTCAGTGCTGTACAACTGTTCATAATGCTGAAGTAAGCAATATGGGGGTCGCTTTTCTTGCAGAAAGGAAAAAAAATAAGATTTACAAATGTTTTCTGATAATTTTGGTGAAGTTTATAAGATAGTTTAAGTCCAAGGAGGCAGTTCCTACTTAATGCATTTTTAATTATTTGTGTTTATTTTAAATTCTTTCCTATAAATCTGTAGTCATTCTGGCAAGCCAAATTATAGGCATCCTGATCTGATCTGATCTGATCTGATGGTTACTGCTCATTAAAAGTTTGATTAGAGGGGGGATGACATAGGTGAGAAGGGCCATTCCCTCCATAGTGATAGTCTTCACACAGCACTAAACAGCTTGTGATAAAAAGCTTGTTGGAACCATACTGGGCTATCACTGCATTATTATTTGGTGTCATTTTTGCCTCTTCATTTGCTGATAGGGTGTCTCCTGATGTGAAAGACTGATTTCTTCTGCTGTACCTGAATTTGCAAACACAGGAGTTACATTAGGAACATTTCATTACCAATGTAAGTAAGAACAGAACAATTGTTTAAAGATTTTATAGAGTCATAGTTCTTTTTAAAAAAATTTTATTTTACTTTTGATCGCACTGGGTCTTTGATGCTGCATGTGGGCTTCCTCTAGTTGTAGGAACGGGGGCTACTCTTTGTGCA